>NC_045604.1:96119298-96765340 GCF_009762305.2 Zalophus californianus | reverse complement strand
GGAGAAGGGCGTGAAGCCCAGCGGTGTCATTATCCTTGAGGACGAAGGGTTTGTGGACCTGGTGCCACGCACTGGGCCCTCCGCAGGGACGTGATGCGCCTGACCCCGGACCACCTGGGCATGATCAAAGGGTCCCAGCGCGCATCGCTGCGGATGCGCCTGTGTTGTTGGGGAGGGTCTTCGCCGCTCGGGTTCAGGAGGCTGTACCCACCCCTGCAGAGGAAGCGCCTTGTCTAGGCTCCATCCTCGCACCCCGCCTGTTGTTGGCCTATTCTCGTTAGGATTCGCAGACCCCAAAGCCGCCTTCGTCTCCTGAAAATGGAAGAAGGAGGCGTGGAGCCCGGAAAACGTCCGGAGGAGGGGGCGAGGCACACGGGATCTGCTCTAGGTGAGGAAAGTGGGGGTGAGACGTTCTGCAGCCTCTCTTGGGAGCGAGCCAGGGCAGGCCCTTTCTTCCCGCAGCCACACCTACACCGCACCCTTCTCTTTAAGGACCCCAATTCCTAAGAATCCGATGAACCTTCTCTTCTAAAATTCTCTTTCCCAGACCTGGAGGCTTCCTTGCGTTCAACGGTAGCGGGTCCCTCTGGCCCTAACTAGGGGTTGGGGCAAGGCAGCAGTTGGGGTTTGAGGTCTTTTGCCTTCTTTCCTCTAAGTACTTAGATTATTGCTTCCAATAGAACTTTCCTCAGTTATGGGAATGTTCTATCTGTGCTGCCGAACACAGAAGGCACTAGCCACATGTGGCCATTTAGCACTTGAAATGTGGCTCCTGTGCCCAAGGAAGTGAGTTTTTCATTCTAATTAACTTAAGCCTAGAGAGTAGGCATGGTGCATTTCTGACGGGCCTTGGAAAGAGGCCAGAAGTGCACTTGGTTCGCTGGCCTGCCCCTGTTTCTCAGGGCATATCCTGCCACGGGAAGCTGCCTAGAGCCCTCTGTAGAATTTAATGACTGCCACCTTTCATTTAGGATGAAAACAGGTGTTTTTGTGTGCTCCAAAGGCACTGAGGTGTGGGTTTTGTTTTTTTTGTTTTGTTTTGTTTTGTTTTTTTGAGAAATATTTCCACTGAAATGTCCATATGTAAGGCCTTTAACCAGGGAGAGGTGCCAGCTTCCCTCTGAAAAAAATTCAACCCTTCTTTATGAGAACGCGCTACAGTTCTGGAGGCCTGCGGTGAGAAGGGATGGTACTCTTTCTGAAAATCTCCAGCACCAGCTTATCCACACGTGAAAGAGGCCCTAGCGGTGCTGGGGCTGTTCGTGGGGCTTCTGCCACAGGCACCCTTCGCCATTCACAGGTACACGCACACACACCCAGGAAAGTACCCCTGCCCAGAATGTGGCATCTGCTTCTCCTGCTCCTCCCTCCTGCTCAGCCATGGGCACATCCACTCTGATGGCACTGAGCGTGGGGAAAGCTCCCAGAGAAAGTTTGCCCTGAAAGCCCACCAGGGGATCCATTGGGCAAACATGGAGAAGCCAAGGGGCACCTGGGCGGCTCACTCAGTTAAGTGTCTGACTCTTGATGTCGGCTCAGGTCATGATCTCAGGGTCCTTGGGATCAAGCCTCACGTCGTGCTCTCTGCTCAGCGGGGAGTCTGCTTCTCCTTCTCTCTGTGTGCTTTCTCTCTCTCTCTCTCATAAATAAATAAAATCTTAAAAAAAAAAAGATGAGATTCCTTCATTATTCATGGCATGACTTTCTCCCAGGACTAACACTGCTTGCTGGAGTCTGGGTTCATGGTGCAATGACATTTGAGGCAAAGGTTGGGTTCCAGTTAGTCTATAAGGTGAAATCCATGTGTGCTGTAATCGAAGGTTGCACTGCCAGTTACTTCCCTCTCACTGAGTATGCAACAAGAAGAAATTAATCTCAAAGCCTTGCACCCAGCTTAGAGCTGCCAGTGGAATGCAGAGGACATTCTAGGTTCAAATCTCACCCCTGCCTTTACTAACAGGTTTTGGGCAAGCTGCGCAACTGTCTGATAACTGTCCTCATAAGGACTTTGAAAGGTGAGTTTCTTTTTTCTTTTTTTCTTTAAGTTTTTATTTATTTAAGTAATCTCTACACCCAACATGGGGCTTGAACTCACAACCCCGAGATCAAGAGTCACACACTCCTCCGACTGAGCCAGCCAGGTGCCCCTGGAAGGTGAGTTTCAGTTGAGATCATCTATATCGATGTGCCTACAAGGTGGCACCTGGTACTTAGTTGGCCCTCAACACCATTTCCTTTTGTCCAAAACAAGGTGTCTTTAGTCTTTATGTGGCCTCTTGGTGTGTAGACTCCCTAGATCTTCTCCATCCTTCTCTACAGTGGGCAGTCTTCAAGAGGAGCCCTGCTTGTCCCTGTGCCCAATGTGGATCCAGGAATTTATACAGAAAAGGAGCAAGAACCTCTGCTCTCACATTAAGTCCTGGGTGCTTCTCTCTCCAAAATATCTCCCGCAGTTAAGAGCCTCCGACTCTGCCTGATTCCTCGGTCCTGCCTTAGTAGCTCCCACCAGGACGGTGGCAAGCCAGGCCAAATGGGGCCTTCCCAGCCCAGGGCCAAAGGGCTAGGCTGCACCTCAGCCCAGCCTGCCCTCCCATTTCCTGCTTATGGGAAGAGGGCTCAGCACCTTTTCACCTCAGTAGTTAATCATCCTTCCTGTGCAATGTCAGCATCATTGACAGTACATCATTACCATTTAGGCAAAATGTCCACAGATTCCTTTCCAGCCTTCTGTTTAGTCACTTTCTTCCAAATGAAATGGTTTGCTGTCCATTGGCCTTTGTATTCCCTTGGAGCCTAAGTTCTTCTTATTTCTCCAAACTGAACTATGTATAGGCAGAAAGCATAGACACAAAGCTATCAGTTTGCCGTGCAAACAGACTGCCAGAGTAATTTTCCGAAAACATTGGAAGGTAATTCACTCCTCTAGACTGATTTGGAGCTCCCCAATGTGCAGGATGAAGCTGTCCAATATCTGGTGCCAACATATCCTTTCGATCCTTCAGTTTTACCCTAACAGTATTTTGTACTGCATCAGAAAGTGTCCTCATTCCCTCCACACTCAGAACTTTCCTGAATTCCTGGCTTTGTACCAGAGATCTTTATGGCCATGGAATTCAGCTGTTTATTCAACAGATGTACATTGAGCACCACTGCCCTCCCTAAATCCTACCCATTCATAAACCAAACTCATTTCCCACCTGATGCATCAATCTGGAAAGTCATTCAGAGGGACTCTGTCTTACTTATTTTGGCAATCTTGACATTCCACCTGCTCCCCCAGTAGTTTGTTCAATAAACCGTCACTGTGCTTGGGACAGAGTAGAACTCAATGTTTACTGCAGTTGTGTGTGTGTTTCCTACCTCCTCTGTTCAAAGTCATCGTCCTTGGAATCTCTTGCTACCTAGGTTATCTTGTGAATTCCTGACATGTTGTCTTCACTCCTTGCAGGCTTTGGGGTAGCGTTTTGCCCATAGCAGGTGCTTTAAAATTTTTGATTAATGGGTTGGAGAGATACGTATGTAACCAGCTTTAGTATGTAGCAAATGGCATATTTCCGACCCTCAGATCCCCTGGGAGATGACCCTGAGCTGGTGAAACCCTGCACACTTACACAGGAGTGGCAGCCGAGGGAGTGGGGGCTGACTGGTTCCAACAGCAATTTTCCTATACCTTTCACATACATGCTTGCAGCACTGTTATCAGTTGTAAATGCGTATGCCTCACTCAGCTATGAACTCCATTCAGAGCATGGTGCATGACTTATTTCCAAACTGGCAAGCGCTACGCTTAGTACATTGGACAGATGTGTCATGTAAAATAAGATTGAACCTGAGAAGAGGCCAGGAGCTCAGACTGTGACAAGCGAATTCGGAGAGTGTGGGGGGAAGGGAGCCGAGTTCAGCAGTTTGAATAAAAGCCCGGTCAGCCCCGGGTTTAAAATCTTTGTTCCTTCTCCTTACTAGCAGTATCCCTCTGAGAGTTTCCTTATCAGTAGAACCGGATGACGACCATCACTCCATACAATGGTAGCAAAGAAAAAAAGATGTGTTAAGAGGGGAACAGTGCCGGCGCGCAGGAAACGCCAACGTTAATTTCCCTCCCAAAAGGGCACCAAGGAAGTTGTCCCAATTCTGAGAAAGCCACCCGGGGTAATCTCAGCCCCGGGTTGGCCGGAGCGGCTCCGTCACTCAAATCCTTCCCTCCGTCAGCGAGGCAGCCCCTGCCAGAGAGCAGAGGCCCGTCACTGACACCAGGGCAGCTCGCAGCCGCCGCCCGCCGCGGATCTGGCCGCAGGCACCCGGCACGGAAGGTCGGCTTCCTGCCCTTACGCTTCCGTCGGCTTCGTTCAAACAAGCCGCTTTCGCCAGCACCCAATCAGAACGCCCGATCTTCGGCCGCCGCCCAATGAGCGCGTGTAATGGGGGAAAAAAAAGGGCGTGAAGCCCAATCGCAGCGCCATCACACTTGAGGGCAAAGAGGTTAGGAAGCCGGCATGGCGCTCCGGTCAATAAAATCGATAGCTGGAAGCTGCCTGTGTTCCAGGCTAAGGCGGTGCGGTAGCGGCGCCGCCATCTTCCCCGAAGGCATCTTCCGGTGCCTTTCACCGAAGTTCGGGCAGGAGTTTCCTGAATAACAGCAAAAGGTTTCCGTTAGCCCCGCAAGGCGGCTGATTCCGATTCCCTCAGGGCCTCCCCAGGCACGCTCAGCTCCGGGCCGGCGGGGGTTCCCAAATCGCGGGGTCCGCCGGGGGTCCAGGCCGGGACGGGGAAGGCCGTGGCGCCGGCTCCTGGGGTCCAATGGCGCCACCTTCGGCTCCGCTCTCCGCGCGGGGACCAGGAGAGGCCGGACCCGGCCGGAGAAGGGGAAGGAGGCCGAGGGCGGTGAAGTTCGCGGACGTGGCCGTGTACTTCTCCCCGGAGGAGTGGGGCTGTCTGCGGCCCGCGCAGAGGGCCCTGTACCGGGACGTGATGCGGGAGACCTACGGCCACCTGGGCGCGCTCGGTGAGGCCCGGCCCAGTTCGCTTCCGCGGGGCCCGAAGCGTTGGAGGAGCTTAGGGCGGGGGGTTGGGTGGGGGCGACGGCACGGAGTGCAGAGCGTCCAGGGACCTGGCCCGTGACTAGGTTGTGTCAGGGGAGGAGGACAGGGGCTTGGCAGGAGGTGACACCGGGTAGATCTTTTACCCAGCCTTATCTACGAGCTGGACGTCTGACTGGTTCTCCTTCCCCAGGGTGCGCAGGTCCCAAACCAGCCCTCATCTCCTGGTTGGAACGAAATACCGATGATTGGGAACCGGCCGCCCTGGATCCGCAGGAGTGCCCAAGGGGGTTAACAGTCCAAAGAAGTGAGTGAAAAATGCCTGTGCAGGGCCTGCAGCCTCCAACGACTCCGTCTAGAGTGTTGGTGGCTAGGGGTACCTCTGGCCCATGCCGTAATGCTTTATTTACTGTGATTGTTTTCACAGCTTCAGGGTCGTGTCTCTCTGATGGTGTTGGGTGCGTCCACCATACAGTGATTTACATATCAGTTTGCATACTAAGGGTCCGCAGTTCTCTATTGTGTGAATGAATCTGTGAGCTTTTGAAAGGAGCTACCCTCTTGGCCTCCCTCCCAGGATCCCTGTCCTCAGTCTTCTCTGAACTGTGCTCTGACTTAGACACCTGGTACCTCTCTGAGTTTCTGGATTTTGGTTGAAGGGATCTCATGGGGAACAGCTGCCTGGGGTGCAGGGCTCTCTTTCTGCCCTTTTGGAGGGGTGACCCCTAATCAGTGAAGGAATCTGTGCTCTCCTCAGGGTCAAGCAAGGCTCTGATTAATGCCATTCAGGTAGAACGGCCCCAGATCTACCCACAGGGGTGGATGTAACCATCTGGGCTGCCGTTTCTGTGCTAGATTCTCTGACACCAGGGCTATCTTTCCAAGATTCAGATCTGTCCATGATACTTCTTTGCTAAAAACCTTTCAGTTTTTGCCATGGAGGTTGTCAAATGGCTGTCAGTTATCTCTAAGTCACTTGGGGAACTTGGTAAAAAAAAAAAAAAAAAATACAGATTCCTAGGGGCACCTGGGTGGCTCAGTTAAGCATCTTCCTTCGGCTCAGGTCATCTGGGATTAAGCCCCGCATCAGGCTTTCTGCTCCATGGGAGCCTGCTTCTCCCTCTCCCTCTGCCTGCAGCTCCCTCTGCTTGTGCGCTCCCCCCACCCCACCCCACCCCCGTCAAATAAATGAATAAAATCTTTTAAAAATAATACAGATTCCTGGACCTAGAACTATTGATTTACTCTGATGGATGTCTAGGACCTTGTATTTCTTTTTTAACAGCCCCAGTTGATTGGCATGCATGCTTAGGTTTGAGAACCATTGGATAAAATAGAGCCCATGGTCCTGAACAGCAGTGGTTCTGAGAATGTGGTCCTCACACCAGCAGCAGCATCACTCGGGAAAGAATCAGATACAAATTCTTGGGGGCCCCATCCCAGACCTGCTGAATCCAAAACTGTTTCAATGAGCCATCCAAATGATTCTGATCACAATAAAATTTGAGAACCACTGGCTTAGAGGGCCTTATGACCTAGTCTCTGCCAGCTTATATCTTGTATTTCCACTTCCTGCCTTACACTTACCTCTTCAAAAACTTCTAATTTCTCAAGCCTGCATAACCTGCAAGAAACACTTCCTGACTTCTCCAGATTGAGCTTGGGACTCCTGGAATATCCTCCACATTTCTGTAGTGGTGTGTCACAGTGGGATGTCTGTGGCACTAACACTCCCTGAAGACGGGCTGAGCCTGTCTGTCTTCTAATCTGTGACACTGTCATAGGCAAGGGGAGGGGCCCAGTATTTGTTAATATCTCCCTGTGTTTCTGTAGAAACCAGAACCAGAAAGAAGGACGGAGAGAAGGAAGTGTTCCCACCTAAGGAGGCGCCCCGAAAGGGCAAGCGAGGCCGGCGGCCCAGCAAACCCCGCCTGATCCCCAGGCAGACTTCTGGGGGCCCCATCTGCCCTGACTGTGGTTGCACCTTCCCTGATCGGCTGGCCCTGGAGAGCCACAAGTGTGCCCAGAATCTGAAAAAGCCTTACCCCTGCCCAGACTGCGGCCGCCGCTTTTCCTACCCCTCCCTGCTGGTCAGTCACCGGCGGGCACACTCTGGCGAGTGTCCCTATGTCTGTGACCAGTGTGGCAAACGTTTCTCCCAGCGCAAGAACCTCTCGCAGCACCAGGTCATCCACACAGGCGAGAAGCCCTACCACTGCCCTGACTGTGGCCGCTGCTTCCGGAGGAGCCGGTCCCTGGCCAATCACCGGACCACGCACACCGGCGAAAAACCCCACCAGTGCCCCAGCTGCGGGCGGCGCTTTGCCTACCCCTCCCTGCTAGCCATCCACCAGCGCACGCACACGGGCGAGAAGCCCTACACCTGCTTGGAATGCAACCGCCGCTTCCGACAGCGCACCGCCCTGGTCATCCACCAGCGCATCCACACGGGCGAGAAGCCCTACCCGTGTCCAGACTGCGAGCGGCGCTTCTCCTCGTCCTCTCGCCTGGTCAGCCACCGGCGGGTGCACTCCGGGGAGCGCCCCTACGCCTGCGAGCACTGCGAGGCCCGCTTCTCCCAGCGCAGCACGCTGCTCCAGCACCAGCTCTTGCACACGGGGGAGAAGCCCTACCCGTGCCCGGACTGCGGCCGTGCCTTCCGGCGGAGCGGCTCACTGGCCATCCACCGCAGCACGCACACCGAGGAGAAGCTGCACGCCTGCGACGACTGTGGCCGCCGCTTCGCCTACCCCTCGCTCCTGGCCAGTCACCGGCGCGTGCACTCAGGCGAGCGGCCCTACGCGTGCGACCTGTGCTCCAAACGCTTCGCCCAGTGGAGCCACCTGGCGCAGCACCAGCTCCTGCACACCGGGGAGAAGCCCTTCCCCTGCCTGGAGTGTGGCCGTTGCTTCCGCCAGAGGTGGTCTCTGGCCGTCCACAAGTGTAGCCCCAGGGCCGCTATAGGGGGCGCCGGCCAGAAGGGCAGTGCCCTTTAGTACGGGAAGGACGGTAGATTCTCACTTCACTTCGTGGAGGGGTCCAGGGAAGAAGCCCCGGGTCGTACAAGGCAGAGTCCGCAGGAAAACCCAGGTCTCCTGCTACGGGGACCTGAACTTTAGTATATTTCACCACACCGGCGGCCGTACTGCTTGTGTCTAGAACGGACAGTCCCATTAGGACAGGGGACATCGCGTGGCTCTTTTCCAGGCTACCCTATCCTGAAAGAATTTGTGTGTGTGGATATCAGGGCTAAGAGTTCTCCCATCTATCTTAGGGGCTGTTTGCTTTTCTAGTTTGTGCATACAGGGATCACCTGTCCCCTTGTATACAGTCCGGAGAATCCCATTTGTGGGGGGCAGTATCTTGCCCTACTCTGCCCCTTCCTCCATACCAGCGTTAAACAAACCTGGTTTAGCCCCTTTTTTTCAACACTCCTGCCAAGTGGTTTTTTTACCCTTGCTTTAAAAACCTCCCTTGACAGGGAGCTCACTACCTCACAAGGCAGGTCATTTCACTGTGGGATAGCTCTGATTTTTAGAAGGTGGTTAAGTACTACCTTCTCCTTCCCTAGAAGTCTTGCCCAGAGTATATAATACTTCATCTACATGACAGCATTTCAGATAACCACAGCTGCTTTGCCCGTGTTTTCAGGTTAAACAGCATTATTTGGTCAATCATTCCTTAAAGACAGGGTTTCAGTCCCCACACGTGCTTTCTCTCCAATGTTCCTTTTAAAGGGTCATGCAAAAATAAGCCAGCACCACAGTGTGCACGGTACACCTTGGTCTCTACTTGTTTTGACAGCTCTAGATTGCACTGAATTTGGGGGTGGTGACACTGTAGCAGGGCTTCATTGGGTGGCAGACACATAACATACCTAAGCCTTTTTTTTTTTTTTTAAACCACATACTGTGAAGTTAAGTCTTCTGCCCCCTGTGTTTGGAAAATTGATTCAAGTTGGGTCTGGGACATAGGCAAAGTGAGCTTTGGGAAAAGACTGATTTTAAGGAGAAGGAGGGGAGCTGTGGTCTAGCAGCAAGAGTAAAACTGGCACTAGTCTGTACTTCATCCAGTGGATTTGGATTAGTTCCAGGCAGCCAGTGGCTAGAAAATCCTTGAGAACTGGGCCTCACTCCTCCCTGATTCTCAACCGAATAAGGAGACATCAGCACAGAACCTTCCATGAGTCCTCAGTCAACATTTTTCATAAAGTGAGATGAGGCCGTTCAAGGAGGGTAGAAAGTTAAGTAATTGAATACAGGGCAGGAAGGAGTCTACAGTCATCAAGTTGTGTTCATGCCTGCCTTCCTTACAGAAGCTCCCAGAGCAGTGGCGGCAATGTGTCTTAATCTTTGATATGCCTCCCTGGCACCCACCCCCGAGTAGATGCTCAGTAAAGCTTTACTGCATTCAATGAACAAGGCCCACCACTTTGCCTTGGGTAGCTGCACCAAATTGGAATTTTCAGACATGACTTCTCTCCTATTCAACAGCTGGAGTGGGTCATGTTCCTACCCCTGTTGCTTGTTTCTTCAGCTCTCCCAATCTCAGCCCCAAAGTGGGAGAGCAGCTGGGGAACACAGTGTTTGTAATTACCTCTGTGGTATTTAGCAAGTTGCATTGTAACTGTTGGTCTGTTTCTCCTTGGATGAATGGATGAGCTGCCCCAACACCGACCGGGGTCATACCAGATTGGGTCTCATTAAAATGTCGATAAATGATATTCCTTGTTGAATCACTGTTTATAAAACATAAGTCTAGGTCCTTGACTGGGTAAAAATTTTTAGTTCTGATGGAGACCTGCCTTCTAACAGCTATTCGAATGTCTGCCTAGCTCTGCATTAGAGCTGGCTATTCTACTTTTATCACCAGGCTGATCCAACTCTTTATCTAGGAATTTTGTAACTTTCTTTGGGCCTGGATTGTAACTCCTAAGACTTGGAGGCCAAGTTCCAGTGTGTGTGCAGTCAGTGGAGGGCCAAGATGATCGACAACTTCCTAGGTCCCCTAAGGCACGTCAGTCCCAGCATCCATTCCTGACCAGTTGTGATCCTGGCCCTGTTTTCAGCGGGAGATCCCAGTATCCTTCCAATTTGTTCCCCCTTCTGTTTCAGGTAGTTTGTTTCTGTTACTTGCAACCCAAAGAATAAACTAATCCACCATCCCAGTATGGATTTATTGCCCATAAGCTTTGAAGAGGGGAAAATTGCAGTGCTGCTGAGAGGAGCCAGCACGACCCCTTTCCTGATCTCCAACCTCAGTGAGCCTTCACCTTCAGTATGACTTAAGTCTTCCCTACATCCTTAACCAGTGAATACCTTCTCTTCCACTAAAACCCAAGGTTTCAAATAGGAATTCAACATTCCACTCCCCACTGACTCCACGTTTACCAGTACTTAGGTGTGACGCTCACCAACATAGCTGTGCTTGATTTCATCTACTGCCCTCTCGGGGACTTTGCTACATCTGTTATTCTTTCTCTCCTCTTAGTTTTATGGTTTCAGAGTCCCTCTCCTATCTGGAACACATACATGCCAATCTAAAATCTGTCTTTTTTAAAGATTTTATTTTTAAGTAATCTCTACACCCCACATGGGGCTCGAACTCGCAGCCCCAAGATCAAGAGTCGCATGCTCTACTAACTGAGCCCGCCAGGCGCCCCTCAGCTAAATTTCTTGAAACAGTAGCTTACATTCACTGTATTCTTTGGCCTACTGCAACAGCATTTATGATGGGCCAGGTACTGTGTCTTAACACTTTATATGCATTCCAATGTGATGTGTATGAGAACCCCACAAAGTAGTTGTTTGGAGATACGCTTCCATGTGTCTCTCGCATTGCCCCATATCTTGCTGAGTATGCCAAAAATGGCAAGGCCTTGCCTTCAACAAATTGTCAGATGAGCTGATTCCAGACCTAGAGCCTTTTGAGTGAGGAAAGGTTGAGTCCCTTGATGAAGGACTATGTTATATTGGCAAAAATGTGCTGAATATCTTCCTTTTAGCCTTTTCCAAAGGTACCATTTCCCAGGGTGGCAGGATACAGGAAAAGGGAAAGTAACTAGAGTTGTCAGGTATTACTGGACATTGGATCTAGACACATTCTAATTCTTGGAGATCCAAAACATCACTGTAGTTCACCAGGCCGCGGACTCATGAAGATCAGGCATGTACAGAAAAGGGTTAACTCAGCAGGCCTAGGTTGCTCAAACCCTGCACATTCCAAAGAAAGCTCATCTTCAGGACTAGCACTTGGCTCATTCCTGGGAGATAAATTCCGAGCCCTTGTAATATTTTGCCTGATTAGTGTGTTTTCATATGCTGGAGGCCTCGAGCCATGCTGTACCAGTCTGACCAGATGAGTTTATCCTAACAATGTGGTTTATGATGAATGCCTGTTTTTGCTCTGGGAGACAGTCTGAGTAGCTGAGATCAGTCATGTGAGTACTCCATGTCTGTGTAACTGACTCCCCAATAAAAACCCCAGACACCAGGCTTTGGGTGAGTTTCTCCAGTTGGCAACAGTTCACACATACTGTCACAAGTCATTGTTGGGAGAATAAAGTGCATCCCTGTGCAACTCCACTGGACAAGGACACCTGGAAGTTTGTAAGTTCGTGCATGTCTGGTTTCTCCTAGACTTTGCTCCATGCCCCTTTTTCCTTTGCTGATTTTAATCTGTATCCTTTTCCTTTAATAAGCTATAACCTAGAGCATAGAAAGAAAGAAAGGAAAAAAAAAAAAAAAAGACAAGGCCCTGACGCCTCGTTTACTCTTCTCAGCCATTTCTTAGGGTTGTGTTTGTGTTAAGCAACCATGAGGGAGAAGTAGTGTCTCTATGTGGGACAAAGAGCAGCTTGCTTACTACTTACCACAAAGCACCAGGTTCTCCAAGTTCATTGTTCCTCCCCCATAGTGCAACTCACTGTGTGCCTAGCATCCATCGGCCCCTTCCATGTTGCCTCTGCGGGGCTTAGGAGGCAAAAGAGCTGATACATACATGATGCTCAGGTGGTTTGTTCCATGAATAAGGTCCTTCGTCTATGACATTGGAGTCTCTTGTCTTCGGCCGGCATCCATGAAACAATGGGTAACCTTAAATTACACACCTGACAGTAGGTATTATTTCCCTTTAACAGAGGAGGGAACTGAGGCTCACTGATAATATTAAATAACATGTCCAGGATCACATATCTGGTAAACCTAAGGGCCAGGATTCCAAGGCAGGTCTGACTCCAAAGCTGGCTGCAATACAAGGTACTACTCCACTGAAACTCATGACTTAGTTAGCAAATCGGTAATTTAATTTTTACCTTATTTATCTTAGTTTTCCTACTGAAGCTCTCTCATAACTTAGCTTTCATGCACTATTTTCTTCTAGTGTTCCTGGTGCCTCTTGTGGTTGTTTCTAGTGTGTACATGTAGGAATTCCTTCTCAGCGTCTCTTGGGAAATGAATACATTAACCCAAGTTCCAAGAACTGGGAACATGCAAAAAAAAAAAAAAAAAAAAGTACCATAATTGTCCTGTGAATTAAAGCCTAACAACAAACACAGAGAAGGGGCACCTGGGTGGCTCAGTCAGTTAAGCATCTGTCTTCAGCTCAGGTCATGGTCCCAGGGTTGTGGGATCAAGCCCCGCATCGGGCTCCTTTCTTGGAGGGGAGCCTGCTTCTCCCTCTCCCGGCCGCTCCCCTGCTTGTGCTCTCCCTCTCTCACTGTCAAATAAATACATAAAATCTTTTTTAAAAAATAAATAAACAGAGAAGTTAGTGGTTTAGATGTCATTAAAAGCAAGACCAGGAAATGTTCCTACAGAGTTGAAAGTGAAAGTCAACATACCTGTGAAAGGGACAGGAGCACCTAGAATAAAAGATGTCACAACAGGATCGGGTAACCTCGCTTATAGTGCTGGCCAGGTGGTAAGTCTGTGTCCCCAGTCCCGCCTGCTGCTAACCAGGAGTCAGTCTTGCAAATAAAATATTCTATTCACAGGATACTTCGTACATATCTCCTATAAATGATGTTCTAGAAGTTTTGGAAGTAAAATAAGTTGGTCTCTTAAATTGCTGTGGAAGTCACAAAATTGCAGATTTTTTTGTGGTAAAATATACATTAATTTTGCCATGTTCACCATTTTTAAGTATACAGTTCAGTGGCATTAAGTACATTCACAATGTTGTACAGCCTGCCACAATTTCCAGAACTTTTCATCATCCCAAACAGATACTATGTACCCATTAAATAATAAATACATGAATGTTGTATTTGCAATTTTGATAGTTATTACCAAATTGCTTTCCAAGGAAGCTACATGAATTTACACTCCCATCCAATATGTGGGAGTGCCTCTACCTCTAAAAACAGTGCATCATTCATTCCTTCATTCAACAAGTATCTCGGGCAACTGCCACAGGCCATGTAATGTTCTCAGAGATGGAAATGCAACAGTGGACAATATAGTCTTTGCCCTCGTGGAGACTCCAGGCCAAAGAAAAAGACAAACAATATCAGGAAGTGGTCAGTGCAGGATGAGGGGATGAAAGTGACAAGGGGGACTATTTGGGGACAGGAGTATCAGCAAACTTTCTTCCCCCTGCCTACCCTCTTCAACAAACTTTTTCCCCCATCAGAAAACTTTCTTTTTAAAGAAACCTTTTTTTTTTTTAAAGATTTTATTTATTTATTTGACAGAGAGAGAGCACAAGTAGGCAGAGAGGCAGGCAGAGGGAGAGGGAGAAGCAGGCTCTCCACTGAGCAGGGAGCCTGACGTGGGACTCGATCCCAGGACCCCGGGATCATGACCTGAGCCGAAGGCAGCCTCTTAACTGACTGAGCCACCCAGGCGCCCCCATCAGAAAACTTTTTGATCCCTGCTCATCTGAAAGCTGAAAAATACCATCATGCAATTCTACTTTGCGTTCCCTGTTATGTGATTATTTTTTCAAATGCTTTAAGACATTGCTGTATTTTCTTTTACGTGAATTGCCATTTATATCATTTTACCTATTTTTCTGTTGTTAGTCTTTGTCTTATGCATTTGTAATTCTTTAATAATAAATTAGTCCTCTGGAATATAATTTGCAAATATTTTTCTAATTTGTCATTGTATATTGACTTAATGATTTTTCGCTACATATTCTTTCTTTTCCTTTTTTTGTTTTAAAGATTTTATTTATTTATTCATGAAAGACAGAGAGAAAGGCTGAGGGAGAAGCAGGCTCCCCACCGAGCAGGGAGCCTGATACGGGACTCGATCCCAGGACTCTGGGATCATGACCCTGAGCCGAAGGCAGACGCTTAACCATCTGAGCCACCCAGGCACCCGCTACATATTCTTTCTTTATGCAAGTTTTCACCCCTTGTTCTTTGAAAGTAATACATTCTTGGGGTGACTGGGTGCCTCAGTCATTAAGTGGCTGCCTTCAGCTCAGGTCATGATCCTAGGGTCCTGGGATCGAGCCCCGCATCGGCCTCCCTGCTCTGCGGGAAGTCTGCTTCTCCCTCTCCCACTCCCCCTGCTTGTGTTCCCTCTCTCACTGTGTCTATCTAATAAATAAATAAAATCTTAAAAAAAAATTAAAAAAAGAAAGTAATACATTCTCTTGGAAGTTACCCTTCAATTTTCAACACATATATCTAACTTAAGTCTAATATTTCTCATTATCTGTATGCCTATTTTTATTTCATTTTTAATATTTTTCCAGTGAAATGCCACAATTTTCATCATTCGGTGCCGCACATTGTGCTTTGACTCATATTGTTTCCTCCAAGTTCATCTGGGAAGGGTGGCCATTTGCTGGGAGCCTGCACAAAATATGGAACACTTCACGAATCTGCATGTCATCCTTGAGCAGGGGCCATGCTAATCTTTCTGTATCATTCTGATTTTAGTATATGTACTGCTGAACGAGCACTGTATGTCTATTTTTTAGTTTATTTTTAATTTTTTTAGAGAAAGCGAGAGAGCAAGGGAGGGGCAAAGGGAGAGGAAGAGAGAATCCCAAGCAGGCTCCACACCCAGTGTGAGCCCCATGTAGGACTCGATCTCACCACCCCAAGATCCCAAGATCCCAACCTGAGCCAAAATCAAAAGCGGGTCACTTGGGGTGCCTGGGTGGCTCAGTTGGTTGGGTGTCTGCCTTCCACTCATGTCATGATCCCAGCGTCCTGAGATCAAGTTCCACATCAGGCTCCCTGCTCAGCAGGGAGTCTGCCTCTCCCTCTCCCTCTGCTGCTCTGTCAAATAAATAAACAAAATCTATATATATAAAAAAAAAGTGGGTCACTTAACTGACTGAGCCACCCAGGTGCTCCTGCCTATTTTTAATGTAAAATGAAAAATACGGGGCGCCTGGGTGGCTCAGTCGTTAAGCGTCTGCCTTTGGCTCAGGTCACGGTCCCGGGGTCCTGGGATCGAGCCCTGCATCAGGCTCCCTGCTCCGCGGGAAGCCTGCTTCTCCCTCTCCCACTCCCCCTGCTTGTGCTCCCTCTTTCGCTGTGTCTCTCTCTGTCAAATAAATAAGTAAATAAATACATAAATACATAAATAAATAAAATGAAAAACACTGGGGCACCTGGGTGGCTCAGTCAGCTAAGTGTCAGATACTAGGTACTCACCTTTCACTTTTATTGTACACAGTACAGTATTTTCACAGGGACTTGCTAAAGGATTTAAAAGGTTTTTATCTTTTGAAGGAAAAAAATCTAATGTTGACCAAAATCTCCAAACTATAGGTAAAATATAAGGACCTTACAACATTTTCACTTAAGTCATTATACTCCCATTTAGGTCACAGCAGACACTCCTCTGCAACTGAAGGATGGAATGATTAAATGTGAGGAATTTATTAAATAAGAGAAAATGTCCTTCCAGAAACAAACCCTTATATCTATGACCAAGTGATCTTCTTTTTCTTTTTTAAAGATTTTATTTGAAAGAGAGAACACAAGCAGGGGGAGGAACAGAAGGAGAGGGAGAAGCAGACTCTCCACTGAACAGGAAACTCGATGTGGGGCTGATCCCAGGATCCTGGGATCATGACCTCAGCCGAAGGCAGACACTTAAATGACTGAGCCACCCAGGCACCCCTTTCTTTCTTTTCTTTTTAAGTAGGCTCCATGCCCAACGTGGGGCTTGAACTCATGATGCTCAGATCAAGAGTCCCATGCTCTACCAACTGAGCCAGCCAAGCACCCCTATGATCAATTGATTTTCAACAAAATTGCCAAGACAATTCAAAAAGTGAAATGGTCTTTTCAACAAATGGTGTTGGGACTAAATATACACATACAAAAGAATGAAGTTGGGTCCCTACCTTCAACCATATATAAAAATTAATTTGAGGACCTGGTTGGCTCAGTTGGCTAAGCATCTACCTTCGGCTCAGGTCATGATCTCAGTGTCCTGGGATCGAGCCCTGCAATGGGCTCCCTGCTCAGCGAGGAGTCTGCTTGTCCCTCTGCCCCTCCACCCACTGTGCTCTCTCTCAAACAAATAAAATCTTAAGGAAAAAAAATAACTCAATATGGACAAACCACAGACCTAAATATAAGAGCTAAAACTATAAAACTCATAGCAGTACACACAGATGTCAATCTTTGTGATCTTGGATCAGGCAATGGTTTCTTAGATATGACACAAAAAGCACAAGTGGTGAAAGATAAAAATAGATACACTGATTTCATCAAGATTAAAACTTGTGCTTCAAAAGAGATCTTGAAGAGAATTAAAAGATGGTCTGCTGAATGGGAAAAAATATTTCCAACTGATATATCTGAAAAGGGATTTGAGTCTAGAATATATTTTAAAAACTCTTACACTGATACCAAAGCTAGACAAAGACATTATAAGAAAAGAAAATTACAGACCAATATCCCTTACAAATATTGATAGAAAAATCCTCAAAAAATACTAGCAAACCAAAGCAGCATATTAGAAGGGTTATACACTATGACCAAATGGGATATATTCCTGGAATATATATATCTATGCTCAGCAGTGAGTCTGTTTCTCCCTCTGCCTCTGTGCTCCCTCTCCCTTTGTGCTCTTTCTCTCAAGTAAATAAATAAAATCTTTAAATCTTTAAAAAATCTTTAAAAAAATAAACTGACAAAGAATAAAATGCAAACAAATTTTAAGTGTGTATTTGCTGAGTGTTGACGATGCTTACACCTAAACCTCTATCAGGATATAGAACATTACCGTCACGCAACAAAGTTCCCTTCCTGGTTAAACCCATCCCCATCCCGCCAGAGACAACTACTGCTCTAATTGTGTCCCCACCACAGATTCATTTACCCTGTTATAAAATGTCATACAACTGGAATCCTACAGTGTGTATTCTTCTGCCCACGGCTTCTTTCATTCAGCATAATCTCTTTGAGTAATGCTTCTTTCAGATCTTCAATTCTTGAATTCAGAGCTGGGAGAGTGCTCCCACACCCAATACAGTACCTGATAAAGCTCAGAAAGAGCTCCTCAGGAAGGTTACCTGGATTAGTTTCTCATTGCTACTACAAGAAATTACCAAACTAGGTGGTTTAAAATAACACAAATTTATTATCTTACAATTCTGTAGGTCAGAAGTGTGAAAACAGGTCTTACAGGACTAAAATCAAGGTGTTAGCAAGGTTGCATTGGCCAGTCTCTAGGGGAGAATCCTTCCCTTGCCTCTTCCAGCCTCTAGAAGCTGCCCAAAGTCCTTGGTTTGTGTCCCCTTTCCAGCAATCCATCACTCCCACCTGTTTTTGTTGTCACATCTTTTTCGACTTTGATCTTCCTGCCTCCTCCCTCCCATTTTTTTGTTTACATAAATTAACTCATTTATTATAGGCTAGCAATGTTTCAAATGAAAAAAATTCCTTCAGTCTTCTGATGGACAACAGAAGCAGTCTCGTAGGTCCAGGCACCACCATCTATCATTTTCATGCAGGAACCACAATGCCAGATTGTCACAGCTCGTGTTTTCATCTTTGGTTTGCCACAGAAGGAGCAAAAATGTACTTGGTGTGCTGGCTTATTTCAATTTTTTTTTTTAAGATTTTATTTCAGAGAGTGAGAGAGAGAGAGAGAGAGCATGAGTTGGGGGGTAAGGAGCAGAGAGAGAGGGAGAAGCAGACTCCCCACAGAGCAGGGAGCCCGATGCGGGGCTAGATCCCAGGACTCCAGGACCATGACCTGAGCTGTAGGCAGAGGCTTAACCGACTGAGTCACCCAAGCGCCCCTTATTTCAATTTTCTTCATCATTTTCCTGACGGAGGCACCATAATGGGTCCTTATTTACTGACAATTCTGACCTTCTTGGTGCATTTTAGCCATGTCGCTGCAAACTAGCTCCGAGCCCAGAGGAGCCTCTTATCTCTCTTTAATAAGGATCATTGTAAGTACATTGGACACACTGGGATAATTCAAGATAGTCTTCCCATCTGAAAATCCTTAGATTGATCACATCTGCAAAGTCCTGTTTGCCAATATAACATATTCCCAGGTTTCAGGGATTAGAACATGGACATCTTTGGTGTCCATTACTCTGTCTGCCATGTCACCTGAATAAATAAAAGACCTTAAAACCACGCTTCTCAAAATTGGGCATCTTGAAGATACAAAATAAATATATCTTCTGGATATCAATGCTTCTTGTGGATTTGGGAGAAAATCTTTGAATCAGCAATTCTGCTTCTAGAATTTTATTCTACAGACATGCTAATATATGCATCTAAAGAAGTATATCTAAGGATGTGATTACAGTATCTTATGGTAGTAAGACTGGAAACAAACTAATTGCTCATCAACAGAAAATGAACTAAATAAACTGTTTTATCCATATAGCGGAACACTATGTACGCAGCCATTAAAAAAAGCAATCTATGTGTGCTGAAATTAAACAATCTACAAGATGCATCAAGTGAGAAAAGAAAGCAAAGTGAACAGGGTGTTTATTATGCTACTTGTGAAAAGAAAAAAAAAATATGTTTTTATGTACCTAAATTATGTCCAGAAGGACACAAGAAGCCGGTAACAGAGGTTGCCTCTGGGAAGGGGAAGGAAAACTAGAGGGAGGAGACTTTTTTTTTTAATTGAAGCATAACACACATACATAAGTGTGCAGGTTTTCACAAACGGAACACTTCTGTGTAACCAGCATCTAGATCAAGAAACAGATTATCAGCACTTCACAAACAAAAAACTTGGATTAGTAATAGCTTGGATTAGTTTTGCCAAATTTTATGTTTTATATAAATGGAATCACATATTACATATTATTTTGTGTCTGGCTTCTTTTGCTCAACACCATGTCTGCAAGATTCATCCACATTATGCTTGTAATTCTATATCATTCATTCTCATTTCTGAGCAGTATTCTATGAATAGTATTCTGTAAATAGTATTCCCATGAATATTCCACAATATTTTAATTCGTTTTTCTACTGTTGTGGATAGTTTCTGGGTTTTGCCTATTGCAACTAGTGTTGCTGTGAACATTTGAGCACATGTCTTTCAGTAAACATATGTATACACATTTGTTGGGTAGACAGGGAGAAGTGGTATTGCTGGGTCATAGGTATGCATATATTTAGCTTTAGTAGATACTGCCAGTTTTCCAAAGTAGTTGTACCAACTTACACTCCACCTGTAGTGTAAGAGCGTTCAACATTTGCAAATCTTACTTTTGACTATGCATTCTATTGAATGTGGTTATATTATGAAATAGAATGCATAGCCACATGAATTGTAAAACTATACTATGTGTTCCAAGTGGTTGCACTGTGGGGATGGTCAGCTTTTTTGTTATATCTCTAGAACTTTCCTTTGCTGCTCCTATGAATGTTAGTTGTTAAAGTCTGAAAAACAGATTAAGAGATGATCTGATTCGTTTCCCAGTTTTATTACTCATTTATAAGCTGTAATTTAAACACAAGTTTTCCGATTGAGACAGGGTACAGTAAGCACTTAGCTAAGCCTTAGCGCTTAGCTGAACCTGGAAGCCAGAAAATAACTTTGAATCCGGCTCTGCCGCCCGTGAGCAGTCACCTAGGCTTTCTGTTCCTCAGCTGCTGAGTCTGTTAAAGTCAAGACATCTGTGACCTCGGGGCATGGGTCAAATCAAATACCGGTAAGAACCGGGGTAGCCTTGCCCTGAGTACCCAGAGCAGGCGGGGACGGGCCATCCCTCACTTCCAACATCTCCAGAATCGGCCTTAGCCCGTCGGCTTTTACTCACCTCCAGGCCTGGGACATCGGCATCTGCTAGCATCGGCCTCATGTAGTAGTAGAAGGGAATAGCTCCAACCCGTCAAAACCTCTTTTTTTAGGACCTGTCCGGGGAAAAGCCAGGTGAAAAAAGAGCCTACTGTCCCTCAGCTCCCGCCACCTTCAGACCAGTCACTCCCTTCCCTTCAGCCTTTCAAATATGCCGCTCCGGCACGACCAATCACAGCCTTCCGTCTTCTCCAGTCCACCCAGCGCTGTCCAATCAACGCACGTCATCTACGGTTGGCTGCGCTGCGGCTCCAACCTCCCTTCTGGTTTTCCCCTTGGTACCTAACCGCAGACGGGAAAGGCAAGGGAGATTGAGTCCGGAGGGACGCCATGTTGGTCAAGGGCAGTGCTCTGGCCCTTAAGGACCTTTTCAGAAGCCAGGAAGGCTCTAGCGTTTCCACATATTCCGGAAGCCTCTCTTGGCGTAGCACTGGAGAGCTTGCCCATGGCGCCGCCCCTGGCCCCTCTCCCGGCGGATGTACCCGGGGAGGCCGGGAGAGGGCCGACGAGAGAAAGCAGCCCCGGGGCCGTGAGCTTCGCGGACGTGGCCGTGTACTTCTCCCCCGAGGAGTGGGGCTGTCTGCGGCCCGCGCAGAGGGCCCTGTACCGGGACGTGATGCGGGAGACCTACGGCCTCCTGGGCGCGCTCGGTGAGGCCCGGCGGTCCAGCCAAGACCCAGTAATACGTGGGAAGCGGGGACTAACTGATGTCCCCAGAGACAAGTGGGCTGGAAGTGTCGGGCACTGAGGAAGCACCCTCATCCTCCCCTCTCGGGTTCTCAGCCGAACCCAGTGTTTCCCCTCCGCAGGATTTTCAGGCCCTAAACCCGCTTTTATTTCTTGGGTGGAAGGAGAGGTGGAGGCGTGGAGCCCGGAGGCCCAGGATCCAGAGGGTGAGACCCGAGCAGCTGTCATCAGAGACAGGGGTAAGGTAACAGGTACTTCACTTCAAACCCAGTATGGGACCTTTGAGAACCCCTTCCCCCAACTGGGATCCACAGTACACACCGCCTCCTCCAAAGCCCCATCGTGTCTCCCTACACCTCATCTCCAGAAAGTTCCAGTGTCACTGCAGAATGGCTCATAGAAGAGCTAAATTGGGACTTACAGCACCACTTAATTAATCAGGGAATCCCCAGTTTAGTGCAAAATAGTGCCCGAGTTGCCAGGGCAGCCAAGGGAAAGGAGAAACACATCCGTAATTTGGTTTTTGTTGTGTAATAAAATGAAGACAAATGTTCCTTTTGGCTATTATGTGGATCACACTGTAATGATAATGTCATTCATCAGCGATCTTAAAATCAAGAAAAGGTGTTTTCTCTGCAGCCATGTCATAAATGCTTGTTCCCAGGTCTTCCCGTGGAACCTGGAGTACAGTCCAAGTGTAGACATTTTGGCGATGGCCTTGAATGGCACCAAGGGAGATCATTTAATGGCTATTTTGCAAAGGGATCATAAACAGGTTCAGGACCGTAAGCTCTATGAAGGCTGGGACCATCACCACCCTCATTGCCTGAGAGTAGGGGTTCAATATTATTGACACCTCCATTTATCTCCAGTTTTCAGAACTTTCTTGTGTTAACACCAGCCAGACGATGAATTTTGCTTTTACTCCAGGATGGCTTTCTGGGCTTGATGAGGCCCCAGTCTCAAAGACTGCCATATACTCAGACACTCATGCTGCCTCCCAGGGAAGGCCACTGTATGGAATGTGCTCCTGAGTTTCAGGTTTTATCTTTTTCCCTGTCTCAGGATCCAGGGATGAGAGTGAAGAGAAAGAAGAACTGAAGAAGAGTCCAAAGCAAAAAGAGATGGAGCATGAGGAAGTGTCTCTCGAGGAGTGGTTACCATCCAGCAGGCCATCTGGTGCCAATCACAGAGCCTCCTGCCCAGCGCTCTGCTGGAACTCAGGGCGGAGCCCAGTCAAGCCTTGGTTCAAGGACACCACGACCCGCAAATCACCCTACTCTTGCCCAGACTGTGGCCACAACTTCAGCTACCCCTCCCTCCTGGCCAACCACAAGCAGGTCCACTCTGGGGAGCAGCCCTTCCCCTGTGACCAGTGCCAGGCTCATTTCTCCCAGCGCAAGTACCTGCTCCAGCATCAGGTCATCCACACAGGTGAAAAGCCCTACTCCTGCCCTGACTGTGGACGACGTTTCCGCCAGAGGGGTTCCCTGGCCATCCATAGACGGGCTCACAGCGGGGAGAAGCCCTACCCATGCCCAGACTGCCAAAGTCGCTTCACTTACCCCTACCTGCTAGCCATCCACCAGCGCAAACACACAGGCGAGAAGCCCTACAGCTGTCCCAGCTGCGGCCTCCATTTTGCCTACAGCTCCCTGCTGGCTATCCACAGGCGCACACATACGGGCGAGAAGCCCTACCCTTGCCCAGACTGTGGCCTCCGCTTCACCTACTCATCTCTCCTCAGTCACCAGCGCATTCACTCTGACAGCCGGCCCTTCCCCTGTCCATAGTGTGGGAAAGGCTTTAAGCGCAGGTATGCCTTGGAAACCCATCAGTGGGTCCACTGCTCTGGCAAGAGGCTGAGGTGGCGACGGCCTGCAGTAGGGCTCTCGGAGCCGATCCTTGTTTTGGGAGGCCAGGATCCCCCAGTTCATTTCCGGTACTTTCCAGATATATTTCAAGAATGTGGGTGATAGAGCTCACAAGAGATGTTTTCTTTGGAAGGGAAAAGGCAAAGTTTATGCATTTGGGGGATAAGGAATGGAAAGGAAGTAGGCATTGAAGGAAAACAAAGCTCTGAGTTAAGGGAGCACAGAGCTGGTCCTTTGGAAGGAGGCAGGAATCTGAAAGGCCACCTGAAGGCTGACCCCATTTTCTGAGCTCCTGCTCCCACTTCCAAGTCCCACTTGGAATTTCTTCCCAGCAAATCATTTACCTACCTGGCTTTCCACCACCCCCCCCCCCGGATTGTTCTCTCCATTAGAGCATTCTGCTTTCTGGCCTGTAACTCTCCTGTTCCTTAGAGATGGGGTCCCCACATGCAAGAACACACCTTGGGCCTATCCCCTGGGGGGCGGGGGGAAGCTCATCCAAGGATTCTTTTACCCAGTGCCGATGAGACATCTGGCAAGGAGACGCATGCGGTGTCAAGCCACCGTTGGCACTCTTTGGTCTTAAAATCTTGAAGGTGACCATAGGGAGGAGAACAATGGCTTCAGGTGGGGAACCATCCTGCCCCATGCTCACTCTGCTCCTAGTGCACAAAAGTATCAAGCTTAGTGTAAAGGGGTTTTTTTTCCCCCTCAAACTTTTATGAATTAGTGATTGCAGTGTTTTTCTCTTCAGATATTTGCATGTCGTCCGGATTTTACATCTCCTGAATAAAGATGTGTTCTTGGGCTACAGCAACTGGAAACATAATGTTGGCACTTCTATTTAAGAGAGTAAATTACTTGTGATTAGGCTTGAAATCAAGGCCAAGTATCTCCAGTGTAGTTTTTAGTGTAATGCTTGTATGTGTCAGCAGTTAGGAGGGGTCTTTCTGACCCACTTTGATCTGCTAGCCGTACTTCTGATCAGGAGACTACTGATGGAATCAGGACGTGGGTGGGACTAAGCACAGCTGCATGCTAGGAGTGGTCCTGGGGGACTCAGTTATCTCTGTGAACAAGAGACTGCTCTTGGAACCCCTGGGTTCCAAAGATGATTATGAATGGAAACTGGGTGTTATTTTACCACACCACATAGGCTCTCCTGAATTGGTAAGACCTGGATTCCAGGTTTGGCTCAGTCCCCACTAGCTGTGGGGCCATAAGCTTATCATTCAACCTTTCTAAGCCTTCACTGTCTCGCTTGGCAACTCCACAGGGTTGTCTGAGATAAAACATGAAAGCACCTCACAGATCGTCGTAGTTTGAAGAACAAGTGGCTGAGTGCCCCCACAACGTTTTACTAACATTTTTCGTTCAAAAGAGTTGTAAGAATTTTTTTGGGAAACACTCACACCCTTTCTATAATCTAGATTCTATAATTGTGCTACATTTGCTTTATCACATGTCAATCGAATCCATCCCCTAACTGTTCATTTATACATCTTATTTCACAGTAAGTTGCAGGCATCATTATACTTCATCCCTAAACACTTCAATGGAAGAAGGCTAAGCTTTATGCAAGAAACTTTAGCTCTCCCTTAAAATTCAGATACGCTGGCACGCCTGGGTGGCTCAGTCAGTTGAGCCTTGGACTCTTGGTTTCAGCTTGGGTCGTGATCTCAGGTTTGTGAGATGAGCCCTGTGTGGGGCTCTGCGCTCAGTGTGGAGTCGGCTTGAGATTCTCTCCCTCCCTGTGCCCCTACCCCTGCTCGCTCTCACTCTCTCAAATAAATAAAATCTTTTTTTTTTTTAAAGATTTGTTTATTTGACAGAGAGAGAGATAGCGAGAGCAGGAACACAAGCAGGGGGATGGGAGAGGGAGAAGCAGGCCTCCCTCTGAGCAGGGAGCCAGACGTGGGGCTCAATCCCAGCACCCTGGGATTATGACCTGAGCCGAAGGCAGATGCTTAATGACTGAGCCACCCAGGCATCCCTCAAATAAATAAAATCTTTAAAAAAAAATTCAAATGCAGCTTGTTATACACAAGTAAAATTTATGAACTGTATCATTGTATGTTTTATAATTTCTTATAATTATGTCTGATTAAGATTCTGGAACAAACATACAGTTTGGTGGGCAATAAAACAATTTGAAAGCAAGAGCATCTTTGTATTTTTATAATGTTTGGCAGGAAAAACAACATAACATCAGCCACTTAGGATGGGGCAGTTTTAGTCTTGAACCTTTATTTCAATCTCATTAGTTAACACCCAGTTCATTGTTTAGCTCCATCTCCTTAAGTTTTCTCTATCCCTGGTGCAAAAAGAAGTGATTTATAACATACTACCTGAGTAAACAAAACTATTTTTTGGTCCAGGTGAAATCCTTTGTAGTTTCTCTTTAGGTAAAGTTGATTCTCCGTTTAGAAGGAGACTCTTATCTGAAGATACGTTTTTCCTTATTCCATTTCTACACTATTCACCACAATGAGTGCAGTGAGGTCCCTCCAGGACTCAAGTTTAAAAAGTTACAGAACAAGCAGGTAATTGTTGAGATGAAATCAGCAGAAGTCATACCAAAAGCCAGAAGTATTCCAGGTGAAAAACAGCAAGGGTGGGGCAAGAAAATATAAAGACGGAGAAGGCACTAACTTAGCAATGAAGGACATTTGTGAACACAAAAGAGAGACAGCGTGTGCTAGGGCAGGCAGGAGATCCAAGGTTCCAAGACCAGATAGTGCACTGCTGTCAACAGAGATGTAGGTTTTGTTCGTTAATCCAACGACTAGCCCCATGCTTAGCAAAGAGCACCTGGCATCCTGCCTGATTGCAGGAATATTCCCAATGGGATAAAGCTATCTAGTATCTAGGGACGCCTGGGTGGCTCAGTTGGTTAAGCGGCTGCCTTCGGCTCAGGTCACGATCCTAGGGTCCTGGGATCGAATCCCGCATCCGGCTCCTTGCTTAGCGGGGAGCCTGCTTCTCCCTCTGTCTGCCGCTCTCCCTGCTTATGCTCTCTCCATCTCTCTCTGACAAATAAATAAAATCTTAAAAAAAAAAAAAAGCTATCTAGTATCTATAGCCCAATGCCACAAACCATTAAGATGATCCATCTCCACTAAAAAATAGGAAGATATTGAAACTAGGAAGCAGAGGATACAATTCAGGACAGTAGGGAAGTCAGACCCTGGATGACAGCTGAGGCCCAGGCAAGTCTGGAGAGAGAAGACCGAGGGGTCAAGGAAGGAGGTTTCCCAGGGAAAAAATGGTAATCTGAGATTTGATGCTATCCCTGGTAATTTAAAACAACTTAAAGAAGCAGAGGGGCGCCTGGGTGCCTCAGTCAGTTAAGCGTCTGCCTTTAGCTCAGGTCACAGTCTCGGAGTCCCAGGATTGAGCCCAACCATCAGGCTCCAAGCTCAGCAGGGAGTCTGCTTCTTTCTCTGCCCCTGACCCGCTCATGCTTGTCTCTCTCTCAAATGAATAAATAAAATCTTTAATAAAAAACAAAAACAAAAAACGGGGGCACCTGGATGGCTCAGTTGGTTAAGTGTCTGCCTTTGGCTTGGGTCATGATCCCAGGGTCCTGGGATGGAGCCCCGCATTAGGCTCTGCTCAGAGGAGAGTCTGCTTCTCCCTCTCCCTCTGTGATCTCTCTTGATTTCACTCTCTCTCAAATAAATAAATAAAATCTAAAAAAAATAAAAATTTAAAAAAAGCAGAAAGCACAGATAATGCAACTGAAAGGGAATACAACTGGAAATTTTTAAAAAGGCCAACAATCACAATGGCAATCATATTACAATATATAAATTTATCAAAACAACATGTTGTACACCTTACATTTACACATGTTCTATGTCAAGTATGTTTCAGTAAAAAAGAGCAAACAGTTGACAAGAAAGGAAACATAATCATAGCATGTACAGGACTTTTTTTTTAAGATGTTATTTATTTATCTAGCTATTTATTTATTTATTTTAGATAGATTTCAAGCGTGCAAGCAGGGGAAGGGGCAGATGGGGAGGGAAGAGAACAAGCAGACTTTGTGCTGAGCACGGAGCCTGATATGAGGCTGGATCTCAAGACTCTGAGATCATGAGCTGAGCTGAACTCGAGTCGGATGCTCAACCTACTGAGACACCCAGGTGCCCCAGGAAATTTCATAATAATTTATTGCATTATGTCGGGAAAAGAGGTGAAGGAGATGGGGCTAGAAACTGAGCAAGTATCATAGCAAGATGCCCACAAATAATTTCTAAAATGAATATATCAAGGGATGCTTGGGTGGCTCAGTCGGTTAAGCATCTGCCTTTGGCTCAGGTCATGATCCCAGAGTCCTGGGATCAAGTCCCGCATCGGCCTCCTCGCTCAGTGGGGAGTCTGCTTCTCCCTCTACCTGCTGCTCCCCCTGCTTGTGCACACACTCTCTCTCTTTCTGACAAATAAAATCTTTAAAAAAAATAAATACAAAAAATTAATATATCAAGAAACAAGAGTAAAAGCATTTTTTTAAGGAGTTTTTTTGAGTGAGAGAGAGAGAGCATGTGTACACAGGGTGGGAGCAAGCAGGGGTTGGGGGTGGGCAGAGGGAGAGAATCTAAAGCATATTTTTTTTTTTAAGATTTATTTTTGACAGAGAGAGTGTACAAGCAAGGGAAGCAGCAGGCAGAGGGAGAGGGAGAAAAGGGTCCTGGGATTGAGCCCCTCATCGGGCTCCCTGCTCAGCGGGAAGCCTGCTTCTCCCTCTCCCACTCCCCCTGCTTGTGTTCCCTCTCTCGCAGTCTCTCTCTCTGTTAAATAAATAAAATCTATAAATATATACATACATACATACATACATAAATGCAAGCTCCAGAAGAAAGGCTAAGAGTTAAAAGTGTATTGATTCAGTTTGTGAAGATGAAAAAGTTTTAGAGAGGATGATGATGATGGTTGTGCAACAATGTGAATGTACTTAATACCACTGAACCATACACTTAAAAAATGGTTAAGATGGCAGTGAAATAAGTTAGACACAAAAGACAGGTGTTATACAGTTCCACTGACATAAGGTACCTAGAACAGGGAAATTCATAGGCACATAAAGCAAGCTGGAAGTTACCAGGAGCTGGGGAAAAGAATGGGGAGCGACCACCTTGTGGATTCCCAGTTTCCTTTTGCAGTGGTGAAAATGTTTCGGAAAGAGTGGTGATAGACGCACAGCATGTATGTAATTAATGCCACTGAACTGTAAACTTAAAAATGATTAAAGTGGCAAATACTATGTCTTGTATATTTTACCACAATTAAAAAAAATAATGTAATATACCCAAACCCATTGAACTGTACAATTTAAACGCATGAATTAGGGGCGCTTGGGTGGCTCAGTTGTCAAGCATCTGCCTTCGGCTCAGGTCCTGATCCCAGGGTCGTGGGATCGAGCCCTGCATTGGGCTCCCTGCTCTGCGGGAAGCCTGCTTCTCCCTCTCCACTTCCCCCTCTTGTGTTCGCTCTCTCGCTGTGTCTCTCTGTCAAATAAATAAATAAAATCTTAAAAAATAAATAAATAAATGCATGAATTATCTAATGAGTGAATTTTATCTCAAAACGATTAAACAAAATGCCTTACACAAATGTTCACAGCAACACGAAAAGTAAAAACAACTCAAATTTCCATCAACTGATGAGTGGATAAACAAAATATGGTATACAGGTGTCCCCTCATTTTTCTTTTTTCTTTTTTTAAGATTTATTTTATTTATTTTGAGAGAGAGGGAGAGAGCACAGTGGGGAGGGGCAGAAGGAGAGGGAGAGAAAAACACAAGCAGATTGAGCACGGAGCTGGACACAGGGCTTGATCCCACAACCCCAAGATCAAACCTGAGCCAAACCAAGAGTCCAATGCCCAAAGGACTGCATCACCCAGGTGCCCCAGCTGTCCCCTCACTTTTCAGAAGCTCCCATTAGGCCACTTCATTTTAAGAAAAACCTACATTAGTACCTGTTTTCACTAACCAAAAGAAATCTGAAGAGGATTTTTACTTTTAGAGGCAGCTCACACCCCAAGCAGGGAGACTGGCCCCACCAAGCTCCTTCCCAGGGAGCTACACTCAGCCTCTCAGCATCAAGCTATTAGAGCTTTGAAATACGTGAGCATCTGTGCTTGGCCTACATTTATTCTGTGCATCTTTTAGCAAGATGTGTCCTAAGGTATCAGTAAAGCCTTAAGAGAGGTTATTTTTGGAGTCTGGGAATGCTCAAAAAATTTTCCATATGAATTAGTGGTAATTACTTCTTTGCTTTACACCATTTCAGCTTATGAAAGGTTTCATAGAAATGCTCTACTTTGGGACAGCAGGGGAAACCTGTATCCATACAATGGAATATTATTCAACCATAAAAAAGGAGTAAGATACTGATAAATGCTACATCGATGAACCTTGAAAACATTTTGCTGTCACGAGCCACACACGAAAGGCCACATACTGCATGATTCCATTTATGTGAAGTATCCAGAAAAAGTAAATCCACAGAGACAGAAACATTCGTGATTGTCAAGCAATGGAGGCAGGGAGAATGAGGAGTGGTATTTCTTTTTTTTTTTTTTAAGATTTTATTTATTTATTTGAGAGAGAGAGAATGAGAGATAGAGAGCACGAGAGGGAAGAGGGTCGGAGGGAGAAGCAGACTCCCTACTGAGCAGAGAGCCCCATGTGGGACTCGATCCCGGGACTCCAGGATCATGACCTGAGCGGAAGGCAGTCGCTTAACCAACTGAGCCACCCAAGCGCCCCGGGAGTGGCTATTTCAAGGGTAGGGAGTTTCCTTTAGAGGTGATAAAAATAGTGATGATAGTTGCATATTGTTAATGTCCTAAATGCTATTGAATTGTAAGGTCTAAAGTGGTTAATTTTTGTTACATGTATTTTACCACAGTGAAAAGTTGTGTAGTGATTGAAAAGTGCACAACGAAACATGCAGGGGTCATCAATGCTCTATATTTTGTTCTGGGTGACGGTTAACACGGTTGTATGTATTTGTCAAAACTCAGCGAAGTTTACACTTAAGAACTGTGCATTTTACTGTACGTATGATATAATTCAGATTCATAAAAAGAGTTCAACAAAGTGGTCTTTAGGGAACAAGGTGAAAGGATACAGGGGGCTGCCTTTTTCATTATAATTTTGAATTAATTTTTAAAAAGCCATGCATAGTAATTTGCAGAAAATTAAAATGTAATGTATAATTTCCCCACTCCGATTCCAACCTCACCAAGCAAAGTTCCTCCCCCTAAGCTCCAGTCCAGAAACTGCGAGCCGTCCCGCGGGTGCAAGGAGTCGGGCGCGCCCTGCAGCCGTGGTCTCAACGGTTTTACCTCGGCTGTCCCCAGGGTTTGGCCAGGGTATGTGCGTCTCTCACAGGGGCTAGGGACCCAATTCCAGATCCTGCCGTCGGGAGGCATGGAGGGAGACCGTCGAGGGCACAATCCCGAGTTCCACAGACGCGGAAGGACTCCATAGGTTCCAAAGCTAGGTGACCGAGGTGCGCTTTCCAACGCCCCGCCAACCCGAGACCTGGCGGCGCAGCCTCTTCCTGCTCTGTGGGCCAATCACCGGCCGCCGGGCAGCGCGGGCAAAGAGCGGTGCTGGAAGCCACGGCCCGTCCATCTTTCTTGAGGGCAGGAAGGCTCCGCCCCCCCAGTCCATTTTTCCTAGTTCCGTCTCTGCCTCGCCTAAACCCCCCCCCCCCCCGCCCCCCTGTAGCGGCCATTGTAGTTGAGGGCAAGTGGCCGCTGAGGCCAGAGAAGCCAGACAGGCGCCATGTTTGATATGATCAAGGAATGGCGCCCTTAAGAGCATCCAGTGACAACTAAAGCCAGGATGTCGCCATATTTTCTGAAGACACCTTCCGGGTCCCTTAACCCGGCTGTCTAAGTCCAAGCTGCCATGAAGTGAATAAACACCGAGGGGTTTTGTTTGTCCCCATCACAACCCCCGAATCCCTCGCAGCCAGGCCCTGCTACCTCGGTGCCCTCGACTGCGTTCGGACGCCAAGGCTGGGCGGGGCCCCGACCTCCGGAGCCCTTGCTGTGGACGACGAAAGCTGAGGCCGCGCGCGGGGAGGCGGTGGCCTCGGGGACAAGGCGGCCGCTACTCGGGGCCGGGAGGCCCCATGGCGCCGCCCCCAGCCCCGCTTCTGGCGCTGAGACCGGGGGAGACCGGGCCTGGTTACAAGAAGCCCGGGGCCGTGAGCTTCGCGGACGTGGCCGTGTACTTCTCCCCGGAGGAGTGGGGCTGTCTGCGGCCCGCGCAGAGGGCCCTGTACCGGGACGTGATGCGGGAGACCTACGGCCACCTGGGCGCGCTCGGTGAGGCCCCGGGTCAGAGCCCCCCTCCTCCTTCACTGGGGTTCACAGGGGAGATGACATGAGGACCGAGATGATTGTGAGCCCTAATCCCACACTATTCCACCAACAGCACCAGCCCCCTCCATTCCCAGGGCTTCAGGTTAGGGAGTGCTTCCACCTGGCATCCGCTTCCTTCAGGCAGGAGCATTGCAGACCCTGTCCAGGTTGAGCCTAAGTTCTGAGGAGGTGCCCTTACCCTGGCAGGGGGATGCCATCTGCCCAGGACAGCCTCTCAGGCCAGCACTGTGATCCCTGTTCTCTCCCAGGATTCCCAGGCCCCAAACCAGCCCTCATCTCTTGGATGGAACAGGAGAGTGAGGCTTGGAGCCCCGCCGCCCAGGATCCTGAGGAGGGGGAAAGCCTGGGAGGAGCTCTGAGAGGTGAGGGATTGTCCCAAGTCTCCCCCCACTTGGCGCTCCAGGGCTTCCTGTCTCACAAAATTTTCCTTTGGATCCCCACTTCCAGCAACCCTAAAGGAATTAAAGAGCCCCCCGATGTTGGATACTAAAGGAGGAAAGAAGGCAGATCTGTCATTTTAGGACCAGAGTAGGAGAATCAGGAACCCAAGTCCCAGTCTCAGGTTTCTAGGGCCCTCTTGGAGAAAACACCACTCATTCTCCCCTTTTCAAGAACGACTAAAACCCCCTAGGAATGGAAGCAGCTTCAGGTCCTCCTTTCACATTCCTCAAGCAAGGCAAAGTGGTACAAGAGGAAATGCCCAGTAATCAACAAGGTGGCTCTTCTCCCCATCCCCTAGCAGAGTGATCTTGAGCAAATATGTTTCCTCATCTGCAGAAGTCTTATCCTATAAAAAATCGAGCAAACACAGTAATACTAGCTATTGTTTTATTGAGCATTTACTAAATGCCTAACATGCTTCTCCTGATTTAATCCTCCTAACCCTGTGAAGTAAAGAAACCACTGATTCCCAGTTGAAACATGAGAGGCAAGGCCCGGATAAGTCACTCTTAGGAATGTGAACCTTGTTTGTCATCCTGCAAAGACTGTGTGTCAATTGCTGGGCAGTACTTTTCTGCCACTTCCCGAAGTATAAGAACGCTATAACCTGAGATGGTGTAAGCAAATATGTTTTAAAATGTATCTTGGGGGACGCCTGGGTGGCTCAGTCGTTAAGCGTCTGCCTTCCGCTCAGGTCATGATCCCAGCGTCCTGGGATCGAGCCCCGCATGGGGCTCCCTGCTCTGCAGGAGGCCTGCTTCTCCCTCTTCCTCTCCCCCTGCTTGTGTTTCCTCTCTCGCTGTCTCTCTCTTTTTCAAATAAATAAATAAAGTCCAAAAAAAAAAAAAAATGTATCTTGGGACACCGGGGTGGCTCAGTCGGCTCAGGTCATGATCCCAGGGTCCTGGGATGAGTCCCGCATCGCATCTGGCTCCCTGCTCAGCAGGGAGCCTGCTTCTCCCTCTCTCTCTGCCTGTCACTCCCCTCCCTTGTGCTCTCTCTATCTCTCTGTCAAATAAATAAAATATTTAAAAAATAAAATGTATCTTAATTCCCGTTTCCCAGGAGACACCCCAAACAAGAAGGAAGAGGCACCGCAGGAAGGGTCAGGAGCCAAGGGACCCAGAAAGCCTCCCGGGAAGGAACCTTCTAAAGAGCTGGTTAAACAGAGCCCTAACTGGACCATCGGAAAAATTTCGGCCAGAGCACAGCGGCCCACGAGCGCTGCCTGCAGCCAGAGCACAGGCGCGCAGCCGTCCGGCCCGGCCCCCGGCGTGGGCACGCAGGACAGCCAGCGGCGTCACGTGTGTGCGGACTGTGGCCGCCGCTTCACCTACCCGTCACTGCTGGTCAGCCACCGGCGGATGCACTCGGGGGAGCGGCCCTTCCCCTGCCCGGAGTGTGGCATGCGCTTCAAGAGGAAGTTCGCCGTGGAGGCGCACCAGTGGATCCACCGCTCCTGCTCCGGCGGGCGGCGGGGCCGGAGGCCTGGGATCCGGGCTGTGCCTCGGGCTCCGGTGAGGGGTGACCGGGACCCTCCCGTGCTGTTCCGACACTACCCGGACATCTTTGAGGAGTGCGGGTGAGCTGCTCCCGCAGGCTGAGGTTGAGCCTGACCTTGGACTGCCTGAGCCCTGAGGGAGGCTCCAGAGGCCAGGACTTGGGAATCGAAATTCATCCCTTGGGCTTCCCTCAAGGATCCCTCAAGTTTCAAAACTTGTAAAAAGAAAAGTGCCTGTAAAGATGCAAATAGATTAAACTTGACACTACTCCCGCCAGTCTTTCTAAAAAAAAAAAAAAAAAAAATGAGTGAGATGCTGGACTTTTCTCAAAGTGTTAATCTCAGCAGCAGGTGCAACGTTGTCTCAGAAACCTCCCCTTGCTACTTCTCTGCATCAGAGGCAAATGCTGAGGGGACTAAGGCCTGGGGAGGGCTCTCCCCTCTGCTCCGGGACCCAGAGCATGCGCAGGCCTCGGCTAACTGACAGCAGCAGGGACCCTGGGAAGTGAAGTGGGTGCAAAGAGTACAGAAGCACAGATCTAGTCTCTGCAACTTGTCCCCAGGCACAGCTTGCAAGTCACATGCCGTCCCTGAGCCTCAGCTCCCTCATCTGTAAAATAAAGATTAAATATATCTACCTCAATGGGTCACTGTGAAGGCTGAAATTTTAACAAGATAGTATGTAGGACAGAGTCAATGTGCAATAAACATTTGTTGAAAGAGTGAATTATCGTTGACATTTTATGCTTCCGAAAATGTAAAGAAGCCTGCTAAAGAGGCAGGGCATGGACATCAATAGCCGTATTTTGCAGATGAGTAAACTGAGGCTCTGAGAGAGAAAGTGATTTTCTCAAAGGGTCACTGCTATAGGGCAGCAAAGCTGGAAACTGACACAGTGCCCAGATACTACCACTTTTTAAAAAAAATTTTTTATAACTTTCATTTTTTTTCAAAGATTTTATTTATTTATTCATGAGAGACAGAGCGAGAGAGAGAGAGGCAGAGGGAGAAGCAGGCTCCCAAGGAGCAGGGAGCCCGATGTGGGATCCGATCCCAGGATTCTGGGATCATGACCCGAGCCGAAGGCAGATGCTTAACCATCTGAGCCACCCAGGCACCCGATACCTACCACTTTCTATGGGCAGTCACTTCTGGACAGAAAACAGAGCAGGGGCTCAGGTGAGGGTGAGGTGAAAACTGGGGTCTGGCCAGGGGCCCAGCCCTGCCTTCCTGGGGGAGTCTCAGCAGGAAATGGAGAACCCCACCAAGGCCAGTGACCTTTCACTTAGAAAGTGCCGGCAACATTCAGTGGCCATAGATTGAGTGGCTTCTGTGGGAGAGACTACTAGGTGGTAAGGGAGTTCCGGGATGAGGCAGGCTGATCCCATTCATTCATTCATTCATTCACTCAGCAAACACATGAAGCCTCTGTGAGTTTTGTGCTGGGCTCTAGGGACCCTCAGACTCATTCATTATTCATTCATTCATTCATTCATTCATTCAGTAAACACCATATGAGGCCTCTGTGGGGTTTTGTGCTGGGCTCCAGGGACACTCAAACTCAGGTCCCATGTTCCATGGTGATTGGGGCTATGCTGGAAGAAGTCCAGAGGCACCACCTAACCCCTCCTGGCTGGTGATCCACCAGGAAATGCAGCTTGGAGAAGGAGACGGTTATGCTTCCCATACATGAGTAGGAATTCTAATAGAAATAGTAGGAATAGTAGAGTAGGAATTGGTGTGAGGGGAGATTTTCAGGCAAAGGGAGCCTTATTTCATAGGAAGGATGAAAAATGGGCACAGTGTGGAGTCCGTGCTCGCCCCGCCTCTCTGTGCCTTAGTTTCTTTTTTTAAATTTTTATTGTTATGTTAATCACCATACATGACATCATTAGTTTTGGATGTAGTGTTCCATGATTCATTGTTTGTTCATAACACCCAGTGCTCCACGCAGAACGTGCCCTCTTTAATACCCATCACCAGGCTAACCCATCCCCCCACCCCCCTCCCCTCTAGAACCCTCAGTTTGTTTTTCAGAGTCCATCGTCTCTCATGGTTCGTCTTGTGCCTTAGTTTCTTAATCTGTGAAACCTGCATAATAATAGCACCTGCCTCCTAAGAGTGATGTACAGATTAAATGAGAGAATACCAAAGAAGACTTCGCACGTTAGTGTTTAATAAACACTGGTTACTGTTATTCTAAAAGAATATAAAAGAGTATGTGAAGAGGACAAAGAGGAGATGTGGGCAGATCTTCTGAATTGAGGGAGGTTTCCTGGAGGAGGAGTTTCAAACTGGCCTTGAAGGATGGGAAAGATTTCAACCAGGTTAGGCATGTCTAGGGAATGGTCAGCAGTGCCACCTGAGTGAAACATAAAGAACTAGGTAAAGGGTCATAGAAGACACATGCAGCAATCTGGGGAGGCCAACAATGCCTGAAGGAGGGCTTGAGGTTTACCCAGTAGGCACTGAGGAGCCATAGACAGGTCTTGAACAGGGAGCAGGGCTATTTGACCAGTTCTGTCCGAAGATGTCACCTGTGCAGGAGACTAGACTAGAGATCTGTTGGGCATCTGCTCCCAGGTAGAGGTGAGCAGGAGCTGGGACCAGGCTAAAAAGCAACACTTTTTCTTGCAGTTGCCCTTGTTTGCTGACCTTGGGATTGGGGAGAAAGATATTGAGGACAGGCTTCTGCCACAGAATCTGTGTGGCTCAGTGACTGACAATAGGAGCTGGGAACAAGTACGCCCCAGGGGGTTCAAGCATGGAGAGCTGGAGCAAGGGAGCCTGAGGGTCTGGCGAGGGGCAGTCAGTCAGGAGTGGGACAGTGTGGAGGACAAGAGATGACCAGTACTGGAGAGAGGTGAGGCAAAGAGAAGAGGCACCATGAGGGAGGGGGGAGCAGAACCTGGCATAGTGTATCAGGCCCAGAGTTGCCCAGGTCAGCATACGGCACAGAGTGAGTGCTGTCTGCTTTCTTTCGTGTTTATCCATTTAAATACCTACTAAGCATCTGCCATGTACTAGGCACTACTCTGTGTGCCAAGATAGAGCATGGCAAACAGACATAGGAACTGTTTTGGAGCTTACGTTCAAGAAGGGTAGGGTAAAGCAAGGGATAAGCCAGCACATAAGTAAGACAAGTGGGGCACCTGGGTGGCTCAGTCAGTTAAGCATCTGCCTTTGGCCCAGGTCATGATCCCAGGGTCCTGGGATCGAGCCCCATGTAGGGCTCCCTGCTCAGTGGGGAGCTTACTTCTCCCTCTCCCCCTGCTCGTGCTCTTTCTCTCAAATAAATAAATAAATAAATAAATAAAATCTCCCCCCCAAAAAAGTAAGACGGACAAGTGATAAGCCAGCACAAGTCAGACAAGTTATTATAGTTGTAAATAATAAGTACCACAGAGGTACTAAAACAGGATGTCCTCAAAGTGCCTGTTGCAGACAGGTACTTAAGCCAGGTCTTGGTGTGGAGTGGAGGAGACATCTGAACTGAGATCCAAATGATGAGAAGGAGCCAAAGGGAAACAGGGGTGAGGTGGCAGGATGTGGGAGTGGGGGAGTGCAGGGTTTCAGAGGCTGGGAGTTGGGGGGGGCAGTGATTCCAGACAGAGGCAATAGCAGGTGCCATGCTCTGAGGTCGGGGTGAGTTTGGGTGAGGTACAGAAAGGACCCTGGTGGCTGGACTGAGGAACTGAGCGGAACAGAATCACAGATGAGCTTGGAGGAGGGGAAGGGAGCAGATCATAGAACTCTGGCTTGCCACGATGTCAGGTCTGGGTTTGATTCTAAACATATTGGAAAGCCACTGGGTCGTGTTTGTTGTTGCCTTGTGGTAAAATACATGTAACAAAATTTACCATTTTAAATATTTTGTTAAGTATACAGTTTAGTGGCATTAAGTACAATCACGTTGTGTGCATCCATCAGCCCTCTCTAGAACTTTTCCATCTTCCCCAGCTGAAACCCCATACCCATTAAACACTAAGTCCCCACTCCTCCTTTCTCCAGTCCTCGGCAGCCACGGTTCCATTTTCTCTCTCTATGAGTCTGACTATTCTAGGGACCTCATATAAACCATGGGGAGGTTTCAAGCAGAGTGGCAAGGTGATGTGACCCGCAAACCCACTCTGGTTGCTCTGAGAATGGACTGCAGCGGGCAATGTGGTGGGGCTGAGAGCCTCAGAGGAGCCAGGAACGATGGTAAGATTTTTGGCTGAGTGAGGAGGAAGATGGAGGGGTCAGTTCCTGGGAGGTGGTGACAGGGTGGACCACAGCATTTTATTTTATTTTAAGATTTTATTTATTTATTTGACAGAGAGAGACACAGCGAGAGAGGGAACACAAGCAGGGGGAGTGGGAGAGGGAGAAACAGGCTTCTGGCAGAGCAGGGAGCCCGATGCGGGGCTCGATCTCAGGACCCTAGGATCATGACCTGAGCCGAAGGCAGACGCTTAACGACTGAGCCACCCAGGTGCCCCACGGACCACAGCATTTTAGACCTGGAAGGGAGCTTTTAGGAGCTGCCTGGCTCAAAGGTTTAAGCAGGGTTTAGGAAGCTGTGGGTGGAATAGGTTTCTTTCCTGAGGAGATTCTCCAGGGGACATGGGGAAGAATGTTTGGTTCTTTCCACAAGCTTTCACGTAAATACTGTTGCACAGAATACGCTCTGAGAAAGGCTGAGGCCCAGAGAGGGGAAGGCCCTTACTTAAGATCACACAGTTGAAGTAGTGGCAGAGGCAGGCCTGGAACCCAAATCTCCAGATTTCTCAGTGGATGTTCTTGCTCTTTTCACTATACCAGGCTGCGGTGTCGATGGATGGGAAAGGCAAAAGGCTGGAGGCCCAGAGATCAGCCAGGCCACCCAAGCCTAAATCAGCGAGGGCCTGGGCAAGAGGAGCCCACTGGTGAGAGATGCAACAGGGTACCTTTTGTGAAGCCTGTCGTCACCCTTCCCCCAGGGCAATTTCACATACCTTCTAAACACCTGAATGACATTTTTTTTTTTTTTTGCCATGACATGACCCTTAAATACAACCCTTTTACTTACTTTCAGTACTTACCATAGCCCATCATTTAAGTTTTTTTTCTCTTTACATTTACATGACAGCATGGAGTTGTATAGGTGACCAGAAGCAGCTCTTCTAACCTCCCAGGTTGCTGCCATATCTCACATTTCAACTGCATCTTGGTAGCCTGTCTTAAAATCCTACCTCGCTCTGTGGTTGCTGAGATTGTACCTTCAATTATTCAAAGCATTACAGCATGGGTTCTGGAGTTAAGACTGCCTGGGTTTGAATCCTGGCTTCACCACTTACTAGCTGGGTGGCCTGGGGCAAGGTGACCGCTCTGTGCCTCAGTTTCCTGATCCAGAAGGGTACTTATCTCTGAGGGATTGTGAGAATTCAATAAGTTAACAGGCAGAAGCACTTAGAACAGTCTGGCATATAGTAAGTGATCAAGTAAGGTAAACTAGTATGATTAATGTCTTAGTTCTATCACAGAACAAACTGCATCCCTTGCATAGTCGGCCATTGTTCTTTTAGAGGAGCTTTGACTTGGGAAGTCTGGGGGCACCTTCAAACCGAGTGTTAAAACAAACAAGTCAGGTGATTCAGTAACTCATCTGCTTTTTATACAATCATCTCTTAAATAGAGAATGGAGTTCATTTTCACAAGGTCAGCAGGGGTCAGTACATTCAAAGTCTTCAGTTGCTTTCCTGGAACAGGCCTGGAGGAGGCAGCGCCAGATGGTGAAAAAGGCTGAATTTAGGGGTCTGAAGATGCTCAGTCAACTAATGGGCTGCCTGACCTTGGTAACCACCAGGCTTCAGTTTCCTCTTCGGTCAAAGAGCTGAACTCTAAGGCATTCAGAGGCATTCGGTCTAGTGTCCTCGGTTAAAGAGCTAGCAAATGTATGGAAATAGCAGATAGGTAGACAGGCTATATCTGGAGGCATGTTCTAGAAACTCCTAATAGAAGAAAAAGGTGGGGGAGGAGACGTCACAGAATATTATTCTGTACCTTGTAAACGAAAAAAAGGTGAGAAATGAACTAGCTTGCCAAAAAGAAATTTTCTTTTAAGACCAGGTCACTGAGTGGGCGTTCTGAAGGGGGCTGGGAGGGAGTCGCCAGGCCGAGGGCCCAGAGTCCTGGCCCCTTTCCCCCTCTCTCGGACCCCTAGCAACCGGCTACGCTCACGCACCCGAGCCTCCTCCCTTTTCCCCCGCCAGACCTGAGCACGGACGCCGAAGCGGCCGCGGCCATCTTAACTGTGGGCAAGAGGCGCTTCCCAAGGCGGCTTGCGGAATAGCAGAGGACAGCTCGAGAGAGGAATAAACCAGGTCATCAATACCAGACCCTGGTATTGGCGTCACCCTGGTAGTGACGCTGTTAAATGCTTCTCTAAAACTGAAAAACACTGGAATGCCACCATCTTTTCTGAAGGCGCCTTCATTTTCTTGGTCGCGCAACCACCGAGTTCGCGTAACCGACCGTTTCTAGCTGTCCTAGAGCCGCCCCACCCGAGGGTACTGGCCGGCCGCCTAGGCCCGGAAGAATCTAGCTCCCTGGAGGCGGAATGCTGGGCGTCCCCTCCCCGGTGCAGGGGTGCTGGTGGGGAGGGGCGTTTGGGTCCCTGGCCCTGCTCCCGGCTCGGTGCTGAGGTGCCCGCCGAGGCCCATATGCGTAGACCTGACGCAGGAGATCGATAGCCAACCCGGATCTCTGAAAAGGGAAGGGGGCGGGTGGGATGCGCAGGTCTGAGTGCCAGACTCGCCCCCACTCCTGCCCTCAGATGACTTCGTTTCCTGTGACCCCCGCCAGATCGGCCCAACTGAAATTTACAGCGGAGCCTCTTGGGCCAGGCTCTTCCGTGGTTCCCCAGGACTTCTGCAAAAAGTTCAGAACCTGTGTACCACAGTGTGAAAGCCCGTGGCTTGCTAACCCCCAATTCAAACCCAGTCTCTCCCTACAGGCTGATGATCCCATTGGCTCCAGCTACAAAGAATCTTTGGGTTGGGTTTTGTTTTTTTTTTTTTAAATATTTTATTTATTTATTTGACAGAGAGAGGGAACAGAAGCAGGGGAAGTGGGAGAGGCAGAAGCAGGCTTCCTGCGGAGCAGGGAGCCCTGGACACACATCTGGCTTAATGAGCCTAATCTAACATCTTTCAATGCCCTTTTCAAATGCCTTTCAAATGTCTCTAAGAAGTTCTTCCTGAAGCTCTTCTGCCGCAAGTAGGAAGTCTCAGCTGCAGCTCTTTGTCTAGCTCTTTAACTGCCTGAAGGTCTCTGCGCCTTTGCCCCCAGAGCTCATAGGTGCTTTCTCTCTCCCTTAGCGTAAACTTAGAGCTTAGTGTAAACTTAGAGTAGGAACCTTATCTTGGTTCACCAATGTCTCCCAACACCTAGAACATCTAGAACAATGCCTGCCACACAAACAATGCCCAATATGTTTTCATTAAATGAATGAAGAATTGTTTATTGAGTGATTAACGTTCTTCTCCAAGATTCCAGAGCCCAAACCAGCTCTCATCTCCTGGGTAGAAAAGATGGCCCAGCTGTGGAGTGCAGATGCTCAGGATCCCCAGGTGGACGCCTGAGAGAAAGAAAGATGAGGAGTGGGGGTAATGTTCCAGCTCCAGCTGGAAGGGAAAATGTTTTGTTGAACAAGAAACACCATCTAGGGATGCCCGGGTGGCCCAGTCGGTTAAGCGTCTGCTTTCGGCTCTGGTCATGATCCCAGCGCCCTGGGATCGAGTCCCGCATCGGGCTTCTTGCTCAGCGGGGAGTCTGCCTCTCCCTCTCCATCTGCCTTTCCCCCCTCCTCCGCTCATGCTCTCTCTCTCTCTCTCAAATAAATAAAATCTTTTAAAAAAGAAAGAAAAAAACACCATCTACATGTACCTTACTACTTTTTGCTGGCCTGATTTTTTTTAATGTTTTTTTAAAAGATTTTATTTATTTTTAAGATTTTATTCATTTATTTGAGAGAGAGAGAATGAGAGAGAGCACGAGAGGGAAGAGGGTCAGAGGGAGAAGCAGACTCCCTGCTCAGCAGGGAGCCCGATGTGGGACTCGATCCCGGGACTCCAGGATCATGACCTGAGCCGAAGGCAGTTGCTTAACCAACTGAGCTACCCAGGCGCCCAGATTTTATTTATTTGACAGGGAGAGAGACAGAGAGAGACGGAACACAAGCAGGGGGAGTGGGAGAGGGAGAAGCAGGCTTCCCGCGCAGCAGGGAGCCCGATGCGGGACTCGATCCCGGGACTCCAGGACCATGACCTGAGCCGAAGGCAGTCGCTTAACCAACTGAGCCACCCAGGCGCCCTCGCAGATTTTTATTTTTTTAAAAGATTTTATTGATTGATTTGACAGAGACGACACAGCGAGAGAGAGAACACAAGCAGGGGGAGTGGAAGAGGGAGAAGCAGGCTTCCTGCCGAGGATGGAGCCCGATGCGGGGCTCAATCCCGGATCAGGACCTGAGCTTAACCGACTGAGCCACCCAGGAGCCCCTGCTGGCCTGAATTTATGATACCCACCGGAGACTAGAATCTTGACCTTCTCTTTTTCACTTAATTGAGGCATCCACGCGTCCCAAGATCAGGTCACACTGTACAAATCATCCAAACTCTAGGTCAGTGTCAACGTGTGAATTAAAGTTTAGGATGGAAGCAGTTCCCCTTTCTGTAGGTGCCTGTGCCTTGTAACACCTGTTTCTCTGGTTGAGGGTGTCTCTTTGGGTTGGTCCTGAAGTGGGAATGTCCCTGACTTGCCGTGACCCCCTCAATTGGTCAACACAGTCTAGGTGGGTGCTTCCAGGGACTAGGCACCCATCTGAGGTTGTGAAAGTTGATTCTGTCACCTAAACATTGAGTAGAGTTTGACTGAATAGGGCAAAAAGTAAGTTTTGAATCTGCTGTTTCAAAACAGCCACTCAGAAAAATGATACATTTGGAAGAAGCCAGCAGAAGGAGTCTACTGGGGAGTTGTCATGAGCCCCTGGGGTCAGAGACACTAGCTTGGTCTCTGAGCCTGTGGCCAAAGCACCCCAGGTAGACAGGCCTTTCCCAAGCCCCAACTCTACACCCAGCCTCAGTGCCTGGTACTCACACAGCACCCTGCCCCGAGTGCAGGCACGCTTTGCCATGACCTTTCACCTAACTCAGTGCATTCTGGAGAGGGGCCCTTTGCCTGTGCGTAATGTGGCACCTGTTTCTGCCACAGGTGGTACCTCTCGTGCTACCTGCTGACTCACACAGGCAAGCTGTCCTATTCCTGTCCCCAGTGTGGAAGGTGCTTCAGCCAGAGGCCCACCAGTAGACCCCAGTGCCAGCCTGGTGCCGTGGACCTCAAGGGCTGACACACAGGTGTGAACTCTGCCCTGGGCTCTTCCTCAGGAGTGTTCAGACCCCTCTGTGAGTTTCCAGCACTACCCAGAGCTCTTCCAGGCCTATGTGTGAGAGGCATCACCGTGAGGGGTGGGCGCTGACAGATGATAAAATGCTATTACTCTTACTGAAAAAAAAAAAAATTTTTTTTTCTTGTGTCCTTCAGGGACCGGAGGCTAGGAGTAGCTAGGGCTCAGTCAAGTCCATGGGCAAATCTGCTTCCTTACCTTTTCCCAGGCTTTTCATCTTTTCCTTTTCCTCTTTCTACTTTGATTACCTCTACTTGCCCAGCTCCTCTGGCGTCGGGGAGAAGCATCCACCAGATACAAGGTGTTAGGCAAAAGCCTCAGGAAGACCTCTGGAAGGAAGCAAGCAGAGAGAAGCTCCAGACTAGACCCCAGACCTGGTGAAGGAAGGTGTGAAATGCAGTGATTTAGCCGGCCAAAGGAAAATTATCAAGTCTTTTTAGGGTAGGGTATTTATGAAGGCATATGGGGACGCAGAGTAAGCCGTCAATAAATGTGTGGAGTGAGAGAAGGAGGTTAGAGGTAGAAATGATAGGGAGAGTGGGTGCCACTTGCTTATAAAGACTCCAGGAAGAGCAGGCTGGGGGCAGAAAAGGATGATGAATTCAGTGGGAGCCATGCCTAGTGTGAAGTTCTAGTGGGAATTCGTGCAGGGGCAAGGGAGCAGGTGGCTCTGTGATCAGGAGCTTAGGAACCAGGCTTGAGCTAGAGGTAAACAGATGTTCGACGGGCCTCCTGCAGAGCATGTGCGGAGAAAGTAAGAAAATAAGGTTGCAAAAAGTGGGTCCTGCCGACTTTTACAGACCTTACCCTAACCCCCCCCCAGCCGCCGCCACGATCTCCTTAATAGAAGCTCCCAGTAGAGAAGGTTCTCTTTTACGCACTACATTTTTCTCCTCTCAACATTGGGGAAAGTGCGTTGTCACCCAGTGACGGGCCGAAACCCAGGAACCCACTTATGAACGGCCCGGCGACGAAAAGTAGCGTGGAACTCACGAGGGCAGAGCGGGCCGGGTCAGCCCGCACCCTCCGCCGCGCCCGTCCCGCCTCCAAACCCGGGCGGGGCTGCGGCTGCGCCTCCCAGCGCGGCGGGCGCGTGCACTTCGCGGGGCGGAGGAGGCTCGCCGCCCCCTCCCGCACTTGTAGCCGTCGCGGCCATTTTGGCTGAGGGCTCGAGGACAAAGCCCCCTGGAGACCCCGGGAAGGCGTCATCTGGGCACGGTTGCGTAGGAGAAACGCCCGCGCGGCGCGTTGATTTCTGATGCTCTGTGTCCCTTCCGCCCGCGGCTCTTGGTCCTGGGCCACCCTGGTGGGCCTTCGAGGGGCGGGCTGCTGCGCTCGCGGCCTTCCGGACCGCGCCCCGGCCCGGGGACGTCCTCCGGCGCGGGCGGCTCCGCGGACCCCGGCCCGGCCCTTGCCATGGCGCCGCCTCCGGCCCCGCTGCCCGCGTGGGAACCGGACGGCGCGGGGCGCGAGCGGAGGGGGCCGGGCGGCGTGAGCTTCGCGGACGTGGCCGTGTACTTCTCCCCCGAGGAGTGGGGCTGTCTGCGGCCCGCGCAGAGGGCCCTGTACCGGGACGTGATGCGGGAGACCTACGGCCACCTGGGCGCGCTCGGTGAGGCCCCGCCGGCTCGCCCGGGCCACCTCCCCGCCCACCCCGCCCACCCCGCTCAGCCTCCCGGGCCGGCCCCGGCAGTGGGAGCCCCGAGGTCCGGGAAGCCGGGGCGACGGAGGGCGGCCTCCCGGCAGCGTGGGGTTTCCGTTCTCCTCCCCCAGGGTTCCGAGGCGCCAAGCCAGCTCTCATTTCCTGGGTGGAGGAAGAGGCGGACCTGTGGGGCCCGGCTGCCCGGGATCCGGAGGTGGGAGAGTGTCTGACAGAAGCAGACGCAGGTGAAGTATTGGGTACTGCGTTTCCCGGGACCGCCTCTGGGCCTGGGCCACCCAGCTGACCTTCTGCCAGCACCTTCCCTGCGCCTCATTTTCTTCCCTGGGTTGCTTTCCCCGCTGAGGTTACCATCCCGGCCCGTGCCTCGCTGCAGGCTTCAGCCTAGAAAGGGGCTGCGAGTGTGGTCCGGGCTCTGCTGGGGTGCGGGGCCTTGCGTACCTGCCTCTCCAGCGAATCTGTGCCCCTCACATCTGGTTGGTCTCAGAGCTCTCTCGAGCTTCACATCATCCCTCCTGCCGCTTTCCTACACTCTAGCTTCGCGGCCGCCTCTTGTGTTTTAGCTTCCTTTCTTTTTGTTACGTTTTTGTGGTCTCCTTTCTCGTGGGTTCCACTGTTTGTTTACTTCCTCCAGTTGATCCTTGCACCGCACCCCCTCCCTGTGAGCTTGTCAATGCCGGCCACGGTCCTGCCTCTCTTGCACGAACATGTTCCTGCTGCCTGGAGTGTCCTGAGACATCCTGTCATCCTCCAGGATCCAGCAAGAATGTCCCCTCTGCCCGCATTTCCCCAGCTCTGAGGTAGAATGTACGGTGTTCCGTTCCTTCCTTCCTTCTTTGTCTTGGTGTCTTTTCTGTCCTCTGCAGTTCAGGAAAATGTGTCACTCCGAGCTTCCCTGCCTGTACCGAGCTGAGTCCCAGAGGCAGCAGTGGGTCCAGAAGGTGGCTGTATCTAAAAGGCTTCTCTGTCACCATTTGGGGTTTGGCCATAAGAACCAGGGTAAGCCAGGGTCTAAGCTCTCCCCTTACCTCCCAGCAGATTCCAGAAACAAGGAAGAGAAAAAACAAAGAGAAGGGACTGAGGCCCTGAAGAAGAGCCTTTCTGTGGAAGCTCCTGGGCCAAAGGCTCCAACACACCCTTCTGCTGGGTTCCCTGACAGCTTGGAGCAGCCGTCCAAGGCACCTCGCCGGGGTCGCCCCCCACTCTGTACGCATCCCCCTGTCCCAAGAGCCGACCAGCGTCATGGTTGCTACATGTGCGGGAAGAGTTTTGCCTGGCGCTCCACCCTAGTGGAGCACCTGTACACCCACACGGGGGAGAAGCCCTTCCGTTGCCCTGACTGTGGCAAGGGCTTCAGCCAGGCCTCCTCTCTGAGCAAGCACCGGGCCATCCACCGTGGGGAGCGGCCCCACCGCTGCCTGGACTGTGGCCGGGCCTTCACCCAGCGCTCTGCCCTCACCACTCACCTGCGGGTCCACACGGGCGAGAAGCCCTATGGCTGTGCTGACTGTGGCCGCTGCTTTAGCCAGAGCTCTGCCCTCTACCAGCACCAGCGGGTCCACAGTGGCGAGACTCCCTTCCCCTGCCCGGACTGTGGCCGCGCCTTTGCCCATGCATCAGACCTTCGGCGCCACATACGCACCCACACGGGCGAGAAGCCCTACCCGTGCCCAGACTGTGGGCGCTGTTTCCGACAGAGCTCCGAAATGGCAGCCCATCGGCGTACCCACAGTGGTGAACGCCCCTACCCCTGTCCTCAGTGTGGCAGGTGCTTTGGCCAGAAGTCAGCCATGGCCAAGCACCAGTGGGTCCATAGGCCTGGTGCCGGGGGGCCCAGGGGCCGGGGTGCCAGTGCGTTGCCTGTGCCTCTGGCCCCTGGCCAAGGGGACCTGGACCCACCTGTGGGCTTCCAGCACTACCCAGAAATAATCCAGGAGTGTGGGTGATGGTCCTAAAGATGTCAAGGCAAAGGGTGAAGATCTAGACATTGCCTGAGGCCCAGGTTGGGCTCAGGGGCCTGAACCTCTGTGGCAGCTCCAGGGAGGTCCCACAATTCCAGGCAAGAGGTGGACCTGGGGGATGAGGAGCTTCTTACCTTAGGCCTTCACAAGCTTGATCTGCTGACACCTTGCTCCCTACTGTCCCAGAGTCTAGAAGCCCCCTCTGCTCCGTTAGGGCTGAGGTAAGCACCTGCACAAGACCTCCGCTGTGGGGAAGAAAAGGCTGTTTCTCCACTTAGACATGTTAAGAGGATTGAGGTAGAAGGGAAGTTTGCTGTATTGGTTGTCTTTACTGCAAGGGTTAAAAACTGACGGCCTTGTACTGAATCTGGCTCGTAGCAAACCTTTTACAAAGTATTTGTGGTCCAACCAGCATTTTAAAATGTTACAAATCATGGTTAAGACTTAAAAGGATATTTCACACAAAAATTCAGGTTTCTGGCCTCTTTTGAAAAATTCAGGGATTTGGCAACTCGACCTGAGCTCCCACAAAGGCACAGGTGGCAGGAAGCGCAGGGCAGCTGTTCAGCCTGCCCACTAGCCCTTCCCGGCTTGCCACCAGTGTCAGCTGGCCCTTGTCCCCGCTTGTCCGTGTCCCCAGTACAGCAGGCCCTCTCCTTCGGGCATTTTCCTCTTGTTTACGTGACCCTCTGGGCTCCTGTAGTCATTTGAGTTTGCAGACTGGTGGATAGCATTCATGTTCTATTTTATTTTTTATTTTTTACTTATTTTTATTTTTTTTAAGATTTCATTTATTTGACACAGAGAGCGAGAGAGCAGAAGCAGGGGGAACAGTAGAGGAAGAGGGAAAAGCAGGGAGCCCGATGCGGGGCTCGATCCCAGGACCCTGGGATCATGACCTGAGCTGAAGGCAGACGCTTAACCTGAGCCACCCAGGCGCCCCACGTTCATGTTGTCCTGACCCAGGGATTTAGGTTGACAGCACCCGTGTGAAAGGGCGGGAGAAGAGAAGGAAAAGCAGGCTTTATTTCAGATGTCTGCTTGTATCACGTTCTCTGGTTTACAAAGTACTGTCTTGTCCATCAGCTTGGACCTTGTCCATGTAGCTTGGAAAGGACAGCCCAGTCAGGAAGAGGCTATATTTTGCCCCAAACCGAGAGGCATCTCTGCCACGCCACGATAGGCCTCTTGGCTGACCGGCAGTTCCTGGTTTTGAAGGGGAAGGCTCTGAGTGTGCCCTCCAGTCCTCCTAGAGAACCCTGGGAGAGCCCTATTGCTCAGGCCTTAGCCACCAGCCAGCCAGCCAGGAGGGCCTCATCACATTTTTGATCTGGAAGAGATCTTAGCTTTTCTCTCCTTCTGTTTGGGGACTCAGACTGGGGAAGGCCAAACGACCTGTCCAAGGTCACATACAGAGTGAGTGAGACTCCAGGGTTCTTGGTTTACTGCTGTCTTTACCACGCCATGCCTGAGTTCCTTGCCCGTGTCTCAGCCAGGGTTCTGGAGCAATCTGCTCCCTCCCTACGACAGCTCCCAAACAATGACCTGGACTAGGGACAGAGCAACCCAGTGTCAGTGAGGCCCAGTTACAAATTGACAGAACAGCCACACAGCAAAGCAAGGCAAGGGAGAAACCAGCCTGAGATGAGAGTTCCAGGGCAAACAGAAGCAAAGCTTGCCTCTTCTCTTTTTAAGTACCTCTCATCATGAACAAAGAAGGACAAGGCCAGGAACATTTGGGGTTAGTAGCCAAGGGAACTGCTCATCTGTATTCCCAAGCCGTGTTGCTTGTGACTCCATTATCCATTAGCCACCCAGTTCCGCTGTGTTCAGAGTCCAGCCTTGTCCCAGTGACGCTGCTACCCGCCACAGGCAGACCCGTTCCTGCCTCCTTCACCTTCACCTCAAGGAGTAATAGCAGGGGCTTATGTCTTCTGCCGGTCTGTGCGCACCTGTCTCCTTCACCCAAATCTGTCCCGTGTCCTGTCTGGCCTACCTTAGGAAGAAACCAGATTTGTCGACCTAGAGAAACTTCTAAAGGAAGAGGTAGAAAATCTGGGGGGGAAAGACACTGTTCAGGTGAAATAATCAACTGAATTGATACCAATTTAATCTTCAGATCTGACCCCACCAGGACCTGGCTTACCCTAAATTTTAATGGGAGGGTTGGCTCAGGTGCCATCTTGTCACAAGGGGGACGTGCAGTGAAAAGAGGCACCTTGACAGCAGGACCTACCTTTGTACCAGCTTTTAATTCCTTAAAGAGAAGCCAGTGTACAACCCTTCCCTTGCCTCACCCTCAGCACTGCCCGGGGAAAGCCCAGCCTGCAATACCGGTTGTCAGCTCAGATTCAAAGTCAGATCTGGATCCTGCCCTCAGCTTGACAATTAAAGGTACCATAATTACTACTTTCTCCGAGTGCTTTGAAGTTTGCCAAGCTTGCTTAGGGCCCCAAAACCAGACCCAGCTCCTCCGCTTCCTGCCCTCACGACCCAACTTTCTGCCATTTAATCGATTTTTGAGTGTCACGAAATGCTTAAGGCTTAGCCTCACTCCATTCTCAGCTCATTTCTTGGCATGGTTGCTGCCACCAGAGATGGGGCTCCCTTTTCTCTCTCTGCTCCCATAGGTCTTTAAGGCTTAGACCCCAAAGCACTTTCAAGCCAGGAAGAGGGTTTTCCTAGGGCTTTCTTGGTACATAAGGAGAAATGCTTGTCTGAATCAGACAAAATGAGCCCCAAGCAAATGGCCAGAGTGAAAGGTCAAAGTCATGACCACGTGGCCCATTCCTAACTTGTCCAAGCCATGTAAAATGAGGACAAGTGTCGACTTGAGCTTTTAAAGACCCTTAAACATTTTTTTAAAGGTTTTTATTTATTTGAGAGAGAGCCCAAGGGGTGTGTGTGGCAGGGGAATAAGGAGAAGCAGGCTCCTCACTGAGCAGGAAGCCCCACAGGGAATGCGGGCTCCATCCTAGAACCCTGAGATCAAGACCTGAGCCGAAGGCAGATCCTTTTTTTTTTTTTGAAGATTTATTTGACAGACGGAGACACAGCGAGAGAGGGAACACAAGCAGGGGGAGTGGGAGAGGGAGAAGCAGGCTTCCTGTGGAAAAGGGAGCCCGATGTGGGGCTTGGGATCATGGGCCCTGGGATCATGACCTGAGCCGAAGGCAGATGCCTAACCGACTGAGCCACCCAGGCGCCCCCCCGAAGGCAGATGCTTAACGGACTGAACCATCCAGGTGCCCCAAGACCCCTAAACATTTTTGAATGTTTGTTTATGTGTGTCTCTAGGAATGGGATGTGCAAAGATGTTTATGACCCAAAGAAGGAAAAACCTGCTCTAGGCCAGTATTTTTCTTTTCTTTTTTTTCCCTTTTTTAAAGATTTTATTAGAAAGTGAGCACAAGCAGGGTGGGGAGGGGCAGAGGGAGAGGGAGAAGCAGACTCCCCACTGAGCAGGGAGCCCAATGTGGGGCTTGATCCCAGGACCCCAGAATCATGACCTGAGTTGAAGACAGATGCTTAACTAACTGAGCCACCCAGGTGCCCCTAAGCAAGTATTTTTCAAAGTAAGGCCTTTCTGCCACAGAATCGCATTCAGTAACTTTAAAATGTAGCCAGCTCCCTGGGCTTTATCTCTGGAGTATTGAATCAGAATCTCCAGGGATGGACTCTCACACCTGGTAATGATGCTCTGAACAAAATGTTACTTTCTAGCTACTTTTAGTTTTGCAAATGCTTGAGGTCAGAGGATGACAAAGACTCCCATTTTGTTTGTTCTTCCCAAAGGGGCCTGTGCCATGGCTGAGCTCTTCCTGGTACCTCAAATCTTCTTGAATATACAGGGACGTCTCTCATAGCATCTGTCCGTTGCATGCAGGGAAAGAGCAGTTCACGCAGGAGTCGCCCTCATACTGAGGGCCTTTGCTCAAGTGTTGGCCAAGTTGGCTGGACTGTAAGTGTTGGCTGCACACTGAATACCTCTGCCCCAGCTCTGCCACACACCAGTAAAGATCCTATGGACAAAGTGGCTGCCCAACTCAGGACACAAACACAGCTCCTCCTCACCAGGACACAGTGGTAGAATAAGGTCAGTGGACTCTTGCCTTGGATCAATTGGTGCCGGGTCAAGCTGGAACCCACATCAGAGGATTCCCTGTGCTTAGAGCCTCTCACTGCTATGGGTGAGTGGCAGACAAGCTGGTTGCTTCTCAGGCCCATTGTATGGATAGGCCTGGTGCTGGAGGAGGCTGCCTGGAAGTCAGCTCCTCCTTTACTCTAGGCACTAGGAAGACTGAATGTCCATGTGGCAATGCAGGTGCCAAAGCAGCTTGCAGCCCTGCCCTGACTTCTGCTACATGTGGGGCTGGTGGAGAGTGCTGCAGACAATGGGACCGGGTCAGAGCTGGGGCTGGAGGCCTCGCCACGCACTTTGCAGGGAACAGCTGCTCTCCTGTGTACATTTTCTGGTGGGTAAGCAGGTTGGAGATCAGAGAAAAGTGTCTCATGAAGGAGACTTCCGTTTCTCATTCGTGTGAGTGCTTTGGGAATGACCAGAGAGTGCTCCAGGTCCAGCTCCTTCCATAGTCAGTGCACTTGTAAGGTGTCCTGCCCGTGTGGGCCATCTAGTGCTGGACTGGGTGAGCCATTATTCACACAAGGTTTTAGGACAGACTGACAGTGGGGTGGGAGACAGGCATGGAGCTGGAAGCTGTTCCTCTTCATGGGAGAAACGTGCTCCTGCTTTATTTGTAGGGAGATAATTGTGATTCTCTTTGTAAGCCTCTGTTTTCTCTAGGCTTTTACTGCTTGCAATTCTCCAGATTCTTGTTCTCATCTCTTTTCAGGAGAATGGAAGATGCCATCTTTCCTCCTAAACCAGTTTCTTCCCTTCATTTGTCTGAGAAGGCAACGAGATAACACGATCATGGCTCCTGCATCACTCACACAGGGAGAATTTGGCTCATCAATTGTCAAGAACGCTACCAAAATACTTTCAGCAGCAAGGGTAAAAAAGGGAACAAGAATTGTCTTTCCAGATTCACTTTTCCCTTGATTGAAAGCTGCACCAAGGGCAGTGTTTCTTAGGTTCCCTTCTACAAGCTTCTGTCCAAGTCAGACAGGACTGTAGAGTTCTTAGCTCCCTTAAAGGCCAGATGGTTCTCTACTTCTGAACACCACCCTCACCTGGAAGTAACTCCCGTAGGATCCCTGCCTCTCTGTGAGAAAACCCAGGAACCAGGGACTAAGGTTCCCACTTCGGGGAAGGTGGAAGGGATAGGCAGGTAACAGAAAGGAAAGCAGCCTCCTCTCTGCGGGAGGATCGGCCAACTGGCCCCTTTCAGCACCAGGAACCTGTGGGAGAAAGGAAAGTGCTGGGAAAGGAAGTATGCGGGAGACCGGGGGGGGGGGGGCGGTGTAGGGAAGGCTGTCTGTCTCCAGATCCCTTGGCTTGCTTCAGAGAGATAAGACATAATGAAAGATAAGTAGAGGCGGGAAAAGTTCTGAAAGCACCAGCCGGAGGACGGGCAGGGAGACACCAGGCACCTCCCTCTCAGCCCTCCCGCAGGCACTTCTGACCGCTGGGGTAGGTGGAACCGGCCTGCCCCCTCCAGCCAATCAGAAAGGTGCCTCGCGTTCCCTGGCGACCATTACCTCCTGGCAGTTGGTGTAGTGGGAGGAGGCGGGACGACGAGAGCACAAGCTCCCCCGGCCAATCGCTGTACTCTTTGGGTGGTAGGGGCGGTGCCTCTGGAAACCCGAGGCGGGGCTGTTTCATTGGCAACGATCCTAGCCCTCCCGGAGTGGGTAGGGTGGAGATTAGGAGGGGCAGAGAGGGGAGGGGGCCGGGAGGAGTGAGGGTGGGCGCGCTGGTGCGGAGGAGTAGAGTTCAGGTTGGGCGGGTGGGAGCCCCAAGACTCAGGAGCTCAGGGCTGGGGGTGGGGTCCGTCTAGGTTCCCGAGGCGCGGCCGAAGCTGACCCTAAGGCCCGGGAGGGGAGGGGAGCTAGACACCGCCCCCGCTGGCGCCGGGAAGCGTCGCTCCTTCTCGCTGACCTTGGTCTCGCTTGTCGCCTCGCCCTTGGCCACAGGCACTGACGGACGCAGGGCCCGGGAGACGGATAGATAGGCTCCTGGGCGGACGGAGACCTAGGACATAGCACACAAACTACCCCAGCCTTTCCTGCCGGCTCCAGGGCTCCCCGTCATCCCCCACCTCAAAGCCGGGGCCATCCAGCCCAGGGTTAATGCCAACGAGTTTCCACCTCCAGCCGCTCCTAGAGAGGCTGTGGCGCTAGCCAGCGGGGGAAACTGGCCGCGGACGGACACTTCCTGTGCGGGGGGAGGGGGGAGGGGGTCGGACAGCCGCAGCCCAGCCGGGGCTGGGGGGCCAGACTGCGGGGTCGCGGGCGGGGAGCGGCGTCCGGGGGCGGCAGGGCAAGTCGTGAAGACCCTCGTCTCCGAGGCCACGACGCACGGGGGCCTTGGAGGGCCCCAGGGCAAGGCGAGACCTTGTGGGTGGGGGCGGGGCCGCGGGTAGGGGAGGGGCCCGGCCGGCCAGAGAGGCCCAGGGTCAAGACGTCCGGCCTCAGGGGCCCGGGCTGGGCAGCCGGGTCCCCTGGGCGGCGCTGAGCAGGCGGGCGGCGAGGGCCCGGGTCTCAGGGCACTCAGGCCTGGTCGCAGGATCGTCCGCCATCGCCGCCGCCGCCGTACTGGGAGCCGGCGGGGATGGAACGGGAGGCGTCGCCGTGGGGCCTTGAGCCCGGGGATGTGCAAAGTCCTGACGAACTGGGGAGCCCCGAAGGGTCCCTCAAAGGTGAGGGAGGGAGCGTCTCTCTGAGGAGCGTGCCTGGGAGCGGGAGAGGGGGCTGTGGGCCATGGGAGGGGAAGAGAGCGGGGGCGGGGGGCTTGGACACCTGGGACTTGGAGGAGGCGGGGGCGGGGACTGGAAGTCCTGGGTCGGCGGAGGGGGAGGTGGGAATTTCAGCACCTGCTCAAGGGCCAGCGACCCTGCTGGAGGAGGAGGGAGGGGTTTGTGGCAACTAGTGGTGGGACCAAATGACCTTCCAGGCCCCGCACAATCTGTGTGTTCTGTCATTCTCTGATCCTGCAGGCAACATGAGTGAGAATGAGGAAGAAGAAATGTCTCAGCAAGAAGGCACTGGGGACTATGAGGTCGAAGAGATACCCTTTGGGCTTGAACCCCAGAGCCCTGGGTTTGAGCCACAGAGCCCCGAGTTTGAACCCCAGAGCCCCAGGTTTGAGCCTGAAAGCCCAGGTTTTGAGTCCCGAAGCCCTGGGTTTGTGCCCCCAAGCCCTGAATTTGCACCCAGAAGCCCTGAATCAGAGAGTCCTGAGTTTGAACCCCAAAGTCCTAGGTATGAGCCCCAAAGCCCTGGGTATGACCCCAAGAGCCCTGGATATGAACCCCGGAGCCCTGGTTATGAACCCAAGAGCCCTGGGTATGAACCCAAGAGCCCTGGGTATGGATCCCAGAGCCCTGGGTATGAATCCCAGAGCCCGGAATATGAGGCCCAGAATCCTGAGTTCAAAACCCAAAGCCCTGAATTTGAAGCTCAAAGTTCCAAATTTCAGGAAGGTGCAGAGATGCTTCTGAATCCTGAGGAAAAGAATCCTTTGAGCATCCCCTTGGGAGTCCACCCCTTGGACTCCTTCACCCAGGGGTTTGGGGAGCAGCCCACAGGGGGCCTACCCCTAGGGCCACCTTTTGAGATGCCCACAGGGGCCCTGCTGGCCACACCCCAGTTTGAGATGCTCCAGAATCCCCTGGGCCTGACAGGGGCCCTACGGGGGCCAGGCAGGCGGGGTGGCCGGGCCAGGGGTGGGCAGGGCCCTCGGCCTAATATCTGCGGCATCTGCGGGAAGAGTTTTGGGCGGGGCTCCACCCTGATCCAGCACCAGCGCATCCATACGGGTGAGAAGCCCTATAAATGTGAGGTCTGTAGTAAGGCCTTCTCCCAGAGCTCTGACCTCATCAAACACCAGCGCACCCACACGGGCGAGCGGCCCTACAAGTGTCCCCGTTGTGGCAAGGCCTTCGCCGACAGCTCTTACCTGCTTCGCCACCAGCGCACCCACTCTGGTCAGAAGCCCTACAAGTGCCCGCACTGCGGCAAGGCCTTCGGTGACAGCTCCTACCTCCTGCGGCACCAGCGCACCCACAGCCACGAGCGGCCCTACAGCTGCCCCGAGTGCGGCAAGTGCTACAGCCAGAACTCTTCCCTGCGTAGTCACCAGAGGGTGCACACCGGGCAAAGGCCCTTCAGCTGTGGCATCTGTGGCAAGAGCTTCTCGCAGCGCTCGGCCCTCATCCCCCATGCCCGCAGCCACGCCCGCGAGAAGCCCTTCAAGTGCCCTGAGTGCGGCAAGCGCTTTGGCCAGAGCTCGGTGCTGGCCATCCACGCCCGCACCCACCTGCCAGGCCGCACCTACAGCTGCCCCGACTGCGGCAAGACCTTCAACCGCTCCTCCACGCTGATTCAGCACCAGCGCTCCCACACGGGCGAGCGGCCCTACCGGTGCGCCGTGTGCGGCAAGGGCTTCTGCCGCTCCTCCACGCTGCTGCAGCATCACCGGGTCCACAGCGGGGAGCGGCCCTACAAGTGCGATGACTGTGGAAAGGCCTTCTCGCAGAGCTCCGACCTCATCCGCCACCAGCGGACCCATGCAGCCGGCCGGCGCTGACCTGGGGCCCTGCCAGAGGCTGGGGAGGTGGTGGGCAGAAGAGAAGAGGCCAGGGAGCTAGAGAAAAACCTTTAGAGGGGATAGTGGGAAAGCTGGGGGAGGTTGGAGGAGTCGAGGGCCAGGGTGCAGGAAGTTACGTGCCCTGGAGATTTATGGGAAATGGGCTATGAAGAGGGGTTGGAGAGAGGCCAGGCAGGCAGTGGGAGGTTCTGGGAGAGATCCAGGAGAGAGGTCAGCAGAGAGCTGGCCTTGGCAGCAACTTGCCCCTTGGTGGGTGCCTGGCTTGGCAAAGCGCTAGGCGGGGGTGGGGGGGGAGGGGGGAGGGTTACTTAATTAGAGTTGGGTAGCTTAGATTGGTAGCTACTGAGACCCTCGTTGAGTCAGGAAGGGGTGAGGGTAGGTGGGGTGGGGAGTGGGGCCCTGGGGTGGGGCTTGGGCCTCAGTGCAAACCCCAGCCTCCCTTGTCTTCCTCAGGCTTTGGAGCCCCTGAATTTGAGTTCAATAAAAACCTTTATGTGGCAAAAGAGACTTGTCCTTAAAATGTGTGCATGGGTAGTGCCTCGGGCAGTGGGAGACGCTCAGTGATAAGTACACAGAGCCAGTGAAGCCATAGGGTCCTGTCTGGGAAGCGCTTTTGTGTTCCAAGTTTCCCTGGAATCTTATAATGTGATGTTCAGGAGATGTGACCTGCCCGTATATCCCCAAGTTTTGTCTCATGCTTTGAATCCTGCACAAACACAGAGGGAGCTCAGTCTGGGAGGGGTGAGAGAGCCTTCGACTTTGTGGGGTATCCCTTTCACCAAACACAGAGGGTCTGTCCTCGGGCCAGAGAACAGACCCTGTTCTCATAGCCAGGCATAGAGCCTGTGTTCCATCTCTTCCTGGCTCCCAGCATCTAGCTGTGCCATCCTCCTCCCCCCTCCCCAGCTGGAACCTCTGGCCATCAACTTTGTGCAGACCCGGAGTGACCAGAACCACAGAGTGCCTGCAGTCCTGACCCCACCTGTAGGGGGCACATAGGGGACCCAGTGAGAGGATTGAACAACTCCAGCCTTTAAGACCAACCCACCAGGCTGGGCCCGATTTGCCACACCTCTGCCTCTTTTTTAGGACCCCTGGGCCTATTGGGATCACCCTGCTCCCACTCTGCCTTTATCCTACTTTTCTTTCCTATCTGAGCCTCAGCCCTCCTAATACGTGGCTCTCAGGAAAGAATGGAGAGCTGGCGTCAGCGGTGAGTGTGTGGGATCCTGGGGTGTGGCCTGCCTTGACCTTAGCTGAGTAGGACAGGCCACACCCTGGGGAATCACCCGGCTGCCAGGAACGTCTTGAGATGAGTGCCTGTAAGGGCCCGATGTCTCTGCGAAGATTTTTTCATTCTCTTTCAGGGATAAGGAGAAATGAGTTCCCAGAGCTCTGACCTGCTTAAAGTCACTCTGTGGATAGAAGGCAGGTGAGACATTCAGACCACATCTGCCTGGCTCCATCAGCCCCAGCGGCTCGGCCACACAGGCAGGCGGGGGATTCAGGGCTCTATAAGGGCTCTTGGGCCTCGAAGCCTCAAGTCACCCCCAGCCCCACACCCATCCTCGGGGCCTTCTAACTTGTCAAGAGCAAATAACTTCTCCAACGATGTTTCTATCCAGCCTCTTATGTTCTGCAAGCTCTGGAAGGAGCCTTAGAAATCACGTAGTTTGGGGCGGCTGGGTGGCTCAGTCGGTTAAGTGTCTGCCTTCGGCTCAGGTCATGATCCCGGGGTCCTGGGATGGAGCCCCGCATCGAGCTCCCTGCTCAGCGGGAAGTCTGTTTCTCCCTCCCCCTCTGCAACTCCCCCTCCTTCTGCTCGCTCTCTGACAAATAAATAAAATCTTATAAAAAAAAAGAAATCACATAGTTCAACACAGTTTGGTTGTGTTTGGTGTTTTTTTAAAGTTTTAATTATTTGTGAGAGTAGAACATTATTTTTCAAGTAAAATCTCTCGGACTTTTAAAGATCTTTGTAAACTTTATGCACATTTTTGTACGATACCCTACCACACATAATTTCAAATATTAAAATACTCCATATTTCATATAGTTCATATATGTAACTACAGATGTTAAATAGAACCGCATTTGACTACCTGACATATTACATTTGTAGACATTTACTTTAACATTTATTTCAATTATACAATTTAATTTTTGTACTTTGGGGTTGATTTTTTTTTCAGCTCCCAAACATGTTTGTAGGCCATTGAAAGCCAGGGGGCCTGGGCACGGTACTTGTGGTGCTTAATTGATAAAGGAGCCTGCATGCTACTTATGGACCTTAGCATTTAAAGCAGGTCAAGTGAGGGGGCCTCAGCTGCTCGGCCACCACCCCTCTCTTCCACACAACAGCTCCTGAGGTTCCTTCAGGTCCCAGGTGGGGCAAAGCAGCCCAGGAAGGGCACGCATCTTTCTCAAGGTCACAGCAAAGAACTAGGACTCCAGTGCCAGGTCTTTTGCAGTCCAGCGTGCTGCTTTGACCACATCGTCCTGCAGAGCTAAACCATTTTTTTAAAAGTCATCTTTCCACCCAACGTGGAGATTGAACTCATGACCCCGAGATCAAGAGTCGCCTGCTCCACCGACTGAGCCAGCCAGGCGCTACACAACTAAACCATTTTTTTTTTTAAGATTTTCTTTATTTGTCAGAGAGAGAGCAAGCACAAGCAGAGGGAATGGCAGGCAGAGGGAGAAGCAGACTCCCCGCTGAGCAGGGAGCCCAATGCAGGACTCGATCCCAGGACCCTGGAACGACGACTCGAACCAAAGGCAGACGCTCAAACAACTGAGCCACCCAGGCATCCCCACAACTAAACCATTTTTATTCCCCACCTTTATCAAGCACAGATGTGCTCCCCAAAGTTCTAGACCACTTGCAAGTGTTATATCATGTTCACAAGAGCTCTGAGGGATATACCATTATTATTCCCATTTTACAGATGAAGAAATGAGTCCCAGAGAAGGTAAGTAATGGCCCCACCTGGCACAGCTGCGAAGCAGCAGAGCCTGGACTCAAACCTGACTAGTTTTGACCATTTTCCCAATGATACTAAGGTGTTACTTTTTCACTCTGTGCCAAGAGGATGGTGTTTTCTAGAGGCTACATGGCCTGTGAGAACATATGTCATCATTCGGACAGCTTGTGAGCAATGTGGACTTGGGTCTCCATATGTTTTAAATTTTTCGCCATTTGAATTTCTAACTGGACAAACACCAATAGGTATAACCCATATAAACAAAAAGTCTGGGGATCTTTAATTTTTAAGAGTATAAAGAGGTCCTGAGCCCAAAACATGTGAAGGCCACTGAATCAAACACTTATTGAATGTCTTCTTTGTTGCCAGCCCTGGGGAGGGGTCAGTGTTGGTAACACAAGTGAGCAAAGACTGAATCTTGCCTTCTAGAACCTCCCAGTCTTGAGAGAGGAGCCCACACCGTGTTATGTGTTCTGAAGGGGTATAAAGTGAAGATGAAATGGGTCATTTTGTCTAGGAACTGAGGGGATGAGAAAAGCTTGGAAGTGCTTTGAAGTAGGAAGATTTTATTTATTTATTTATTTATTTTAAAGATTTTATTTATTTGAGAGAGAGAATGAGATATATATATAGAGAGAGAGCATGAGGGTCAGAGGGAGAAGCAGACTCCCTGCTGAGCAGGGAGCCCGATGCGGGACTTGATCCTAGGACTCCAGGATCATGACCTGAGCCGAAGGCAGTCGCTTAACCAACTGAGCCACCCAGGCGCCCCTGAAGTAGGGAGATTTTAAAGGATAGAAAGGGGCTGGAATTGGATGCGCTGGCAAGGGGAACAGCATTTGCAAAGACACAGGCGGTGAAGGACATGTAGGAAATTGAGGATGGGAGCTCTTAAGGGAGTGGGGATATAGATTCCTGGGCAGGTCTGTTCCTGAAATGAACCTCCCAGATTTTCTGTGCTATTTTGCTCCCAACCCTGATGAAAATATTCACTTTTTGCGTGTGTGTGTGTGACAGAGCATCACCGATGTAAGAGGGCCCTCCCCATCACTCTCCAGCCTGCTATCCTGTTTTATCTTCTTCACAACCCCCTCGCCCACGTGGAATCACATTTCTACCTTTTCACTCTGTTTTCCCACTGGGTTGATGTTTCCTGGGGGCAGGGACTTGTCTGTCATGTTCATCACCGTGTCCTCGGGGCACAGAGCAGGCTCTGACACAGAACTCTCAAGAAATACTGCGTGAATCCATAGAAGCCGACGGGCTTCACGAGACCTACGGATAACTTCATGCATTTTTAGCATTTCTGTGATATTTCTGACCATTATAACCCTTTTTCTCCCTCTCTGGGAAAATGGGCCTCACTTCTTCCTTCCTGAGGTCTTTCTTATGAGCCAGCCCCATGGTTCCTTGGGTGCTGGACCAGAAGGGGGTTGAGGAGGTGGAAGAGGCCGGCAGGCTCTGAAATACTGTTCTGGGTCTTGTGTGCCAGGCTTGAGAACGTTCGCTTACACCCTGTAAGCAGAAGGGAGCCCTCAAAGGTCACTGCTTGGGAGACCAAATGCTTCTCAGCAACCAGTGCTGGACCCAGAGAGCTGGGCTGAGAATTACTCCCTATTCTGTGCCCCCCGCCGCTCCCGGGGTCCTACTGACCACAAGAGGGCAGCAGTGAGGAGCCCCTCTGTCCCTCCTAAAGGTGGGGGCCTCGGGAATCAAGCCCCACCAATTGTTGTTTTTTTAGAAAAAGGCCAAGGAGGGTCTATTCTCACACCTTAATGAATTGTCAATGCCTTATGCAGGTCAGTCTCTGAGGGTTGTCATAACAAAAAAGAAAAGAAAAAAGAGAACAGCTGTTTGGGTCCCACTTAGAGAAAGGGTTGAGAAGGAAATGTTCATTTAATTGAGCCAGGCCAGAATGGGGCACCAGCATAAAAACATCACAAAATTGGATGGATTTTCCCATTTATTGGGTAAACACAGGCAGGCACTGTGTCTGGTGCCGGGAGCCAGGTGGATAGACATGACGGGCGCCTTGAGCTCACAGCCTCCCAGTGGGGGCCACGGTGGGGCGTGGGGCGTCCCCGTGGGGGCTGTGGAGCAAGGAGGCCAGAGCCTGGGGAAAGACCGAGCCTTGAAGGGTGGAGACGCCATGGGCCCACCCAAAATTTTCTCCGTCTTCCCACAGACACCCTCCCTAGTTTGGTGAAATTGCGTCGGGCGCCTACTGTGGCCGGCTCTGTGATGTCACCAAGGTGAACATGACCGGTATGGTCCCTACCCCCACCTAGTCCATGGCTGGATTTGAGAGATGAACATTAAGTAGCAAACATAATCCACGCTATGAGGGAGAGTGCAGGCGAGGGTAAGCATGTGTGATATGGGAACCCCTTTGGGGCGGGGGCGGGGGCTGCCCTGAGGCAGTTCTACTGGAGCTGAGATAGAAGGCTGAGTGAAAGTCGGTCAGGGAAAGGGCTGGAGAGGAATGTTCCAGGCAGAGGGAGCAGTCTGGGTGAAGGCAGTGAGACAGGAAGGAGCTTGGCTCATGAGGAAGGTTGGTGTAACTGGAGCTCAGGAAGGGAGGTGGGGAGTCTCTGGAGGAGGCCAGGAAGGCAACAGGGGCCCGAATTTGCACTGGCATGTTAAGGATATTCTGCAGATTCTGGAAGGCATGCTCAGGAACTTGGTCTCCAGCCCCAGAGCAAGGGGTTTGCAGCAGCAAAGTAGTGACACAGATCAGGTTTGCTTTCCGGCGGCAGATGGAAAGCTGACAGGACTCCGGGCAGGACAGAGCGAAGGGCAAGGTTCTGGGAGTCTGAGGCCTCTGCGGACATCCAAAGGCAGGTGGGTGTGAGGGGTGGGAGAGTCACTAGGTCCTGAGATGACAGTTTCTCCAGATTTAGATCACATATTATCTTCCAGGGGAGGATACTAAGAAGGACCGGGGGCAGCCAGAGCCAGCTGACCATGACAAGGCCTCCCCTCTGTGGTCTGCCCGCCCATCCCTCAGGGACCCTCACCATGAGCCTGCAGAGCCCGCAGTGAGCGCCGTGTTCCAGACAGCGACACGGAGGCCCAGGTGGGGGCAGTGACTTGCCCGAAGACACACAGCAAGACACAGGTAGAGGCAGAGAGCCAGCCGGCATCCCGAGTCCAGTTGTGGGCCCTCTGCATCAGGCCGGGGCCTCAGTCTTTGCCGTCTCCATCTTGGGCCTCCTCCTCCTGGAGGGGTTCCAGGCAGCCCGGGTCCCCAGCCTCTTCCTTGGACACTGGCTTCTCAGAGTCTTCTCTAGGGATTCCATTGGAAGCTTCTGCAGTAGCCTCCATCTTCTCCTTCAGGTTCCGTTTGAAGAAGCCAAACTGTAGGGAGACAAAACTGGAGTGAGGAAAGCCCATGGAACACTCTGGACCAATCGGCCTCAGCAAAACATCAAAGCACCCTTCATGGTAAGGAGTCCTGCATGCCACGGATGTGTGGTATCCGCTCCAGGGACGGGGCGAGGTATCTGCCACACCGGCTTCCTGGCAGTATGTTGAAAAGCTGTACGTTTAACAGTTTATTCTTCAGGCTCATCAAAATGTCATGGACCAGTATTTGGGGTGGGCGGTTTGACAATATCCAGTAATACTAAGAACAATAGCCTGCGCTTACATAGTGCTTAGTATGGGCCACGTACTCTCTGTTGAAAGCTCAGAACATACATATTCTTCTTCTTCTTTTTTTTCAAAACGTATATATTCTTTGGCTTAGCCATTCCAGCTCCAGGAATTAATTCTAAAGAAGTTTTGGACAAGTGTGCAAAGATGTGGGAGCCAAGAGCCTTTTTTGGTCACTGTTTAAAACAGGTGGAAATTAGGGGCGCCTGGGTGGCTCAGTGGGTTAAGCATCTGCCTCTGGCTCAGGTCATGATCCCGAGGTCCTGGGATGGAGCCCCAAGTCGGGGGCAGCGGGGGAGTCCCTGCTCAGTGGGGAGTCTCCTTCTCTCTCTCCCTCTGCCCCTTCCCCTGCTTGTGTTCTCCCTTGCTCTGCTCTCTCTCTCTCTTGCTCTCAGTCAAATAAATAAATAATCTTTAAAAAAATAGGTAGAAATTACAAACCATCTAAATGCTTATCAGTGGGGATCTTGTTTAAATAAAAGGTGGAGCATCCAGATAGCAGCAAACCAGCCAGGTTAAAGAGTAAGAGGTGCATCTGACTGCTCACACGGAGAGACAGCAAGATAGAATATCCGGTGGGAAATACAAGCTCCCAAGCAGTTTATATGGTATCCTTCCATTTACATTTTCTTCTCTCTTTCTCTTTTTTTTTTTAAGATTTTATTTATTTGACAGAGACACAGTGAGAGCAAGAACAGAAGCAGGGGGAGTGGGAGAGGGAGAAGCAGACTTCCCGCAGAGCGGGGAGCCCGATGTGGGGCTCGATCCCAGGACCCCAGGACCATGACCTGAGCCGAAGGCAGATGCTTAACCGACTGAGCCACCCACCCCCCATTTACGTTTTCCACCTGTGTACACAGACACTGACTTTTCTCTTTGTCTCTCTCACACTCACACGTATACACATATTTAAACAACAAAATTAGAACCTGGAAGAACAGAAACCGAATGGTTGTTGGCGACAACCCTCTGGGAGTGCAACAGGAAGAAACCAATTTTCTGCGTTGTCTTTTGCTGGAGTATTTGAGGGCTTCATATGGAACATTTGCCCTCTGGCATTCTTCACCTGGCGACTCCCCCTTCAAATCCCAACTCAAATGCCTCCTCTCCTGGGAGGCCTTCCCGGACTTCCCCAGCCTAAGTGAGGCTCCAGCACAAAGGCCCTTGAGTGGAGCCCTTACCATGTGTGCGCCTGTCTGTCTCCCCCATTAGACTGTGAGTCCCGCAAAGGCAGGGACCATGTCTGTGGGATGTCGCTCTGACCCAGGGCCTGGCCCTTGAGACGTGGGCGCAGCCCCCTTCCCCAGGTCCCCAGTCCTGGCTCTGCGAGTGCTTGGTGGAGGGATGGGGGAGAAAAGTCTCCCTTGCTCTTTGGGCCTCACGAGCCTTATCTGTAGAAAGAGGGAGTAGGCGGAGGCCGCCTCTAGCTTTAACGCTCCCTGATCCTGACATTCTCTGCCCCGACTCCCGTGAACCCCCTCCCGAGCCTGGCTGTCTCAGGCAGGCGCGTGGCCCCCAGCAGCCCCCACCTTGTAGAGGACAGCAAAAATCACCAGCAGCAGCAGGAACCCCCCGATGCCGCTCAGCACGTACACGTGGAGCATTTCCTTCTCGTAGATGATGTCAACCTTCATGACGACCTGCAGGAGGAGAGAAGGGGGTGTAAGGAGAAGGCTCTCCCACCTCCAGCATGCTTGTGAATGGTGACGTCTTCGCGTTTCTGGTCGGGACTGCTGCCCGACACCACCAGGCTGGCCCAGATGCCTCTCCCCAGTGAACCTCCCCGTGCAGCTGCCCGAGCGAGCTGGTAAACGTGCACACCACCCATCGGAAGCCCTGACATGGCTTCCTTGGGGCCCAGAATGAAATGCCAGAATCTCAGCTCAGCATGCAAAACCTTCCAGAATCTGGCTGAGGTGCAGCTTCCCTTCCCCTGCTCCGAGCTTCCTGCCTGGGTGGCCTGGGCCCCCACACTCAATGCTTGCTCTGCTTCGAGCACTTTCCCGTCATGCTCAGAGTGGACACGGGGTGGGTACCCTTTGCTGAGCTGCCATCGAATTGATCTCTGCCTGACACGTCTCAGACAGGTGACCGTGGGGCCCGCTTGCCCACCAGTGGTGGCGGGGCGCCCATGGCATCCAGCACGGCCTTGGCCAAGGCCAACAGCTCTGAGTGCCAGGAAGCTCTTCCTTCTGGGCCCAGCCCAGACCTCCCACGGGGCCCCTCTGGCTTCTGGTTCGAGCTCTTCCAGCTCTGCCCTGGGGCTCCGCGGAGCCCCCTGCTGCCCTCTGTTCCCGAAGCTTCTGAGGAGGCAAAGCCATACCTGGGCCAGCGAGGCATTGCTGCCGTAGAGGTGGAAATGCCTGCTACTGTTGAAGGAGATGGAGAGAGAGCTGCAGAGGCTGAACACGGAGGGGGCCTGCGGGAGGGTTGGGGGAGACGTCAGGCCAGGGGAACAAGGAGCACAACCCACTGACCTCTGCACCCCACCTCAACTGAGGGGGAGAAGCCGAGGAGAAGGGGCCCCAGTGGGGTGCACCGCGGCTTCTGAGTTCTCTACCGTAGTGTCCTAATGGGCCACATCCCACGGCTGGAAGGAAATTTTTCCTACAGGGAACCCAGAAGAACCATCCATAGGCCCATGAAAACAGCCCTGCAAATTTCAAGCCAATCATGGTTCTCTTTCATCTGCCACTGTGGAAATATCAGGGCTTTGCATCCGGGTACTAGAGAAAAATGCAGGAAGCCCATCTGGTGCGGAAGCCCACTGCTCAGCCCTCGGGATCCCCTCACCCCCTGCGTCTGTTGCCAGCAGGTGCTACCTCGATCTCTCCCACCAGCTCCACAGTCCCGTTCACTTGGACGAGGATCTCCTCCTTGAAGACAAGTGGGCAGTGGAACTTGGTTCTGGGCAAACAAGGCTGTCAAGAATGAAGAGAGCAGGGGTCAGTGAGGCCTGTCTTCCCACCTGCACTCTGCCGGCCCCCACCCCAGCTTCTGAGCCCATGGGCCCGGACCTCAGCCACACTGGGCAGCCTCTCGAGATCCTCAGGATGGCAGGTCACAGCAGGCTCCTAGGAATGATGAGACGGGGTCTTTGGTTAGTCCAGAGCAGAGAGAGGACGCTGGCCCCTTAAGGCCAGAACGTGGCCTCCCTCCCAACTTGCCGGATCTAGGGCATCCCAGTTCACTCCCACTGGCTCTTGGCAGATTCAGAAATCACTGAGCCCAGCAGGATGCATCCATCCTCACTCCCTTCCCACACATCTGTACCCCTTTATGGGCTCACTCCCACCAACCTGGGTGTCTCTCCCTCCTCTGGGCAGTACTCACCATCTGCACACTCCACTTGTGTGTGATGGGCCCCTCGCTGTGAGGCCCTGGCACCCCAACCAAGGCCTCCAGGGCAGGCATGTTGTGGTCATAGACAGAAGGCTGAATCCTCACCTAGGACAGAGGACATGGGCCCGCAGAGCCCTAAATGCCAGCTGCCCCTCCAGAGGCAATCCTCACTGGCTGAGGCCCGAGGGAGGGGTGGGGGAGACGTCAGGCCAGTGCGGGCTACCTATGCCTCTCTGCCTTCTCCACGGGGCAAACCCTTGCACACCCAGCAAGGTACCGCTCAAGTATCATCTCTGATGGTTCGGCTGACTCCCCAAGGGGAGGGCGGCTACCCCGCCATGTGTTCCCCCAGCGCTCCACGTCCCCAGCAGGACGTGGGTCTGTCTGTCCACGGACTACACGCTCCGTGAAGGCAGCAGCTGTGGCTTCTTTCCCTAACAATTCCCTGCTGCCTGACAAACTACTTAGCACACAGCAGGTCTCCAGAAAAATCGATGCTTGAATGAGTGAAAGAAAGAACGAAGGGCATTTAACAAGGATAGATGCAAAAATTGTTTGCACAATGCAGGTTGGGAAGGACTCATTTTGGCGAGGGCACGGAACTGATTTAAGAAACAAGTCCTGAGTACCTTTTAGATGAAAGGGCCAACTGTGCGAGGCCTGGGAGACGCAGAAGCGGAGAAGAAAGTGACCCAGGAGTAGCACCACGGAACCACGGCTCAGGGAGGCCAAACAGGGAAACTGATATCCAGTTGGAGAGGTTCTACCATTAGTCACCTGACAAACACTTGTGGACGCTTGAAAAATATCAGGTATATTAAATTGAAAAGGCCTAATGTCAGAGGCAGCATTTGACTTTAGCCGTGGACGACAGAGAGGACTGGAACAGATGAAGATGGCAGAAGGCACCCAGGAAGTGAAAATGTGGGGAGTCAGGACAGCACCAGGCGAGTGTGACACAGCAGGAGGTAGGGGGCCTGGGACAGAGAGGAGGTAGCACATACGTCTGGAAAGGAGACTTGGGGTGAGATTGTGTGCCCAGAAGGCCTAAGTCCAGAAATCAGGGGACCCTCAACTAGGCAAGGCAAGTCAGCTGAGGAGGGCAGGCTCTGGGGGGGCTCCCTCACGCCAGGCCCAGAAGGGAAAGAGGCGGGGAAGGCAGGCCGAGGTCCAAGCCAGGAGCCTGTGCCAACAGCTGTAAGAGGGAGAGGAACCTGAGTCTGAACAGTAGTGGGGGCCAAAGAGACAAGAGAATACGGAATAGAAGTTGAGGAGGCAGGGGGGCCCGGCACAGAGGGAGGACAAATTCACCCAGACTTGGAAGTTTTGCTTGAGGAAAAGGGTGCTTTTGAGCACCCCTGAGGTGATGCTGGCTTAGGGGAAAGTGATACATTTGGTTTAGAACATGCTGAGACAAAGCTTCAAGAGGAACAACTGCACTCCTAGGTATATACCCAAGATAAATAAAACATGTCTGCACCAAAACTTGTGCAGGAATGTTCAAACAACACGGTCTATAAAAGCTAAAAAGTGGAAACCACCGAGATGCTCACCAGCTGATGCCCGGACAAATCTAGCTTGGCCTACCTCACGATGTAATACTATCTGGCAATAAAAAAGAATACAGAACTGGCCTGGGCTACAACGCGAATGACCCCTGAAAACACCATGTGAACTCAAAGAAGCCAGTCACAAAAGACCCCATACTGTAGGATTCCTCCCCTACATAGAGGTTCTTTCCGGAATAATGAAAATCTTCTAAAATTAGATTATGGTGATGATTGTACAACTTTACTAATATACTAAGAGCCACTGAACCCTATGCTTTATTATTTTTTAAAAGATTTTATTTACTTATTTGAGAGAGAGACAAAGAGAGCACAAGCAGGGGGAGGGGCAGAGAGGGAGAAGCAGACTCCCTGCTGAGCAGGGGGCCCCAGGACCCTGAGATCATGACCTGAGCCAAAGTCAGACCCTTAAGGGACTTAGCCACCCAGGTGCCCCTGATCTGTACACTTTAAAAGCAGGTAAATCAGGGGCGCCTGGGTGGCTCAGTCGGTTAAGTGTCTGCCTTCGGCTCAGGTCACGATCCCAGGGTGCTGGGATCAAGCCCCACTTTGCGGCTCCCTGCTCAGCAGGAAGCCTGCTTCTCCCTCTCCCTCTGCCCCTCCCCCCATTTGTGTGCTCTCTCTGAAATAAAATCTTTTTTTAAAAAAGCAGGTAGAGGGCGCCTGGGTGGCTCAGTTGGTTAAGCGACTGCCTTCAGCTCAGGTCATGATCCTGGAGTCCCAGGATCGAGTCCCACGTCGGGCTTCCTGCTCGGCAGGGAGTCTGCTTCTCCCTCTGACCCTCTTCCCTCTTGTGCTTTCTATCTCTCATTCTCTCTCTCTCTCAAATAAATAAATAAAATCTTTAAAAATAAATAAATAAATAAAATAAAAAAGCAGGTAAGAGATCGTATGGACTGTGACCTGTATCTCATTCTATCATAAAGCTGTTAAAAAAGGCGGAAAAAAAGACGTGCCAGGGCATCTGGGCGGAGAGCAGTGACAGGCTGCAGGGCCAGGCGCGCTGCGGGAGCAGGAGGGTCGTGGTGCGGAGTTGTGAGCTGGGAGGGGGGCTCGAACCGTGGGAACCCACGCCGGCGGGCGGTGAAGACGGGGCGTGTGGGGAGACGCACGCACGAACGCTTGCTGGGCCTCCCGTGGTTCTCGCCAAGTGCTGGTGTCTGCGGTGGGCAGCACTGTCCCCGTGTCACAGAGCAGAGGACTGAGGTTCAGGGAGAAGAATTTGTCTGAAGTGATCGGGGAGCAGAGCGGGCACCTGAACCCAGGCTGCGCCTCCAGAGACCGGATGGGCTGTGTTCTATCACCTTTCCTGGTTGATGGACCCACCTAAAGTAGGTGCGGTTATCATCCCCATTTTACCAATTGAAAAACTGAGGCTCAGAGAGGTTAAGTGAACTGCCCAAGGCCACACAGCTTGAAATGGCAGAGCTTTAAAAAGATTTCAGGTCTGGCAGAAGCCTGTACGCCTAACCGGCCAGGGGAGAGGGAGGCCATGAGGAAGAAGACCCCACGGGCCGGCTGCCCAGCTCTCACTGGATTACCATGCCTGTTGAGCTCATAACAGACCCGAGCTGACCGCCTTGTGGCAACTAACAGGAGAGCTTCCGGCAGGAGGGAAAGATCCCCAGGGTCCCACGCCTAGGTGGGTTTCGTTAAAACAGACATCATTAGGGCCTTTAGCAAGAGTGGCTGCGCGGTAGGCCAGGAGGCAGGGAGCCAAATGCAGAGTTTAAGATGCTGGAGGGTGCTGAGGTGGCTGGAGGTGGCCGGAGGCATCTGGCCCTGGTGACTAGCCTGAGAGAGAGAGAAATGGGGTGTGGGGGCAGGTGGGAGCACAAAAGGTTTGAGTTGGTTCCCAGAGGAGTGGGGCAAGAAGGGAAGCAGGCTTCCACAGTCGCTGTGGAATCTCCAGGCTGAGGCCCAAGACCCGCCTCAGCCATGAACAGCCTCCACTCCCCAGGCACTGGGCCAAGCACTCCACGGGGAGTAAGTACCCCACTTCAACCTCACAACACCCACAAGTTCTCGTTCCAAATGCCATTTGTCACAGCAGGGAACTGAGGCATGGACAGATAAGCCCTTGGCCCAAGGTCACACAGAGATCCAGGGGTAGAGTTGAGGCTTGGATCCATGCCTGCCCAAGTCTTCCCCACTATTCTGCTGGCGAAAGGACTAGTCTGCCAACCTCCTTGGGGAACCCAGAGGCATCCCAGTGAACAGCACTAGAAACCAATCCTACTGGCCATTCTCTGTGCAAATGGGCATCTGACCTCCCCAAGGGTCCCTCTCCTCCATCATTGATTCCGGAGGAGATGGCTCCAGCCTCTGTTCTAAACGGGCTGCCTGCCTGGGGTCCCTCTCCTGCTGGGTTCCTGCCCCAGTCTGCCCTGACGCCAACACGGTCTTGGGCAAAGACAGTCTCTCTTTGGGGCCTCAGTTTCCTCCATGGGAAAACAAGAATGCCTTCGGCACAGTCAGTGCCTATTCCTCTCTGAGGTTACCTCTAAAAAGGCCTTAGACTCCTAGAGCTTTAGTCTCAGGGGCTGGCCTCCCTCTTCTTTGTTCCCATGAAGATTGCTATTACAGCCCTGAGCATATGGCATGAGAAGTGACAGATCATTAACGTAGAGGTTAAAACATGAAATTTGGTATTCCAGTAAGTGCTGGAATCTGACCTTTCCCCTTTAGTGGCTGTGTAACCTGGCAAGTTATTCGGCCTCTCTGTGCTGTGGATGTCTCATCTGTACCCTGGAAATGGCCACGCCTCTACCTTCTGGGGTGAGAATCACGGGGGCGTGGGGTCACGTATATAAAGCACCAGGCAGAGAACTGGGTCAGGGGCCCTGACTGACTGACCTGCTGCCCCAGCATCTAGCAAAGTACCTAGACTAGACCTGTGGTTCATTAAACGTGTGAATGAAAATCTAGGTTCTCTCTCAGAGTGCTTCTGGCTCTCAAGCTCTGCGATCCCACAAAGGATCCAGTGCTGGAAACGAGCCGGAGGCACTTCCGTGGGGGCTGTGAGGAGCTCTAGAAAGGATCACGGGATGAGGCGGAGGGCGCCGGATTCGCCAAGGATGGGGCTTGTGTCTGCAGCCTCTGCACTTTCCTCAGGATGGGGCTGGAAACTGTGTGACCCAGAAGGGCCTTTTCACGCGGAGGTTCATACCTGGTAGAAGTGTTTGACAAGGTGTCTCTTGGGGCCCTTGGGGGTGAAGCTGACATACAGTGTGGAGGTTTCCTTGCTGTGGAGAGAGGGAAGAGCAGAGGTAGAAAGAGAAGACAAGGACCCAATCTCCAGCAGGGCAGGGGCCTGGGCCAGGGGAAGCTTCAGAGGGGACTCCCAGGGACCACGCAGCCTTGCTCTCATGTAACCTTCCAGCGCTCTGCTGTTTCCCTTTGGAAAGTGAGGCTTGTGGAAGGGGTCTGTCTGTTGTCCAGTGTCCTGCCATGGAGGGCCAGGGCTGGAACCCAGGCAGATGTGCCTTTGGAGCTGTGTGCTCCCTGCCACACAGGGTCCCCACCTCACGAGGGTCTCCGTTGTCTTCTGGGTCCCTCATCTCCTGCATAATGGCACCAGCCTCTGGCTTCCTCGCCATCCCATCCTTCCAACGCCCTTCCTAACGTCACTGTCTGATCCTGCCACCTGCCTACTCGGAATCCGCCGATGGCCCCCTGCTGCCTACAAGGGTCAGGCCCACAGTCCCACATGTCCAGTCCTGCCCGCTGCACGCCACACACACCTGTAGTCCCCCACGCCTGCACGCTCCCTGCTCCCCAAATCCACCCCACTGCTTGCTGCTTCCTTTTGTCTACGCTCTTCTCCCTCTCTCTCTCTCTCTCTCTCTCTTTCTCTCTTGGGAGAACGTCCTTCCTCCTCCCTGGCCCTTATCTGAACCCCCTCATTCCCCAGACCCCAGTTTAAGCCCCTACCTCCCCATGAGCCCTCCCATCTCTCCTCCAACCCAAATCACCTCTCCTGGCTCTAATTTCATATCGCACTCCAGATAATATCATTGTGTTTGGCATTTGCCTTCAAAAGCACCAGAGACCTTGGCTCAGTCACTGTCCCTGTCCCCCCCTCACTGAGCCAACCTGAGAAAGCTACTCCACTTTTCGGGCTTCATCCTCTTTTCTGTAAATGAGAAAATCCAACTGGGGATCCCCATGGGTCCCTCCCGCCATAACCTTGTGAGACTCACTGATTCTGTGTTCGCATGAGCTTGGCCTCTCCTACCTGACTATGAGCTCTCTGTGGGCAAGAGCCATTGCAAACAGTTTCTCCTTCTCTCTCCCAGCGCTCCTGGCCCCCAGGAAGCGGGGGGCCTCTAGCACGGGGTTCTGGAGTCAGAGAGACCGAAATTCGGATGCCAGCATCGGTGCTTCCTAGCTGTATGACTCTGGGTGAGTTCCTCTCTCCTCTGAGCCTGCCTGTTCCCCGGTAATGTGGAGAGAGGCACAGCTGCCCCCGAGGGGCTGAAAGCTCCAGGGGAGGCCCCAGCTGTGCACTGCAACGAGCACAGTGTCTGAAATAAGGTCAACACTCCGTGTGCTTTTTCTTCCATCAGTAAACCATTGATCTCAGAACTCCTAAAGGGCCTCCACTCTTTGGGGTGTTGAAAACTCTTGGGGTTATGGCTGGAATCAGTTCTAATGACCCCTGGGGGGCCAGAGGAAAGGAGGTGGCTCTGAAGGAGAGCCCCGGGAGGCAAGGCTGAGCCCTGGGTGGGGGAGGGGGAGGTGGGAGGAAAGGGCTGGTGGGCTGCTCAGGACTTACTCCTCAGTGAGGATGTTGATGGGGTACAGGACGGGGATGCTGGTGGTGGCCAAGTTGTTCCCCAAGACGTCTGAGTCCTCATTGTCACTACACAGGGGCAAGGCAGAGGGCAGCGTTAGGAGAAGCGCGTGGCCAGAACCGCGTGGCTGTCTGCGAGCCGGGGCGCCTGCCTGGGGCCTGCTCACCAGCTCACATTGGCGTGCAGCTCGACAAAGTCCCCCCAGGAGCTGTTCAGCAGCGTATGAAACATCACCTGGATGGCAACCTGGCAGGGGAGGAGAGGGCAATGAGGAGGGAAGCACTTCAGGGTCCCCAAGCCCAACTGCTGTGACACCGGGGACCACTGTTATTTGGCCCCATAAATAGGTGTTTTATCCCCATTGTACAGATGATGATCCAAAGTTCCAAACATTTAAGTTGTGTGTAAGGTCACAAAATGAATAACCCAACCCCAGGTTTATCTGATTCCAAAGTCCAAGCTGTCATTCCCTTTGGGGTAGGAGGGGGGAGCTTCTTTACCCATCACCTGCACCCTTCCCTCCCTACCTCAGCCCAGAGCCTCTGGGCGGCGGCGGCTTGGCTCCTCAGGGTTTGAGGCACTTACCAAGCTACCTGCTTTAAAGATGGGAGAGCTCACATTGCAAGAGAGGATCCTGGTCAGAAGCTCGGATACCTCGGGAAGCTCCTCGCAGCTCACAGGTATCTGGCTGTGGGGCTGCGGGTGAGAAGAGAAGGAACAGACTTCTTAGTGGGCAAGGCCAAGGTTCCCGGAGGCCTCCGGGGTTCCCGGAGGTGAGAATAATTCAAATGTCCACCGAAAGATGACCGGATAAACAAAATGTGGTCTATCCATAAAATGGAGTATTATTTAGCCTTAAAAAGCAAATTCGCCCATGCTGTCACATGGATGCACCTCACAAATGCCATGCTAAGCGAAGAAGACAGACACGAGAGGACAATATCCTACGATTCCACGTCTGTGAAAAATCTAGAATAGGCAAATTCATAGAGACGGAAAGTAGATGAGAGATGACCAGGGGCGAAAGGGTGGGGAATGGGGAATTATAGCTTTTAATGGATTGAGAGCTTCTGTTTGAGATGATGGAAAAATTCTGCAAACAGATGGGTGGCACAACATCGTGAATGTTCTCAGTGCCACTGAACTGTATGCTTGAAAAGGGCTAAAATGGTACATTTGCTATTACATATATTTTACCACAATAACCATTTGTTTTAAAAACAAGGAGGAAAAATAACCAAATGGAGAACAAATTGCCAATCAGTAAAAACAAGTACAGGATGAATGAATATGCAACGTAATTTATATGTATGTGTGTAGATACACAGCAGGATAAACACCAAAATATTAAAAGTAGTAAGTGCTGAGTAGTAGGAGTATGGGGTGATAGTCTTCTCTAAACTTCTCTGTGATTTCCAGCTTTCTGTGGTGATCATGTATTACTTCTGTGCTGAGAATTAACAAAGTAAAAGTTGTATTTAAAACAACCCAGGCTTGGGGCGCCTGGCTGGCTCAGATGGTTAAGCGTCTGCCTTCGGCTCAGGTCATGATCCTGGAGTCCCGGGATCGAGTCCCGCATCGGGCTCCCTGCTCAGCAGGGAGTCTGCTTCTCCCTCTGACCTTTCCCCCCTCTCATGAACTCTCTCTCTCTCTCATTCTCTCTCTCAAATAAATAAATAAAATCTTTAAAAAAAAATAATAAAACAACCCAGGCTTGGGGCGCCTGGCTGGCTCAGATGGTTAAGCGTCTGCCTTCGGCTCAGGTCATGATCCCGGGGTCCTGGGATCGAGTCCCGCATCGGGCTCCCTGCTCCTTGGGGGCCTGCTTCTCCCTCTGCTTCTCTGCTTCTCTCTCTCTCTCTCTCCCTCTGTCTCTCATGAATAAATAAATAAAATTAAAAAAAAAATAAAAAAAAATAAAACAACCCAGGCTTGGTGGCGCCTGGGTGGCTCAGTCGTTGAGCGTCTGCCTTCGGCTCAGGTCATGATCCCAGGGTCCTGGGATGGAGCCCCGCATCGGGCTCCCTGCTCAGTGGGAGGCCTGCTTCTCCCTCTCCCACTCCCCCTGCTTGTGTTCCCTCTCTCGCTGTCTCTCTCTGTCAAATAAATAAACAAAATAAATAAAATAAAAAAATAAAATAAAATAAAAACAACCCAGACCACCCCGCAAAAACACGTTGGTCCCCTTTAGGAGGGGGGGAGCCGGAGCTCACTAAATCTGCGTATACCTTCTTGGTCACCAGATCCATGAGCCTCTGTCACATTCTCCATTCCATGTGACCCTCTCGCTAGCCCTGGGGGTGTCCCCAGCCTCTCTGGTGGGGGATCTGAGGCCCACGGAGGGTGAGGGTGGCCATCAGGCTGAGAACCCGGATGTGGGCGCAAGGCTTCTGCGCGCCTGCTGCTGCCCGCATCTTCAGGGTGTCCAGTCTGCCTGAGGCCCTGCGAGGGGAGCAGAAGCTGTGGGGACAAGGGAGGACTTGGGCAGGCCCTGCCTTGGCGCTCACCTGGCGCATCTCCACTTTGCGGAAGGAGAGTCCCCGGGGGAAGCTCAGGTGGAGGTGGACCCAGTAGGCGTCCTCTTCCAAGTTATTCAGTATCAGCTCCACAGAGAAGCTGGCGGAGGGGGTCAGACGCAGGACGCTGGATCTGCGGGGCGAGACCAGGGAAACGTCACAGGGGCCCAGGTGAAGGAAGCAGGATCAGAGGCGGGGGCTGTCAGAACTGAGGGATCTGCTAGGCTAGAAAAAAATGAATACACCCCAATCAGCTCCTGCGCACGGGCTTTGAGTGATGCGACCTCAGCTGATCCTGACAGGCGTGCCCAAGGGACTGGAATTTCCCCGAGAGGTGAGCGAAGGCCCATGAGGCAGGTCTAGTGAGTACAGACGCGGGTCTCCGGACTCGAAGCGCCCTGTTCTTTCCCACACCCAGGAGCTGCCTCAGGAAAACACCAGGGGGCACCGGAGGGCCCAGGGGGCTGGACGCCTTACCCTGCAGACGAGAACGACAGCCCCAGGTCGGCCTCGCACTTCTTGTCCTCCCCACAGTTCTTCTCAAAAGGGATCTGAAAGGCCAAGAAGAAAGACTAGGAGACTCAGGCCCCAGCCCCGGGAGGGAGGGAGCCTGGCCTCTCCAGCTGCCTCTCTTTCCCTCTTACCTCCTTGGCCTCTGCGTGTGGTGAGGGTCTCAGGATGGGCTGTATGTCCTTGCCCTGCTGAGCAGAGTGGTGGGAGGGCCGGGAGACAAGACAGGTGAGTTGAGGCAGCAGAACTCTCGAAGGAGGGCTGGAGGGGCTCAGAGCTTGGGGCCCAGATGGGCTGGCTTGGTCGGCCCCTCTCAGGAGCCAAGGCCCGCCCCAGGTGGCACCTCACGCTCCTGACTCAGCCCCAAGCTCACCTGTGCAGACCTCAAATGGCAGCTCCTCAAGGGAGGCCGAGGCTCAGGGTGTCCATTGGGCAAGAGAACCTGGCCTTGACAAAGCAGCTCCAAAGCTCCTCCTAGCCCATCTCCTTCTTCCCTGGGCTCACCCGCCAGTGACTAGCTCTTACTGTGGTTCTCCTTGGCAAACCCCAGCTCCCCCCAGAGCAGCTCTCCATCTCTCCTCAGATCAAGGCCAGTTTTCCCAACATTTCTGGGGCTTCTGCTCCAGGCTGGGCCCTGTGCTGGGCACTGGGTATACACACCAGAGAACAAAAGAGACACACTGCCCATTCCCTCCTCCCCCGTCGCCCCCTGATCTGGGCGGGGGGGCGGGGGGAGAAACGACCAGCATCTTCAAGAGTTTGAAGGGACAAGTACAGGGTATATTCAGAGCCTGCAGAAGGAAATCCTATCCCCCACTGAAGTCTAAAGGATGAGCAGGAGAGAGCCTGGTAAAGAGGGAGAGGAAGGAAGAAAGGGCAGGCTACACGAAGGCCCGAGGCTAGAGAGCTTACGCCTGTGCGTGCAGCAGGAAGACGCTCAGACCCGCCGCAGTGCTGCGTGGCGGGGGCAGGAGACCGCAGCAGGGTCCAGGTTCCCCTGGGCCTTAAAGCCACGTTTGGGAATTGGGACTTTATCCTGAGGGTAATGGCTTCATAGACGTGTTCTGTGAGTTATTAGCTGAATGTTCTAGAAAGACTCCAGCCTCCTCCACTTCCAGGCCACCTGCCAAACAACCTTCACACTCTTCCTTAAGGGGCAGGGGTCCTGGGGGCCCTCTGCTGACTGTTCCCACCCCTCCTCAACACAGATTCCCGCCACTCACTAGAGCACACCCAGCCCCCAAATGGGCATCCGGGGCCTCTGTCTTGCTCAGTTGTCCTTCTACCAGAAGCTAAGCCCATCTCCTCATCTCCCTTGAATGTAGCACCACACCTTTCCTTATGCTTTTCCCTTTACCTCTCCTCAACCCACCTACCCAAAGTCGACTCATTCTGCAAGACCCAGAACCAGGGACACTTCCCCCAGGAAGCCTTTCTTAAGAAACTGTGAGCTCGCGTCTCTTTTTTACCCTGAGTTCCTACTCCACACAGCTCGGCTTTAAAAAAAAAAAAAATTAGTGCCGATGGCAGACACTACTGGTTATCTCCATATACCCTTCCTCTTCATCTGCCTTTAAAACAGAGCCTCCCCTTTCCACGTGGTCATAGGGCCACCTGGACAGGAGGCTGCGCTTTTCAGCCTTGTACTTAGGTGTGGCCATGTGACCAAGTTCTGACCAATGAGATGCAAGGGTAAGCATCACATGGATTTCAGGAAGGCATCTCAAAGGGAAGGGGTGTGCTCTTGCACGCTCTCTCTCAGGCCTGTTGTGCTCCCAACACCCACAAGCTGCGCCATCTTTGTTGCCTGGGCTCATACGATGCCTTCTCTCTATATACGCCCACCTCCCCTTCTCTACCTGGGGACTTCAGGGGTCGCGTCTCAGGCGGGAGACCTCACGATGTCGTGACTTATTTTATAGGTGGGGACACGGTCCAAGGGAGGGATGGAACCTGCTCAGATGTTCATGCCAGGAAAAACAAAATCCACATCTCTGGACTGGCAGGCCCAGGCTCCTTCCACCAGATCCTGCTGACTTGAAGCTAAATCACCAGCTGAGTGTCAAGGATTTGAGGAGAGGAAATCTGGCTTTGGCCCTGGGTGGGGAGTGTGTGGTCCAGATGAGGATAGATACTGTTTCCCTCTTCTTTTACATCATGATGCCCATCCCGCCCATCCGGCTTTGAGGAAACTACCTGCTCTCAACTGAATACCCTTCGGTGAGAAGACTGATCAGGGTGCCCTGTCCTGCCTGGAATTTGCTCCTTGAGCAGTGTTACTAGGATCCTGGTGAGGTCTGAAGCTGATGCTTGGCAGGGACCTGGAGTAGATTCACTGAAGGCACCATGTCCTGAAGAGTCCATCCATTATTCCCTCCCCTCAAGAGCCCCCAGAGCCTCCACTATGGTTCTCCTTCTTCCCAGTCTTGCTTTGCCAAATACAAGCTCCCATGCGTTCCTTTCCTGCTGAAGTGGGCTGTATTTGGTTTCTATTGCTTAAAACCAAAGACTCCTCTATAATACAGTCTTGCTAAACTGAAATTCTACTCTCCCCTGTTTCCTGTCAATTCCTCTAAGTCATCTCTTCTTACCGTATGTTGGTCCCTCGGTGTCCCTTCTTCCTCCCAGAGAGAGAAATTTAGAGAGACGTTGATGGGAGAGATGAGGTCTTGAATGCATACCTGAGGGTGATGAGAATACCACCTCTATTTTGAGTTTAATCTTCCAGTTAAATGCTCACCTGGTTCATACTTCACCAATGATGAGATTCTAGCATCAGGTGTTTATAATATGCCCAGGGTCGCTTCTCAGCCCCAACTCCCATGGCAGACATTGCTGATCAACCACCCCACCTTTCCCATTGAGTCCTGACCAAAGTCCTTGAGTCTTTGTCAAACCGCTCTAGGCAGCCATTATTGAAGTTTGCACAAGAAAAGAATATTCTTCTAGAATAACTAGAATATCCTAGTTCCTTGAGAACAGGGATGAGTCTTGGCCTTTTATGTTATTACCAGTCCCTCACACTGGCACTTTGTAGGCACCCGAATCATCTTCACCTGAACTCCTTCACCAACCCAAAGAGGCAGGCATTATTATCTCCACATTAGAGATGGGGAACATAAGGTCAACAAAGGTAATCCAAGTTTCCTAAGGCTTAGAGCTAGGAAGTGAGCCCACATCTGTCCAATTCCAAGTCCAAGTTCTTCCCATCATGACACACTACCTCTTCTCTGGCAAATTTATGTTGAAAATTTCCAAATCATGTGGTGGGTATGGATGGGGTGCAAGGAAGCAGAGGGGCACTGAATGCAGGTATGAATGAGCTAAGATAATAAGCTCATAACTGTTAACACTGGGTGATGAGTATTTGGGGGTTCACTGAGCTATTTTTTTCTGCTTTTATGTTTGAAATTTCCCCATAACAAAAAATTTAAAACAAACTTCAAAATCTTTTTGTTTTTGGACGGGGGGATGAGGGACAGAGGGAGAGGGAGAGGGATAATCTCAAGCAGACTCCATGCCGAGCATGGAGCCCGACATGGGGCTCGATCTCACGACTCTGAGATCATGACCTGAGCCAAAATCAAGAGTTGGACGCTTAACTGACTGAGCCACCCAGGTGCCCCTGAACTTCAAAATCTTACACACCAATCCCATACCCAGTCTCTTATCAAATATTTAAGGGATCAGAATAATTTACCATCAACCCTACTTTACACAGGACTGTTAAAAGCAAACTGAATTTGGGCGTCTCAGCAGTTGCTCAAACTGATATTTAAAAACCTTTTTCTGTGATGGATGTTAATAATAAATGATTATGTGTACCTGGCAAATAAGGACGCACCGTCATGACTGAATATTCTGTACCTATTAAAATACTTATGAAAAGCTGGGTAGCAGCATTAATATATGATGTGTGGAAAAATTAGGGGAAAAAATGGGAAGTACTTTCTAATGGTAACAATGTCAGAAGGCCTACGTCCATAGATTGAGGACTAGAGAAAATATGTTAACGGTATTATTACCACTATTACACAAGGAGATGGTGGTGTAGAGAGATACAAGGGCCTTGTGACCCAGCTGGTCGGTGACCGAGCTGAGCCTTGCACCCACTGCGGTCGGCTCCGCCGCCCCCACACTTCCTAGCACAGCCTCGATGGCTCCCTTACCGGGAAGTGGAACCAGAACTTGGTGCAGGTCGGGTCTCCAGTGACCGCTGCATTCCCGCTGAGTTCATGTCTCCCTCCTGGGAACAGCCCCCGGCTTCTGGTCCGATGGCCATCCAGCTGCAGAGTGTAAGTGAGGTTGGCAACCAGGAGCCCTGGGCAGGGAGAAAAGGCAGAAGGTGAAGGGTGGAGCCATAAGCAGCAGCTCTAGGGAGCGGGGAAATGGCACTGACCTTGAAATTGGAGGGTGAGAGGCTTGACCTGGAAACACACCGTGATGTTAACTCCTTCTTTCTTCTTGTTACTGGTTGAATAGGAGCATTCCACTTCATGCACTGGGATCTCCGCCGGGGAGAAGGATATCTGAGTGAGGACATCCACCACAGGCCGGGCGCTGCGGAGCGGAGAACGACACTTTCCCTGGGCCTCAACTGCACTCCCAGTCAGACTCGAGGCTCCTTCTACCCGCGTCCAGAGGACTCTCCTCCCCGAAAGCCGACCTCAACAGCACTGTCTCCTTGAAACACTAATAATAATGGTAATTCATTAGGGCTTCCCAGTTCCTTCTAGCAGCCCTCTGACCCATTTTCCATACGGAAGAGTGAGCTTTGAGGGGGGGGGAGGGACAAGGAGAAAGAGACAGAGAATCCCAAGCAGGCTCCACACCCAGGGTGGAGCCTGCCACAGGGCTCCATCTCATGACCCTGAGCTCATGAACCGAACGGAAATCAAGAGTCAGACGATCAACCAACTGAGCCAGCCAGGGCCCCCAGAAGAGCGAGCTTTTAGAAAGAGAAATCATGTTGAGCTACTTCTGTGCTTATAATGCTTCACTGATGCCACATGGCCTTCAGAACAAAATCCAAACTTGTTACTATCCGTGTCACGCCGCCCGCCTCTCCCATCTTATTTCCTCCCACCCTCTCCCTTGGCTGACGTTCCAGCCAAGTCCAACTTTTGCCTCCCTCATGGCCTCCGCACATCCTGAGCTTTCTACATGGAAGGCTCTTACCCCAGATTTCTGCAAGACTGGTTCCTTCTCCTTTTCTAAGTCCCAGCTCAAATATCACCTCCTCCGAGAGGCCTTTCCCAGCCACCCCATCTAGAGGAGGTCTCACCTACTGTTCCGTCTCACAGAACGCTGTTCACTTCCCTCACGGCACTCACCACGAGTTGTAATCACCTTCCTGTGTGCTTAACTTTTTATTACAGATTTCCCCACATATACACTCTGTACTCAATGCTTGGTCCAGTATTTAAAACCCAGCAGGTGCTTTAGTCTACTCACTGATGTTACACGATGCTTCCAATAACTGGAAGACAGGGGAGAGACAGGAACTGTCGTCACCGTTTCACAAAAATGAGAAACTGAGGACATGAGGAGCTAAGTGACTGGGGTCAGACCACCCAAGAAGTAAATGGTAGAGCTTTGACCTGAATCCAGGTGACCAGGTTCTATTTTTTTTTAAGATTTTTATCTATTTATTCATGAGAGACACAGAGAGAGAGCGGAAGAGGCAGAGGGAGAAGCAAACTCCCCGCTGAGCAGGGAGCCGGATGCGGGGCTTGATCCCAGGACCCCGGGATCATGACTTGCGCAGAAGGCAGACGCTTAACGACTGAGCCCCCCAGGCGCCCCAGGTGACCCGGTTCTAGAGCCATCACAGGATGTTGCTTCTCTAGGAGGTTTTAATGTCAGCCAGGCCTGGGTTCAAATCCCAGTCTGTCACTGAATTGTAGCTGTTTAAACCAGAGTAAGACAGGAAGGCTGTGCAGGAAGAGATCAGAGGAGTCCTAGTACAGGGGTAGCTGTTCAAAGGATGAGAGAGCTGAGATTATCAACAGTCCCATCTTACCTGAGCACGATCACCTGCCCCTCAGCTCCCACAGCCACATCTGTCAGGCCGTCTCCTCCGAGGTCTTTCACCCCATGGATGGAGCGTCCAAACCATTGAATTCCTGAGAACACCTGGGTCCCTTCAATCCGCTGAGACCAAGAGAAAAATTCCTGCTAAGCTAGGGAGAGGACAGCCCGGAGGGCGGGAAGAGTCAGGTGGGGAAGTGGGGTCTGGGCTTGGAGGCTTCTGGGTGCCCGGGAATGGGTTTGGATGGGCAGGCACGGTGCCTCTCACCTGGCTCGGCCGGGGGCTCAGCCCCCCGTACTGCCCATTGAAGACGTACACAGCCCCCTGCTCCTCCAGAGGGGCCCCCACCGCCACGTCCGCCAGCTCATCCCCATTAATGTCCGTCAGGGCCGCGATGGCTGCTCCGAATCGCCCAAGCGGGTAGCCAGGGTCCCCCTGCAGCTCTGAGACCACTTCGAACCCCAGCTGGGAAGAAGCAAAGTGACAAGCCCCACTTCAGGCACTCAGCACGAGTTGGCAGGGGGCGGCACCATGTACATGGAGGACGCTGAAGAAGGGTCAGGTGTGGTCCCTCACAGAATGGGAACAGTGCTGCTGACTGACCTGGGCTCAGGTCCCAGCTCCACCCCTTGCTATCTGGGTGACCTTGGGGCTTTGGAAGGTGACCCGGCCTTGCTGAGCCGCAGTGCTCCCATTTATGAAGGAAAGCTCGGAGTTTCCCAGAAGGTGACTGTGTGAGGACCAACGGAGGTGTCCTGTAAATAAAAGGTTTGGCCCTGGGCCTTGCACACAGCCTACCCTCCCTGAGCACAGAGTGTCAGCTCTCGTTTGTCAGTTGCTCTAAAGGTCTGATCCATCATGATCAGACAGGGAAAGCCTTTCAGAATAGTTGGGAGCTGGGTCAGCCTGGGAATCTGTTTCTCCTACCCCCGCATGTCCTGGTCCCCACCTGTTTTTTCTGGTAGATAAACACCCGGCCTCCTCTCTGCTCCCCATAGAACAAGGGGGCTCCGATCAGCAGCAGCTCTGTCTCCCCATCTTGGTCCATGTCAATGCCACACAGCTCACCACCAAAGTAAGAGCCAATCTGCAGGAAGAGGAAGATGTCTGAGGAAGCCCCGTGAGCTGGACACCTCCTCCCCCTCAGCTGTACCATGTCCATCTTATTCCATCCCTCAAATGCAGGTGCAAGTCCTGGACCCCCCCGCCTCCGCAGAGCCTGTATGAGTCAGGGCAAGGAGGGTGCTCTGAGGTTCTGTTTCTTAAACTGGCAGGTGGAGATGACAAAGCTCAGCTCGAGGGCTCTGTGGGGACTGAATGTGACAGTGCTTGGCACAGGGCCCGCCGCACCGTGAGTGGGTAAGTGCTTGCCGACAGCAGGGAGCATGACCAGTGCCATACTAGTCCCTGACCTGCAGATGCCTCTGGGGCCGTGCTCACCTGGCTCCCGTCTATCTTCTGGATTTGGTTCCAGTGTCCTCTGTCCTTTGACTTCTGGAACAGCAGCACCTGCCCCACATGCTGGTGTCGGGGGGCTCCAGCGGCCAGCAGGGAAGTGAGCCTTTGGGAGGGCAGCCAGGTCACTGTGTAACCTGAGGGGCGTGGGGGGGGGGAGAGAGAGAGAGAGAGAAAGAGAGAGAGGGAGAGAGGAAGGACAGGGGCTTGGAATTAGAAGCACAGTGGCATCTGGAAGAAAGTAAAACCCAAGGACAAAAAGGGCAGAGACTCTGGGAAACTGGGTTAGTAGCAGAGATGCACTGAAATAGTCAGAGGACCTTCTCCAGAGAAAAGCAGCCATGTGATCCGGGTGGCACAAATCCCGCCATCTTGGTCCAAAACTGCATTTCTCAAACTGTGGCCAACACACAGGCCCAGGAAAAAGCAGCCATGGATGACAGGCTGCCAGTAAACATGGCGCATCTTCCTGAGCCTCAGCTGACCTGAAGGTTGGGAAGGGAGCTACACTATTTAAAAATAATCAAATAACGGGGAGCCCAGGTGGCTCAGTTGGTTGGGCATCTGCCTTCGGCGCAGGTCATGATCCCAGGGTCCTGGGATCCATCCCCGATTCTTGGGGGGGGGGGTCCCTGCTCAGCAGGGAGTCCACCTCTCTCTCCCCCCTACTCATGCTCTCCCTGTCTCAAATAAACAAATAAAATCTTTAAAAAAATAAAGTGAGATATATTCATAAGAAGAATGCAAAATCTGTAGGAATATTAAAAATAAAGCAGGAGACTTGAACACATTTTGTTTAGTTATCCCTTCAGGCCACCTTCCTAGTCCACAGCTTGCGTGTGAGCAAGGTTTCTCCCCTGTGAGCATGTTGCGGGGACGTCTGAGGAAATGCAGCAGGAAACCGGACCAGGGACTGTGCTTGAGCCAAGACCCATCCAGTAGGAACACTCTGATTCAGGAGACGACTAACTGACCCAATTTCATCTTCTCTGCTTAGAGCAGTTGCAAATGAGTGACAAAAACAGAGCCATCCGAGACGCCACAGCACAGGAGAAGAAGGGTAGAGAGGCTGAAGCCCTTTCCCATTCATCTGTGTACATTCCTGGAGCACTGGGGTTAGGAACTTGCCCTTTGAAATCAGAGGCGAGGTTTTATTCCTAGTGCTGATGCTTCCCAGCTGTGTGATTGTGGTCAATGACACCACGCACTGAGGCTCAGTTTTCTTATCCAAAAAATGGGATAGTACCAGCCTCATAGGGTGGTTGTGAGGGTTAAAGACGACCGCATATAGAAAATGCTTAGCACTACGCTAGTGACATCTAAACTAAGATTTGAAGGAGAGTAGCACCACGGGCACCCGGGATTGATTTTATTTATTTATTTATTTATTTATTTATTTATTTATTTATTTATTTTAGCAGGAGTTGAAATGTTTCTTTTTTTCTTTTCTTCTTATTGAAGTATAGTTGACACAAGGTGATGTATGTACAATCATATATCTGTATGTACACATATAATATATACATGCATATATAACCATATCCATATATACACATATACATGCATTGTGTGTGTGTGTGTGTGTCTAGTGGGACAGGCGCCTAACTAGAAATTAAACTATAGGCTATTTCTTCTTGAAAGAGCAGTGTTGCTGGCTAGCTCGCAGGATACTGGGGGACACAAAGCTCCTTGAAGGGTTAGGGTTAGGAACTATAGTGTAAGTGTAGTGCTGACTAGCACAGACTTTGGGGCTACACTACTGGGCTCCACCTACTTGTTCTGTGACCCTGGGCAAGTTATTTAAACTCTCCTGGGTTCAGTTCTTTCATCTATAAAATAGAAGTAATAGGGGTGCCTGCGTGGCTCAGTTGGTTGAACATCCGACTCTTGATTTCGGCTCAGGTCATGATCTTGGGGTCCTGGGATCAAGCCCCGCGTCAGGCTCCGTGCTCAGCAGGGAGTCAGCTTGGGATTCTCTCTCTTCCTCTGCCCCTCCCCCGGCTTGTTGGCTCTCAAATGCGTGCACTCTCTCTTTCTCAAATAAAAAAATAAAATCTTAAAAAAAAAGAGTAGGTAATAAAAATGCCTACTTACAGGGTTACTGTAAGAATAAAATGAGATAAAATAAGATAAAATCTGTCAATGCATGTCGTGCACCAGCGCCTGGCACATAATACTTAGTAAAGAATGTCAAAAGAGAGATAGAGAAAATCGTGGAGGGTAGCCTTCCTTAGAAGGGTAGATGCAAGATGAATGGCACCAATTTTGCCAAGGTAATTATGTAAGGGAGTCTTTGTGCTCTGTGAGTTTAATAAAGACATGGCCCACCCCTATACAGGGGTCATGCATGAGGCCGGGTGATGGGGTTTCTAGGTAGATCCTGGAAGCAGTCTTACCCCAGGGCTCTTTTTTTTTTTTATAAAGATTTTATTTATTTATTTGACAGAGAGAGACACAGCGAGAGAGGGAACACAAGCAGGGGGAATGGGAGAGGGAGAAGCAGGCTTCCTGCTGAGCAGGGAGCCCGATGCGGGGCTCGATCCCAGGACCTTGGGATCATGACCTGAGCCGAAGGCAGACGCTTAACGACTGAGCCACCCAGGCGCCCCACCCCAGGGCTCTTGAAGCCAGTCTGTGCCTTGACACAGGTTGACTGGAAGAGCTATAACCTCTGTGCACAAGAGTGAGGCCTCTCTGTGCCTGAGACTGGCATCCCCTGGGTAGACTGGCAGCCACAGAACTGTGCGGGACAAGCTCTCAACAGCGACACCACAAAGCAGAGAGAAGCAACTGCAACTGTGGACAGACCAGGTGCCTTTGCTCTGCGCTTGGCATCTGAAGATCTCTTGAGGTGAATCAACCTCGGAGTTCATGGACAATTCTAGAGGAGGAAGCCTCAAGGAGGAACTGCTGGTCCCCCTACTAATGAGGCAGGCTGCTATAAAATGGACCCAGGATTTAATTTATGGGTAAGACCTAGAGAGGTCGCTGGGTAGGCAAGCTTGAGCAAGCTTAGGATGGGACAGTTTGAATAATGCTGGTTGGCACTGGTCTACAAGGGTGGTCCTTAGCTAACTAGATATTTAGGTCTGGGGGAATACTGGCTTGGTGTGTGAAAGTTAGGTAAAGGAGGTGGCTGGGGATATGGGCTCAGGGTTGGCTGGTTGGCATGTCGAAGGCCTGCTCACAGTCCCCTTCTTCACTAACTGTAGGAATTAGCTAGCCCTGGGAGGGGCAGTGTCTCTGGGATTCGCAAGGCCTCAAGATGTCCAAGGATCATAAAATACAGAAAATAAAAGCATGATTACTACACAGCAGAGGGGTTATTAAGGGAAAAATTAAGAATGTTGTAGCCATATTTAAATTCTGAATTTGTTCATGCTGGTTGCTTAACCGCTTTCATTATTGTTTTGAAAGTCAGTCTGAGTGACGCTGGCCCCTCAGACCAAAAAAACGCAGCAGAAAAGAAAAGTACTCACCCAAATATCCTGCTCTAGCTTCTGGTGTCAGTGGTTCATTTCCAACAAATCTATCATCCTGCAGGTCTGCCTCCAGGTCTAGAAAGCCCCCAGCCCAGTCCTTGGCTCCGACTGCCCCCACGATGCCATGGCCCTGCCCAGGGAGGAGATAAGCATGTTTGGTCACGTGTCCACAACATCCCGAAGCCCCCCCGCTCCCCCCCCCCCCCCCCGCCGCTTCAGGCCTGCCACTCACATGGCTGAGGTCAGCGCTGATCCCACTGGAGGACAGCTCCATGTTGAAGGATGTCAGGTCCTGTTTGCTTGTGCCTGAGGGACCAGGTAAAGAGAATGTGTGGACACTCAAGAAAGGACCGAGAAAGAAGCATGGCACCGGCCTTTGGGCAAGGTAGAAAGAGCCCACCCGACAGTTAGACTGGGCAGGGATGTGGGCTGAGTCTGCTGTGAACTCAGCCAGGATGTAGCTCTGTGGTTCTGTTCCCACTCAGGCTTCCCCGCTGCATCAGCAAATTGGGATGTTCTACATTTGAAATGCATCTGTCCCCTTCTCTGAAGAGTGTGTTTGCCGCCACATGGGCCCGGCCATGCTCCTCTCTTGCCTGACAACCGTGCTCACTTACTCATTTGGTCCCTGACTTCGTTCTTCCTCTTGTCGTGTTTTTTTTCCACAGAGCAAGCTGGAGTAATCTTTTTTTAAAAATGTCTATCAGACCACACGTTTCCCTTTCTTAAAAACCCTTCATCCCTTGCCATCACTCTTAGGATCAAAACCCCAGGGGCTTATGAGGAAGGCCCCTATCTCTCCCCCGTCGTCTCACTTGCTCACCACATCCCTGTCGCGCTGACCTTTCTTCCGTTCCTCTAGCTTGCCCGCCCTTCCCCACCTCCGGCCCCTGCGCTGGCTCTTCTCTGACTTCAAAAGGCCTGACCACATTCCTCATGTGGCTGTTTGATTCTCATCTTTCATGTCTCAGCTCAAATGTCATCTCAGAGTGAATTCTACTTCCGTTGAAAAATAAAGCCTCTAGAAAGGCTTTCCTTGAAGAGCCTATCTAAAGTGGCTTCCCCCAGTGAAATCTTTCTATCCAGTTTATTCACTTTCTTTACAGCACCTATCATAATCTCCTATTATCCTGTTCATTTGTTTTCCGTCTTTCTTTATCCAGCCTGAATATGAGCTCCATGTTGACAATATCCCCTAGCGCCTTATTCACGTGTACCTGGGACCTGGTTAGTGCAAGCCTGAATCAATAAAATGAAAATCATCCCACCAGCCTTGCAAAGCTTCTGAGAGGAATGAATTAAATGATATAGAAAAAGTGCCTGTTACCTGGCAAGCTTTCAAGAAACACAGCAATTACCATGAAGATTTTGTTCGTTCCTGCATAAATATTTAGAGCAACTAGACTTTTGGTGCCAGGGATACAATGGTGAAAAAGCAGACACATTGCTTGCCGTGACAGAACCCCCCCCCTTGTGGTGTGGGGGACAGACATGGAGCACATAATTTAACACAACGTAAGCCTCAGGGGCTCTGATAAGGAACATACAGCCGTTACAGCAGCACCCGGAAAGAAGCCCCCAACCCAGACTCGGGTTCCGCGAGAATTTATTGGAAGAAATGACATCTAAGATACAATCTGAAGTATGACTAAGGGCAGGTCAGGATAGACGATCCAAGCCAGAGATAACCAGCTCTGCGATGTACAGAGGGCCTACAAAGTACCAAGCACGCTGCCAAGCAGGGGTTAGGGCTTGAATTGTGTTCTCTAAAAAAAAGATATTTTCACGACCTAAGCCCTAGTACTTGAGAATATGACCTTGTTTGGAAATAGGATCTTTGCAGTGTAATCGAGTTAAAAATGAGGTCACTGGGGTGGGCCTCGATCCAATACGATTCAATATTTTCTAGTGTCCTATGACAGAGGGAAATGTGGACACAGAGAGAAGGGGATATGAAGACAGGATATGACGCAGGGAGAAGACAGCCCGATGACGGAAGTGTTGCAGCCACAAGCCAAGGGATGCCGGGGACTGCTGCAGACACCAGAAGTTAGAAGGGGCGAGGACGCATTCTTTCCTAGACCTGTCAGATAGAACATGCCCCAGCCCACCCCTTGATCTCTGACTTCTGGCCTCCTGAACTGTGAGACAATAAATTTCCGTTGCTTTAAGCTGCTCGGTTTTTGGTACTTCGTTACAACAGCCCTAGGAAACCAATACAACAGTCAAACCTCCCAGGGCTGTGAGATTGGTATTATTAGCCCCATTTAGCAGAGAACAGCGAGCCTCAGAGAGAGAAAGTGACCTGGTGGTGGTCACACAGCGTGGGCAGAGTGGATTCCTGAGTGGTCTACCCAGTCCCATTATATATACCACATTGCTCCTTCAACTGAACCAAACACCAAGCCCGAGTGCTAGCAAAGGGGCCTTCCCAGAGGGAATCACTTAGCTTTCAGCAGACCGGGATTCCTGGGGAAATACCCTCTATCCTGCGATTGCCGTCCAAACCTTCTCTTATTCCGGGCCAAGAGGGCCTGTGGGCTCCCTGCACTCGGGCCCTGCCCACCCGTCCACCTTAAGTAAGCTGAGGACAAGGGAGCATGAGGGAGCTGAGTGGGGGGAGGAATTCTACTCCTTCCACGGGCCTCGGTTGACACCAGCAAGCTAAAGGTCAGTTCTGGGCCCCATCCTCGACCCAGCTGAGCTTTACGAGGAAGATGGAATTTCAGAGAGAGAAACAGAGGCTCCTCATCAAGCGCCCTCCCCCAAATTCCCACCTGAGGCCCTTTCCCAGGAGAGTGCTTCACACGGTGGCAGATACTCTGTAAGTGTCCTTTATTATCACCCAGCATGTCTCTAGTCTTATTGTCCCAGATGAACTTCTGTAAACAACTTCCCAAACTCTCCCTCCCCAGGTCTGCCACTCACCCTCTATGACATAGATCTTCTTTTGCAGCTCAGTGAACAGATCTTTAAGCTTCTCAAACTTGTCCAAAATCTTGACAAAATCCTTCGCGGGTTTTGAGGCAAATTCGTGGAGCCTTTCCTGACTTTCCTTGGTTGCAAAATGCTTTCCAATCTGTGAGGGAGTAAAGACTGGAGAGGCATCCCCAGACTTGCAGAGAAGGCCGTGGCCCCCGAGGAGAAAGCGGAGGGAGGCTCAGGAACAGGAGAGGGAAGATGGGACTTGGGAAGCAGCCAGGACCCAGGGCCCGTACCCCAATGATGTAGCGGATGATGTCTTTGGCTGAGTCAATGTTGACGTGGTCCGTGGCTTCCCCATCAGTGATGATGATAAGCACTTTGGTGGCATCTGGCCGGGCCCCCAAGTCTTGCCGGAACACCTCTGTCCTGTGTCCAGGAAGGGGTGTATGTGAAAGACCCCCCCAAATCATGAGGTCTCCCCCCACTCACCCAGCTCATTAAGTCACTGTCCTGTTGATTACGCAGAAGCCCTTCTCCTATCCCCCAGGCAGGTATCCCCAGTCTTCCAAGTTCTCTCCTGAACCTCCTCCCTCACCCTGGCTGCCACACCTCTGCTTCCAGACCAGTGGTCTTTGAAGGAATTCTGGGTGGCCAGGAGGTTGTCCCGGAGCCCATGGACAGTGATGCGGAGGCTTTCTGAGGAGAGACCGTGGGCTTCCTACTCTCCATTCCTACTCTCCAGTTCAACCACATGACAGCTACCCTTTTAGCGGTTAGACATGCTGGGGATCCAGGTGAGATTTCAGTACGGAAAATGGGCTCCATGGCTGGAGAAAATGGGGAAGTCACGCTTCCAGAGCAAGCTCATCTGGCAACCCCCCACCATCGATGGCAGGCTGCCTGTAGATCTCTGCTACAGCAAGTCTCCTCGGGAATCGAAGTCACCTGTTTCCGTTTCCATGTTCCCCAAACCATGAGTTCCTCAAGGAAGGAACATGTCTGATTTGCTGCTGTGTTTCTGGCTCCTGACACAGCAGGTGCTCAGTGCACGTGACATAAAAGGAAGAAGGGAGTCCTGAATACTGGATAGGCCAACTCTCCAAAGTCCCACCTGCCCACAGCCTCCTTCTGGAGCAAGACAGGGTGCCCACAGCTTCTTTTGGGACAGGAGCTCTCTCTGCACCATCTGATCCTTCCGTCCCCACCCCGCAGCTAACCAGAGATGGTCGCTTAATCCAAGAGCAGCCAGTCTACAACCCCTGACTTATGACATGACTTGCCTTGGAAGGGGAAGCAGAAAGTCACACAGGGCGGGGGGGGGGGGGGGGGGAGGGTGTGGTGCACAACGGCAGGTGGGGGAGAGAGGCAGGGGGGGAACCTCAGGACAGAGGAGCTCTGAAAGGGGCAGGGCCGAGACCTCTGTTCCATCTTGGATGCAAATCATTTCCCCAGCCTCCATCCACACAGACACGGCCTCTCATGGCTCCTGTTCATGGATTTCCACCCTGTTTAAACCGCCATTACCTCTCATCTCTATTTTTCAATAGCCTCCTTCCTGGCCTCCCTGGTCCCACCCCTGTTCCCTCCACAACCTAATAGCCCCGCAGCCAGAGGGATCTTTTTTTTTTTTAAATATTTTATTTATTTATTTGAGAGAGAGAGAGCGAGAGAGCACGATCGGGGGAGGGGCAGAGGGAGAAGCAGGCTCCCCATGGAGCAGGGAGCCTGAAGCAGGACTCAATCCCAGGACCCCGGGATCATGACCTGAGTGAAGGCAGATGCTTAACTGACTGAGCCACCCAGGTGCCCCGGAGTGATCCTTATAAAAACATAAATCAGGGGGGCCTGGGTGGCTCAGTCGTTAAGCGTTTGCCTTCAGCTCAGGTCATGATCCCGGGGTCCTGGGATGGAGTCCCACATCGGGCTCCCTGCTCAGCGGGAAGCCTGCTTCTCCCTCTCCCACTCTCCCTGCTTGGGTCCCTCTCTCACTATGTTTCTCTCTGTCAAATAAATAAATAAAATCTTTAAAAAAAATAAAAACATAAAAACATAAATCATATGATCACTCCTCTGCTCAAAACCTCCAATGACTTCTCATCTCACTCTGAGGAAAAGCCAAAGTCCTCGCTACGGCCTCCAAGGCCCTAAGTGCTCCGGACTCCCCTGTCTCTCTGACCTCATCTCCTACCACTTTCGCCCTCACTTACTTCTCTCCAGTCACACTGGTGTCCTAGCTCTTCTTCGAACGTCCCAAGCATGTTCTCATTTCAGGGCCTTTGCTATTCCCTCTGCCTGGAATGGTCTTCCCCAGTATGGGCATGGCTGCTTCCTCACCTCCAATGAGTCTTTGCTCAAATGTAACCTTCCCTCATCTTCCTACTGAATACTGCTTTCTTTTTCCTTATAAAACTTACATCTTCTACCATATTGTCTAATTTACAAACTGGTCCTGTCTATTGTGTTTCTCTCCCCTAATATAATGTTAAACCTCAAGAAGGTAGAGATTTTTGTTTCATTCACTGCTATATCCCCAGGACCTAGAACATGGCAAACAACCCACAGGCCAAAGCCAGCCCACAGCTTCCTTCTGTATGGTCCATGGGCTAAAAATAGTTTTTATAGTTTTGTTTTTAAACAGTTACAAAAAAGAAGAATATGCAAGAGAGACAGTATGTGGCCAGAAAAGCCTAAAATGTACCATCTGATCCTTTACAGAAAAAAATCAGCCCCCTCCTGACCTGTAATACTGCCTAGCACACAGGTAGTCAAGAAGTATTCATAAAATATATTTCTATGATGCTATGATGATGAGGCAGGGATTAAGGTCATACCACAGGCGTGGACATGACTGGATTCCCAACAGCTACCCTGCTGGACTATCATGGAAGAAAGTCCCAGAATGTAGCATTTTTTCAGTGACTGTAATGACAGAAGCCCACCATAAATATGATCACTCTGAGGCCACAGGATCCTCAAGCTGGGATTTCCAGAATTCTTTCAGAAGGGAGAAACTGGAACAAAAGTCCCCAGATTCTAAGACACTACAGGAAGATTCACCTGGAGTGAGACAGAGAGTCTATGAGTATCAGGAATATGGAAAATCCTTCAGGCAAAAAGGTAGTCTAAACTTGCATGAGAGAATCCACACTAGTCCGAAGCCCCTTGAGTGTCCTCATTGGGGAAAAAGCTTTGGGGCCAAAGGCAATCTTGTTACACATCAGCAAATACACACACGAGAGAAGCCCTATCAGTGCAAGGAGTGTGAGAAAAGCTTTAGTTGATGAGGTAGTCTGGCCGTTCGTGAAAGACCCCACACTGGAAAGAAACCCTATGAGTGTGCTGTTTCTCAGAGAAGCTTCAGGAATCAATGTAACCTTGCTGTTCGTAGAAGAGCTCATAGCGGTGAAAAGCCCTATAGATATGATCAGTGTGGAAAAGCCTTCAGTCAGAAAGGAACCTGAATTGTTCACGTCAGAGTCCACACAAGCCTGAAACACAGTGTAGGAAGAGTTTTCACACCAGGGGGGAACTGTATCCTGAAAGGCAAAATCCACACAGGAGAGACACCCTATCTATGTGGCCCGTGTGGGAAAAACTTCACTCAGAGGGTGTTTGGCTGTGCACCAGTGAAGCTGCTCACAAAGACTCACCCTTTGATCACTCACTTCAAAAGAAGTTCTCTTTATGAATGAAAAGTACAAAATCCTCAGATCAAGCAACCTATCCAATTCTATGGAATGAATGGAGACTCTTTCAGACAGACCATTGTTGAGTAGGACAAACTGATTTTTCTCCTTTCCCCCAAATGAGTATGAAAAGTAAATGTCTTGTTTATCATCCTTAACAAAAAAAAAATCAAATAAAATATACAATATGGCCCTTCAACACAACCTAACTGCATTTATCTAGGCCTCAATTTAAACACAGCCACCTGGTCCAACTCTGGGGGAAAAAACTTCTAATCTAAAGTAGATTTAGGAAATCAGGATATGCTAGCTTCCAATATGGGACTCGAGTATATTGAATTTTATGAACAATTCAAGGAATTTTTCAAGGAGAATTTTGACTATTAAGAGATTTTTGTTCACACGCTGACTTCAAGAGCTGATCCCCAACTCAGATGTGACTCAGTCATGGCTTCCATGTTCACAATCACTTTCCAAGTCTTGGCTCTCGTTCCTCATGAGGTTTGGCATTACTCCCTGTCCCAAAGGCTCATGAGCTATCCCTGAATCCTCCAAAGAATTGCCCTTGAGGATTTAGTTATTTATAATTAAAAGATTTCTGTTACTTATAATTAAAAGAAACTGGACTAGGGGAGCCTGGGTGACTCAGTCGGTTAAGCATCTGCCTTCAGCTCAGGTCATGATCCCAGGGTCCTGGGATCAAGTCCCCCATCAGGCTCCCTGCTCAGCGGGGAGTCTGCTTCTCCCTCCCCCTTTGCCCCTCCCCCTGCTCATGCTCTCTCTCTCTCTCAAATAAATAATCTTTTTTAAAAATTAAAAAAAAGTAAAAGAAACTGGACTAAAATTGCTCCACTTGAATTCCTACAATAACCTGCCCCTTGCTGAGCCCACCTGTTGAGTTCCTATACTCTGAAACCTGAAGAAGCCAGTGCAACTGACGGGTGGGCTGTCTCCTACAAAAGGGGACTCACGCGACATAGTTGATGGCACCAAAGGTGTTGGTCAACTGGCGCATGTGTTCTACTTTGCCCAGCAGAACATCAGGGTTCTTCACCTTAACATATTTCAAGAAATTAAATTCTGTTTTGCAGTCCGTGGAAAACTGAACAGCAGCAAACTAGAAAAAGAAGCAAGAAATGAAACATCATTACATATCCCTTCCTACTTGTCTGCTCCAATCTGTTTCTTTTTTTTTAACTTTAAGTAATCTCTACACCCAACATGGGGCTCCAACTCATAACCCCAAGATCAAGAGTTGCACGCTCTTCCAGCTGAGCGAGCCAGGTGCCCCTTCCAGTCTATTTCTTATCTGGGACCTGGGTAACCCAACCCCACATCCCTGCCTCAAAGCATTCTTTTGAAAATGAGGTAATATATACACAAACACAGAAATACAATTAAATAAACCTCTGATCCCTTATGTAGTGCTGTCTGCTGAACTCCTGTCCTCTGGGTCGGCCTGCCTTCCCAGTGGGGATGGTTCTGCTGGTGACCCTGCTAAGCTGGATACAGCTGGTTGGGCCACAGATGGCCACTTCGCTGAGGTTAGCCCACTCAGAATCTATCCTCCAAGAATTTGGAATTTGCAGAGGGAGGGGTTGGTGGAGAGGACAATAGACCCTCCTGAAACTTCAACATGTGAACTGAGGAGCTTTCCACAGGCCCATGTGATCCAAAGAAGCTGTGGGAGTCAGTTTGTGGAGAGAGAAGAGGAAAGCAAAAGCCAAAAAGAAACAGAAATGAGAACTAAAGAGAATCCCAGACACTTTCTACTTCCTAGTTCTTGTCTCTTCCAGAGGTCCAGTCCAACTGTGCCTTTAGGTTTTGGAGACACCTCATACTAAATTTTTCTTTTATGCCTTAAGCTAGCTCAAGTAGGCATCTACTGCCTACAAACAGGAAAACAAATTAATATATTTACCTGGTAGGAAGAGTTGCTGAGCTTCTTCATCACGTCCTTCATGAAGTCCAGAATTTTCTGAAATTCATCTGGCTGCAAGCTCATTGAACCATCAAACAGAAATACCAAGTCCACGTTGCCCTTTATACATTCTACAGACCCCAGACACAAAGGGAGTTGAAGTGTCTCCACGGGTTGGCCTGCCCATACTGTTTCCTTGTATGGGCAGCTCCCTGGGAGAAATTTTTACCCCCTGGGTCCCCAGCTCCTTACCCTGATAACCAGGGCGCCCTTGCAGCACAGGACCCCTCAGATTCTGGTGGAAAAGGTAACACAGGCCACTTAGGTAGACATTCTGGTCACACATACGAGACAGCCCAGGATCACAGGCCTGAAAGAAGCAAAGGTTAAAAAGGGGGGTGGGGTGGGGCTTCTTCCTGTGTGTCTTCTGGGCATCATCAGCCAAGAAAAAGAAGCTTCAGGGTCACCATCCCCTGACCTCACTCCCTACATCCAACTGGTGACCAAGGCAAGGTAATTCTGCCTCCAGGTCTTACAGCCACCTCTCCCTCCCTCCTACCAAAGCTGTGTACAAGTGAATGCTCACTGCCTATAAGAGAGAGTCTACACTCCTGAGTTTGGCATTCATACTGTTTACATTTGGGCACTCTCCTACATTTCCAGGTCTATCCCCTTTGATTCCCAATCACACCTTCTGTGTTTAAGCCAGATCACTCACTATCCCCAGAATATACAATGTTGTTTCTTTCATTTATGACTATCTTTCCTTCCAGACTGCAATTTCTGGAAAGTCGGGGCTCATGTCATCTTTGTATCTCACTCCTCTGACCCCATTGGAGCCTAGCACATTGGCTGGCATGTAATAGGGGCTAAGTAAACAAGCTCCCAGTAAATGCTGGCTAAATATTTCACTCAGCCAGCCTTCTATCTCTCATATACCTGTGTCAGAAGATGCTGCTGGGATAAACTGTAAAGATCAATGGCTTAGAATCAAATGGGAATTTAATTCAAATCCTGGCTTTACCTCTTTAAAACCATGTGACCTTGGCTAAGTCTCTTAACCCCTTGGGTCTTGTTTCTTCACATGTAAAATGTGTATATTGATCCCTGTCTGCCCCGAGTGTCTTGAAGGTTAAAAGAGAGAAAGCAGTGTTTCCCAAACTTTAGGCATTTGTGCACCACTTCACAATTTCAGCCACGTGGGCATATCATGCAGACTATTATTTGTTTAATATTTTACCTTAAATTTACTTTTTATTTAAACTTTAGCCTTATCCCAAGCAATTCGATCCAAGAAATCATGAATTTGATGTGTTGTATATTTTCCCTAATAAACCATTAAATAAAAATATAACTACAAAACATTAAAAGTTTTTGTACCACCAAAATAATCTTTGTATATCCATGGCCACATTTCATATTTGGAAAAAACTGACATAAGTAAGGTCTCGAAACTAGCTGGCTCATACTCAGTTCTTAATAAACCCTGATTGAGGGCACCTGGGTGGCTCAGTTGGTTAAGCGACTGCCTTCGGCTCAGGTCATGATCCTGGAGTCCCAGGATCGAGTCCCATATCGGGCTCCCTGCTCAGCGGGGAGTCTGCTTCTCCCTCTGACCCTCTTCCCTCTTGTGCTTTCTGTCTCTCATTGTCTCTCTCTCTCAAAAAAATAAATAAAATCTTTAAAAAAAAAAAAACCCTGATTGAATCAGAATCTCTCTGATGCCTGTAATCTCCTATAGGATCTTTACTTCACTTTTTCCTTCCTTCTTTTCAATCTGTCTTTCTTAGCATCGACTGATATCACACTACACAAGATTCTTACCAAAATATTTCCACTTGTGGAGTCTGTCACCAAGGTCATCCCCAAGTACTTGGAGGTATAGTTGGAACCTGTAGGCACCAGGAGATTGGTCTGGAGGAACTTAGGTAACCCAGGTGTGGCACAGCCAGCCTCAACTTCCCTGGGACACCATTCCTCCCAGGCCCCTCACCAGTTACTCACCACTCAGGCTGACTGGAAGGCAGTGGCCAGTGTCTGGCTGGCACTGATAGAGGTTTCCCGTGCTGTTCCCCTCACCTGGAGCTCCCACGATAACCCTGATGAGAAATCTCACCGGTGAGACGGAGTTGTCCCGTCTTTACCCACCCCTCCTACCCATTAGGGGGGTTCAGATCCACAGGTATCTCTCAAAGCAATGCAGCCAGTCCCTTTCAGGGAGGCTCCTCAGCCCCTACCTCTTCCCTATTGAATACCTCAAACTTCTAGAAAGTTAAGGATCTTTTCCATTTATAGTCTAGGAAAACTGAGGTCCAGAGAATGAGGTGCCAGAATGTCACATTATGAGTTCATTCAATCAGTTATCAATTCAAAAGTCATTTATGGGGGTGCCTGGATGGCTCAGTTGGTTAAGCGTCTGCCTTCAGCTCAGGTCATGGTCCCGGGGTCCTGGGATCGAGCCCGTGTTGGGCTCCCTGCTCAGTGGGGTGTCTGCTTTTCCCTCTCCCTATGCACCTCCTCCCTGCCCATGCTCTCACTGTCTCTCTCAAATAAATAAATAAATAAATAAAACCTTTTTAAAAAGTCATTTATGGCATATCTACTATGTGCTAGGCTGGGGCATGTACTAGGGCTGAGGGGGAAAATCCTTGCCATCAAGGCTCTCACTGTCTAGTCAGAGCACCAGTGGGGAATCTAGAAGTGCTGCAAAGCCCTTTAGGGGTTGTGACATTTCCCCTTTTTTCAGGCACTCGTGTGGAGATTTAACCATGGACTGTCCTCGTCCTACTATCTGATGGCCTCGCTCCTATTTCTGAGAAATCCCACCACGACGTCTCCAGACAGGAGACTCCCTGCCGGTTCCCCGGATCTGGCCCACCCGGGGCTGGTGGCCTGGTTGCCTGGTCGCCCGTCCTGGCTCTGCAGGGCAGGGAGGGCCTGGGGCGGCAGCTCACCTGTCTCCAACCTGCAGGACTCGGTACCCAAAATGCCTCCCGGCGAGTGGGAAGGAGAAGTTTTGCACGTGCCGTACTTCCAAGTTGTAGCCTGAGGCGGGGGCTGAGGGAGACCAGGGGGTGTGGTCAGCCACTTCGGCTGGCCAGTCCCGGCACGTGCCCCCAGAGCCGCGAGCGCTGATTGGCCGCCGCCCACGTGCCCCCAGTGGACGGCCCACCCACAGAGACCCGGCTCGCTCCTCCGGCAGGCGGCCAGCACGAGAGGCAGGGCTGAACATTTCCCCTTGGGCTTCCCCTTTCAGGGCCTTGACTCCGGGGAAATCTGATAACAGCGAAGCCTTACTACCCAGAGCCCGCTTTACCCCAGCAAAGACTGAAGGATGAGAAGGTGGAGGTCTGGGAGAAAGAGGCAGATGGAAGGGCCCCCAGGCGATGGGGTTGCCCCATGGCAGGGTTCGCCTCCCTACACACCCACTTCTCCCTTGGGCCTGAGACCCAAGATAATTCGCCTCAGGCTTCTGCCCACAGATTCATGGTTTCAGGATCCCCTGGTCTCTGTGAAACTGCTTCTCATCTAACGCTCCCCTACTGCCCGCCCTACCATGCACCAGTCTCTTCCTTCTGTTAGCTCTCAGATGCCCCCATGTCACCCCCACCTCAAGCAACCTATGCATCCTCTGCAAGTCCCTAACTGTCTTCTCTGGCTCTGCTTTCCTTCCAGGCATCAGGCTTCTTTCCGCCCCATCCTAGGATGGCAGAGAAGCTGCCCCGCCATTTGTTCAGACGAATGGACTGACGCGCAGGAAGGGGAAAGGGCTGAGATGGTGGTACACGGTCCTACCACGGGCAGGACCAGACCCCAGCGACAGCTCCAGGTACCCATTAGCCATCTGCCTCCTTTTAAGACCCCACTCCGCTTCTCTGTTGCCACCTGTGTCTCCCTTCTCTGTCTTTCCCTCCAGACCTTGACTCGACTTTGGACTCTGACTTTCTTTCCTTTCCCTCTTCTCCCTCCGAGATTCCTGAGCCTCACGGTCACCTATGGCCAATCCCACCCTCCAGCAGCTGCTCATTTACTCCAGTTCCACAAAGCCCTGCAGTCTCCCTGGCCACCGACACAGTCTCTTCCCTTCCCTTCCCGTCCCCTTTTCCCTTGCCTACCAAAGAGAAAAGGCCCAGACAGCAGGAGCCTCATTACGATGATGCAGGAGTTCATCTTTCCAGCAGCTGGAGGGACCTAATCCAACACTCCAGGCTCAGAGAGCCCTGGGGATTTGCTGGCAACCCAGACAGGGTGAAAGAAGGAAATGATAATGCCCCAGGGCCTCTTACAGTGGGACTTTCTCACAGAGGCGCCAGGCTGGTGACACTGGGTGGGGGTGAGCCTGTAGGGGTTGTGAAACCGCATTGGTTGAGAGGAAGTATAAGCAGGTTAGAGACACTTCCTTTACCCGCTTGCGTTTTCACATCGTCCAGGAGCAGACAACACAGTAGGTAGATGACTGTCTCTCCAGTCCAACAGTTGCTGATGCCTTGTCTTTCACCAACACACAAACTGAAGACTCTGTAAAGCTCAGCAGAAGACTGGTCAAATCATAATGGAATGCCACCAAAAAAAAAAAAAAAAAAAAGAGAGCGAGAGAGAGAAAGGAAGGAAGGAAAAAAATAACGTAGGAAAAAGAATGACATAGTTTTCTCTTGACATTGAAAGAGGCCCATAATACAGATGAAGACAAAGAACAAATTACAGTTAGTATATTTAGTAACTTATTTTTATTAAAAAAAACAGAAAAAAATATCCACAGAATGGGAGAAAATATTTGCAAATTTTATATCTGCTATGGGACTTGCCTCCAGAATATACAACGACCTCTTGCAACTCAACAGTGAAAAGACAAATTGACCCAGCTTTTCAAATGGGCAAAGAATTTAAATAAACATTTCTTCAAAGATGATATGTAAGATTTTATTTATTTTAGAGAGAGAGAGCGTGCGCGCATGTGCAACTGGGGGGGAGGGGCTGAGGGACAAGTAATCTCTCTGCTGAGTGCACAGCCTGACACAGGGTTCGATCCCAGGACACCAGGGTCATGACCCGAGCCAAAACCAGGAGTCAGATGTTTAACTGACTGAGCCGTCCAGGCGCCCCTGAGGATGACATGTAAACAGCCACTCACATAGAAAAGATGTTCAGTATCATTAGTCCTTAGCGAAATGCAAATCAAAAACCAAAATAAGACACCACTTCACACTCATGGGGATGGCTAGAATAAGAAAGAAAGAAAATAACATGTATTGATGAGGGTGTGGAGAAACTGGAGCCCTTGTAAGTTGCCAGTAAAATGGTGCTGCTGCTGTGCGAAACAGTTTGACAGTTTCTCAAAGAAAAGTTAAACATAGAGTTACCATACGACCTAGCAATTCTAAAAGAATGGAGAATGTACGTTCATACAAAAATGTATACATGGATACTCACAGCAGCATTATTCATATTAGCCCCAAACTGGAAAAAAATGTAAATGTCTATCAACTGATGAATAGATCAAAAAAATGTGGTCTATCCACAGGATGGAATATTATTCAACCGTAAAAAGGAATGAAGCATGGATCCGTGCCACAATGTGGAAGAACCTTGAAAACATGCTAAGTGAAAGAAGCCAGGTACTAAAGGACACATATTGTGTGATTCCGTTTAAGTGAAATGTCCAGAATAGGTAGATCTTTAGAGACAGAAAATAGATTAATGGTTGCCAGGATGGGTGGGGGGAGTGGGGAATGAGGAGTGACTGCTAATGGGTATAGGGTTTCTTTTTGGGGTGATGAAATGTTCTGGAATTTGTGGTGATGATTGTGCAACTTTATGGATATATTAAAAACCACTGAATAGGGGGCACCCGACTGGTGCAGTCGGAAGAGCATGTAACTCTTGATCTCGGGGTTGGGATTTTGAGCCCCACTTGGGGTATAGAAATTACTTAAATTTAAAAAAAAATCTTTGAAAACCACTGAATTGTACACTTATTTAAAATGGCAAAGTCTGGGGCATCTGGGTGGCTCAGTCAGTTGAGTGGATGCCTTTGGCTCAGGTCATGATCCCAGGGTCCTGGAATCGAGCCCCGCATTGGGCTCTCTGCTCAGTGGCGAGTCTGCTTCTCCCTCTCCCTCTGTGATCTCTCTCACTTTCGCTCTCTCTCAAATACATTTAAATAAATAAATAAATAAATAAATAAATAAAATCTTTAAAATGGCCAAGTTTATGGTATGTGAATTCTATCTTAAAAAAATAAAAAAGGAAGGGGTGCCTCGGTGGCTCAGTCCCTTAGGCATCCGACTCCTGGTCTTGGCTCAGGTCTTGATCTCCAGGTTGTGAATTCAAGCCCCATGCTGGGCTCCGCACTGGGTGTGGAACCCACTTAAAAAAAGAAAAGAAAGAAAACTAGGAGTTGAAATTGTGTGTGTGTAAAATCTGAAAGGACACACAACCAAACTCCAAACAGTGGTTACTTCTGAAAGAATAAGGTTTTCATATGTCTGTATTGTCTGAATTTTGTTTTTACAGTGAGGATGTATAACTTACATAATTTTAGAAAATAAAAATAATTAAAAACACAACAGAATGGAGGAACTTGTATTTATTTATGGGAAAGTGGGAAGGCCCTTCAGATTCTCCCTGTGTTGTGAGGAAATCCTGCTCAGCTTGCAAGGCCACTTCCAGGGTCATGGCCTGTGGGATGCTTTTGCAGACACATTATAATCTGCTGCTAGGCAGCTGCAACGTGACAAGTTGCCTCCTGGTACTTAGATAATATCAGATAGTCTTTTTCAAATTCAGTTAAAATCAGATAATTCAGACTGACTCCTTTTGATCCTCTGTACAGCCGTTAAAATTTACATCTAATCAAATTCTTTTGGTTGTTCTGAAATTACAAAAAAGAATACATGTTTAAAAATTCAAACACTACAGGAGCATGTAAAGTACAAGGATAAACACTCTCTTTTAATATCCACCCCCCCACACACACACACTCCTAAATCTCAAAAATAACCATTGGTAACAATTTAGAGCCGTACATTCTTCTAGACTGAAAAAAATTTGTTAGTTCTAGTAATTAACCATACAAGTTGGACCAGTTTGTTCACCACAGAACATCTAACCCAGAATTAATAGTCAAATTGGCCCTTTCTAGAGTGAAGGTTTTCCTGTAGACCGTCTTCAAAATTTAAATTCTTAAATTAGGGCTTAAGTTTATAGAAACTTCAAGTGTATCAGTCTTAACACCTGGGACAGAAGGAATTCAGGAAATGATCTCAACGTCCCCACTGCTTGGATCGTAGTTTAGCTATATGCTTCAGTAGGCAAGCAACTCATTTACATATTTATCAGATTCCGGTTTTCAGTTTAAAAGAACAAAAGAATATTTTTTCCCCTGCTGTTTGAGGGCTAAGGCTGAGGAAGCTACAAAAGTACAAGTAAGCCCCAAGGATTCTAGAGTGTCAGGGGCTCCAAGTTGGAGAGAGCAGTTGACTCCCCTGAAGAACTGGGTTGCAGAGATCTCAGGCTGGGCCATGTGAGGAAATCCTGAGGCAGGATTTTCCTTACACACACACACACACACACACACACACACACACACACACACACTTCGTTAGTCATGGGTCTTCATCATCTCTCAGATTGTCAGTTCTCTCAGGGCCCAGTTGGGTTTCTCCAATTCCATTCCATTTGTTCAAATCCCCATCAGTTCCCATGTGAACAATTTGCAACCTCTACAGCTCTTTCTTCCTTCACTACCCTGCCTCTAGAGAAGGTTCTACCTCCTGGGGAATTCCAAATTAACCTCGAGAAACATGAGCATGTCTCTCTTAAGAATTACCTCAGGTGATTGATTCCCCCTTTTGCATACACAAGATCATGTCCAAGTTTGTTGGCATGGCTTTCAAGGGCCTCGTTGTCTCTCCATACTCTGTGCTCTAACTTAGCTAGCCAATGACTCATCAGGGTTTAAACAGACAAAGTATCTAGAGAGGAGTCTATGAAACTCAGAGCATCCGCCATACTGTGACCCCCTCCCGAGGAAATTAGCTTCAGTAGGTGCTTTCTGCTTGATGTTATCTTGCCTGCATCAAATGAACAGTACAAAACCGATCGTGCTGGGGCGCTGGGCTGGCTCAGTCGGTGGAGTGTGTGTGACTTTTGACCTCAGGGCTGTGAATTTGAGCCCCACGATGTTGGGTGTAGAGATTACTTAAAAAATAAAATCTTAGGGGCGCCTGGGTGGCTCAGTTTGTTAAGCGACTGCCTTCGGCTCAGGTGATGATCCTGGAGTCCTGGGATCGAATTCCACATCGGGCTTCCTGCTCAGCAGGGAGTCTGCTTCTCCCTCTGACCCTCTTTCCCTCTCGTGCTTTCTATCTCTCATTCTCTCTCTCTCTCTCTCTCAAATAAATAAATAGAATCTTAAAAAAAAATAAAATCTTAAAGGGGTGCCTGGGTGGCTCAGTTGGTTAAGCATCTGCCTTCAGCTCGAGTATGATCCCAGGGTCCTGGGATCGAGCCCTGTGCCGGGCTCCCTGCTCGGTGGGAGTCTGCTTCTCCCTCTCCCACTCCCCCTGCTTGTGTTCACTCTCTCACTGTGTCTCTCTCTGTCAAATAAATAAATAAAATCTTTTAAAAACAATAAAATAAAATCTTAAAAAAAAAAGGAAAAAGGGAAAAGAAACTGATGCTGCTGGCCGTACCCAAGATCAATGCCGAGGGCGAAGGGTGCCTCAAATAGACTCAACCCAACAGATGCCAGCTCTCTTCAGGATGACTTGGTTGTTCCACTTACCAATTTTCCATTGTTCCATGGAAATGGACTCCAACATATCATTTCACAGGGGAGTGACAAATGAGACCCTCGACTGGGAAGTTCTGGGGTACCCAGAATCTGTGCATCTAAGATGCACTCAGTGGCCTGAATAGCTCAGGTCTGCTGTGTCTTTTGTAAGGTAAAATGATTTCAATTATGTCTTATTTTTCTAGGGGTTCATCTGAAAACGATGAGAGAGAATTTTCTCTTGCTCCACTGGAGAGAGTAAACAAGACTTTGTGTCCAGCCATTTCTCATCTTCATCATTGCTCATTCCCTGGTCCGAGCCACCATCACCTCGTGCCTGGACTTTGTGGCAGTCCCCTAACTGGTGCCCCTGCTTCCAACCCTGCCCCTGCTATAGTCTGTTCTCCACACAGCAGCCAGAGGGATCAGATCATGTTACTTTCTTGCTCAAAGCCCTCCAGTGGTTCTCCATTTCACTCAAAATGCAAGCCAGAGTTCTCATTGTAGCCTAGAAAGCCTTAACCTATCAGACATCTCACTATCTCTCTGAAACCCAGTCCCCCTCTTGCTCGCCCCTTTTCAACTACACTGCTGTCCTGGCTCTTCCTTCATTCCATCACACCCCTGCCTCAGGGCCTTTGCACTTGCTGTTCTCTTGCTTCTCTTTCCCAAGAAAGCCTCATGGCTCATTCCTGCATCATCTCCTTTGAACTTTGCTCCTTAGCACTTGTAGACTTCTGCTTACACTATCTAATTTACTTATCCACCTGGCTTATTGTCCATCTTCCCTATTACAACCTAAACTCATGATTATTTGTTGTTGCTATTCACTGCTCTATCCCCAGTACCTAAAACAGTGCCTGGAGCATAGTAGGTAAATATGTAGTCAGCAAATATTTACTGATGAATGAATGCTCCTCTTGCTGCTGAGGATAATGAAGAGGTTTTTGCTTTCCAGGGTCTAGATGCTTAGGAGCAAGAAAGAGAGGTTGGGGGAGTTGAAAGTGGAGGCCCACATTAAATTATATATTTAATTTAATATATAAAATTAAGTAATAAGCTGGTGGCAGGTTAGCAATCAGTTGGCTCCCTTTAGAACAGAAACTGGAGGATGCAGAGGGGACCGGTCAATTCACAAGGGAGGGGAGAATGATGCAGACATACAGAGACATGGATGTCAGAAGAGATAATCGTGAGGTCTATGAAAGGAGTGGTGACAGCTTGGAGGGCTGCCTCCATTCCTGATGGCCTCCCTAGTTCCAGTCCACAGTATGGCCATGCTGAACCCTTTCTCTTGTGGTGCTTAAATGAATAAAATGTTGACTAAGCAAAGGTGTGGCAGCAGGGAGCCTCTGGGCATGTTTGGGGACCAATGGGCCCCTGGCTGATGTAGATGGCAGCAGGAAAAGCAAGCTGGGGCCTCCCCTGCCCCCCACCCCCAATCCACCAGGCCTGACTGCCTACAAACCCAGGACAAACCAGGGCAAAGTTCTCTTTTCAGATTCACACTGAAGATTTGCTGGTGCAAATGCTGCTGGTTGCCATCAGCTGCTATCTCCTCGCCCAGGCTCCCCACCCACCACTTCCTCCTAGGTAGAGTAACATAGGCCACTTTGGTCAGGATGGTTCTAACAGAAATATCTGGCTCACCACAGTGGTCTTTCCCCTTCTTTCCACCTGCCAGGAGGTTAGAGGGAGAAACTCCCTGGGGAAGGAGGCTGGGCCTCAGGGGAGGGGAGGTCATTGAGGCCCAGAGGGGCCCACAGTGGGTGCGGCACAGAGGCCACCACCCTATTCCAAGGCCCTTATGATCTCATGGCTAGGTGCACCAGGGCATTCTAAAGTCCTAGAAGCTCTACCTGGGATTTTCTGAGGGAGGGCTGAGCTGAATGCACCACAGGTAGGGATTTTCTACGGATGGCACTCTTGAGTATTCACATGCAGTCCACGGGGTCCTGTTGTCACTGAGTGACCTCACTCTGGAGGCTCCACGTCCAGCCTCTTGGCATATGGTTGATTGTGTCCAAAAGAGGCTATCATTCGGGGCCAGAAGCCTGGGATCCAGTTTCAAGCAGTATTGACTTGCTATGTTGTGCCACTACCTCCCTTCACCTCTCTCTGGGCCTTGGTTCCCTCCTCCCTACACAGCTCAGGCTTCTGCAGGACTCACCAGTCTGTGAGTTCAAACAGGATCATATGAATGTTAATACTCTCATGTTGTTGCCTTATTACCCCCACCTGCTGGTACAAGATCTCCCACTTCCTGCAAAGTCTCTGCTATTTCAGAAAGTCTTCAGAGGTATTTCATTTGTACTCCACTCCCTTGTATGGGAGCTGCTCCAGGCTTCACATCTTGGCTGTAATTCTATAACCAAAACCACAGATACAACAATTCTTGGCTATTTGCCCCAAGCCCGTAAAACACCAAAGCTGTGGTGGAGTCAGGAAGAGCCTCTCTGCTTTGAGTTACCCTAAGCTCCAACTGCTTGGGCTCCAGTGTGTACAGGCTAGTAAAGAAGCCCTTTCAAGTTTTACTTATGACTTTCTCTCTCTCTGTCTCAATCTGTCTCTCTCTCTCCCCCAATCTCTCTCTCTCTTTCTCACGGATTTATGTTCAGGGAGCTGAGCCAGACCGACCTGCAGAATAGATACATGTACAGGAAGGACCACTACTCCCCTCTGACAACTAAATTTCACTCTGGTTCATTCTAGTGAACCAACTAGAAGCTCATTCTAGTCTGAGCCTCCCCCCCTTAGGGCACTCTGATGCTCCCTCTTGACTAGGTCTTCTATTGGGTCACCCCATTAGTTCTCCATACACGCCCAGTTGTTCTGGAACTTCCAAAATGACCAAAACCCACATTTGGCTTACAATGGGGATATTGGTAACTCCAGCCTATCTTTTTTGTTGCATCAAGGAAAGTGAACTCCCTGCCATAACTCTCCTTCCCTGGGGAAAAGAAAACCTCTCCTGTCTTCTGAAGAGGTAGCCTGAGTCCGTTTAGAAAACAAGTCAAACAGAACCTGGAACACTTGTCATTGCATTACGTGTTTGCACTGTAAAATGAGGTGAAGCGTTTGGGGGAAGCAGCAGCCCTGTTGATTATCTAAGTGTTAAGGAAGGCTTCCTCCCCGCTCTCACCATCTATCAGACTCTTCTCAATCCTTTCTGCCACTGCTCCTCCAGCTGAATGTTCCTGAAGCTCCATCAGGAGGTGTGGATGACTTCCTTCAAAGCCTTGGATGACTCCCTCTTAATTTAGAGGGTCTTGGCCAAATGTCCTGTCGTGGCAAGTCACAGGAACCCATTTGAGCTGACAGAAAGCAAACGAATATCTTTGTCCAAGGGCTATCACAAAGCCCTTAGAAGAACCCAAATACGATCAGGTCTTCCACCCTTCTCCACCTCTTCAACAAAGGTTGAAGAAGGTTGCCCTTCAATGCCAACATCAGCCCAACTTCCCATACACTCTGAATTTCCAAACTCTTAGGAAAGAGAATCTGGCCAAGCTGGGGTGAAATGTTCACCCTACAGTAATCAGCTACTGCCAAGGAAACAGGGTCCTACACAAAAACCAGCATCTGGCCACCTCACCCTCAACCTCTGAAGTTCTTAGTTACCTGGGCTAATGCTCAATCTTACTCCATAATTTTCTTTAGCTTCATGCCCTACTTTCCGCCCTCAATCTCTCACCAGCCTATCCCCTTTGCCTGGAACGTGCATCCCCATTGCCATTTGTCAAAACCTTCCCAGCCCTGAGGCATTGTGCCAACTTCTTTGTGCCATCCTTTATGATACCTTCGATTGGAAGTGTCGTAACAGGGCACCTGGATGGTTCAGTCACTTAAGTGTCCGACTCTTGGTTTCAGCTCAGGTCATGATTTTGGAGTCATGATCTTGGGATCATGATCCTGGAGTGGTGCGATCAAGCCCTGTGTCAGGCTCCACACTCAGCAGGGAGTCTGCTTGGGAATCTCCCTCTCCCCCTCCCTCTGCCCCTCCCTCCTCTCTTTCTCTCTTTCAAGTAAATAAATATCTTTTTAAAAAAAGCGTAGTAACAAAATTTCAGATTTGAAAGGGCTATCAAATATCACCTAATTAAACTTTGGCCTACTGCACGAATGCCCCTTATATATTACTTCCTATGAAATTTTCAACCAGGTTCTCCTTCCACACCTCCCGAGACAGGATGCTCCTGACTTCCCAAGGAGATCCACTGCATCTCCTGCAGCTCTGCTTGTAGGAAAATGCTTTCTTGTATTACATGCGAGTTTGCTTCTTTGTGACTTCCATGCTTTAGACCTGGTTCTGCCCGGCTGAAATGCCCAGGACAAATCTGTTCTTTTTCTCTTCTGGAAGCCCCTTCAGAAATGTGGACAAGGCTTATGGGTCTCTCTTCCAGGCTGAACATCCTCAATTATATCTAATGTTCCCTGTAAGACAAAGTCTCAAGTCCTCTGACCACCCCAGGAAGAATGCCCATTTCAACGATCCTCCTAAAATCTGGTGCCTTGAAATAAATGTAACGAGGATATTCAAGGAAATACTTTAATTAAAAAAGGAAAAACTAGGGGTGCCTAGGTGGCTCAGTCGTTTAGCGTCTGCCTTCGGCTCAGGTCATGATCCCAGGTCCTGGGATTGAGCCCCACTTTGGGCTCCCTGCTTGGCGGGAAGCCTGCTTCTCCCTCTCCCACTCCCCCTGCTTGTGTTCCTGCACTTGCTGTGTCTGTCTTTCAAATAAATAAATAAAAATCTTTTTTAAAAAAAGGAAAAAGTAAATTGAGTATCTAACAATAATAGGAAGTTGGTTATACCAGTTGAATAAGTCCATTTTATGAAATACTATTCAGCCTTTAAAAAATATGGTAGATTTACATGTACTGGCATAGAAAGATTGTCATGATAATATAAGGAGAAGAAAAGCAAATTACTAGTGTGTGTTACATCTTTTTTTTATTAAGATTTTATTTATTTATCTGAGAGAGAGAGCACAGAGGGAGAGGGAGAAGCAGACTCCCCACTGAGCAGAGAGCCAAAGACAGACGCTTAACCGACTGAGCCACCCAGGCGCCCCTAGCATGTGTTACATCTTAAACACTTCATTTTTTGGTGTATACATTAAAAAAAACTTGGTGGGGGAAGAGGGCTGTCTGGCTGGCTCAGTTGGAAGAGCACGTGACTCTTAATCTCTGGGTTGTGAGTTCAAGCCCCACGTTGGGTGTAGAGACTATTTGAATAAATAAACTTAAAAAATTGGGGGGAGGGTATTTACTGGACTCTACATAGTTATTTCTAGATTCTAGAGATGTCTTGATTATTTCTAGAGTATAGAGGATGACGTTTTAGAGCTCTTTCATTATATATGTAGTGTTTTTTTTTATGAAGAGCACACATTACTTTTATAATCAGAAAACAATAATAATAAAGGATTTGCAGTGCTTTGGTGAGCTCCAAATATCAGGGTGTCAATCTCCCACCTCATTCACATTCTTTCCATTTAGTCATTCAACAAATGCTCTCTAAGGCCTTCTCTGCACCAGAGCCCATGCTGGGCCTTGAGCTCCTGGAATCCAGTGAGGCGTGGTCCCAGCTGTGAGGAGCTTACAGATGTTAGAGGGAATCTAGAATGATAATTGCAAAAACAAGGAAATTTCAGGGTTATGGGATCACAGGGGAGGGACCTCCTGAAGTCTTGAAGATAATAGTGTTTGTTGGGCATGAAGGGTTGTTGGGTAACTAAGAGTGGCCTGTGCAAAGGCCCTGAGGCAGAGAGAACTATGCTGGTTCTGTCCATCCCATACCCTACTCTATCTTAATCCAAGTCACCACCATCCTCTGCTGCATCATTCCTCTCCAGTCTGTTCTTGATCTAGCAGCCAGAGTGATCTTTCAAAATTACAAATACAATGATGTCACCTCCCTGCTTAAAACCAATCCTGTGACTTCCTCTTTCTCTTAGGACAAAAAGTCCAAGATTTCTTCACATGGCTCATCAGATCGGTTTTTCTTTTAAAGATTTTACTTATTTATTTGAGAGAAAGAGAGCACAAAGAGAGCCCCCCCGCTGAGCAGGGAGCGTGATGGGGGACTGGATCCCGGGACTCTGGGATCATGACCTGAGCTGAAGGCAGATGCCTAACCAACTGAGCCACCCAGGCGCCCTAACCCATCAGATCTTGCATCTAATCATCAGGAAATCTGTTGGTTCTGCCTTCAAAAAATATCCAGAATATGACCACCTGTCATTATCCCTGATGTAACCAAGTCACCATTGTCTCTCCCCTGGGTTTTTGCAGGAGGCTCCTCACTGTCTCTCTGTATCCACTTGCCAACCCTGTCCACCCTCACCTCAGCCAGACCAACCATGTCACTCTTCTGGTCTAAACCGTCCCGTGGCTCCCATCTTACCCAGAGCCAAAGCCAAAGGCCATCCCATAGTCCAGGGGCCCTGCACATCTGGCCTTTCATTGTCTCTCCGGTGTCACCTCCTCCTGCTCTCTCCCTCGCCCACTTGTCACCAGCCACACTGGCCTCCATCCAACACATGAGGCTTGCTCGTCTTGGGGCCTTTGCCAGGGGTGCTGTTCTGCCAGGTTATCCCACGAGTCCCTCTCTCTGCACCTTCCCACTCACCTTCTCGCTCTTTATCTCCATCTCCAAACCTTCCATTCCCTGAGTTCTGCCATCACTCTCAGTCTCTTTCTGTACTGTGTCTCTCTCATTCTTATGGCAAGAGGTGACTCAGTATGGCTTCTCACATTTACCCCAGAGGCAGAGATGAAACTTCCTGCCCCATAAGGTGATGGAAGATGGTTAACAGTGTGAGGGGCTGTGAACATAGGTGTCAGTTCTCGAGTTTCCTAAGGGAGAGCCTATTGCTGGCAGCCCCATGGGGCAAATGCAGGGGAGGTGGGATTGGGGGCTGAGGCTGTGCCTGGCCTGGGTCAGGCTTAGGTTCAGGGGCTGGCAACGGAGACACTGACCTGGATGTTGGGCCAGGGTGGTGGGGGCTCAGAACAATGGGGAACGTTTTGACCTCTGGGGTTTGAATGCAGAGTAACAGCTAGAGCAAAGTCAGATTACCTCAGTCCTACAATGACCTGTAAGGCCCTATGTCCTGTGCCATCCTCACCAACCTTGTTACACATCTGTCTGACCTCATTTCCTACAGCTCTTTCCACTCAGTGTGCACCAGTCATCAGGCTGCCTTGTTGCTCCTAGAATGCCCCAGGTATACTCCTGCCTCAGGGCCTTTGCACTTACCATTCTCGGCCTGAAACACTCTTTCCCAGATATTTGCATGCTATTCTTCTCTTAATTCAGGCCTTTACTTCAAAGTCACCTTCTCAGTGAGGTCTTCCCTGGGTACAATCACAGAAGACACATTCACATACCAGACTTCCTACCCTCCCCCTCTTCAGACTTCATTTTTCCCTCGATATCTATCTCTAACAAATGATTGATCTTATCTATTGCTATCTCTTTCCATTAGTATGTCAGCTCCATGAGGACAGGGAGTTTTGCCTGGCGTTCATTGTTATAACTTCAGTATCTAGTGCACAAAAGTTTTCAATAAATAGGGGGCACCTGGGTGGCTCAGTTGGTTAAGCGTCCAACTCTTGGTTTTGGCTCAGGTCATGATCTCAGGGTCCTGGGATCAATCCCCACGTCAGGCTCTCAGCACTCAGCACAGAGTCGGCTTCAGATTCTTTCTCCCTCTTCCTTTGCCCCTCCCTGCTTGGGCTCTCTCTCAAATTAAAAAAAAAAAAAGTTTTCAATAAATATTTATGAATGAACCCAACAGGAGTGTTGAACATCTATTACATGCCAGATTATTTTCATCCATTATGTTATTTCTTACTAGAAATACTTGGAATGATCCCATTTTTGTTTTAAAAAGTTAAAAAGTATATGCAAATACACAGAGCACACAGCTCTACTTTGCCTGGGGGAGTGACAGGGCTCCCCCTGGAGTTCAATATGAGGTAGTGGCTCTCCTTAACATTGAAGGAAAATGTCTAAAATCCACTCTGCTAGGCTGTTACTAGTACCTCTCTCTGGGAGAAGGGATTGCGAGTTATTTTAACTTTCTTCTTTTTTACTAAGCTGAATCTTGTGATTTTTCTCCAATGACAACATAATGATTTTGCAATAAGTTTTCTGTCTCAGTCAACAGAGCGCGTGACTCTTGATTTCAGGATTATGAGTTCAAACCCCACCTTGGGTATAGAGATTACTTAAAAATAAAATCTTAAAAATTTAAAAAATAAAAATAAAATAAAATATATTTTTTAAAGTGTACTAAACAGGGGTGCCTGGGTGGCTCAGTCGTTAAGCATCTGCCTTCCCAGGGTCCTGGAATCGAGCCCCACAGAGGGCTCCTTGGTCTGTGGGGAGCCTGTTTTCTCCCTCTGTCTGCTGCTCCCCCAGCTTGTGCTCACTCGCTCTCTGACAAATAAATAAAATCTTAAAAAGAAAAGAAATCTTCCTTCCAAAGAGTCCTGGTTTCTCGAGGTGCATGATGGGGGTTGTTAGTATTCTCAAGGGGAGGAATGCCCAGGATGAGGGATAGAGCACCAACCTTCAGGTTAAACAGACCTAGGTTTGTATTCTCACTAAGTGACCCTGGGCAGGACTCCTGACCTGTTAGGGACCTCAGTTTCCTCATCTCTAAAATGGAGCTAATAATGCCAATTCCCTGGGGCTGCTATGAGCATTAATGAGGAGATGAATAAGTGCAAAATGCTCAGCACCAGGCCTGGCTCATCATATGAGCTCAGCAAATTATGTTGCATAAAATGATGTATTCGTTCATCAAATGTCATTGCCATGTAAAGTGCCAAGGAAGCCAGGGTGGACACAACAGGACAGCCCCTGCCCTTGCAGCTTACAGACTAGTGGGGCAGACAGTCGTGGAATAATCACATGAATAAAGAATTACAGGGGCGCCTGGGTGGCTAGCTGGTTAAGTGGATGCCTTAGATCATGATCTCAGGGTCCTGGGATCCAGCCCAGCGTTGGGCTCCCTGCTTAGTGGGGAGTCTTCTTCTCCCTCTCCCTCTGCCCCTCCCCTCTACTTGTGCTCTCTCGCTCTCTCTCTCAAATAAATAAAATCTTTATTTTTTTAAAGATTTTATTTATTTATTTGACAGAGAGAGACACAGCGAGAGAGGGAACACAAGCAGGGGGAGTGGGAGAGGGAGAAGCAGGCTTCCCGCCGAACAGGGAGCCCGATGTGGGACTCGATTCCAGGACCCTGGGATCATGACCTGAGCCAAAGTCAGACACTTAACGACTGAGCCACCCAGGTGCCCTAAAATCTTTATATTTTTAAAGATTTTATTTATTTATTTGCCAGAGAGAGAGCACAAGCAGGGGGAGCCACCCAGGTGCCCAATAAATAAAGTCTTTAAAAAAAAAAAGGTGACTCAGTCTGTTGAGCGTCTGCCTTCGGCTCGGGTCATGATCTCAGGGTCCTGGGATCGAGTCCCACATCAGGCTCCCTGCTCAGCGGGGAGTCTGCTTCTCCCTCTCCTTCTGCAGCTCCCCCTGCTTGTGCTCTCTTGCTGTTTCTGGCAAATAAATAAATAAATAAAATCTTTTTAAAAAATTACAGACTATCCTAAATGCCGAGAGGAGAAAGTCCAAAGAACAAAGAGAGCATATAAACAGGGGCACCTGATCTAGTCACTTTTTAACCCAGGTGAGGTGACCACAGATAGTAGAGCGTTTTCATTTTTCCCTTAGTGATAGGAAGATCCTTCACAGGTACAATACACTGAACATTTTGCAAGGAAACTTTCATAGTTGAGATTTTCATACAATCCCTATACCAGATCCTAAGCAGAGACGATGACCCTCATTTTACAGAAGTGGAAACTAAGGTGTACAGAGGTTATATCACTTCTTCAAGGGCAGACAGCTCACTGACAGCAAATCCAAAGGTCAGCCAAATTCCAGAGGTCTTTTGCTTCCACATCTCTTGCTTTTTCATTATTTCGTGTTTCCTTTAGTATTTTTATTTTTTTATTAACATATAATGTATTATTTTTTTCAGAGGTACAGGTTTGTGATTCATCAGTCTTACACAATTCACAGCGCTTACCATAGCACATACCCTCCCCGATGTCCATCACCCAGCCACCCCATCCCTCCCACCCCCCTCCACTCCAGCAACCCTCAGTTACCTTCAGTGTTTTTAATTCTGAAATATAGCACATTTTCTTTTTTTTTTTAATGTTAACATACAGCTTACAAAAAGAGCGTGGGAAAATAGATGTGTATGGTTTAAAGAACATCATGTAACTATAATCCCGCCCTAACCCCCTTCCCCAGAAGTAATCCCTATGCTAAATTTTGTTAATCATCCACTCTCTTATTTTTAAAAACATTTTTTGTCATTTTGCATCTCTTATCAATATATTATATTGATTTGCCTGATGTTGAACTCTATATAAATGGCATCTTAGTTTATGGATTCTTCTGCAACTGGCTTCTTGTGCCCAACATTTTGTTTCTGAGATTACCCTTACTGATGATGCCTAGACCTATCATTCATTCTCACAGATAAACAATATTCCATTGTGTAGTTACACCATGATTCGTTTATGCATTCCCTGTTAACAGACACACAGGTTGTTTCCAGTGTCCTCGCATTACAGTCTTCTTTTTCTTTAGGAAGACAAATGGACTTGTTTTTATAAAACATTTCCAAGATGTTACAACTTTTGTGAATTTAAATTCCAGCCCCTACATCCACATTAACAGTAGTTAAAATGAACAGCTTATCATCAGCCAGGAACTGTGTTAGGAGCTTCACACACATTTTAAAATTTAATTCTCATAAACACTCCATCTGGTGTCTATCATTATCTTCAGGTGAAAGGACTATTTTATAGGTAGTGAAATGGGTTCCTAGAGGTTAGACAATCTGCCCAAGGTCATTAGGAGAGCCAAGACTGCAACTCAGTCTAATTTTAACGTTCGAGTTTCTTCCAATTTACTCCATGCCTTAATAATAAAACCAAATGTAATGACTTACTCTAAGAGCTGTTAAGTATCTCCTATGTGTTTATGCTTTTAATTGTAGTAAAATACACATAACATAAAATTCACCATCTTGCCTTTTTTAAGTGTATAGTTCAGTAGTGTTAAGTACCTTCACGTTGCTCCTACATTCTTGCACGTGTCTCCCGAGGCACCTTTGCAAGAGTTTCTCTAGGGCATGTTTTGTGGGTAGAATTGCTGGGGAGTTCCACCAATGGGTGGAATGCATGAATTTGTGCATGTTTGATTTAATCAGTTAAGGCCAAACTCTTTTACAAAATGGTTGCACCAATTTATAGTCCCATAGGCAGGTTGTTCTTTTTTTTTTTTTAACTATGTAATACACTCAAATATTTAAAAAATTTTTAAATTTTTTTAAATTAAAAAAAAAGACAATACAATGAAGAATCTCCCATCCCCAACCACCTCATTCCCTCCCCAGAGGCAATCAATTCACCGGTTTCTGGTGCTTCTCCTCCCAGAAATATGCCATTGAATATATTTCCCCCCCCTTTTACAACAAATAATAGTTTTCTATAAATATTGCTCTGAAGTTTGCTTGTTTCTCTTAACAAACATCATAGGCAATATAACCTGGTGGTCTTTGGAACAGATTGCTTGGATTCATATCCAGCTCCCTTCTAAACTGGCTATGACCTTGAGTAGGTCATATAATCTCTCTGTGCAGTATATTCCTTATCTGTAAAATGTGGAAAGAATCCTAACTCAAAGGTTTTTGTAAGAACTAAGTTAATATACTAAAGCATTTAGAACTGTGCCTCTTAGGCTTGTAACTGTTATCAATATAATTACATCAGTGTTTTCTCATTCTGTTTTAAGAGTTGCTTGGGCAGTCTATCATATAAATGTACCACGATTTATCTTAATCACAATTGATAAACATTTAAGTTGTTTCCAGTATGTTGATATTACAAACAGCACAGGAAAAAAACAAAAGAAAATAAAACAACTCTATCATTTCCCACTCACAGCTCTGAGTACATCTATCTGTAGGATAAAGTCCTAGAATTGGAACTGCTGAGTCAAAGGTATTATGTGCAGTTATATTCTTAATAGATATTGCCAAATTGCTCTTAATGGATACATCACAGATCCTCATATATACTAACTTAAAGAAACTTTAGAACAGAACAAGATAAGCCACATTGTTGTCCAGATGAGTCAACTGATTCCGGGAGAGGGAAAGTGACTCACACAGTGGTGACTTAAGAGTCTTAAAAGACTTTAAGATCTTATTCTTTAAATGTAGTCTCTGCCCCCAATGTGGGCTGTAACTCACGATCCCGAGATCAAGAGTCGCATACTCTTCCGCCAGCTAGGCGCCCGAGTCTTAAAATGCTTTGAAGCCCATTTCATTTCATTTCATTTCGATTCATTTCGTTTCATTTCATTTCATTTCATTATTTTGATGCTACGGTTTGCTTGCTTAATGGTAGTAATTTAAAACCTAATTTCTCATTTTTCTTTCCGAATTTTTCCCTGGGCTATTTTCCTATCCTGGATTGGTCACGAGCGCTGTCAAATGACCTTAGGACAATTCTGACCGGCAAATCTGCCATGTGACCGATCTTCCTTGTCTTCGAAAATGCTGCACTTGGTAAACTGCCTCTAGGGGTGCAAAGTTCCGCCAGCCACTCCCTAGAGATCGTTTAAATTACAACTAGGGGAGAGAGCCGAAAATGCTGCACTTGGTAAACTGCCTCTAGGGGTGCAAAGTTCCGCCAGCCACTCCCTAGAGATCGTTTAAATTACAACTAGGGGAGAGAGCCGTAGCACTCGCGGGTAACCTCGCCGGGAACAATTTCGCAAGCTGCTGGTTGATTTGCAATTTATCTTTTAGACGAAAGGAAGCCCGCCTCTCGGTAGCGAAGTCGTCATTGGATGGCACGGCTGTCAATCACTAGGACTATAAGTAGGGGAGGCCGGCGGCTCCTCCCTCAGGAAGGCCAGGAGCGCGCGGTGTGCAGTGAGTCCGGGGGCGTGAGTGGCGCCGGGGAGAATCTCTGCGGTAATATCTGTTAGTCCGTAGTAACTGGAGTAGAAAATAGAAGGGAGCTCGCCTCTCCTCTTTTCCCTCCCTGCCTGGCAGGCGCGATGGCGGAAGCCGCGGTGACGGTCGCCGGCGGAGAGGTGGTGGCGGCGGCGGAAGGCTCGGGCTCCGCGGGCTTCTCTCTGGGCCGGGGCTTCTCGAGCTACCGGCCCTTCGAGCCCCAGGCGCTGGGCCTCAGCCCGAGCTGGCGGCTGACCGGCTTCTCCGGCATGAAGGGCTGAGGCTGCAAGGTCCCCCAGGAGACGCTGCTCAAACTCCTGGCGGGACTGACGCGACCAGACGTGCGGCCCCCGCTGGGCCTGGGCCTGGTCGGAAGCCATGAAGAGGCGGCCCAGGAAGGCGGCCTACCGGCCGGGGCCGAACCCAACCCCACCTTTCCAGCCCTGGGCATTGGGATGGACTCCTGCGTCATACCCCTGAGGCACGGGGGTCTGTCACTGGTGCAGACTACGGACTTCTTTTACCCCTTGGTGGAAGATCCCTACATGATGGGGCGCATAGCGTGTGCCAACGTGCTGAGTGACCTCTACGCCATGGGCATTACTGAATGTGACAACATGTTGATGTTACTCAGCGTCAGCCAGAGTATGACTGAGGAGGAGCGAGAAAAGATAACACCACTCATGATCAAAGGCTTTCGTGATGCTGCTGAGGAAGGAGGGACTGCAGTGACTGGTGGACAAACGGTGGTAAACCCTTGGATTATCGTCGGTGGGGTTGCCACTGTGGTATGTCAGCCAAATGAATTCATCATGCCCGACAGTGCAGTTGTTGGGGATGTGCTCGTGTTAACCAAACCCTTAGGAACCCAAGTTGCTGTCAATGCCCACCAATGGCTGGATAATCCGGAGAGATGGAATAAAATAAATATGGTGGTCTCCAGAGAAGAAGTAGAGCTGGCTTATCAGGAAGCCATGTTCAACATGGCTACCCTAAACAGAACTGCTGCTGGATTAATGCACACGTTTAATGCACACGCAGCCACGGATATCACAGGCTTTGGCATCCTAGGACACTCTCAGAACCTTGCAAAACAACAAAGAAACGAGGTGTCCTTTGTCATTCATAATCTGCCAATTATTGCCAAGATGGCTGCCATCAGCAAGGCCAGTGGGCGCTTTGGGCTCCTTCAAGGAACCTCAGCAGAAACTTCTGGGGGATTACTGATTTGTCTGCCAAGAGAACAGGCAGCTCGCTTTTGTTCTGAAATCAAATCTTCCAAGTATGGAGAGGGTCACCAAGCATGGATCGTCGGTATTGTGGAAAAGGGAAACCGGACAGCCCGGATCATTGACAAGCCTCGAGTTATTGAGGTCCTACCTCGTGGGGCCACTGCTACCGCTCTTGCTCCTGACAATTCCAGTGCCTCCTCTGAGCCTAGTTCGTGAGATGGAATAGCAGAAGTTGTTTGGACCTTAGAGCCTCTGTACACGATCATTAACGATTCTCAGAACTTTATTTTAAGAAGAAATTTCCAAAGAAGGTTGCCTGCATAGTAGTTCCAGCGGCCTTTTCGAGGTGATTTGAATCAGCCCATCCCAAGCTGCACATTCCAAGGCCAGAAGTAACATTTTGGACTTCGGGGGGAGGTTTGTTCATCTCGTATGTGTAAAAGGAGCAGAAAAACCTCTTTCCAAGAGGTTACTTCTTTCCAAGAGCAAGATGAGGCTATTCTGGTTTGAGGGATTTTTTTCTTGGCACTGGGTTGTCTGCACAGGGAGTGAGGTTATTTATTAGAATTACATACGCACCAAAAAAAGGTAAATTGCAAAATGATTTAGATCAGAAGCAAATAAGATTGGACCAATACTTTTGGTAAATCTAAATTGTTAAGAGAGATCTTACATGCATTGTCAAATTCTTTATTAGATTTTTCTGAAGTACTGGCTCTTTCCTGCTCTGGACAAGAATTGAGCAGCTTGTTCAATGACTGGGAAAGGAGGACCTGCAACCATCTGATTTGGTCTCTGTTAATGACGTCTCTCTCTCTAAACCCCTTTAAGGACTGGGAGAGGCAGAACAAGCCCCAGAGCCCAAACCTTGGTGGTCATTAAGATGTTCAATCTTGTGCTGAAAATTCCTGGTGATTTAATCAATAAAGAGTAATTTCTAGTGAAATAAATAAAAAGGACTTTGTGGGAAAATTCTTCTGGCTAATGTTTGGATTCTTGGAATTCTGAATCTTTTACAGTCATAAAATGAACCAATTGATACATTTAGAGTCTGGCAAGTGGAGAGTGAAGAATGTTTTCCCAGATTCTGGACTAGAGGATTTAACACCTAGATTTAGGTTTGCACCTTCCCCCTGTGTTGACAGCAGAGGACTCAAAACGGGCATAAACCCCAAGGACTAGCAGGTGGGAGAGGAAATAGCAAAAGAAAGGGGTCAACACTTCTTGGAAGATTGAAAGTAGGTGAAAGAAGGGTAACTGACTTAGCAGAATAGAGGAAGCCAAAGTAAATGCCTTCAGAGTTGGAGAATACTAACAGGAAGCAAGGCGATGTGCTCTGGAGGTACTAAGGGGTCAAGGGTGGGGATAAAGACAGATATTATTTGAAAGCTTCTATACAATAGGGTAATTATAATTAGATCTTTGAAGTTCACAAATCTCTTCCCGATGTCACATAGCCAGATGACTGCCTCTCACCTCTGTAGGTAAAGGGAGGTTTACTTTCTGGAAAATGAATTTTAAAAATACTGCAAAATTGGGGACACCACAGTAAAGGACAGGGGGCCTGACCAAAAACAAGAATAAAGGCTGAAAGAGATTGCCCCAGCCCCCTTCCTCCCCTTAACTATTTTTTTTATTTTTTAAAAAATTTTTGAAGATTTTATTTATTTATTTGACAGAGAGAGACATAGCGAGAGAGGGAACACAAGCAGGGGGAGTGGGAGAGGGAGAAGCAGGCTTCCCGCAGAGCAGGGAGCCCAATGTGGGACTCGATCCCAGGACCCTGGGATCATGACCTGAGCCGAAGGCAGATGCTTAATGACGGAGCCACCCAGGCGCCCCCTCCCCTTAACTATTAAAAAACACAGTCCAGAAAGCTTATACCGCCTTTGCTCCTCTGGAGAAAAAGAAAGTGCCCAGGAAAAAGACCTATAAACATTTAGGGAGCCCCTAGTGAAAATCCCTGTACCAGGAAGCCTCCCAGTTGAAAAGTTTCAAGCACATTCTTGTCAATGCCTCATTCTTAAATATAAGCGGTCAAGGATCACCAGACATTTGAGGTAAGCCTCTAACTTGAAAAGAAGTCAAAGAAACAAAAAAACAAGTAAAGAGACAAAACAGGGAGCAGAAGAAAAAAAAAAGAGGTAAAGAAGATAAAAGAGTTCATAAAAAGGTAATGAGAACAAAGCATTTAGAATATAAAATATAGCTAAAGTTTTTAAAATTCATTAGAATACTTAGAAGATGAAATTTATCAGAAAGTAGAACAACAAAAAGATGCACAATAGAAGAAAAAAATGTATGGAAATTAGAGGTAAGCCTGGAGGTTCAACATCTAGGAGGAATTCCAAAAAGAGGTAATAAAGTAAACGGAAGAAAAAAAATACATGAAATGATACAAGAAAGTTCTCTAAAATTTAAAAAGTTGTAAATACCACACATTTCTTGACTTCCCAGCATAGTGAATGAAAAATGACCTACATTAATTTTATTAAATTTTAAAATAACCAGCAATAAAGAGAAGTGTTTTATGTATATTAAGTCATTTGAACTGCCAACAACCCCATTTTGCAAATCAGGAAGCTGAGGTGCAAAGAGATTAAGAAATCCAATGTTGCACAGGCTAACAGGCAGTGTGAGTCCAGAGTCCATTATTAATTTTTTTTTTAGATTTTATTTTTAAGTAATCTCTACACCCAATGTGGGGCTCAAACTTACAATGGCAAGATCAAGAGTTGCATGCTCCACTGACTGAGCCAGCCAGATACCTCCAGAGTCCGTACTTCTAATCATTATGCTCTCCTCAAACCTTCTGGGGGGGAGGGGAAGAGCATGTAGAAAGGTCTGGCAATCAGAATGGTATCAGACTTCTCAACAGAGAATTGGAAGCTAAAAGACAATGAAGTAACGCCTTCAAAATCCTGAGGATAAATTATTTTCTCTGTGTAATTCTATACCTAGCCACATTTTACAAACAAGCACATTCCAAGGCCAGAAGTAAAAGTAAAAAAAAAAAGATATTTTTAGACATGCAAAGTATCAAAGTGGTTTCATCCCATGCATCTCAAGAAACTACAGGAAGATGTGCTCTAGGAAAATAAGGGGGCAAACTGGGAAAGAGGAAAACATGGGGTTCAGGAAACCCAAGCCAGCACAGGAGAAGGTGAAGGGAGGTTTCACGATAACAGCTCTACAGCGGGCCTAGAGAGCGAGCAGCCTGGAACAGGCACATCACTCAGGAAGAGGAGCCCAAAGCCTCCCAGGAAAAGGAAAATGGACCTGTTTGAGTACTGATACATTTGATTTTGTGAAAAATTATCTTGGAAGGTTAATGGAAGATGTAAAAAGAATTAGTGATAATTATATAGAAAACTAGCAAATGAAAAAAAATGAGGCAGTTATCAACTCCAACAAAAAATAAAACCTTGTGTGACAAATGAAATGTAATCATATATAGTATTCAGCAATGAACATTTACATAGTTGTAATGTAAATACTATCTAACTACAACAATCATTTAAAAAAAAATTCAACCAGTTTTTCTCCTACTCAAAGCTCTTAAATCACTTTCCATACAATCCCTGCTACATATCTCCAACCTCATTTCATGGCACTCGGCTTCCCTCTCTCACTAAACTCTAGCCCATTAGCCTTCCTGTGGAGCTCCAAACAAATCGAGGTCCTTTGTATTTGCAGTTCCCTCTGTCTGGAGCCTCACCTCAGGCTCTCTACCTGGCAGGCTCACCCTCAATCCTGTCTCAGCTCAAATTAAACCTCATAAAAACCTTCTCTGACATCAGCCCATACCTACCGACTCCCCAACTCATCACCTCATTTATTGGCTTCATAGCTCTAACCCTAATCTATAATTATCTTGAGAATGTGTTAGTTTACCTTCTAAGTGTCCCTTTCTGCTAGTATGTAAGCTCCAAGATGGCAGGAGATGTTCTGTATCCCCAGTACCTAGAACACTGTCTGATCCATAGTTAGTGCTCAGAATATATTGAATAAACGAGTGAGTGAGTAGGGTAAACGCTGGGGACCCTAGCACCTTCTTTGTCCACACTTTCCTTGCTCTTGGTGTCTCCTAGTGGTGGAGGCTGGTATCACCAATCTCTTAAGACAAGGCTTTGAAGAAGAAATTCAGGCCTTGGTTCTGTTTGTCCACATACACAGCTCTCTAACTGGTTGGAGTGGGCAGTACAAAAGGGGAGGAAAATGATGGGATGCATCCTCTTAGTTAACCTAGAAAAGGTTAGGGGTTGAGAGCAAGATAGGCATCCATCTTTTCCTTGGGGAGGAGCTGGGCAGCAAAAGAGAGGCAGCAGGTGGTGGAGGGGACACGGCCTTGGGTAGAAATCAGAACAGAATCACAAATAGAGGAAAGGAAGGTGATGGAAGAAAAGAGAAAGAAAAGGAAAAGGAAGCAAAATGCAGAAAAGAAAAAGGAGAGGAAGTTGAAGATAGAGGAAGAGAAAGAAGATGAAAAGACAGGACGGAAGGACAGAAGAAAAGGCAGTAGCAAGGTAAGCTCAGCTAATATCAAAAATATTGAGCTGCCTCTTTTACCCCCTTGTGGGGGTAGGGAGATTTATTTCACTTGCTGAGGAGCACTGGGAGGTACTGGTGAGCTTCAGCATTCACCTTTCTGGGTGATCTCAGAGAAGTCTCTGGGCCTCAGTTTCTTCATCTGTAAAATAGGCACAGCCATACCCACCTACAGCAGGGAAGTCATGGAGAGGATCCCATGAGACATGGTCCTATAAATTAGTATTTATTAGATCTAATCAAGTACCAGGCCCTGGAGAAACAAAAGCCTGACACTGCTTCTGTTCTCCAGGAGACTCAGTCTAAAAGGAGATCTAGAACAGGGACACCCATCACCCCAAAATCAAGATGAAGAATGGTAAGTGACATATGGATTAGAGTGGATTAAGTGCTATAGGTGGTCAAATTATTTCCTTTTTGGAGGAAGTTTAGGAAGGCTTCCCAGAGGAGGTGGCTTTGAAGCAGGGCTCTGCAGAATGAGTAGAATTTAGGTTTGGATATGCAGAGAAGGGAAAATGGGCATTCCAGATATGAGCAAAATTAGGGAGAGTGGGGATCATCTGGCTGGATTTAAGCATGGGTGTAGGGGAATAAGTCTGGATACATAGATTGGGGAAGGACTTCTCTCTCTCTCTCTCTCTCTCTTTTTAAAGTAAGCTCTACACCCAATATGGGGCTTGAACTCATAACCCTGAGATCAGAAGTCACATGCTCTACTGACTAAGCTAGCCAGGTGCCCTAGGAAGAGCTTCTAAAGGTGTTGGGGACTCCCTGGCCTGAATGGGCTAGCCTGGAGATTTCTCAAAACCTCTGTCATGACTCCCCCTGAAAAACTTAATAAGAACAAATACTTTTAGTTATAGTAGCATCATTTCTGCCATCCCTCAGTTCAAAACCAACAAGGTCAATGGCTCTACCTCCAATAAGAACAGCATTGTGATACAAACAAAATACACATTGTCCCGGCCTTCCCAGCACACACATGAAGGGTCCTTGGAGGCTGCCTAGGCCAGAGCCCCATTACATAGATAGGGAAATCATGGCTCAGAGAAAAGAAACAATCTTCCCAAGGGCATTGGTGCTTGGGTTCCCAATCATCTGACTCTTAGTTTGCCATCATCCTCTATTGTCTCTAGGATCTTAGCAGTCCAGGTTCCCTACCCCAACACCACCCACCCAGCTTATGGGTCTCTGCTACTTTGTTCTCCAATCGTTGCCACCTCTTCCACTCCAGTGTTTTCCAAAAGCCATACTGGGATCAGTTGCACACGGTTGGGCACAGTGGTGAAGGCATCCAAACTCTTGCATAACAGAAGGACAGTGTGTGCATGTTTGCTTGTCCCAGCTTGCCCATCCTGTCATTAAATATTTATTAGCCTACACTGGGAAAACACCTTTGGTCAAAAAGACTAGGGCACCCAGTCCCTAAAGGGATAGGCTCGTAAAGGCCAATCACAAATGTGAACCAAAAGCCAAGACCAAGCACACTGAGGCCCTGACTAGAGCAGGGAGGTCGGGTTGCTAAGATGTGTCTGAGGAGAATGGAGAAAAGCGAATGGATGTGGGGCTGAGGGTACAGAGTCTGGATGAAGGGTCCAGATCATGGGGCCAATTACATGTTCAGGTCTGTTCCCTCTCCTGCACGAGGGCCTTCCCCACCCCTCCAACCCTATGCTGTGCTGGAGCTGGGTTTGCTTGGTCTTCCAAGGACAATGCAATGGAGCAAAGAACTGGGATGTTCTGCAGGATGCTTGGCAAAAGCCTTACAAGCTCAGTCAGGAGCTCCTAGAAGGAAGGCAGAGGCAGTCCCACAAAGAGTGTCTCCTCCTTCCTGTCAATCACCAAGGACCATCTGACCTGTGAGCTCTAGAAGTCCTGGTCCCTGACTCTTCAAAAATCTGAGATGCAGACGACTCCTGAGAAAGCTGTGTTTTACATTCCAGTAAAAGACTTTGGATTCTTGTCTGGAGAAGCTTCGCAAACCTTGGGGTAGGTGCTATGGAAGGTACTTTCAGTTCCCAGATACATAGGCAGCTCAATGTTCTGAACTTCAGACCTGTATGTCCACCTGCCTACTGGACGTCATCTAGATGTTCTAGAGCCATCTTAGACTCAACAGGCCCCGAACTGAATTCATTATCTTCCTTTCCACCTCAACTTCTGTGTCCTCTTTTCAGCAAATGACAAAATTATCCATCCATTCACCCAAGCCAGAAACCCAGGAGTTACCCAGGACTCCCTCTTTTCTCCCGAATCCCATATCCAACTTCCACGTTGCCTAATCCTGCAGCAACTTCTGTGCTCTCTTCTTACCCTGCAGCTCAGCAGCATCCAAAATCAGATGTCCCCTTGTTTTGGAACACTTTCCTCCTCAGCCTCTATAATACCACACTCTCGATTTTCCTGTTATCTCACCTGTCTCTTCTCTTTTGCTCAACTGCTAAATGTTGGAGTACCCCAAATCTTAGTCTTGTCTATCTAGATTCCTGTAGTAGTCATTCTTCTCCAAGTCTATGACTTTAAGTACTGTCTAATGACTGAGACTACCAAATGTGAATCTGTAGCCCTGATCTCTCTTCTAAACCTTAGTCTCATAAATCCACTGAATTGATATGTAGCTTCAATTAGCTTTGTTCTAAACCAAACTCCTGATGCCATGTATGTTCAATCCTGCACCTCACTTTCCTCATCCCCGTATGAGTCATCACCATCCACCATGTTGCTCAACATTCAAAACCTGTAAGCCATACTTCACTCTATCCTTCCTCCCATACCTCTAATTCAAAATCAACAAAGCCTATAGATCTAACTCCAAAAATATCTCCCCAATACAACCACTTCTCTCCATCTTCACTCACCATCAATCTGGCCCAGAGTCAACATCATCTTTTCCTTGGGCAATTGCAGTAACTCATTTCCCTGCTTCTACCCTTACCCTCATTCTTAACATGGCAGCCAGAGGGTTCATAAATACAAAATATGATCATACAACTTCCCTGCCAAAGCCCTCCAAAGGGTTTCCATAATACTTAAAATCTAAAATAAAACAAAATATAAAATAAAATCCATGGTTGATCAATCTGATCTTGCCTCTTGTCACTTCCCTAATACCACAACCAACTACTCTCCCCCTTCCTCACCATATTCCTTGCCACACTGGAATTCTTTCTGTCTTTAGAACATGCCAAGACTTTCTTGCTTTAAGCACTGGTGATCCCTCTACCTAGAGCTCTATTCCCCTTGATTTTTGCTCAGATTAAATGTCACTTTCTCAAAGACAAGTAACAGAAAACCCAACTAAAAGTGGTTTAACCAATAAAGGGATTTATTTTTTTATATAACCAGAGTCTTAAATTAGGACCTTTCTGGGAAATAAGTGTACCAACAATGTTACCAAGGATCCAGGTCCTTTCTATCTTCCTCGCTGCCCATCAGTTTGTGGGCTAGCCCTCCACACGAAGATTTCTTCACATACTAACATCTAAAGGTAGCAACATCCTGGGATTTTTTTAACAAAAGAACTGAGAATCTTTCCCAGAAGTCTCCAACAGACTTCCCAACTTCTCATTGTCAAGAACAAGGCCATATACTCACCCATAAACTGATCAGGCCAGGGCAATGGGGCCGCATGATCAATCAAGTAGAGGAGGGTGAACACCAGAATAAAATCACGGTTGTACAAGAATGCAGGAGGGGAAAAGGCAGTTGAGCTGGTAACCAACAATGCTTACCCCATCTTCCCTGGATCATGCAATCTAACGTTGCCCCCACTTTTCACAGTGTTTAAATAATTTTTTTTCCATTGTATTTATTATCATTTGAGGCAATATAGGGTAGGGTTAAAAAACGGACTCTGAAACCAAATTGCCTAGAACTGAAACCTGGCTACCACCTTATCAGCTGTTGAGTTAAATTACTCAATCTCTCTGTTTCCTTACCTGTAAAATGGTGATGACGATACTACCTACCTCCTAGGGTTGGTGTGAGGATTAAATATGTAAAATGCTTAGAACGGTTACCCTAGTTCCTATATCCTGGAGACATTCTTTTTTTTTTTTTTTTTTTTTTTGAGTTTATATAAGTTTTATTTTTTCCCTACTTTAAGTCTTCTAAAATAAACTTCTTGTATTTATGAGATCTTTATACATTTTAAGCGATTGGTAACTCAAGCAGGTACATAGCCATGTCTATTAACAATCCTTACATCCGGGGTGCCTGGGTGGCTCGCTCAGTCGTTAAGCATCTGCCTTCAGCTCGGGTCATGATCCCAGCCAGGGTCCTGGGATCGAGCCCCACATTGGGCTGACTCCCTGTTCCGTGGGAAGCCTGCTTCTCCCTCTCCCACTCCCCCCGCTTGTGTTCCCTCTTCAGCTGTGTCTCTCCTGCATGCTGCTGACGGCCGGGTGGCCCGGCGCCGGGGGCCCCACGGGGCCCGGGGTGCCGCTGCCGCTGCCGCCCCCGGAGCCGCCGCCGCCGCCGCTCGGGCTCGGAGCCGCCATTGTTGGGAGTGAGGAGCCGAGCGGCGGCCTATCCTGGAGACATTCTTGTATCCTTATAATAAATTTCCCTTTCTCGCTTAAACCCTCCTCCATTTCTGGGGTTTTCCACGGAGCGCCCCACCCCCTTCCCCGCTCCGTCATTTCTCTTTGGCGCCATCTGGCGCCCACAAGAGAAGGGACGCGCCTGCACCCTCCTCGCCCTCTGTCCATTGTCTCTTCGCGGTCGAATCTGGTCTCTATACCTTTAAGATGCTATCGGCCAAGACTGAAGAATCCAAGGCTGCGGGGTAAAGGGCGGGCTTCAGTAAAGTCCACAGAAGTAATTGGTCTTTCCTGCGGCTCCGCCCCGAGAAGCAGTCGTGATCGCCTGTGATTGGTCAGGGTCCTTGGAGGCGGGTTCCGAGCTTGGCGCGGTGTTGTTCCGTGCATCCAGACTGCTGCGTGGTGGGTGGCATGTATCGGGCGAATGGGGACGCGCGTGGGGACACGGGGGGAGACGGCACTGCTGCTGCCGGCCCCTTCAGCTTCAGCCCGGAGCCCACGCTCGAGGACATGTAAGCCGTCCCTGCCCGGCCTGGGGAGGTGGCCCCCTTTCTCCCTCCTACTGGGGAGGGTCCTTCACGTGGTCTGGAAGAAGGCTAAGCGGCTATGCTGGTGTCCCAGCTCGGCTGGCTGATCGCGGGCGAGTCATCTCACCTCCTTATCTGCAAAATGGGCTTAGTGATGCCCACCAAAGGCAGGGGAAATGGTGACGCCCGTTGAGTAATATCAGAACCAGCCCTGGGGAAATTGGGCTGCCACTTCCGATGCTGCTTCTGCCTGGCCCCTGCCCTCCAGGAGTGGGTGGTAGGACGGGGCAAATGCAGTGCTGAGAGGTGGGTGATATTATTTTTGCTGGAGGAAATCAAGGAGGGCTTCTTAGGGGGAAGTGTCCCTGGAGCTGCCCTTTTCTAAAATCGGTAGGATTTCGATATGCAGAGAGAGGACTCTTCCTCAGGTGGAAGAAACTGCAGAAGCAGCAGCAAGAGGTGGAATAATGGAAAAGAGGGTATTGTTAGTTTTCCATAGAGTTGAGGGTCTGTGTAGGGCGCACCCACTTTATAGACGAGGAGTCCAAGTCCCAAAGAGAAGAAATGATTTGCTTAAGGCCATCCAAGGAATTCGTTGCCCAACCCCTGATACTTATGCCCCCATTGCATATCACTGAGATGCCCGCCTGGGCTCTGTGTCTTCTCTTGGGTTCTCTAACCCTGGAACCAGGACTTCCACCCTTTTCTTCTATTCCAGCCGCCGCCTCCATGCGGAGTTTGCTGCTGAACGAGACTGGGGCCAGTTCCACCGGCCTCGGAACCTCCTGCTGGCCTTGGTGGGGGAAGTCGGGGAGTTGGCGGAGCTCTTGTGAGTAGATGAAGTCGTCTTGGAACAGTCTGTGTTATGGGGGAGGGGAACATTTATCTGATCATTAACTACCCATGCTGGGCTCTGTACCTGGGGATTGAAAGGACTCACCTGTCCCTGCCCTCTTGGGGGTGGAAAGGAGGGTGTTCTTTAGAAGACCTACCTCCCAGTGGCATTCCAGCCGTGAGAATCATTTGCAAAGGTAGTGAAGTGGGAAAGGGCAAGTTAAATTCAGGGAGATCCTGAGACTCCTTCAGGGTAAGCTTTTCGAGGGAGAGCAAGGATTTTGTATCTGTTTTGTTGTCTGCCGTGTCCCACGTGCCTGGTGCACCAAAGGCAGTGGTATCTACAGAGTGAGTGATGGGGCTGTGGAATAGAAGGGTGGCAATATGAACCCAGAGTGACAGAGCTGGAGTTAGGAAGTGATGGACTTTGGACAGAAGACCTGACCAGATTAGAGTGGTAGAAAGATCCCTTTCTGCAGGGTGGATTGGGTTACCAAGAGAATTGGGGCAGGGGAGACCTATGAGGAGGCTGATACAGATCAGGCAAGAGGTGGTAAGGCAGGCCTAAACCAGGGCAGTCACTTTGGGGATGGAGAAATGAGAGCACAGAGATAAGTGTGAGGGCAAGCCATTCATTCATTACAGATATATGAGCATCAGCTATGTGCTAGGGCTCCTAGAATGAACAAGTTAGGTTCCTGAGGCTCCTGGCTGGCCCAGTCAGTGGAGCATGCAACTCTTGATCCCAGGGTTGTGAGTTCAAGCCCCTCATTGGGTGTAGAGATGACTTAAAAATAATCTTTGGGGGAAAAAAAAACACGGTTCTTGCCTTCACAGTACAAGGAGAATAACAATAAACTAATTTTATTTTATTTTTTTAAAAGATTTTATTTATTTGACAGAGAGAGACACAGCGAGAGAGGGAACACAAGCAGGGGGAGTGGGAGAGGGAGAAGCAGGCTTCCCACGGAGCAGGGAGCCCGATGCGGGGCTCGATCCCAGGACCCTAGGATCATGACCCGAGCCGAAGGCAGATGCTTAACGACTGAGCCACCCAGGCGCCCAAAATCCAGGAGTTTGGATTTTATTCCAAGTACAGTTGGGGAACTTTAGCAGCGGAGGGACAAGATGTAATTTGTGGGTTTAAAAGATGGTACTGGGCAAGAGTAGAAGGTGAGTTAGCAAGGTTTCCCAGTGGTCCAGGTCTGGGGATTAGTCTGGAGTCGCAGTGGCTGGGGCTGGTGAGAGGTGGAATTGGGTCTTAACGAGTGAAATGTTCTCTTGGCCAGTCCTTGGCTCAGGTTGGGACACAGAGGTCTGGATGAATCATCTGCTGGGGTCTCTTCCCCACCCTGACTCTGCCTGGGGCCCAGGTGGGTTGAGTTGTCCTTGAAGGAACTTCCTAAGAGCTGGAAGTGTGTTGTTGCAAGGACTGGGGGGCTCCTAAGAGAGGCGGAGCCCATCGTATTAGCTAGCATCTGTGTTTGTGCCTGTGTGTTCTGCCCCCAGTCAGTGGAAGCCTGATGAGGAGCCTGGCCCCCAAGCTTGGTCCCCCAGGGAACGGGCAGCCCTTCAAGAGGAGCTTAGTGACGTCCTCATCTACCTGGTAGCGTTAGCAGCCCGCTGCCATGTGGATCTGCCCCAAGCGGTGCTCTCCAAGATGGACCTCAACCGCCGGCGCTACCCAGCACATCTGTCCCGTGGCTCTGCCCTCAAGTATACAGACTTGCCCCATGGGGCCACCTCTGAAGACCAAGCTGTGGGGCCTGCAGACCTTGACTGTGAGTCCACAGGCCAGGCCTCAACCTAGAAACATGGGCACAGGACTTGCAACTCAGCATGGCATCTGAGAAGCAGAGAGTGGCTTGGCCATGGAACTTTGTTCTAGTCTTTTCCTAACAGATCAGGGGCCTGGGGGCCCTATTTCATAAGGTCTGCGGCCCAAGAACCTCCAGAAGACAGCCTCCTGGTATTTTTCACTCTCAATAAAAGTTCTGGCTAGCAACTTCTAGATTCTTCCTGGAGTGACTGGGGAGGCTCTATCTTAGCAGGTACTGGAGCAGGGCGCCAGGGATGCCTCTGAGCCCAGCTGCCATGTTTCTCTAGTATACCTCCCACCTACAGGGCAGAGAGAGTGGGTTTCTAGCAAGATCCCTGTTTGATGTCATGCAATTCCCTTAGCCCTTCTGGGCCTCTAAAGGGGACTGGAGGCTATATTGTAGTGTTGGTTAAGGGCCCAGATTCTGGAGCCAGGCTATCTGGGTTCAAATGCCATCTTTGATAATTACGAGCTGGATGACGTTCATTAAATTACTTAGTCTTTCTGCACCTTGGTTTCCTCATCTAAAATTAAAATAATGGTATCTACCTTATAGGGTTGTAAGGTTTAAGTCGTTTTTAAGGAGAGTGCTTAGGACAGTGCCTGGCATATAGGAGGGACTAAGTTTGCAGTTATCTGTTTGCTTTTTCAACTCAAAACTTTCAGGGCCCCAGAGCAGGGAATGTCAACAGTTAAGAGGGTCCTGGGCCTAAAACCCACCTTTGTCGATCAGGACCCCAACCCTGTGAGAGCCTAATGCTCCTCTCCCTGGGCCCTCATCACAAATTAGGGTCAAGTGTCTGATAGGGAGAACAGAGAGACTCCTCTCATCTTGGAGAGGGCCTCTTACCTCCTCCCCTATCCTCCCAAGGCCAATTTCCACTTGCACCTCTGGTGTTGGGTGCGTATGATTTACCCCTTGTGTGACCTCAGGCACATCACTTCCCTTTAGGGGATAACCATGGCCTACCTCCCTCAGTGTGCAGTAATGCCAGAAAAAACCCTCCAAACTACTTTTGCTGCCCCTCTGAGCCTAAAGAGGCATTCTTCTTTACTGGTCTCATTCCTTTTACTAATGACCTCACTCCCTTTTAACCAGTGACCTCTTACTTGCCAGGTAAAACAAAATGCGGATTAGAACTGCTTCAGCTTTGTATTCCCAAACCCACCTTTCCTCTCCCTACTAGTGACAGCAGGAACCTTATCCTTACTGGTCTCTTATCGTATGTCCTCTCCATGATGAGTTACCTTCCCTCTCTTCTATATAACCAACTTCTCTTCCTTTCTGTCAGCTCTGCCACCAGCATATATAAAGCATCATCAGGTTTCTTCCCTACTGACCAAACAAACCCAACGAACCTCCAGCCATTTCCCTCTTGCTTTTCACAGCCAAGCCTCTTAAAATGGGTTGTCTACACCCATCCACTCGGCTTCCTCATTCTCCTATTTATACTCTCGCCCACTCAAGGATGGCTTTCACCCCCACTCCTCCTGTCACCACTTTCCCTGAGCTACAGATACAGCATCTAACAGAGTGACCACTCCCTCCATGAAACACTTTCCTTTAGATTTCCCAGACAGGACGCTTCTGTTTTCTTTCCAGCTCTGGCTGTCCTTTCACAGACTTTCCTTGGGTACCCTCTTCTAGAAGAGGTATCATGCACTCCAGACCTGCTATCCCCAAGCTGTTATTTCCAGTCACCTGACTCCTCTGCGTTTACCTCACACTCAACGTGTCCAGATTGGGGTGTAACAATTGCCACCACTTCAATTCCTGTCCTGCTCCTCATCCTGTGCCCTCCTGACACCGAACGCTGGCATCCAAGTTAAGAAATGAAGTCAGCCCATCTCTCCTAGAAGGAAATTCATGCCTGCTCGCCGAACAATGCAGCGGCTGCTTGACCAGAATATGCTCTATTTGTGGACCCTTCCAGACTTTAAGTTATGAGGACTCCCCACACACATAAAAAGCCAGTTCAGGGAACCCCTTTGGGCCTATTGCCCCACTTGGCTCCATAACTCATTCAAGTCACTTAAGCCTGGATAAGACACCAACTTTCCTCCTTCCCCCCGCCTCACTCACAGGCACAGGTGGGGCGAGGATATAATACTTTATTCACTAACACGGGTCAAGGGGTTGTAGTGAGCGGGGAGTGGGCATTGTTTCCAGGGTTCCCAGTAAGGGGATTCTCCCTGCCTCCCAGTTCCAAGGCAGCCAGGCCTGCCATCCCACCCTTTCCCAGCCCCTGGTGGTGAGCCAGGGAGGTCCTGGTTAATGCGGCCCCAGGTCTAGGGTCCCAGCGTGTCCGCCCCCACTCCTCCCACAAGCCGGACGCTCGCAACCCCGCGGCGACAAGAACGGTGGCTCAGCTGCCCTCGCACTCTGGGCAGCGCTCGGTGGCAGTGGCGGCCGTGGCGCCAGGCGGTAGCTTGAAGTCCCGGCCGCAGCCAGCGCAGATATAGAGCCGGCGCCTCATGTGCGCGCGACGGTGGCGGATGAAGTGCGAACTGAGACGGAAGCGCCGGCCGCACTCCGCGCACGGGTAGGGCCGCTCGCCCGTGTGCGTGCGCGCATGCTCCGCCAGGTTGGAGCGGTGGCCGAAGCGGCGGCCGCACACGGCGCAGCGGTGCGGCTTCTCGCCCGTGTGTACGCGCCGGTGCTTGGCCAGCGCCGAGCTCTGCGCGAAGCGCGTTCCGCAGTCGGCGCATGCGTACGGCCTCTCGCCCGTGTGCGTGCGTCGGTGACGCGCCAGGCACGAGCTGCCGCCGAAGGCGCGTCCGCAGTCCGGGCACGCGTACGGCTTCTCGCCCGTGTGCACGCGCAGGTGCTGGGCGTAGTTGGAGCTCTGCGCGAAGCGGCGGCCGCAGTGCGCGCATGCGTACGGCTTCTCGCCCGTGTGGCGCCGCCGGTGCTGCCGCAGGTTCGAGGCGGCCGAGAAGCGCTTGTCGCACTCGGGGCACTCGTAGGGCCTCTCGCCCGTGTGCGTGCGGCCGTGTTTGGTCAGCGCCGACTTCTGCGAGAAGCGCCGGCCGCACTCGGTGCACGCGAAGGGCCGCTCGCCCGTGTGCGTGCGTGCGTGCTTGGCCAGCGTGGAGCGGCGCGCGAAGGCGCGGCCGCAGTCCGGGCACGCGTGTGGGCGCGCCGGGTCGGCCGACGGCGCTGGCGCCTCGCTCGGGACCTGCGGGGAGAGGGGGAGGGGGGACACGTCAGCCCTGACAGCCGGGCGCGGGAGCCGGAAGCCGGGGTGTCCGCAAGCTGCAGCCTCTCAGTTACCCGTTGTGAAATAGAAAAAGCGGCGGTGCCAGCCTCGGGGCGGTTGTGCGCTTTAAATGAGATAGTATTGTTAACGTATGTATCACAAGGCCTAGTGTCATTCTAGCAGTTCGTTAATTCGACATATTTATTGAGCGCGTACAATGTGCCGGACTCTGCTTAGGCACTGGGGATTCAACATTAAAATTAAAAAAAAAAAAAATGCTTCAGGAAAAATGGATAAAGAGTGCTGGTATTGGGGCAGGGAGTGGCGTGCTGCACATTTAAATAGGATTGCTAAGAAACCTTACTGATAGAACGTGAGCAAAGACTTAAAGGAGGTGAGAGAGCAGGCTACAGACGGACCAGCAAGGCCCTGCGGGGAGTTTGCCTGTTGAGTTCCAGGAATGGCATGAAAAAGTGCCTAAGGCAGAATGCTTGAGGGACAGAGTGATGAATGGGGTGGTCTTGGAGGGGATCTCCTAGCTTAGGGCCAAGTAATATGAATGAGATGGGGAGCCAATAGAGATGTCAGATGGGTTTGGAGCAGGGATCTGAACAGATCAGACTCGTTTTAAAAGTCACCCTGGGGTTGCTGGAGTTGAGAACAGAAAGGAGGGGAGAGGGCGAAGAGAAGTGGCTCAGACCCAGGTGACAGGTGGAAAGTGAAGGTGGTCTGCTTCTGGATATATTTTGCAGTTTGAGACAACAGACTGGATAATAGATTGGATACATAGTGTAATGAAAGGAGTCAAAATGACTCCAAGGATTTTGAGTTTGGCCACTGCAAAGGTGGAGTGGCCATCTGCAGAGATGAGGGCAGTAGGAGAAGCAAGGTGGTAGGTGAAATTTGTTTTGGAGCATATTTGCAGTTCTCCTGGACACATCTGGAGCTGAAAGAGGCCTATGCTTGGAGATGTTAATTGGGAAGCTGTCAGCCTATCAATGTTTTTTAAAGCTGAGTCCGGATGAGATCACCCCAGGAATGGGCAGAGAGAACCTGAGGCAACCAGATGGGCAGCCAGCAAAGACTGAGCAGGAGCAGTTAATGAGGCAGGAGATCCAGGAGGGCATGGTGTCTTAGAAGCCAGGCCGGGACCGAGTCCAGAGTCTTTAATAAACTTTTCAGAGCAAGCACCTATCATTTTTTAAGTTGTGAGGAAAGCAAGGCCTGAAATGGAAAATTTTGAAAATGAGCTGGTTTCATGAGGTTTGAGCCTCTAGAGATAAAATCCAGAAAAGAAAAATGCTTTGTAAGAGGCAGGAGAAGAGAAAACATTTTGTACTAACAGCAGAGTGAAGAGGAATACTGGGGGCACGTTGCTCTCTTCTTAGAAAAGAGAATGCTCATCCTAGCAAAAGTGATATATTGAACACCTACCGTGAACCGGACAGACACATTAATTCAAGACCAAATGAAATAACTGGCACATATTAAGGACAAGAAAGTGTTAGCTTCTCCCCACATTCAATCTCCACAAAGTAGTTATTACTATTCTCATTTTATAGATAAGGAAACTGTTAAGAGAGGGGAGTGACAAGGAATAGTAAGGCTCTTTTATTTCTGAAGTTGCAAGGAGGGCAACTTCAAGTCCTTCAAGATCTTTTATAAAAAGGCAGCTTTTTGGTAACCAACTCAAACTGGAAAACAAGGCAGTTTGGGAAATTAGTGACCAGCCATGGGAACTCTGGTTTAAACAGTATTTATAGTGATAACAGTGATAACATTACAGTGTAAGGCTTTGACAGTGCTATTTTATGTACATTATCGTATTAAAGCTTCGTGTCACCCCCTTGAATCAGGGTGTTATCTTTTGATAGTTGGGAAAACAGAGGCTCGTTGAGATTACATTCACAAAGCCAGGAGGAGTCGGGACTGAGCACTCACCCTTTCCCAGTAGGCTACACTTACTTCCCCACACTAGAATAGCCAAGATGTGACAGAGGCTGGACTCCAAGTCCCTGGTGCTCTCCAAGGGGGATTCAAGGTTAAAATACAACTTGATACTTTAAATCAAGAAACTCCCCACAGCAGGTTTGGCACAGTCTGAATTCAACGTAATACTTTGCAATCTCGCCCTGGTTTTGACATCTATTGGCTTTATTTCAACACATCAGCCATTGTGGAGAGAATTTTTCTCATTATGTTTACATTTTTCTGGCCCATTTTTCTTTGGCACCCTTCTGTAAGATGACTTTGACAAGCCTGAGGGCTTCCTCGTGCTGGGTTCACTGACTTATGAGAAAGGAATCCTTCACATGAGTAGCCTTAGTATCTCCAGCTTCAGGACAAGGGGCCTTGGATGCCCCAGGAAGAATATATATATATATATATATATATATATTTTTTTTTAGTAATCTCAACGTGAGGCTCAAACACGTGACCCTCAAATACATGAGATCAAGAGTCGCATGTTCTACCAACTGAGCCAGGGTCCAGTTCATTAAGACCCCAGGCAAGTCACTCCCTTCTCCTGCCTCAGTGTCCCAAGGAAGGCAAGGTAGGCTAGGTGAGATCAAAATTTCCCAACGTGAAGCATGCACACCACAAGATGCAAGAGGACTCTAGGTGTTATGTAGGAAAACTATCTTATTATAATCATTATGTATTTATTTTTACAGACATTAGAAAAACAATAGATCACATGAAACCCACAATTCCATCAATATTGTGTAGATGAAGGCAGGTTTATTTAGCAAAATGGTGTGAATCTATCTGAAGAAAAGCAGTAAATAAATGAGCACAACAGATGGGCAATATACATGTCACTGAAGCTTGGCAAATACCAGGCTAGGAGATCATTAAAGGCCCTTCTACGTCTTAAATCTACAGCTAGTAGACTTAAATATTAGAACGATATTTGTACTATAACAAGAGGTACTATGAGTATACAATCAATGTGATATCATAATAGGAAAATCCAAGTATTTGAAGTTTGTGATTTTGTCTTCCTGCTTAGGTTTTTGTTTTTGTTTTAAATCAGGGCAAACATGTCTGTTCCCCCTAGCCATTACTTTCCTAAATTAAGAACAACAGCTACCAAAAAAAAAAAAAAAAAACAACAGCTACCATTCATTGAGGATTCACTATGTGCCGGGAACTGTGCTAAGTGCTTTTCACCCATGTTCTCGTTTTAAACTCTCACAACCCTTTCTTTTAGGTACTATCTGCTCCATTTTTGAACAAGGAAATAAGACTCAGCAGTAAAGTGATTACCCAAGGCCCTACAGCTCATCAATGGCAGAGCCGAGGTTGGAACTGAGAGTCTGTCCTTGTCCAAAATACGCATTCTCTTAGCCATGATGCAATTCTCTGTCATTGACAAGTCGGGAGATCACCTACACAGCTTGTCTCCCTCCCCTAGGCTCTTTTAGCAGTCAGAATCTCCCCTTTTTGGTACAAAGTATAAAATAACAACCCTATTCTCTTGCTCCTAGCTACAGGAATTGTGATCCACAGATCAGCAACAACAGCATCACTAGGAACTTGCTAGAAATGCAGAATCTCAAGGCTGACCCCAGACCTGCAGAATCAAAATCTTCTTTTAACAAGATCACCAGGTGATTTGTATGCATGTTAAAGTGAAGAAACCTGATCTAGAAGAGACAAGAGCTACTCCTGGAGAAAGCAGGTGGAAAAGGTGAAGAGGGCTTTACAGGCTGAAAGACCACACGGGCAAAGTCTTAGAGATGAGAAAGGGTTGGGTGTGTTTGAAGTCAGGGCATGGGATGGGTACTGAGTGATTAGAGATAAGCCAAGATGTGAGGTCAGATGGTGAGTAGCTTTGAATGCTAGGCTTAGGAGCTGAGACTTTATCCTGAAGGAAACAGGAAACCACTCAAGGATTTAAGCAAAGAGAGACAGAATTGGATATGTATAGAGCCCTCTGAGAAAATCTTTTCTACTCATTAAAGATAGACTAGATTTTGACAGGCAGTGAGAGGATACTCCAGCCCAAATGCGCATAATTCAGGCCTATTCTGGGCAACGACTGGCCACGGGACTGGGTGATAGCAAGGAGTCACAGAATGTCAGCATTGGAAAGAGCTTTCAAGATCACCATTTTTAGAAACTGAGTCTCAGGGAGACCACACAGCAAATTAATGAGCTATGCTGTGGGCACAGTGCTAAATGTTCATAGGGTGTCTGTGTGCAATCCTCAATTCCAACCTCCTCCCCCAGACCCAGTAACCCAGATGATACTTCTCAGGCTGGTATTCGAGGACCTTAACTTTCATTACCCCTCTCTACCGATGAAAAAGCCGAGGCCAAGCTGGTAAATGGTAGAATTAGGATTTGAACCAATGCTTTTCACTGCTACATGATACCATTTAGAGTCCAGCCCTACATACCTTTGATGACTAGACATGCCCGCTCTCCACCTCCTCATCCTTACCTCCAGCCAGTCCAATCGGGGTTCCCAAATATCCCCTTCTCTCCGTCTTTTCTCCACTGCTGTCACAACCTTAGAGCAGGCTATCAGCCTTCCCTGGCCTGGTCTCCCCATAGCAGCCAGTGATGCTTCTAAATAGAAAATCTAGTCATGTCCCTCCTCCAATTTGAGGCTCTAAATTCCTATGCTGGCTTCCAATGCCATTTTACTCTCTGGCTACCCCGACTTCTCTGGCCTCATCTCCTCTGAGCCTCTGCGTTTGCTATTCCTCCTCCGGGGATGCCCTTTCTCCTTCTCCATTTGCCAGATCACCACTGTGTCTTCAAGCACCAAGTCAAAAGTCACCTCCATGAAGCTTTCCCCATTGCCTTGAGTTGTCTGCCCTCAGTCTTCTGTCTAGGCCTCCAGGTTGGTTTCCCTGTTCACTCCCAGCCCCGGGGTTCAGGCCAGAAAGTTCTTTGATAAAAAGGAGTTGAAAAATCTCCAGAAGGATGTCCTAGTGCAAGGTCCTGAACCGTAGGGAGAAGAATGACTATCAGCAGCAAATATTTACATAGTGTTTATTATGCACCAGACACAGTTCTAACTCTTTTCAGTACTAACTCATTTAGTCCTCACAACCTTAAGAAGTAGATGCTGTTATGATTTCCCTTTTACAAAGAGGAAACTGAGCCACAAAGAGGTTAAGAAACTTACCCAAGGTCACACAGCTGGAAGGTGATAGAGTTGGAAGTCCACCTAAGCTCTGGAGTCTGGGTTCTTTTGTTTTTTAAGATTTTATTTTTTTAAGTACTCTGGGGCTCAAACCCACAACCACAAGATCAAGAGTCGCATGCTCTACCGACTGAGCCAGCCACGCGCCCCTGGAGTCTGGGTTCTTAACTTACAGGCCAAAGGTGGAGATCAGGGGATCCACAGAGCCAGAAGAGGCAGGCTGTGCTAGGATGACAGACCAAGGAGGCCTGAGGAAAACGGAACTGAACAGTTATTTTGACTAGAACCGGTTGCCAAAGCAGCCAGCCCCCTCCCCCTAGAGCCCAACACACCCACTAGGGGGCAGCAGAACTGTCTTTCCCAGAGAACTGGCCCCTTGCAGGAAGAAATCAGAGGGAGCCTGGGCCCAGAAACCCCGCCCAACAGAAGTCCTCCAGATAGGACTCAGGGCTCCTCTGGCTGGGGGTGAGAGTCCTAAAAGGTTCTGGGAAGTGGAAACATACCTGGTGGCACTTAGGATCTCCCATAGGGAAATCTAACTCCTATTCAGATCTCCTTAAAAGTCCTCTCTTTAAACCTTCAAAACCCTCAGGATAAAACCCAGAGGAGAGGTCCCACCCAGCCTGCCAACCACCTTACTCTCATTCACGCTATAGCATGGCTGAACCACCTGCCTTCACTTCTCCCAGTGCCCCACCCACCTCCCTAAGCAAAGAATCGGGCCGTTTCTTCTAAATCTCAGATCCCCACTGGTCTCAGCTAAGTCATCCCTTTACTAACTTTAAGGCCTTGGGTCAGTCACCAAACTGTCCAGTTTCCTGGGCCTGTTTCCTCACCTGTAAAATGGAAGAAATACTACCTCCGTTCCAGATTTGCAGGACTTAGAACAGTGTCTGGTGCATAGCAAATGCTACTCAGAGTCAGCTGTCGCTGTTGCCTACCTAACCACCCCTCCCCCCACCCTGAAGAGTGCAGTTCCCAGCTCTGGGCTTCCATGCCTCCTGTGCCTGCACCCATCACACGGGACTGTAGCAGCGTGGTTACTTGTCAGTCCAATCCCGCTAGACATCAAGCTCCATGGGGAACCAAAGATAGCTGGCGCAGTAGGTTAACATCTGTACGATGGCAGTAGGGCAGAAGGATGGGCCACCAACCCTGAGATTCTACGTCTAAGACTCAGAGGAAAGTAGGGGCCGGATCGCTGGTTTGTCTGAGGAAGGCTGGACCTGGCCAGATTTAAGGGTAACCAAGCCCCCTGGTGTGGGACACGTACCTCCTTGTTGTCCATGGGGATCTTGAGTTTCACCACCTCATACTTCTCCTCACCCTCATCTTCCTCACCCTTCACCAGCAGCACCATCTCCTCTTGCATCTCTTCCTCTTCCTCCTCCTCTGTCTGCTGTTCACCAGGCATCTTGGTCCTAGGGCGAGGCGCTGGGTCAAAAGCTCCGGACTCGCACCCCCCTCCACCCCCCTCCTCCCCGCCCCATGGCCCTGACTCCAGCAAGGCGGAGGAGCCTTGGCTTCTCCCGCCCTGCACTGCCCTCTTCCCTCCACCCCAGCCCGGCCCCAGGTCCCAGGACCAGCTCCGAAGACACCCGTTCTCCGCATTCATCCCGGCATTCAAGGCCCTGAACAGTTCGAATCTCTAGCCCCAGCAAGTCGCCACCCTCCTCGCGCTGAGTCACTCCCCAGCGCCCCGGCCGGCGGTCCAGAGCTCTAGGGCACGGGCTGGGGGCGGGATCGAGGCGGAGACCCTCGGGGGCTGCGCACTCACCAGCCGCAGCTTCGGCGCTCGCACAGCCCCTAGCCAGGGCGCCGGGCGCTTGGGCACTCTGCGAGGCCGCGGCTCCGGGGGCGGGGCGGGGCGGGGCCTCGCGAACGGCCGCTCATTGGTCAGATCGCCTAACCCCGCCCCAGAGGGGGAGGGGCCCAGAGGACCCAGGCGTCCGGCCAGAACTGCCCCGGGAGGGTGGCGAGCCCGGATCTGGCGCCTTCGGCTGTACCCCAACTCCCAGGGACCCCCGGGCCGCCCCATCCCGGCGTCCAAGGTACTCGCAGACCAGCTGTAACCTACCTTCAAGGCTCGTCTCCTGTGGCCGCCTCGGAGGTCTCCGCTGCGACCAGGCGCGTCCGCTCCGCCCAAAATAGGCCACGTGCGCTCCCGCCCCGGCCTGGGCCTCTCGCTGGCGCCCCGCCTGGAGGGCGGACCCTGTTGCCTGCTCACCTCTTCCCTTCCCTCTTTTTTTCCTCTCCCATTTTTTCTGCTTTCCAGGCGTCGCCTTCCCAGTCTCTGGGATGTCTTGCCCCTTTTGAATACGTACTTCCCAAATCAACAGCCACCGAAGCTACCGCTGCCACTTCCTGTGTGGTGTGCCTACAATGCTCCAGCATTATGCTAAGCGTTTTACACACCTGATCTTTGATCCGCACAAGGATGGGTCCATTTTACGGATGAGCTAATTGAACTTGAGGGAGATAAAACTGATTTGCCTACGTTATACAGTAAGGGTTGTCATAGCATCCCTGACAACCAATAGCCTAAGCGGAAAATTAGTAGCCCAAATCCAGTAGCTCAAATCCAGTCCGCAGAAGTATCTTGTTTGGCCCTCGGGGTATTTTTACTTTTTTTTTTTTTAAGATTTTATTTATTTCTTTGACAGAGAGAGACACAGCGAGAGAGGGAGCACAAGCAGGCGGAGTGGGAGAGGGAGAAGCAGGCTTCCCATTGAGCAGGGAGCCCGATGCAGGGGCTCGATTCCAGGACTCTGGGATCATGACCTGAGCCGAAGGCAGACGCTTAACGACTGAGCCACCCAGGTGCCCCCGGTATTTTTACTTTTAAAAAATTAGTTTTAAAAAATAGAGGTCTTTTACACATTTTAATTTCCCACATTTAAAAATTGGGATATTTTGAATAAGGATCTGTATTTCCCACTTCTCTTGAAAAAGATACCCAAGGGCGCCTGGGTGGCTCAGTCATTAAGCGTCTGCCTTCCGCTCGGGTCATGATCTTAGGGTCCTGGGATTGAGCCCCCCATCGGGTTCCCTGCTCAGCGGGAAGCCTGCTTCTCCCTCTCCCACTCCCCCTGCTTGTGTTCCCTCTCTCGCTGTGTCTCTCTCTGTCAAATAAATAAATAAAATCTTAAAAAATATATCTTAGAAAGAAAAAGATACCCAATTCTACTATTTTATGAATGGGGCACCCAAGATTCGGAAAAGAAATAGAAATAACATTCAGCAAGTGCTTGTGACCCCTATGTCTCTTTATAACAGCCCTGTGGGGATCAATGATATTGTCTCCCTTTGACAAATGAACCAAAGCTTAGAGAACCTAAGTAATTTGCTCAAAGTCACAAAGCTGGTAAGTAACAGGTTCCAAAGCTCATGCTCTTTCTATTGCACCGAATTATCTTTCAGAAATGAAATTACATGAGGAAATTGGCGGCAGAGCCAGTACTCAAACCCGAGTCTCAGTTTTCAGAGGCCAGGGCATAATTTGGACGTTGGGATTACATCTGGTTAAACTTTTGCTCTTCCTCAGAGCAAGGAAAAGGGGGCAAATGCCTGAATACTCACACTCAATTTCCACTTTGGTTGTGTGTACCCTACTATGTGCCAGGCACCATTCTAGGTATTGGAGATGCAGTAGTGAACAAAACAGACAAAAATCTTGACTGCTACGGCACTTTTAAGAGTGTAAAAAATGTAAACACGTAAATCAACAAGATAAATGTAGTTAATGAAATTAATAGGGCAAGATGATGCAATAGAGTGGGTATGGTTCGGGGCTTTCTTATTTATTTATTTATTCATTCATTCATTCATTCATTTATGAGACGGAGCAAGAGAGGGGAAGGAGGGGCTGAGGGAAAGGGAGAGAGAGAATCTCAAGCAGACTCCCTGCAGAGCATGGAGCCCAGATCCTTCCTTATACGTGACCCTGAGATCATGATCTGAGCCGAAATCAAGAGTTGGATGCTTAAACAACTGAGCCACTCGGGTGCCCCTTGGAGGCTTCTATCATGTGGATAGGGAAGGCATGTCAGGAAATACTTGAGATGAATCTTGAATGATAAGAAAGGATTAGCCATTTGAAAATCTGGAGGAAAAGTGTTCTAGACAGAACTGCAAAGGCCTAAGGTGAGAATAAGCTTGACATATTTAAGGAATAGAAAGAAGGTTTGTGTGGCTGGAGCCAAGTGAGTTAGCAAGGGGAAATGTAACATGAGAGATGGAGGAGAGGTGGGGAGGGGCCAGGTTATGGCTGGAACCCCACTTCTAGCAAAAGGTAAGACCTGCTTGCCTTGATTCAATCAGTGAGGAGACTCAGCTGGGAACAGTGAAAAGTTACCATGGAGAGGGTCTCCTGCTGTGGGAGGGCTTTGGAATAGATGTTTGCAAAAGGAGGAAAAGGACTTCTGTCCATTTGCTCTACAAACATGTACAAGTATATACCTGAACTCAGATCTAGTTTCTGTTCTTGAGAATCTCATAGTCTAGCAAAAAATATTGTGATAAAAAAATAAATATATATATAAATATATACAAATAAACATAAATATATATGTATGAATGGGAAAGCAGTAGGTGTATAAGTGTTCTGGCAGGATACTTAAGATGAGTGAATAACAATAACCCCCTGGGAAGGGAGTGGTTATCGGGTGCAGGCCTCTCTGAGGAGATAAATGTGAAGGACCTTCAAAGATGAGTGGGAGCTTGCCATATTGACAAGGAGGTAGCAGCTTGTGGGACTGTAAACTCTTGTGAAGAGCACATCATGTTCCAAGGACACACTGCTCACCAAAGTATTTAGTGAGGCCTATTGTGTGCCAGGCTCCCGCTGGGACTGGGAGGTAGAAAACTGAATCTGGAAAAGTCTTTATCATACAACTCATTACTCTGCATTTCACTGTTTGCCTTCAGACTCACTAGAACTTTACTTCAGTTCTTGATGCCCAAGGACTTGGGAGCATTCTCTTCTCTCTGCCTAGAAGACTCCAGCTCCTACACCATCCCTCACTCCTCCTTTCTTAGCTTACTCAGTCCTTAGGTCTAAACATAGTTGCCATTTCTTTGGAGAGGCCTTTGAATCAGGTAGGATTCCCTTCTGTAGGTATGCTTCCTGCATAGTCCTTCCTACACTTGTAATTATTTGTCCAGCGTCTGTCTTCTGCATAGAAACTGAGGGCAGAGACTTTGTTTTATTCACCCTCCTATCCCCCATACCCAGCACACAATTCGTAATGCTGTTGAGTGACTAATCACCCTCAAGAAGTTCTCCATGTTTCAAGTGTTCAGAAGAAGTAGATTTTAACTCAGGCTGGAGGTTCAGGGAAAGCATCTGGGAGAAAGTAATGCTTTAAGTGTTCTGACTCGGAGAGGTAAACAAGTGGGGGGGGAGGGGAGGAACGAACATTCCAAGTAAACGAAGCAGTATTTAAGAAGCACAGGGCTGAAACCACACAAATGGAAGACCTTGGATGCCAACCTGAATGCCAAGGAGCTACGTTTTCCAGAGGAGACATATGGAGCTACGGCAGGGTTTTTAATAGGTAGCGACACAAACAGATGTAATTTTACAAAGGTCACTGCAGGCCGGCTTGGAGGCCGACTGGTGAGAGGAAACACGGAAACCAGCAGGGGCGATCTTCCAAAAGCCCCCAAAGGCCTCCATTCAGGCCTATGGGCGTGTGTGCTCCTAAGGACCGAAGCCTCCAAGAACCCCGGGCCTGAACGCAACATTTCGAATGTGTAGTACAACTTGTCAGAGGTGGGAAGATCGGGGGGAAGGGCGCCGAGGCCAGCTTTCATTGGTTTCTAGGGAAGCCCGGCCAATGGTTAAGATCTCGCGAGAGCCTCTATCCAGGGACCATTCCCCCACCGAGACTAGCAGAGACGCCCAACCGGCGAAGTTGCAAAGCGGTCTTGTACTTCATTTCTTAGATGGGTGAACTGCCCTCGTCTTTTTTGTCCCTGGCCAATCAGGGCAGTTCCTCCTTCCCTTCCTCCCTACTGGCGCCCTCCTCGGAAAAAGCTAGGAATTGGAGTCTTGCTCCTAATGACGCATGGGTCGCTGGGAAAATATGGTTGCTTTTTCCAGGGGATAAAGAGGCATCCCCTTTGCCCTCCCTTTGGACTATGCAGTCAAATGACCTGTTTCTCAACAAATAAAAAAGGGTCTCAGGGAGGCGGGGTTTCCCAGTAGGCAGAGCCTCAGTGTCGGGACCTCCGCGCCTTACTAGACAGCCGGCCACCTTTCTCCCCCACTTGTCGCCATAGCAACGGCGCTCACCGACCTACGCCCCACCCCCACCCCCGTGGCGCCGCGTGTTTTTTCCTTTTAGGGGTCGCGCTCGACGTTGTGGCGTAGGTGGCGCCTGTGGACAGCCAGAACTCAGGTCTAGGACATCAGCTGACAGACCTGGTGGCCGTTTTTCCAACCAGATGTCACAGCTGGAAAGGGGCTCACTATTCCAACGTCTTTATCTGACGGGCTCGAAGAGGGCAAGGGACCCTCACAAGTTTGCGCATGGCTTCACCTGTGGTGAGGATTTGACACCTCCCCCCCGCCCCCGCCCCCATACACAAGCAGAGTCCGAGCTTCAGACAAGAAAGTTTATTGGCGAGGAGATACACGGAGATGTGGCTGTCCTGCCTTGGAGCTTCCCTGGCCTCTCCTCACTCCAGTCCTGCCCTTCTCCCAGCCAGTTTGTCTGCTGACGTGCACCAGGACCTGGGCTTGGCATCGAGTGTTTGTTCCTTCTGCTGTCTCTGGTCTATTCTGCCAGTGTCCAGGTGTCGGGGCGGGTTGGGGTTCTCCAGGGCAGATAGGTCTGGGCTGTCCAACAGCGCCCTTCCTGGCTAAGACCATGTCCAGTGGCCTGAGCCTGGATACTGCAATCCACACAGCAATACTCTTCCCATCAGAAGGTTCAAAATGCCCCTGCCTCTCTACCACCCAAAACTCCTGAAGTCTCACTGTTGTGGCTCATGAGGTCAAACAAACCCTGTTTGGTGCTGGCCAGGGTGCTGGTCTCCTAGGGGCAAGGTTGGGTGGGATCAATTCTTAGATTAAGAGGCAGCAGAATTTAGAGTTTTTTAAGGGCCCTCAGGCTAAGGCCAGTTTATTCATTAATAAGTACTGAGTGCCTACACTATTCAGAATACAAGGCAGTGTTCTAGAAGCTGGGGGTATAGACCATACTGTCAAGGTCCTGACTGAGCCCAGCCAGGACAGTTTCCTGAGCTTCAAGGTCATTGTCTCCAATCTCTATTTCTATCTATTCACTCCTTTCTCCCATTTCTTCCCCTCCTTCTCCCTCCCACCACCTCCCCGGCCCTTTATTCTCTGCTTAAGCAGCAGATACCCTCCCTTTGGTCTCCTGGGCTTGCATCTTCCCTGGACCCCATCATTCCAGTCCTGTTGGTGGCTCCTCTTTGAGGGGCCTTGCTCGACCATCCCCTGTCCCAAAGGGCCTCAGGACCAAGTGCCCACGCTGGTGCTTGATGCGGGCAGAACTGTCACCAAAACCTTTGCCACACTCTGCACACTTATATGGCTTCTCCCCAGTGTGTGTTCGCCTGTGTTTGACCAGATCTGAGCTCCGGGGGAATTCCTTCCCACAGAAGCCACACACATGGGGCTGGCTGGGTCCAGAGGGCTGGGCTCGGACTCGGGGTCGAGGGGCTGTGGGTGCTGGGCCAGGGGGGTTATGTGGCCTCAGGAGAGTGGATGGTGGTGGTGCCCGAGCCCGTTCACCCCGGTGGGTGCGGAGGTGCTTGACTCGGGCTGAGCTGTCAGCAAAACCCTTGCCGCATTCAGGGCAGAGGTAGGGTTTTTCCCCTGTGTGCACACGATGGTGTTTCACCAGGTCCGAGCTTCGGCGGAAGCCCTTGCCACACTCAGGGCACTTGTGGGGCTTGTCGCCTGCCAATGGTGGGGGTGGCTCCCCAGCCTGTGGGCCCCCAGGCTCTGGCTCCAAGCCAGGCAGGCCAAAAGGCCCATCACCCGAGTGTGAAGGGCTTCGAGGTGTCAGCGGGGGGCTCGTGCCAAGAGGAGGTGGGGGTGGGCTTGAGCTGGGGGGTGGGCTGGGGATCAGGGGGGCCAAGGGGTAGCCTGGGAAGCTGAAGTCCTGGGGCTCCATGTGAGTGAGGCGGTGGCGGAGAAGGGTGGAGCTGAGGCTGAAGGTGCGGTCACATTCTGGACAGGCGTGAGGCCTCTCCCCACTGTGGGTGCGGAGGTGTTTGACCCGGGCAGAGCTGTCGGCAAAGCCCTTGCCACACTCAGGGCACAGGTAGGGCTTCTCTCCGGTGTGCACCCGAAGGTGCTTCACCAGGTCTGAGCCCCGGGCAAACTCCTTTCCACACACATCACAGCCAAAAGGTTTGGGCCCCAAGTGACTGCGCTGGTGGCTCAGAAGGCTGCAGCTGAGCACAAATCTTTTGCCACAATCGGGGCAGATATATGGCTTGTCCTGGGCCTTAGGTCCCTGTGTGGCTGCCGTGGCTGCTCGAGAAGGCTGCCGTCTGGGCACCACGGGCCGGGGAGGCTGCTCCCCCCGGTGTGTCCGCTGGTGCTTTATGCGAGCAGAACTGTCACCAAAGCCCTTGCCACAGATGCCACACTTGTAGGGCTTCTCACCCGTGTGTGTCCGCTGGTGTTTCACCAGGTCAGAACTCTGCCGGAAGCTCTTGCCACATTCGCCGCAGATAGTGGGACGTTCACCAGCTGGGATCCTGGACCGAGAAATCTTTGGGGGGCCTTGGGCTGGTGGTCGGGCTCTGTAGGGCTTTTCACCACTATGAGTTCGCTGGTGTTTTATACGGGCAGAGCTATCCCCAAAGCCCTTGCCGCAGACCCCACACTTGTACGGTTTCTCCCCTGTATGGGTCCGCTGGTGTTTCACCAGATCTGACATCTGCCGAAAACTCTTGCCACACTCACCACATACGGCAGCCCGATCACTAGCCTGGCCCCAACGTGGCTCTCCCAGGAGCCGGGGACCTCTGTCTCGAGCCTGAGGTTTTCCTGGTCCCTCTCTCTGGACCCACAAGTCATCCCAGGTCTGGATGCCTTCAGGTTTGAGAGAGGCATTTCCTACTTCATGACCTGGGGCCAAATCTTCCTCTTCCTTGAACCCCAAGTCATCCTCCTGTGGGGTATGTTCAAACTCATCCGGCTGAGAAATCTCCACATTCTCACTCCCTATACCTGGGGAAAGAAAAGGGAGTAGTAGACCCTGCCCTTTGGCTCAGCCCCTATCTTTGATAACAACTTCCCCAGGAAGGCTTCCTTGACAATCTGCGGTCACAAGGATGCTCTCCCTCTCCTCTGAACTTCTGAAACTTCCTAATGCTGCCTCTCATTAACAATGCTAACTTCCTTATAACATGCCCTTAATATGTGCCAGTCACTGAACCAGGCACCACTGAATCCTTGCAAACAATGCTATGAAATAATACTTACTACTCCCATTTTATAGACATGAAGACTCAGAGAATTTAAGTCACTTGCTCAAGGTTAGAAAGGTTAGAAAGTAGCAAAGCCATGTTTCTAACTCAGGTCTGTCTGATTCCCAAGCCTGTAGCCCATTCTGTAATTTATTACTTCAATCATCTTGCCTGTACCTAAGAGGACCCAGACGCCCACCTGTCCCTCAAAACGCATAGGGTTGGTAGGAGAGAGAAGATCAAGCACATGTAATTGTGGGCTCAGAATAACCGCTGTCACAAGAGAGCGAGGAAATAAGGAGATAGGGCCAAGCTTTCACAGCAAAAGAAAAGAGCAAACCACGGAGAGGAATGGAAGATAAAGCTGGAAAGGGATGTTGGGACTAGATTAAGCATGTAAGGCCTAGATCAAACACTAGGCTTTTGATTAGTAGGCAGAAAGGAGCTAGGGAAGGTTTTTGAGAAGGGAAACAGGATTAAATACGGACTTGGATCAATGTGGCTGCTGAGTGCATCACTGAAGAGAAAAGGGATGTGGGGAGGCTGTTGCAATTGTCAGGATGAGATAAAAGGAGGGCTGAAGTAGGGCAGAGGCAGTGAGGCTGGTAATGACTGTCGAGGAGCCAGGAGAGTCCTTGAGATGAAGCCCCTCAAGGCCTGACGCAGAGTAGGTGCTCAAAAACGTTGGCTCCTTAACCTCAGTTTTTGCTCCCCTCCCCCTCCCCCTCCCCCTGGAAGCACAGTTCACGTCCGATTTTTCTGGGTCTCGGCTAGACAGAGCCCAGCACCGGAGTCCCCACCCGGACTTTACCTGCCCCTGGCGGCGCACCGTCCCGGCCCTCACCTGTGCGGGCGCCTCTCAGCTGCTCCCTCTCCTCTGCGCCCTGGAGATCCGGGCCCCAGGGCTCCACCGCGCGCTCCATCGCCCGCACGCCGCCCTGAGCAAGGGGACAGACACAATCCCACGGTCACACAGCCATGTGCGGCCCGCGGCGCCCTGCCGCTGCCCTCTGCCGGCCAGCGCGGGCACCGGGCAGCGGCCGGGTCCGAGGTGCGGGGCGCGGCTCCCGGTGACCCCCGCCCGCGCCGCCGGCCGCCCCTGCACCTGCTGCTCCTTCCGGCCCGCAGCGCCCCCTTCTCCTCCTGGCCGCCTCCGGCTATGTCACCCCGGCGCCCTCGCGAGCTCCTCGGTGGGGCTCCGCTGCCCGAGCCGCCGGCGGCCCCGGGATGCGGGCTCCGCGCCAAATGGGGAGGGGGCTCGGACCCAGGCGTCCCGGGGGCGGCCGCCGGGGGCGGGGACGGGAAGCGGAAGCGCTGGGCCTCACCGAGCCGCTCTAGGACCCGGGAGGAGCTGCACGCCTGTGGGGGCCGCCCGCGTCCTCCGGAGCTCGGTGGCCGGCGGGAGGCCGCGTGCCGCGGACAGGGCTACTCTAAGCCGAGGACAGTTGCCCGAACTCGGTGGTATTAACCGTGTACCTCCTGGGCTGGAGCCGGGCGATGAGGGCCGAAGACTCTTCCTATTTATCGCTGTGTCGGGCCGCCCGCGCCAACCTCCGGGGCTGGCCGACTGCGCCAGCCTCCCCGGCCGGGAGAGACAAAGAGAGATCCGAAGACTGACCCAGGGAAAAGGGTGGGGGAGAGACCAAGGCAAACAAAGGGCGGCGGAGGGCGGCGGAGACCCCAGACGGGGCGGGGGCGGGGCGCCGAGACACAGGAAACAAAGCGGGGCCGGTCCGAGAGGCCTAGGGCCGGGGGTGGGGTAGGGAGGGGGGCTGGGCTGGGGGAGACCGAGGCCCGAGCTGCAGCTAGAGGATAGAGACAGACTCCAGAGAAATGATGGGGAGAGGCGGCCAGTTGAAATCAGGCCTGGGGCGCGGAGCGGAGACCCGGAGCCAGAGACTCACAAAGTCGTAACCTAAGAGCCCCGAGTCAGAAAGGACACAGAGGCAGAGAAAGAGACCGAGAGACTGCGGCGGCCCGAAAATACAGGAGCAAGAGATTGGCCACCAGAGACAAAGAGATGTAGAAACCTAAGAGATAGATACGAAGTCACTGAAGCACAGTCGGAGGAGCTGTAAGAAAAGGAAGGGAATCTGGAGAGAAGCAGGCCCGGAGGCAGAGGAACAAAAGACAGTGAAACAGGCAGAGACAAAGAGAGACACAAAGAAAGAGCCCATAGGGAGACTAGGGGACAGGTCGACAGACCTACAAAGGCCAAACCCAAGGGGAACCTAAAACATTAAACCCTGATTCCCAGCTTGGTGCCGCCTGGGTCTGTGTTCCCATGTATCTGTACTCCGAGCAAGCTTGCCTTTGGGGAAGAGGGGAGTGCCTGGAAGGGTCCCTTGATGATCTGATGATAGGGAGGGGTGACTGAGGTTTGTATATTAATTCACATTTTTTAAAAAGATTTTATTTTATTTATTCATGAGAGACAGAAAGAGAGGCAGAGGCAGAGGGAGAAGCAGGCTCCCTGCAGAGCAGGGAACCTGATGTAGGACTGGATCCCAGGACTCTGGGATCATGACCTGAGCTGAAAGCAGACATTTAACCGACTGAGCCACCCAGGCGCCCTATATTAATTCACATTTAATTAGCACCTTAATGCTAAGCCAAGAGTTTGGGATAAAGAGATGAAACACATGTAAGATTTGTCCTTGGATGCTACCAGTTTACAGGGGCAAGCGCACAAACATGAAAAAGAAAATTGTGAAGGCATGGGAGAGTTCCATGTACCAGTACAAGATAGTGTGGGAGAGCAGGAAGAATTCTAAGCTGTGGGAATGAGTCTGCATGGTTGTGGGTGCCTGGTGTGCGTGGATGTTAGACACGGAAACCAGGGCCACAAATCAATCAGCACATACTTGGGGATCACCAACCAGTATCTAGACACTGTCTAGGCCCTGAAAATACAAAGGAACTCAGGGAGGTCTTGGTCCAGTAGAATATGGAGATGTGCAGGTGATGAGACAGATTCCCTACCAACCTGATGAACAAAATATGATAGGAGTGTAGTGCAGAGAGAGAAATCTGTCCAGTTTAGTGGCCGTGGACTCTGTCTTTAAGGCCATTCCTGCAGTCTGATTCCTGACCTTGTCATTTACTATTATTTGACCCTGGGGAAATTACTTCTGTTTCCTAAACTGTAATGGGGATGATAATAGCTAATTTGAATGGTGAGAATTCATATGTGTTATATGTGTAAAGTGCTTAGCCAAAAATATCAGCTTTTACTCTTTTGGCTGGAGCAACCAAGAAAGAAAGTGGCTTTTTTGAGCTAATCCTTTCAGAACAGCTAAGATTTCTGCAAAGTCCAGAGAGGGCTGAAGTGGGGGCTGAACGAAGAACTCCAGACAAAGGGAATGAAATGAACAGCTGCCTACACACTAACTGAAAACCTACTATGTGCTAGAAGTTTGAGATCCAAAGATGGTCAAGACCTATCTTCCAAGAGGAAAACAGAATAGTTGTGTTTTAATGTGTCAAGAGTTTACATAATAGGAAAGCAGCGGAAGCTGAAGATAGAATGGTACGTTTTTTTGTTTCCTGGGGGCCCACCATGTGCCAGCCAATTGTGCTGGAAAACAGGTTAAGAGGGTACCAAATGGCAGAGAGGTAGCCCCTCTTGGAGGAATCATCCCCTGAAAGGTGGCCAGCCCACACGCCATACTCACTCACAGAGCTATCTTTAACTTTGGGAAGAGAAAGCCTGGAGTTATTAGGTCTGAATCTGAATTTGGGTCTAAAGATAAAGAAGCCCCTCCAGGAATGCCTGATGGGGCCATAGATAGCTGTGCAGGTTTGCTGGCAAGATGAAAAAGAACTAATCCAGATGATTAAATGGGAAAACAGCTATCTACTATAAACTGCCCCATAGGAATCTCAAGGTAGGATCTTCCTTTCTTTGAACAGGCAACATAAACCATTGATTAACCCGTATTTTGTATGTTGCATGTATTACATACTGTGTTCTTACAACAAAGTAAGCTGGAGAAAAGAAAATGTTAAGAAAATCATAAGAGAGGTGTGCCTGGGTGGCTCAGCCAGTTAAGCATCTGACTTTGGCTCAAGTCATGATCTTGTCCCGGGATGGAGTCCTGAGTTGCACTCCTCCATCAATGGAGAGTTGGCTGTCCCTCTCCCTCTGCCTCTCCCTCTGCCTCTCCCCCTGCCTCATGCACACTCTCTCTCTCTCTCTCTCTGTCTCAAATAAATAAATCTTAAAAGGGGGGGGGGGCACCAGGGTGGGTGGGCTAAGTGTCTGCCTTTGGCTCAGATCATGATCCTGGGGTCCTGGAATCAAGCCCCACACTGGACTCCCTGCTCAATGGGAAGTCTGCTTCTCTCTTTCCCTCTGCCCCTACCCCGGCTTGTGCTCTCCTGCTCTCTCTCTCTCAAATAATAAATGAAATCTCTTAAAAAATAAATAAAAATTTTTTAAAAAATCATAAGAGAAAATACCTTTATAATACTGTATTTATTGAAAAAAAATCTGCATGTAAGTGCCCCCCCCACATGGTTTAAACCAGTGTTGGTCAAGAGTCAAATGTACTTGTGCAGCGCAAAGGGGGAGGAGCTCAGAGTTTTAATTAAGACATTAGGCCTGCTCAGCTTGATAAGAAATGCAGGAGGAAGGGCTGTGGTGGAGTGAAGAGGGGTATAATTATCCTTTCCCTTGGCTTCTCAAAGTCCTCTGTTTATATCCTTGTTGCACGACATTTTTAGCACCAGTGTTCTTTGGCATACTTACTACTGGCTGTCTCTGTCTTCCCAGAGGGCCGAAACCCCGACCGATCCACTGTCTGGATCCTCAGCAAAGAGCAGTCACTAGATTTGAGACCGTGGTACTGACACAGCCCTCCGCTCAAGTAATGCAACAATAACCAGCATTCTGTGGGCGCTCATCTCATACGCTGGATACTGAACTAAGAGCTTTATGTGTATTAGACCATATAATTAGACCACTGTCACCCTAAGAGGTAGAATTATTAATTTAACATTTAACAGATAAAGAAACGAAGTCACAGAGAAGTAAAAGTAAGATGCCCAAGATCACACAGCAAGATCATACATCTCTTAATCACGATGTCTCTATAATCCTCTGATTCTTGCACAACTTCTGAGTTTAATGTGCCAGGAGATTCCAATCCCATTTGAAAGATAAGGAAAGTAAGGTCCAGAGAGGTCCTGGACTTCATGTCCAAGGTTACACGAAGGGGACAGTTATAGAAATGAGTTTGAGTGAGAATAAGATAGACACATGGCAACATGGATGGATCTTAAAAAATAGTACAGAAGGGGGTGCCTGGCTGGCTCAATCAGAACAGCATGCAATCTTGATCTCTCTGGGTCATGGGTTCGAGCCCCACATTGGATGTACAGATTACTTAAAAAAAAAAAAAGCTTTAAAAAAGTTTTAAAAAGATAGTGCTGAATGAAAAAGTTAACAAATATGTATTCATATATACATGTATAACCATTTGTGTAAACATGCACTGTATACTACACATTTTTCAAAATGTATACAAACCAAAAAACTACACTCGAAGCACATTAGGGTGGTTGCCTTAGGATGAGGGATAGGAGTGAGCTACGATGCTGTATCAGTCAGCTCCGGCTGCCATAACAAAATACCACAGGCTGGGAGTCTTAAACAACAGCTATTGATTTTCTCATAGTTCTGGAGACTGGAAGTCCAAGCTCAAGGCGCCAGCAGGGCTGGTTTCTGGTCTCCTTGGGTCGCAGACAGCTACCTTCTCACTGTGGCCTCACATGGTCACGTGGCCTTTCCTCTGTGCCTGGGCTGAGATCATGGGTGTCTCTTCGGTTTTTTGTTTGTTTGTTTGTTTTAAGATTTTATTTATTTATTTGACAGAGAAAGAGATAGCGAGAGCAGGAACACAAGCAGGGGGAGGGGAGAGGGAGAAGCAGGCTTCCTGCTGAGCAGGGAGCCCGATGCGGGACTCAATCCCAGGACCTGGGATCATGACCTGAGCCGAAGGCAGACGCCCAACGACTGAGCCACCCAGGCGCCCCATGGGTGTCTCTTCTTATAAGGACACCAGACCTATTGGATCAGGGTTCCACCCTTATGACTTATGACTTCATTTAACCTCAATTACATTCTTAAAGGCCCTATTTCCAAATACAGTCACATTGAGGGTTAGAGCTCCAGCACATGAATTTGGCCGAGGGCGACACAGTTGAGTCCACAACAGGGGCTAACAGGGAAATAATAAATAGAACCACAAGCAGTGGAGAAAGAAAATGAGGTGGAGCAGTAGATGGAATCCAGTTCTAGCAGGGCCTTATAGGCCATAGTAGGAAGACTAGCTTTAGAGGCCTGGAGAGGTGACTCAGGTCGTAGAGGCTAAAGTCAGGATTTGTGCATACAGCTGATTTGACTCCAAAGCTCATGTCATCTGAAACTACTCCAAGTCCTGATAACCAAGTGGAAATATGTGTATCTCATTTTACCATGAGGAAAATGGAGTTTAGAGAGGTCCAATGACTCACCCAAGGTCCCATAGTAAGTGGGAGAACTGAGGTTTGCAGAGCTTTCTGCCTCCAGAGCAAGGCTCCTTTTACATGTTCTGCTAGGCTTGGGCCCTGACCAACTTCATTCACTCATTACTCCATGCATGCATTCATCTAGTATATTATTTATTGGCACCTGCTTTGTGGCGGGCCTTGGCAAGACACTGAAGATATAGAACTGAAGAGGACATGGTCCATGACCTCAGAAAGCTCAGCTGGTAGAGAAGATAGCCAGATAAATAAATGCAAGCATTGAGGAGAGGTCTGTGGAAGGTGTTAGAGAGTTTGGAGGAGGGAAAATGACTGTGCCTGGGGTAGCTGGGCAAGATTTCCTAGAGGAGGAAGAAGAGATCTTTGAATCAAACCCTTGAAGGATCTGGAAGAGCAGAAGGAAAAGCTCAATGTGGGGGTGCCTGGGTGGCTCAGTCATTGGGCGTCTGCCTTTGGCTCAGGTCATGGTCCTAGGGTCCTGGGATCAAGTCCCACATCGGGCTCCCTACTCAGCGGGAAGCCTGCTTCTCCCTCTCCTGCTCCCCCTACTTGTGTTCCCTCTCTCGCTGTGTTTTTCTCCGTCAAATAAATAAATAAAATCTTAAAAAAAAAACAAACAACTCAATGTGGGCAGAGTGAAGGATGTGGGCATTCTCCAAGGAGAAGTGAGGGATGGGTGATAAGGTCAGATGTGGAAGGCTCTGGCTGCCAGGCCAGAACTCAGACTTAATTCTGAAGTTACTGGGAAGCCCCTGAAGGGGCTAGAGCAGGGGACTGCCTTGGCCAGGATTCTAAAGGAAGGTCTCTCTGGCGGTGATGTCCAAAGACTTGAAGTCCTTTCAAAAATCAATTGCATGAAGGGGACTCGGTGGTTAAGTGTCTGCTTTTAGCTCAGGTCATGATCTTAGGGTCCTGGGATCGAGCCCCAAGGTGAGCTCCCTACTCACTGGGAGTCTGCTTCTCTCTCTCCCTCTGTCCCTCTCCTTCCCCCACCCCCCGTTTTCCCCCTTCTCTCCTACTCATGTGCTGAGTGCTCTCTTTCTCTCCCTCTCTCTCTCCCAAATGAATAAATAAAATCTTTAAAAAAAAAAAAGAAACCAATTGCATAAAAAAAAAGAAAAAGAATCAGTTGCATGAGCTGGTAAGGAAAATTGATGGCCCCTTCCACCCCTAATCCTATTATGATTTTTGGTCCACTTAGACCCTGGGAACTTTTTTTTTTAACCATCCCAGTCAAAGCCTTCGTCTCACTTGCTAGAGACACCAATCTGCTTCCTTCCTCTCTGCCTATACCCTATCTACCCGGGTGATGGGACTACAGAGGGGGCTTGGAATAAGGGTGTGCAGAGAACTGAGGTGTTGAAGCTTCATGGGGGGATAGCCAAAGGGATCCAGGAAGTGAGAACTCCAGGTATTCTTGGTCTTGGGTTTCCCCACCAGTTCGAGCATCTCAGCTTCCTACATTGCCCGCCCCCTTATTTGCCACACTCAACTTCCTGCCCCACCAGAGGAAGTGGGGAGAGATAGCAGGTGCAGCGACAGCTAGCAGGGCCATGGTGAGTCCTTCTGCCCCAGAATACAGGCATCTCTGCCCTCAGCCCCCAACCCCCAGAGTAGCCAGGTTCAGGTCAACCCACAGCAGGCTGACTTCTCCTCACCCACAAGGTCAGGTTATCCTGGGGGCCCAGCCCGCTGCTCCCAGCAGCCTCACACTGTCCCCCACCACAGGACAAGGAGTATGTGGGTTTCGCCGCCCTCCCCAACCAGCTGCACCGCAAGTCCGTCAAGAAGGGCTTTGACTTCACACTCATGGTGGCAGGTCTGATGGGTTTTGGACAGGGGACTGGTTGGGGGAGGCTTCCCCAGATACCCTGGCTGTCTCCTCACCTGACCAGGTGGGTCTGTCCTGCCTACAGGGGAGTCAGGCCTGGGAAAATCCACCCTCATCAACAGCCTGTTTCTCACCAATCTCTATGAGGACCGGCAACTGCCAGAAGCCAGTGGTAAGACCTTCCTGACCTCTCCAGGGACTCTGTCTCTCCCATCCCCAGGCTGCACTCTTTCTTTTCATCTGGGTCTCCCCTGACTTTCTGGGGGACTTGGGCCACTCACTGCTTTTCTCTGAGACTCCCCTAAAAATGGGTGGGGGTAACTGTGATTCTGAGAAAGGAAATCAGTCCTGGCTCAGACCCCTACCCAGCTCCCTGACCTCTCCCCGTCCCCACAGCTCGCTTGACACAAACGCTGACCATTGAGCGCCGGGGTGTGGAGATCGAGGAGGGGGGTATTAAGGTGAAACTGACCCTGGTGGACACACCTGGCTTTGGGGACTCTGTGGATTGCTCAGACTGGTGAGGAGCAGGGGAAGGAGCGGGGACTAAGCTTCCCAATGTGGCTACTCTATGAAGACTGAGGGGTCAGTTCCAGGGCTGGTCTGCTCAGCCCCTGCCCTCCCCAGAAGGTGGGGCCCGTTTCTGGTGGCCATGTGGCCCAGAGTGCCCTGTGCTTCCTGACATCTGACCGAAACACTCCCAATCTCCTTTGATGTCTTTGGTTGGACCCCAAGAAACTAGTTCCTACCCCCAGTCCTGGCTAACCTTGGTGCCTTCCCTGCCCTGTGAACCCTCATCTCTGACCTACTCTCTTGCCCCACACCCAGCTGGCTGCCTGTGGTGCGCTTCATTGAGGAGCAATTTGAGCAGTATCTGAGGGATGAGAGTGGCCTGAACCGGAAGAACATTCAGGATTCCCGTGTCCACTGCTGCCTCTATTTCATCTCACCCTTTGGCCGAGGGTCTGGGGACACCCTGGGGGGTTGGGGTATTTGGAGGGGGATGGGGAGGGTTTCTGTGGCCTAAGGCTGAGCCCTGACCAATCACTCTGTGCAGGCTCCGGCCCCTAGATGTGGCCTTCCTCCGGGCAGTGCACGAAAAGGTCAACATCATCCCAGTCATTGGCAAAGCAGATGCCCTGATGCCTAAGGAAACCCAGGCCCTCAAGCAGAAGGTATGTCTGGTGACCCCTGATCTTTGGTCCTACATGAAGCCAGAAGTCGTTATCAAACCTGAACTCAGCTTTGACTTCTTTGATCTTGGGATTGCCTTTTGGAAGTATAATGTGTCAAGCTACATTGTGGGAGAAAGTTTCCAAGGAAGGTGGGTAGTAAGCTGGCTGAAGGAGCCATGTCTCCGGAGGCCCGGAATAGAATCCCTGGACTGGATGCTTGGCTGAGGCCTGTCTGAGGGCGGCAGCAAAGACATGAGCACTCTTGATATCCCTCCAGCCCCAGGATGATGACCTGCCTCATGACTTCAGAGGCCTCTCCTACTTGTTTATGCTTAGGCCTCTCTCTCCTGGGCCTCTGGTGTCCGCCTCATCTTACAATCTTTCCAGACCTAGGTCATCCCTGTTAGGGTGTCTTTGTCTCATTTTCACCATCTATATCTCTCGTTGTCTGAGGGTTTTTTGTTTAAAGATTATTTATTTATTTATTTGCAAATTTTTATTTATTTTTTAAGTAGGCTCCACGCCCAGCGTGGGGCCCGACATGGGGCTTGAACTCACGACCCTGAGATCAAGATGTGAGCTGAAATCAAGCTGGATGCTTAACCCACACTGAGCCACCCAGGCGCCCCAAGATTTTAAGTAATCTCTACACCCAATGTGGGGCTCAAACTCACAACCCCAAGATCAAGAGTCACATGCTCTACTGACTGAGCCAGCTAGGCGCCCCTCTGAGATTTTGGTTTGGGGCATACTGTATGTTACCATCTCTGTCTTTCATGTCTTCCTCTCTGTCTCTGACCACCTGGAACCTGTATCTCAGTGTCCAGCCATGCAGTGTCTGCTGCGCACAGCCTCTGTTTCTCACCGTCTGTGCATGTCTGCTCCTAGATCCGGGACCAGCTGAAAGAGGAGGAGATCAACATCTACCAGTTCCCCGATTGTGACTCTGATGAGGATGAAGACTTCAAGAGGCAGGATGCAGAGATGAAGGTGCAGAGGCAAAGGAGGAAGGGGCAAAGAAGCAGGGGAGGCGGATGTGGAGGTGGAGGCTGAAAACGAGGTTTCTGCCCAGGGGGGCTCCAACGGTGATTCCTGACTCCTGCCCTCCAGGAAAGCATCCCTTTCGCAGTCGTTGGTTCCTGCGAGGTCGTGAGGGACGGCGGGATCCGTCCCGTGAGGGGACGCCGCTATTCCTGGGGTACCGTGGAGGGTGAGTAAGGTGGGCATGCGTTCTGAGGCCAACAGGGAGCCCAGAATGCCTCTGAGTCAACCGCACCCAACATATGAAGTTGGGGCGATCTCTGGTCCCGGCGATCCTAAGGGCCAAAAGAGGGGTCCTTGGACTGCAGACCCTCACCTAGGTCCGGGGCAGGACTCCGGGCCGACTGGACCCGGCCAATAGGGCTGGACCCGAAGCTCCCTGACGCTCGCCGGTCCGCCCCTCAGTGGAGAACCCACATCACTGCGACTTCCTGAACCTGAGACGGATGCTGGTGCAAACACACCTGCAGGACCTGAAGGAGGTGACCCACGATCTGCTCTACGAGGGCTACCGAGCCCGCTGCCTACAGAGCCTGGCCCGGCCTGGGGCTCGTGATCGAGCCAGCCGTAGGTGAGAGCCCGACCTGAGTCCCAGGGGCTCCCAAGACCCGGCCCTCACTGTCCCGGACCCGGCCTTCACCATCCAGACCACTCTTCCAGAATCTCTCCCCACCCACTTTGCTTACGGCATTGAAAGTACCTATGGCCCTGCCTCCTAGGCCCCAACGTCGCCCCACGCCCTGCCCCGCTTCTGCGACCCACAACGGAGGGTCCCGCCCTTGATTCCCTGTCCCTTTTCCCACGCCCCCTAGTAAACTCTCCCGCCAGAGCGCCACAGAGATCCCGCTGCCCATGCTGCCTCTGGCCGAGACCGAAAAGTTGATCCGCGAGAAAGATGAAGAGGTGAGCAAGTACCTCGCTCCCCTCCTCCCCCCAAGGCCCCAAGTCCTCTTCGAAGTCCCTCTCTGGCCTCCCCGATCCCACGCCTACAATCTTGCCCCGCACAGCTGCGCCGCATGCAAGAGATGCTGGAGAAGATGCAGGCCCAGATGCAGCAGAGCCAGACGCAGGGAGAGCAGTCTGAAGCTCTCTGAGGACCCCGCGGAGCCCCGCTTTACCTCGGCTCCGCCTTCAGTCGGTCTCCCATCCAATCCTGGAGCCCCAGCCTGAGAGGTCCGCCCCCGCAGGGGGCTCACCGGCTAACGGGTTCTCCCAATCCCAAATCTGTGGCCCCGCCTTTGGCTCCGCCCCCACCGGCCCCGCCCCAGCTTCCAGCTCCGCCCCTGGCCCCACCCCCGCCGCTCTTCACCCAAGCTGTGACTTCAATAAAAACAGTTTCAGGGCTCCTGGGTGGCTCAGTCGGTTAAAGTGTGGGACTTTTGATTTCCGCTCAGGTCCTGATCTCAGGGTCTGGGATTTAGCGGCCTTGGGCTCCCTGTTCAGCGGGGAGTCGGCTAGACATTTTCTCTCTCTCCGCCTCCCTCTGCCCCTCCCGTTGCTCGCGCGCTCGCTCTCTCAAATAAATAAATGGGTAAATCTTAAATAATAATAATAATAATAATAATAATAATAATAAACAGTTTCCCCGAGGCCACGCAAGTCTTACTTTTCCAGCGGGAATAAGTGGCGGGTGTAGCGGGTGGAACGAAACCGCCCCACCCAGACCTCCCAGCCACTAATTATTCATTTGTTGTGCGCTGGCTTAGTGCCGGGCTGTGTTTTAGCACCGCGTCCCACCTAAGCCCCTCTCCCACAAACGCACCGAAGGCGCCGCCGCTAAGAAACAACGACCAGTTTAGTTTTATTAGAGTCGGGTGGGGGGGTCGGACTGGCAGCAAGGCGTTGGCCAGCAGAGGCCTAAGAGGGTGGGTCCCCTACTCCTGGTCCTTGGCATCGCCATGCGTGATGACGTAGCAGATGTTCTTGTAGTCTACGTTGCCTCCCACGTCGGGGGGGAAGGCTGCCCACATGTTCCTGATCTGGGGAAAGATTCAGGGGCGTCTCCTACCCTTTCCATATGCTCCCCTCCCCCCTCCCTCTGCTTCTCCCGGGCCCTCCCCGCCCCCTCACCTCTTCCTGGGAGAAGCGGTCACACTGCGTGGTAAGCAGCTCCTCCAGGCTGGAGAGAGGTGACATATGGGGAGTTGAGATTGGGCTTCGTGGTTCCTTTCCACTCCCTCCCATCTCATCCTGGTTGCCATTCCTAGTATCAGCTTGAAAACCCAAGTCACTCTAGATCCCTCACTGGTCTCCCAAACAGTCTGGCCTCTCTGCTTTTGCTCTTCCCTTCCCATATGTGCTGTGAAAATGTAATCCTATAGCCCATTTCCACAGTGCTAATTTTTCCCTTATCCCCTCCCTTAATACCTAACCTTTGCTGAGAATTTAAGGAGGCTTGGACACCTGGGTTAAGTCAGTTAAGCGGCTGCCTTTGGCCCAGGTCATGATCCTGGGGTTCTGGGACTAAGCTCCTCTCTTCTTCTGGTCATCTGGTTGCTGCTTCTCCCTCTCCCTCTGCCCCCCCCAAATAAATAAAATCTTTAAGAAAGAAAAGAATTTAAGGAGGCTTTCTGTGTGTGAGCAGCTGGAGAGGGTCACTTACAACTGCTTCTTGATGGTGCCCTTCCCCTCAGGGTCCAGGACCTTGAAGGCTCCAGTGATCACGTCCTCAGGGTCAGCACCTGGAGGATCAGAAGGCACATGAAGCTAAAGGGTCCTTGAAGGTTCTGTCCCTGAAAGGTCTGGGGAGGGGCAGCTCGGGGCTTAGACCCAGGACACTTCATTCACCTTTGAGCTTCTCTCCAAACATGGTCAGGAAGACAGTGAAGTTGATGGGACCACTGGCTTCCTTCATCATGGCATCTAGCTCCTCATTCTTCACATTGAGGCGCCCTGGAGCAGGGTGGGGGAAGCTGGAGTGGGGTCCTGCGGCCAAGGGTTGATCCTTCCCATAAATTCAGACCATCCCACCCATTTTCCTCTGGGTGGACTGAGGCCCAGGTGGAGCCAGCAAGGCTGAAACCCAAGGCTTCTGAATTCCCAGGACTCTGTAGCCTTGAATCTTTCTGGGTGGGATAAGGGGCTCACCCATGGCTGCGAAGGTGTCCCGCAGATCTTCCTTGTCGATAATGCCATCACGGTTCTGGTCAATTACTGTGAAGGCCTGTGGAAGGCAGGGGCAGGGAGGGGTTAGGTCCCCCATGGCCAGGCTTCAGCATCCCTACCCCAGGCAGATCAGATTCTGGCCCCCAGCCAGCTGTTCTTTTGCATGCCAAATGAGGAGGGGAGCAAGGAGTTCTAAGCCCTTCCCCTCCCCCCAAACAGGTGCACATTCCAGGGAGGGGGTGTTGGGGGGGAGGGGCGGCAGGGGGGGCCTTTGGTTAGTCTTCAGTCTCCCTTCTCCCCTTACTCACCTCCTTGAACTCCTGGATCTGAGTCTGGTCAAACATGGAGAAGACGTTGGAGCTTCCGCCCTCTGCCACTGCCCTTCTCTTGGCCTTCTTGGGTGCCTGGGGGTTGAGGGATGGGTAAAGGGGTCCATGGGCCAATCCCTCCTCTTCTCTGGAGGCAATGGATTAGATTCAGGGTTCTTTGAGTCATTTTTCTAAAGTAACTCTTCTGGTTCTAGGCTTTCCCCTCCTTATGAGCTCTTTGCTGAGGGACTTGCTTTGATTGTATCCCCAAATTCCTATCCTCCATTCTACTGAACAAGTCGAGTCCCCTTCTCAGTGCCCTGAGCTTGCCTCCTCTGAGTCCCAGACTTGCTGTGTGACCCTGATCTACTCATTCACCCTGTCTGAACCTTGACTCTCCCATTTACAAAATGGGAGTTGGAATCCTTGCCTGATTGGTCCCAGAGGGTTTTAGGAAGAGGGAGTGCAGGAAGGTATGGAGCATGCTTTGAGAGGGATGGGTCTCCTGTGAGTGGAGAGTTTGGGCAGACTGGGCTGGGTCATTTAGGCCATCGTTCTGTACGCTCCTCATTAGCAATGCCAAGAAAGGGAAGATTCATCTGTTTCCTCTTACTGGACTGGGAATCAGCTACTTTCTTTTAAAAAGTGAGGCTGCCTTGAGGTCTGAGGGATCTGGGTAGGGGCTGGAGGATTCTTACTCACCATGTCTTCAGTCTCCTGGGGGCAAAGCAGTGGCTCTGGCTGGAAAGGAGCAGAGTCAGCCTGTGGCGATCCCTCTGGGGTTATATAGTCCTGCCCCAGGGAGCCCTCAACATACCAGGGTAACCTTAGCCCTGTGGGTGCCCACCCCAGATACCAAAATAGACCGGCTCAGGGCCTCTCCTTTCTTGGAGGGCCGGCAGCAGCTGGAGCCCAGGGAGGGAGGAGGGAGTGGGTCTTGGGATGCATGGCTCACTAGGACCTGGGCAGGAAGGGATGTTCTCTTTCCCAAAAGGGGGCTTGAATGTGCCAGAGTTCAGAGAAGACCCAAACTGAGGCATTGTACTGGGAGAAAGATAAGTCAGGCCCCTGTACCCCTGAGTGGGGTGGGTCCAGATTTATTATTTATTTAAAAATATTCCTTATTTTGAAATTAACATTTTTATGTTTCTATTTATTTGTGTTTTTTAAAAAGATTTTTTATTTTTAAGTAATCTCTACACCCAACGTGGGGCTCAAACTTACAACCCAGAAATCAAGAGTTGCATGGTCTACCAACTGGGCCAGCCAGGCGCCCCTCCAGATTTAAAGCCAGTAAAATTATTGAGCACTTACAGTATGCCAGGCACTGGGCTGTGCCTCATGGGTGCCCCCTGGCAAGCATAGTCCCCCACTCCCATTCTGGAGTTCACAGTCAAGTATATGTATGTTTGTGGGGTAGTGGCAGAATTGAAAGGGAGACAGCTGTCTAAGAAGCTGAAGAATCAAGAAGGTCTTCCAAATCCCCTTTGGTGGGGGCAGGGAGGATGTTTCAAGAAAAGATGCCAAGCATAGAATGACCAGGTAGAAAGAGGCTAGACAGCCTGGAGCAGAAAGCCTGCTCTGTGATCTTGCGCTTTGTGCTTTAACTCCCTGGGCCTTGTCTTCCCCATCCCACAGAACTTGTGGATATGCACACTATTTGGAAACAGTTTAGTGAAATATAATCATTACAATTAGTATTTATGCCTTGCCTTAGTGGACTTACAGCCTAGCTGTGGAGACAGGATAAAGGCAGAAAATGTCATAACAGTGATTAGGAGCACAAAAGTAGAAAGCATAGTAGCCCTGTGTGGGACTATGGGGATGACTTTATGAAGGCCAGGAAAAGTAAGTCAGGTGAAAGTGGAGGGGCAAGCATGCTAAGCAGAGAGCACAGATGGACAAAGGCCTGGAGAAGTGAAAAATCAGATTGCCAGAATGGTGATGGGGCTGGAGCAGAGGGTGCAGGCTGGAGACCAGAAATTGGAGGGTCTTCCATGCCAGGCTGAGGATTGAGACCTTGGGAGCCTTGGAAAAGTTTGACACAGGAGAACATAACCTGGTGTGAGTCCATAATCATTTCTTTGGATCCTATTGTGAAAGTTGGAACTCAGAGGAGGGGGGTCAAAATACCAAGAGGGAAGCTAGTTGGTCACCTCCTTCCGGGTGGCTGGGATGGCCAGTGGCTCCTTTCTTCATTCTGGGCAAGAACCAGTTTGGCTGACTGTGTGACTTTGAGGTACCCTCTCCTGGGGAAATAGTGGCTGAGGAAGCCCCCTACGAGGCCAAGGCTGGCAAGGACACACGTCTCCTCCTTCTCTTGCTCCCTCTAGGACCCGATGTCCTGAGGAAGGTGACTCTTCCCTTTGCCCTCCTCCAGTCTCATGCCAATGCCTCTAAGACATTTTCTTTTCTGGGCACTGGGGCCCAGCCACCTGTTGTCTCTAAGAAGAGAGAAGGAGCCACCCTAAACTTAGCAGCTGCCCTTGGCCTCCTACACCGGCCCCTCCCCGCCTCAATTGACAGCTGCCTCACCTTATACGGTTACCATGGGGGTCTAGGCCCAGGGAGGAGCCCACTTGATTCTGGGTTCTGGGAGGGGAGAAAAACTCCAAAGAGGGGAAGGGGAAAGTGCTCAGGTAGCTGTATATCTAACTCTGACACTGAATGGGAATACACAGGATCTGGGTCTGAGCTGGGAACGAGTAGCCTGGGAGAACTCCGAAACCAAGGAGGACCTGGGACATTGGGAGCTAGGCTTGACTGAAACTCCAGGATGGTGGACTCTGTATGGAAGGTGGGGCCCTCTAACCCTGAGGCTCAAAGGGATGGGGGTCAGAGAGAGATGGGACTCCTAAAGTCAGGGCTTTGTGTTTGTGATCTATGGTAGCCTGGGGGCTCATGAGATTGGGGTCTGCTTTCTTAGCAGAAAATGAGGAGTACAGAGAGGTGTGGCAGTGATGGGAGAGGAGTTGATGGGACAGGTCCTGGATCCCCCAAAGAATAAGAACACAGATATGGGAGTTCATGTTACTGGGAATTCATGGTTTGGGGTCTAGGATACCCACTAGAATGGGGGGGCACTCAGAGGATGAGGTCCAAGGAATTAGAGCCTGGATTCTGGGGAGGAGATGAGATAGATGGGGGAGGGGAGGTGTTGAGGAGAAGGACTTAGGGCTTGGGATTCCTATAGGAAATGGAGGATCCAGGGAGATGGGTCACTTAGAGGATTTGGGGGCTCTGGTCATAGTCGTCTGGGCTTTGAGTGTTGAGGTTGGTTGCGGGTCGGAATGAAAATTAGAGACAGAGTGGAGGTTGAGAGTACTTGATCAGGGCACTGGATCTGTGGTGGGCTCTTACAGACCACCAGAGTGAGGCGGCTCTGGATGGAGAATGGGAATCCAGGGGGCCCTTGGCTGGCTTAGTCGGTGGGGCATGCGGCTCTCCATCTCAGGGTCGTGAGTTCAAGCCCCACCTTGGCTGTGGAACCTACTTAGAGAGAGAGAGAGAAAGAGAGAGAATGGCAGCCCAAAAAGGACTCAAGCAAAGCAGCGCGGCGCTCTTATTGGCTAAGGACTGCTCTAATGTCCCTGGCCCCCGCCCCCTCTCGGCGCTGTCCCCAACTGTCACCCCCTCCTGCGCTTGTCTCCGGTTGTCACCGATATCCCTGCGCTGGCACCGCCGCTGGCGGCTCCCCTACCCTTTGGATGCTGCCATTGGCTGAGACAGCCGTCTATCTCCCCTCCCTGTTGCTAAAGTGTGGGAATACGCTCATTGGCTGACGATGCAAATTAATAGCAATTCTGGCCCGCCCCCCCAGCTGTCATTCCTTCTTGACCTTCTTGGGAGACCTAAAGAATTCCTCAGCTCTTCCTATTGACTGCAGATGCTGTCTGTCACCACCCAAAGAGACACCACTGTCTGTCAACTTGACCTCCGCCTACTCCCCTTTTTCATTGGCTCCCTTTTTACTGTTTCCATTGGCCAGGCTGGCCTCTTCTCGCGCAGCCCCCGCCTCCTTCCGTGGTCATTCACTCTCCAGCCTTTTTTACTGGCCAGGAGGTTCAGCTTCCCGCTTTTCTATTAGTTATCTCTTTTGTTCCACCTCCTCCTGCCTTCACTCACCCTTTCATTGGTCTTATAGCCCTCCGCCTTCTCCATTTCCTCTTTCCAAATTACCCAGCCCCTTCCCACCTCCAACCCCACCCACCCTTCCAACGATTGGCAGAAACCCAGTTCCCTCTCTCCTATTATTCGTCCAAACACTCTGACAAGGCGGGAGAAAAAAAGGAGCGCGATGGGACTGCCCGCGCGCAGGCGTGAAACGCCGAAACGCTGGCCGCTTAGCCGGCACTGGGGCATGTGCGCAGGCGCGAGGTCGGCCGCTCGCCTGAAGCAGGAGGGAGGGGGAGGCGGCGAGAGAGCGCAAGGGGTGAGAGGGCGCGAGCGGGACCCCGGCGCCTGGCGCCCCGGGACCCCTGCCACGCCTCTGAGCGCCGGGCGGCGGCCCGCGCGCCGCCCCCGTCCCCGACGCGCGCCGGGCCGCGCCCTTAGCCTTCTCCCCTTCCTTGGCGGGCGGCGCGGAGCGGCCTGAGGGGCGGCGCCTTCTGCGGCCGCCCCGGCGGGGGGATGTGAGGGGAGGCCCGCGGCCATGGAGACGGGCCCGGCGCCCCTGGTGGCCCCGCCGCGCCGTCATGGCGCCCCCGCGGCCCCCTCGCCGCCGCCCCGCGGCTCCCGGGCCGGACCCGTCGTGGTGGTGGCTCCGGGGCCGCCAGTGACCACGGCCACTTCGGCCCCGGTCACCCTGGTGGCCCCCGGGGAGGCGCGGCCCGCCTGGGTACCGGAGCCCACCCAGGCCCCGGCCCCGGCCCCGGCCCCGGCCTCGGCCGTCACGAGCAGCACAGTGGTGGTGCTGACGCTGGAGGCCTCACCCGAAGCCGCGAGGGCGCAGGTCTCCCCTGGCTCAGAAGCCCTGGTGCCCGCGGCAGTGGCAGGAGCCGAGATGTCTATGGCTTTGGGCCCGGGGGCAGACTCTCCGAAGACGGAGGAAGCTAGAACCTCCACCGCCCCTGGACCAGGTACCCCCACCGGGACCCCCACCAGGACCCCCTCCAGAACGGCTCCTGGGGCTCTGACCGCCAAACCCCCGCTTGCCCCCAAGCCGGGAACCACAGTTGCCTCAGGAGTGACTGCGCGGGTTGCAGCAGTGACAGCAGGACAGGTGACAAGTGGACATGGAGCTGCAGGAGCAACATCAGCATCAACTGAACAGGCTCCAGAGGACCCCTCAGGGCCTGGCCTAGGCCCTTCAGGGACATGTGAGGCTCTGGTAGCTGTCGTGACGGTCACCCCAGCTCCGGAGCCTGCTGAAAACTCTCAGGACCTAGGCTCCACGTCCAGCCTGGGTCCCGGCATCTCTGGGCCTCGAGGGCAGGCCCCGGACACTCTGAGCTACTTGGACTCTGTAAGCCTCATGTCTGGGACCTTGGAGTCCTTGGCAGATGATGTGAGCTCCATGGGCTCAGACTCGGAGATAAATGGGCTGGCCCTGCGCAAGACGGACAAGTATGGCTTCCTTGGGGGCAGCCAGTATTCGGGCAGTCTGTGAGTACCCAGTGGGCAGCCAGTGGGACTGCTTCAGGGAAGCAAAGATTGGGGAGGAGGAAATGATACACCTTGCCCAGACTCTGGCAGCCCAGCCTCCTCTGAGGTTCCAGGGGAGTGGCTCCAGCAGGAGTGAGATATTTGGTGATCCCTATCATGCCTAGAGCATCCTGAGGTTTTGGTGGCACTTGCATGTTAGGGTTCCAGGAGTTCTGGGTCTGAGCTTTGCTTTTAGTGTGTTGTGTGCCTTCAGCTAGTGTCTTCCCTATTTCCGTGCCTCAGTTTCCTTCTCTATAAAGTGAAAGGTTGAGTGACATGATACCTAAGGTCGTCCCAGGTCCTTGATGTGAAACTCCAGCTGTGGGCCAGATATTCTGGAAGGCTGGCTGGGCAGGGGTTCTGGTAGAGATCTTTGGTCCCTGAGGGGGAAGGAGTCTGGGAGGGATGCAGGCGTCTCCCCTCCCCCATAGCCCTAGGTCTGATGGGGCAGTGAGATGGGGAAGTCTGGTTGATGGAGGGGAGACCCTGAAGGCAAGGCTCCCCTGCAAAACAGAGAAGGGCAGTCTTGTGTTCTTAGAAGGAAAGGGTTGGGGGAGGCCTCTTCCCCATTTCCTCATCTCCCCAGCCCGGCTTACTCTTTCCTAGTTCCCTCCAGGGGCCTGAGTCACTCCTGATGTAGGGGTGTGATTGCCTCTGACTTCTTCCTTCCCTCTCTCTGGATCCTGTGCATTGTTCCTGTACCTCTTTAACCTGCTGGTCAGTTTAACCTACAGCATCACTGGAGCACCCAGGTTCCAGACCCTGTGCTGGATAAAATAGTTGTTCAAGGTGCTTATCATCTGGAGGGAGAAACAAATACTTCAAGAGTTGGTTTCGATATAAGGTTTAGCCTAGAGATCATCACAGGATTTTGTGAGCACCTAGGGAAGGGATCTTTTTGCCCACTCAGAAGTCAGCTGAGGCTGGTCTGAATGCTGACTAAATGTAGGATTTAGTTGTGTATGTGCATGTTGGGGTTGGGGGGAACACTTGGGAGGATATTCTAAGTATGTTTTATAATCCAACAGAAACCAGAAAACCTTTGATTGAGCACCAACATTCATGGTCTTAGGAAGGCAACTGAAGTTTGACCTTGGTGTTTTCCCATGCATGGAGGAAGCATTGTACGCAATTTATAGGTGAAGAAACAGGATTGAAGCAGTTGAGTGAATTGCCCCACTCACATCTTGATCTGTGTGACAGGCTTTCTCAATACCATGCTGCCCTTAGGAGCTTGGATTGAATTACATTTTAGTGAGCTGCTCTTGTGTGCCAGGCACCGTGCTTGTTGCTATTTCTATGTTTTGTAATTTTGTTCCTCTAAAATCTGTCTACTGTGCTGGCGGAATATACTTCTGAGTTAAGACTGGGGCACATGTTACCTTAAAAGCTTGTAGTGGCTCCCCACTGGCCACAGGATGAAGTCCCAAGTGCTTTATTCTGCAGATAGGCTCCTTAGTATCTGGCTTTGCCAGCCTTTCTGGTGTTCTCTGTCACCACTCCTAACCGTGCACTTAGTACTGTGGTCCTGTTGAATGGATTGTAGTCTTCCCACCTTCCTACGCAGGCTTTCCCACCTGCCAGGAATGCCTTTCTCCCCCTTCTTGTCTTAGTATGTTCTACTCAGTCCTTCATGGCTTATAACTCAGATATCTCCTCCTCCAGGAAGCCTTTTCTGATATCCACTGTCCCTACTCCAGTCGGTGCCTCTTCTGTGCATTTTTATCATTGCATTTCCCATACCACATTGCAGTGATCTCCCCTGCAAGCTTGTGACCTTCTTGAGGACAGGAAAGATATTATCTTATTCTTCCTGATCCTTAGTAGAGTTTCGAACTGACTTAGATAGAAATTAATGAGAGGTGGTTAAGGGGCTTCTAAGACAAAAGAAACCAATATTTAAAGAGCCCTTCCATTTACCAGTCCTTTATATAGTTTCTCGGTAGTCCTCTCATAACTTTGTGATGTAGGTGGTGACATCGCTTTTTTATAGGAGAGGAAGAGACTCAGGTTATTATTTGCCAAGATTCCCCAACTTCTAATAGATGGATGGAACTGGGACTTGAGCTCAAGTCTGTCTGGAAACTCAAGCTCTTTCTTCCATTCACCTCCTGGTACTGGCTCCTACAAGTAACTGTTTCAAGACTCATGGGGCATCTTGAGTGTGAGGCTGTGACAGAACAGTGGGCAAACAGTGCAAGGAAAACTTCATTTGCTTGGGAATCTAGGGTGATGTCAGGGAGGAGGAGGTAGAGGGGATTGCAGATGGCCCAGGAGATCTCAAGAGTCTGAAAGGAGGAAACTCAGATAGTTGTTTCTAAGGAGGCAGAGAAATATATTTGTTCTGTATTTTCTTTTATGGATAATAATTGCCAATACTGAGCACTTGCTGTTTGTTCTCTCCTATGACCTCTGCATCTTACAAATGTGGAAATTGAGGATCAGAGGAATTCAGTGACTTGTCCAAGGTCACACAATGAGTAAGTGGTAAAGCTAGAACTTGGACCCAGGTCTAATGCAAAGTGTGGTTTTTAAATATTCTGTACCCTCTCCCCAAACTTGTATGTGCCATAAGCAGGATTTGAACACACCCAGCATGTATAGAGATCCAACATGAGAACACAATCTCTGTACAGAGATTCCTTCTAAAGAGAAGTCCTTTCAGTGTGGTAAGCTAGACCGTGGATGGCTGAGCGGCCAGATGTCCTGATATTTGGTAGCTCACAGTCTCTCATTTGAAATCGGGGAGGTGGCTTGCTTCAGTTCCGCCAGCAATCCATGTTTTACACTACCACTCCTCACCCCTTCCATGCTCCCTTCATCCTGCAGAGAGAGCTCCATTCCTGTAGATGTGGCTCGGCAGCGGGAGCTCAAATGGCTGGAGATGTTCAGTAACTGGGATAAGTGGCTGTCACGGCGTTTCCAGAAGGTTTGGAAGGCTGAGTGGTGGGCAGGGCGATGGACAGGTTGGGAAGGGGGCAGGCAGGGAGGGCTCATGTGGTCCGGGGAAGCCATGTTAGTATTTGCTCTCTAGGCCACACTGGGGGGCAGGTGGTCCTTGGGCCTGGGGGGAGGAGTAGCTTTAAAGATAGAAGGCCAGACCAGGTCCAGTGGAGTCAAGCCAATGGGATGTGTGAGGGGTGTGCCGGGAAGCCCGACGACTGCTGGGGAAAGCCTGGAGGCTCTGCCAGCCCCTGGAGCTGCTGCCCTGCCTGCCGTTCTGTCTTAGGTGAAGCTGCGCTGCCGGAAGGGGATCCCCTCTTCCCTCAGAGCCAAGGCCTGGCAGTACCTGTCCAATAGCAAGGAACTCCTGGAGCAGAACCCCGGCAAGTTTGAGGTGTGTCCAGGGTATGGGGATGTGACATGGTGTGAAGGGTATCATCAGTCCCCTCCAGATCCTGAGCTAATCCCTGCTGTCCCACTGCAGGAGCTGGAACGGGCGCCTGGGGACCCCAAGTGGCTGGATGTAATTGAGAAGGACCTGCACCGCCAGTTCCCTTTCCATGAGATGTTTGCTGCTCGAGGGGGGCATGGGTGAGATGGCCTGACCGCGTAGGTCAGTCAGCCAACATTGGTAGAAGGCTCCAGGTGGATACAGGGCTGGGTTGAAAGCAGTTCTTGCTCTCCAGGGATTCTAGGAGAGTGGTCCTTCATGGACTGAGTGCCAAGCCATGTTGAAGGAAGCGTGCTGGGAGGGAGATTCTGACTTGGGCCTGGGGGGCTGCTGGAGGGGGTACAGGAGGCACAACGACGTATCGAAGAGATCGCATTTGAACTGGGTTTTGAAGGATAGTTGGGAGCAGAGCAGGGGGCAGGTTTTTCCTGGTCGGGGGTTTATGTAAGCTCTGTCTGGGATGTGCCGATTGGGTAGAGCTGAGGCTGGAGAAGCAGTTTAGGGCCAGATCACCAAAGGCCCTTAAAAACTGTTCCCAGGCACTTGTGCTTTTGTTCTGTATGCTAGGCTTCCCCAAGGTGTATATATATGTATGAGTCCTTAGTAACATGCAAGATGGTATTAGGTGGCTCGCAGGTGGACTTTTTTCATCAGTTGGTTCATCTTTTCAGCAAACACTTAAACACTGGTCTAGCCACAGATGACAGCAGTTAACGAGACAAAAACTCCTCCCGTTATGGGGCTTATTACATTTTAGTGGGGATAGACAATACATAAATAAGACAAAGAAGGAAAAAGTATGTTGCATGTGAAATGGTATGAAAGAGGAGTTTAAAGCAAGAAAGGGGAATAGAGAATGCGAACGGAGATGGGGTTACAAGTGATCTGATCTGATTTGTGTCTTGAAAGGATCGTTCTGGCTGCTGTGCTGAGAATAGACTATAGGGAGACGAGGACAGAAGCAGAGAGACCCTTTAGGAGACCATTTCCATAATCCAGGAGAGAGACCATGACAGATAGACCAGATTGGTAGCCATGTAACTATGGGGAGAAGTGGTTGGGTTCTGGGTATATTCCGAAGGTAGAGCCAAAAGGATCTGCCAACAGAAGGATCTGCCAATAGATGTGTGTGAGAGAGAGTGAGCACAATTAAGGCTGACTCTAAAGGTTTTGGGCCTGAGAAACTAGAAAAATGGAATTGTTGTATACTGATGTGGATGGGGAAAATGGGGATAAAGAAGTTAGAGGGGTACATCAGGAGCTCAGTTTTGGAATATGAGGTTTGAAATGCTAATTGGATGTCCAGATGGAGATGTCAAGTAAGTTGAATGTACACTATATGCAAGCCTGGAATTTGGGGAGAAGTTTAAAGTGAGGGTAAGCTGGAGATTGAGAGTTGTCAGCCTCTAGATGGGACTAAATCTCACCCATGGGACTGGATGAGATCATCAAAGCAGCAAGTGTAGATACAAAAGGAAGCTCAAAGATTGAGCCCTGTTGCTCCAACATTTCAAGAATGGAAAGATGAGAACGAACCAGCAAGGGAGACTAGAAGCAGAAGCTGGAGAGGTAGAAGGAAAACCAGGGCAGTGTGGTTTCTGGAAGCAAATTAAAGAGGGGTTTCAGGACCAGCTGTATGAAATATTGCTGATGGGTCAAGTAAAGTCAAGTCTGCAGATTGACCTCAGGACTCAGCACAGTGGCAGTCATTGGTGACCTTGATAAGGGCAGTTTTGCACGGGGCAGTCTGTTAAAGCCTGACTGCAGAATGGGAGGAAAGAGCTTGATGACAGCGAGTCTGTACCCTGAAGTTTTTGCTGAGTAGGTAAGGAGAAAAATGGTGTTTGGAGGGGAAAGGGGGGTGGTGGTCAAGAGACATTTTTTTTTAAGCAAGAGGAAATAACAGATGTTGGTATGCCAATGGGAATGATCTAGTAGGGAGAGAAAAACTGATGATGCAGGAGAGGTGGGAGGCTTGCTGGGGTGATGGCCCGTGTAGGTAAGTGGATGGAGTGCAGTGCCCAAGTGGAAAGGCTGTGTTTGGCCAGGACCACAGACATTTCACCCACAGCAACAGGGGAGAAAAGCAGGGACACATGCAGGTAGGTAGGTGAATGAAGCATGGGAGCTTGTGGGAATTACATGTTTATTTTAATAGGTATTAGGTAAAATAACTAGTGCATCCAACCTGTCATTTCATGGATGCTATTGCAAAGTGGAGAAAAAAGATTAAGTGAAAAATAGCCGGGAGGTATGCAGATAAAGCACAAATGAAGATCACATTTCAGTGACTGAATTTTGGGATAGAGGAGGTTATTCTTACTTTTTTTCTGGGTAAGAAATAAGGGTCTGAGCTACGGAATGGCTGTGGAGGCAGAGAGAAGGAACAGATATGAATGAAAATCAGGAGGTAGTGTTGAGAAGATTTGGTTTTAGCCACGGGGAGTGATGAAGGGCTCTCTTTTCCAGTGTGGGGCTGACTAAATGGGATTCCCAGACACAGTGATGGGGCGCCCTCAAGAAAGAGGAGCAGGTCTAGGGCAGAGACTTTATTCTTTTGGATGCAGAGACAAGAGAAAGGTTTGAGGCACAGCTGGCTTCCCAAGCCTTCACTGAGGCTTCCCAAGAACCAGGGCCCACTGGACATGGTGATGGAGACCTGATTCAATCCAGTGAGGCAGATGAGGGGAGCCCTGCTCTGGGAGAGCCCCTGCTCCGAGGTACTAAAAGCATTCAGACAGTGCGACAGGAGGGCTGATGCTGCGGGCAATGAAAGCTTCCCGAAGAAGGTGACTTTGAAGGTCTATGGGATGGTGGCAGATGAAGGAGAGAGAGCACAGTCTGTGCGGGGGAATGGGTAGGGAGCATGTGGGGTGTGCAGGCAAGGTGGAAGGCTGGAATGCTTTGCTTATGGTCGGAGTCTTTGGCTTCACCTTGGTGGGCATCACCAGGAACGCCAGTGGAGGTGTGTGGTGGGGAAGCTCTGAGGTTAATCTGGAACTGGATCTAGGAGGGGTCTGGAATGGGGCTGGTTGCGGGGAGCAGGCTTAGTTTGGGGCAGAGAGCCCCCAACTCCGCTGATGGCCCTCATGGTCTTTCCCAATACCCACAGGCAACAGGACTTGTACCGAATCCTGAAGGCCTACACGATCTACCGGCCCGATGAGGGCTACTGCCAGGCCCAGGCCCCAGTGGCCGCCGTGCTGCTCATGCACATGCCTGCTGAGGTCAGCATACCCTGGTCCTGGCTGGGGAGGGCCTGGGAGGACCTTGGCCTACGGTGGTGATGGGGGAGCACTCTACTCCCTGTTTCTCAGGTCCTATCCCCCCGCCCCTTGTTCTTGCCCTCCTCAGCAAGCTTTTTGGTGCCTGGTGCAGATCTGCGACAAGTACCTCCCCGGTTACTACAGTGCAGGGCTGGTGAGTGTCTGAAGGCTGGGTGCACCCAAGGCTGCAGGGAAGTCCTTGTCCTGCCCCACCTGCTGCCCTTTTGTCCCTTTGCTCTGGGCCTCTCCCACTGAGGTGAGGATCCCCTCATAGGGACAGTGCTACCCCACGGGGGCCACCGTAGGACTCTTCTCATGGCCTCTCCCACCTGCAGGAGGCCATTCAGCTGGATGGAGAAATCTTTTTCGCGCTGCTGCGCCGGGCCTCTCCGCTGGCACACCGGCACCTGCGGCGGCAGCGCATTGACCCCGTGCTCTACATGACCGAGTGGTTCATGTGCATCTTTGCCCGCACCCTGCCCTGGGCGTCAGTGCTGCGTGTCTGGGATATGTTCTTCTGTGAAGGTACTCTGGAGCCGCTCAGGCCATGAGGGGTCTGGGGTTTCCACAGTGGCTGCCAGAGAGGGGCCTGCTGCCAGAAGGTACGTCTGAGGCCTAGGCTTCCCTGTCTGCAGTCCGGGGGCTGGAGAAACTGGGGCCTGGTCTTGGCTCTGCCATCATTCCGGAGCCCACTCTCCCTCCCAGGAGTCTGAAACCCATGGCAGCTCATTTCCCTCCGTGGGGCCTCCATTTCCTCATCTGTGAGGATGGCAGTAAGACGGGGATAGGGCCTGTGAGTCTCTTCTAAATGGGACGGGCTGAGATCCCAGCCCTGATCTTTTCTGTGCCCTTGCAGGCGTCAAGATCATCTTCCGGGTGGCCCTGGTGCTGCTGCGGCACACGCTGGGCTCGGTGGAGAAGCTGCGCTCCTGCCAGGGCATGTACGAGACCATGGAGCAGCTGCGCAACCTGCCCCCGCAGTGCATGCAGGAGGACTTCCTGGTGCATGAGGTAGGCCGCAGCCTGAGTCCACCCGCACCTGCTTCAGCACGTCTCCACCCTCCCCTTCACTCTCCCCATTCCTTCTCGGTCTAGGTGACCACCCTCCCGGTGACAGAAGCACTGATTGAGCGAGAGAACACGGCCCAGCTCAAGAAGTGGCGGGAAACCCGGGGGGAGCTGCAGTATCGGCCCTCTCGACGACTACACGGCTCCCGGGCCATCCATGAGGAGCGGCGGCGGCAGCAGCCACCCCTGGGCCCCTCCTCCAGCCTTCTTAGCCTCCCTGGCCTCAAGAGCCGAGGTTCCCGGGCAGCCGGGGGGGCCCCCTCTCCACCCCCTCCTGCCCGCAGGGCCAGCGCTGGACCTGCCCCAGGGCCTGTGGTCACCGCTGAGGGACTGCATCCATCCCTTCCTTCGCCTACTGGCAACAGCACCCCACTGGGTCCCAGCAAGGAGACTCGAAAGCAGGAGAAGGAGCGGCAGAAACAGGAAAAGGAACGTGAGAAGGAACGGCAGAAACAGGAGAAGGAACGGGAAAAGCAGGAGAAGGAGAGGCAGAAGTGGGAAAAAGAGCAGGAGAAGGAGCGGCAGAAGCAGGAAAAGAAGGCCCAAGGCAGGAAGCTCTCGCTGCGTCGAAAGGCAGATGGGCCCCCGGCCCCCCAGGATGGTGGGGACAGGTCCTCGGCGTCTGAGGCCCGGCAGGATGCTTACTTCTGACATCTGTCTCGGGGCTGGACTGCTCTGTCTCGGGGCTGGACTGCTCGGCCTCCCTCTTCTTTTTCCTCAGTCAAGAGCAGGCCTGGCCTGGGGTGCTGCCCTGAGCTTCTTGGGCAGGCCGTCACTCTTTCTGGGGAAAGCGGTTTGGCTCCCCATCTCCTTGCCAGCTGCTGATCCCTACACAGCTGGGACAGTGAGTGCACAGGGCAGCTGCCTTTCCTTGGGGCAGCCGTGAACAAATCTGGAGCCCCCTCACCTCCAGTTGGGCCCAGCTGGGGTTTCTGTCACTCCTGCCCCAGTTCCCTCTGGGGTCCTTCCCAGGTGCAGTCCTAATTGGCCTTTTGTCACCTCAGGGGTGACTCGGCGATGGGAATCAGCAGTTTTCAGATTCTTACACCAGTTTCTCCCCTTATCCGTGAGTGGAGCTGGGTTCCCTTTTCCCTTCTTCAGCTCTGCCGGTCTCCCCCTCTTCCTGCCTGGGGGCCGAGGCTCTCCTCGCTCTACTTGTGGACATCTCTCTGTTGTAATTATGTACAGAGGACCTGGTGGGTCCAGGGTGGGGGTGTTCGCTCTGTCTTCTGTCCTTTAGTTCTCCTTCCACAATGTTCTTGCACTCATTTATTTAAGGGGACATGCACTGGAACAGGCCATGTCCCCCCTCTCCCCACCCGCCATCCTCCTTGCTCTTCTTTCCTCTTCACCCACCTTCCTGTGTATTCTCAGGCTTCTGCTTTGTCTCCACCAGGGTCCCCACCTTTCACCTTGTTTCCCCTGCAGCCCCCATCTGGGGAAGGGGGTCTTCCCTTGAGCTCCAGGGGGTGGAACCCAATGTTTACATTCTCTTCTGTCTCTGCTCCCACCCTGTGCGGCGCTTTGAGGAACCAGAAAAGAACCTGCTGTTGTACCTGGGCCTGTCTCCCGCTTTGTTATTTGATGATGGGGGTTAGAATAAGGACGGGGCAGGGGGTGGGAAACAGTGGAGCAGGCCTGGATCTGGGTGTCTCCTGAAGCAGTTGGCTGGTCTTGGCAGGTAGGTACCTCTTGGTCTTTGGTCCATCTTTCAGTCACTCATCAACAGCTGTTGAGCTCCTGCTCCTCCTCTGCCTGGGATCTGCTGCTTCCATTGGGACTGGCCTGGGGCCTTCTACGTACCATCTGCAACACCCGGATCTCCTTCCCAAAGTGCTCGTGCAACTCCTGGAAGCTGTAGGGGGCACTGAGGGTGGCTAGGAAGCCGCAGTCCTCTGGGGGTGAGCTGGGCTCCTTGCCAGCTGCCTGGCACAGCTCCCGGTACCGGGCCTCCAGGGGGGGCAGTAGCACCATCAGCCGCCTCCAGCTCGCCCCAGCCAGCGCCCACAGCCAGGCTCCCAGCTCTTCCTGGTTTTCTGCCGCTAGCTTGTAGGCCCGCCCACCTGTGCCCTCAGCCCTGGGGGTCAGGATGGTAAAGGCATAGGGTTCTGTGGCCCCAAGGCGTGGCTCCACCTGGCTGTTTTCCAAGAGAATGAGGCCCAGGGGGGTGTGATCCGCTTGGTTCTCCAGGTAGAAGAGGAGGTTTCCCCGGAGGATGAACCAGCGGCGTTGATAGCTGGTATTTCGGGTTCCCTTCTTTAGCAAGATGCCCTCCCGGTCTGGAGCCTGTGTTCTGCATCCACGGAAGAAACTGAGCACGGGCTTTTGGTGCAGTTTCATGGTAGTCCAACTGGGGAGTAAACCCTGGGGGTCAGGAGAGAGGAGGGTTGGTCCTAGCCCAGTGGGATTTAAGACTCTGTCCTCAAGAGGTAACGGTCTTGTCCCCACAGCACTGGGACCCACACCTCCCACCTCCCGCTCTGGCCCTTGGGCCAGTTTACAGACCTTGGGCAGGGGACGCTGGCCTGGGCCCCTATTTGCCTGCGGCTGTGGTTCGAGAGAGGCACCGTTGCCCTTTTCCAGGCCTACCTGAGATCAGGACACAAGAGACTTCTGGCCTGGGTACCGGGCACAGGTATCACCGTCACCTTTCCGGTGATGGCTCTTCCCACCTCAGAAACCGGGAACTCGCCCAAGGGATTGGCGTGGGGTAAATGACTTCCCCTGGGTCCTAAAGAGAGCTGGGTTCGGTAAGTGCTCCCAGAGCCATCCGGGGCGTCCAGGCGGGCCGTCAGAACCCGGCCTCTCCCCAGGGAGAAGAGCAAGGCCGCACCTAGGAGTAGGACAGGATAGAACTGGACGCTGAAGGGAAAAGCAGGATCCCCAAAGAGGTGGTGGGGGGCGCAAAGCTCTTGGCCAATCCTGGGGAAGGGTGACTCAACCCTGGAGAGGGAAACAGGCCGAAACCCACTGTCCCACTCTGGCCCTCCATCAAGGTCCCGGGTGCCCCTTTAAGTAGAGTGTGCTCCACTTTCTCCCCAGAGCCTCTAACTGCTGTAGGAGGGAGTCGGAATCGCAGCCGGCCATCCCTTTCGTCTGATCAGGGTCTAAGCGTTCATACGTCCCCTGTCCTCGCCATTGTCGCCCACGCTGCTTACGTCACTCTGGGCAGGGCGGCGTGGTCTTCCCCGCTCACGGCGCACTTCCGCCCGTTTCTCCACTTAGTCCTCTAACCCGAGTGAAGCCACTTCCGGCTTTCTCTGGCGCCTTCCGCAGTTCTCTTCCGGGTGGTGGCGGCCGGTGCCCCGGACGTAGCCCCGGTGAAAGCCTCTCTCTTTTTCTTTCCCCTCAGCCTCCCGTAGACCCTTAGGTGAGCGCGCGCTGGTGGGGTCCTCGAATCCCCGCGGTTCTGCCGCCCCTCTGATTTGTATATTTAGCCCGGGACAGTTGGTGGTTACCCCGCGGAGTTGGGAGTTCGGCGCGGGGAGGAGGGGGGCTGCCAGGACGCCAGGTCCTGGGTCCGCGCGGGCCCCGCGGGCTCTGAGGGAGCTGGGGGTGTAGGAGCGGGTGTCAGCCCGCGGAGCCCCGTCGCATCCAGCACTGCGGGGGCCAGGAATGGGGGGTGCGTGTGGGGGGAGCCTGTCTCCTTTCGTCAAGGGTGGGGGTTGCCCGTGGGAAACCTCTCCGCGCGTCCGCCTCTCCGGCCTGTCTCCAGCGACTCTTTTGGACCAAACCAAGTCCCGGGGGCCACCTGGCTGCCAGCTTCCCTTTCGGCCCCTGATTCTGTGCTCCCTCTCCTCCCAAGCTGGATCTAGTGCGTACCAGGTGATAATTTGTTGTGCTGGGGGCCCTTCGGCGGTGAGTAGCCTCGCCCAGTTCCCTTAATCTGCACCCTTTCACCTCGGCTCAGCTTGGGGAAGGCCCCTCTGTGCAGTCATGCCAAAGAGGAAAGTGACCTTCCAAGGCGTAGGAGATGAGGCTGATGAGGATGAAATCAGTGTCCCCAAAAAGAAGGTGAGGGGGCCAGACTCCTGCATTGTGGGGAGGAGTGAGGGGAGGGAAGAGGAACTAGAAGCTAGAAGAGAAAGAAAGCCCGTGGGGACAAAGGACGCGTAGAAAGGGCTAGCTTTTCCATGTTCTCTGGGAAATGGGTTTGGAGAATTTTCAGTCCGAGAAGGCTTTGAAGAAAAACCTACCTAGAGTATTTTGAGGAATCGCCAGTAACCTGCCTCTCTCAACTTGCTCCTCCTCACAGCTGGTGGATCCTGTGACCGGGGCAGGGGGTCCTGGGAGCCGCTTCAAAGGCAAACACTCTTTGGACAGCGATGAGGAGGATGATGATGAGGAGGGGTCCAGCAAATATGACATCCTGGCCTCAGAGGATGTGGAAGGTGAGCTAAATCCAAGAACTGAGGCTGCTGGAGGAACAGATAGGGCTTCAGGGGATGTGGGGCAAGGAAGGCCTTTGTCTCTTATTGCTTGCTCAGCGTGGGACACCCCTGTGTTCGGTGCAGGTCAGGAAGCAGCCACACTCCCCAGTGAGGGAGGTGTGCGGATCACACCCTTCAACCTGCAGGAAGAGATGGAGGAGGGCCACTTTGACGCCGATGGCAACTACTTCCTGAACCGGGATGCTCAGATCCGAGACAGCTGGCTGGACAACATTGACTGGGTGTGGCCCAGGGGTTGACACGGCTGGGGACCTGGAGGCAGCAAGTGCTGGGCTTGGGCTCTGCTCACTGTTTGTTGGAGATAACACCCCCCTGTTTTCATGTCACAGGTGAAGATCAGGGAGCGACCACCTGATCAGCACCCGCCGTCAGACTCAGAGGGAGAGGACAGCCTGGGCCAGACACCAATGAGTGCCCAAGCTCTCCTGGAGGGTCTTCTGGAGCTGCTCTTACCAAGAGAGACAGTGGCCGGGGCACTGAGGCGTCTGGGGGCCCGAGGAGGAGGAGGAGGCAAAGGGGGCAGCAAGGGGGCTGGGCGGCCTAGTTCCCCCCAGCGCTTGGATCGGCTCTCTGGGTTGGCTGACCAGATGGTGGCCCGGGGCAACCTTGGTGTGTATCAGGAGACAAGAGAACGGTTAGCCATGCGGCTGAAGGGGTTGGGGTCCCGGACCCAGGGACCCCCTGAGCCCACGCCCCCACCCACTCTGGACATGTTTGCTGAGGAAGTGGCAGAGGGGGAGCTGCAGACCCCAACCCCTACCCAGAAGGGAGGTAAGATTGGAAGGCAGAGGAGGGGTGATGGCGGCAGGGGGCAGGGCACTTGAGGCCCAGATGGCTTTGCCTGTTGTTTTAGAAGCAGAGCTGCCAGGCGACGGTCTGGTGGACGTGATGTGGGAGTATAAGTGGGAGAACACGGGGGACGCCGAGCTTTACGGGCCTTTCACCAGCGCCCAGATGCAGGTAAGCCCCTGCCTGCTTCCTTCTGCCACTGCTCTCCGCCCCCGCACCCGTATCAGATCGCTCCCAGCTCCGCTGTCTCTTGTTTCCTGCAGACCTGGGTGAACGAAGGCTACTTCGCAGATGGTGTTTATTGCCGGAAGCTGGACCCTCCCGGTGGACAGTTCTATAACTCCAAACGCATTGACTTTGACCTCTATACCTGAGCCTGCCGAGGGCCCAGCTTGATGTTTTTTTTCCTGCACTCTCTGGAGGAGGCCCCAGCTGCCTCAGGCAGTGAGGATTTGGGGGGCCATTTTTCATTCAGTTTTTCTTTCCCAATAAAAGCCTTTAGTTGTATATTAGGGCCTTGGCTGTGCTGATGGGCAGAAGCCAAGGCCCTTCATAGCCCCTTTGGACTCGCCTCATGAGTGTTTCCTCATGAAGTTCGTTCTTGGGAGTTTCTGGTCACTTGAACCACCTCACCTTTGTTTACCACTCCTGGGGCAGAGCCAGGGCTCCCGGGTGGTCTGTGGCGACCGCACCCGGACTGCTTACCATCTAAAAAATCCCTTTGCTCACATGCTGTTCTCCAGTATTCTCGGAGCAGGCTTCCTATTTTGCTCTTCTTAGGTCTTCAGCTTTTAGAACCTCAGGGTCTTTGCAGCCAATATAAGATAGAGCACCAGAAGTGGAGATTTTAGGCCTCGAAGGGCTAGGACATCTGTTGGGGTGAGTAGTAAGCCTGGTATACACCGGCTCCCCAGGGGTCTCAAGCTCCTTGGGGGGAACGGCAAACTCAAGGCCCCTCAAGGCCACCTGGGCCAACCATTGAACAGACACAAAGAGGTAGTGCCTCCCTGGAGCTCACACAGTGAAGCAGAGGGCTGGCCCAGACCCAATAGGCTTCTTTCCCGACCTTTTTTTGGCACCTTTGAGGCCCTGAAGTTTCCATTTCCTGGGGTCTCACAGTGTGCCTGGTACAGGGCTGGTGCCTTGAAGGAACTGAGCTAGCTAGGAGGTTGATCCTCTTCCAGGAGTTGAGATTCTGGGGAGTGGGGTCAGGAGGGAGACAGGCAGGTATAGTTGGACCTAACACCTCCCACCTCTTACCAGTGCCGCCTTAGACCTCTTCTCTTGCACCAGGTGAGGTTGAACCCTCCACTTTTCTATCTCGGCTGTCCATTTGGAGTCTCGGGGGAGCTGTAAAATTACTCCTCGGATTCTAAATGAATTGGTCTAGGTAGTGGCTTGGTGGTTGGGGTTTTTGAAAGCTCCCAGGGGATTCCAGTGTGCGGGCAGGTGGAGAACCACCGAGCCTGACTCCTGTGACTCGGTTATGCCTAGAACAAGGGGCCACTCACCGGATCCTGTGGTGGTGGCAGAGCTGAGCACGTGTGGCCACGGCTCTGCTGGAGTCTGTTGCAGGATTGCTGAGCACCAGAGCCCCAGGTGGAAGGGGCCAGGCTGGGAAGCAGGAAGACCGGGACAGGGTGGGGATACTTGGTGCCCCAGTGAGGGCTCCAGCTTCTGTAATAATTGGGTCCCTGCAGGCTTGGTGTTCATTGACTCCAGGATGACTTCGATTGTAACAAGTCTTTTTCTGTCCTTAAGAAAGAAACCCCTGCCAACTACATTTACAGGAGATCATTGATTAAAATGCATCCTCATTGCAGAAATGTTCAGAAGTGAAAAACAATACAGCGGTCCCCTTTATAACCCCAATGACTGACTCATGGGAGGTGCTTAATATTTGGTGAATAGATGAAGGCCAAGGGCACGGTGCCCTCGGATATGCCATTGGTACCTCAGGCTCCGCCTCTCCAGAGCTGACCCTATCTTCCCCTCACAGCATCTTCCTGTGTTCACCGTTTTTTTGTTTGTTGTTGTTGTTGAAGTTTTTGAGAGAGAGAGAGAGAGCTGGGTGGGGAGGAGCAAAGGGAGGAGGAGAGAGAGAATCTTAAACAGGCTCCATGCCCAGTACGGATCCTGATGCAGAGTCCCCAACAGTGGGGCTTGGTGTCGGCACCCTGAGCTCATGACCTGAGTTGAAATGAAGGGTCGGAAGCTTAACCCACTGAGCCACCCAGGCGCGCCCCAACCTCTCTGATGACACTGTGTAGGCAGAATAATCGTTCCCCAAAGATATCCATACCCTCAACAGAATCTGAGTATGGGAGCTTACGTGGCAAAAGAGACTTTGCAGGTGTGATTAAATCAATGAGTTGGGGGGAGGGGTTATTCTGGATTATTGAGGTGGGTGGGCCCAATGTCATCACAAGGGTCCTACAAAGTGAAGGGAGTCAGGAGGGTCAAAGGGGGAGGTGAAGGTGTTAAACAAAGCTGTTGGCTTTGAAGATGGAAGACAGGGCCATATGCCAAGGAATGCAGTGGCCTATGGAAGCTGGGAAAGGCAAGAAAAAGTCTTCCCAAAGCCACTACAAAATGCAGCCCTACTCAGGATTTGAACCCAGTGAAAACCATTGTGGACTTCTGACCTCTAGAATCCTAATAAAGTTTGTGTTTCAAGCTGCTAAGTTTGTGGTTATTTGTTACAGCCCCAGTAGGAAACCTAACATACCCCATTTAGCTGAATGCCTCTCCCCTCCCACAAACATCCCAGAGTTCTCTCTCCCTTGTCCCTATTTTAAGCCCCTATCAGCATTTAACTCTCTTGCCCTTCTTAAAACAGCATGTATGCGTCTGTGTGTACATATGCACATGTATAATTTTTACTTAAGCCTTTTATATTTTACAGTTGTAGATTTACAGAAAATGTACAAAAGATTACAGTGAGCTCAGCCAGTTTCCCTTATTAACATCTTTCAGTGGTACCTTTGTTAAAACTAATGAACAAACATTACTATTTTTATCAACCGCTTTATTGAGATTAACGCACCCATTTGTTTTTTTAAAGATTTTATTTATTTATTTGACAGAGAGAGACACAGCGAGAGAGGGAACACAAACAGGGGGAGTGGGAGAGGGAGAAGCAGGTTCCCCGCGGAGCAGGGAGCCTGATGCGGGGCTCGATCCCAGGACCTGGAATCATGACCTGAGCTGAAGGCAGCCGCTTAACGACTGAGCCACCCAGGCGCCCCTAACGCACCCATTTGAAGTGTACAATTCAGTGGTTTTTAAAGTATATTCATAGGGTTGTACTGCTGGGACTACAATCCAGTTTTAGGACATTTTTGTCCACCCTGGAAGAAACCCCACCCATCAGCAGCCGCTCCCCCTTCCTCCCCACCCTCCTCATCCTCCAGCCCCTGGCAACCACTGATCTACTTCCTGTCTCTGTAGAGTTGCCGATTCTGGCCATTCGTACAAATGGACTCCTAAACATGTGGTCTCTTTTGTCTTCTGGGTCTACTACTTGGCCAGTTTTCGAGATTCATCCGTGTAACATATAACAGTATTTTATGCGTTTTTATTGTCGAATAATATTCCACCATATGGATGTATACTATATTACCATTAACTAAACCTCACACTTTCTTTGGATTTTACTCATTTTCCCCTAATGTCCCTTGTCTGTTCCAGAATCTCTTCTGGGATTCCCCTTCACATACAATTGTCGTGTCTCCTTAACCTCTGGTCTGACAGTTTCTCAGACTTGTTTTTGCTAACTTGGACTGTTTTGAGGAGTATTGACTAGGTGTTTTGTAAAATATTCCTCAAATGTGGGCTTTTCCAGCCTGGTATTTTTCTCATGCTTAGATTTGGGTTATGGGTTTTGGGGGAGGAAGACCACGGAGGTGAAGTCCCTTCCCTTTTACTGAAAACTTTTAATGGCTCCATTTCCCTCAAGATAAATTTCAACAGCTTGCAACTGACTGAGGTCTCCATGGCCTGGCTTGAGCCAGCCCCACCAGCTTCACATCTGCCTTTGCTTTTCTTCCCCTTTCTCTCCCCTGACTCCAGGCTCCAGCCTTCTCCCAGAACAGGGCAATTTCATTTCTCCAGGCCTGGCCAGTGATGCCTTTCTCTCGTCTCTATCTGGGAAAGACCAATTAATTTATGCATGTTTTACTTAGGTCCAAAGCCTCCTTTTCCTACAAGGCTTCCTAACCCACTCCCCATCTCCCAGCTTGGTCAGCATTTCTTCCACTGTGCCCAGTAGCACAGATGCCTGACGCCATACCCAGAGCAGTGTTTCCTGGTCTGTCTCCACCAGTTAGCCTGAGACTGGGGATCAGTGCTGATGAATGAATAGGGAATGAGCCAAGTCTTTCCTAGTCCTGTGTGGGACACTGCCCTCTTGAGCAAAACCAGAAACCTGGGGCTGGTGGGGCTATTTGCTGCCCCAGAAGGGGTGAACTATGACCGCAGTGCACAGGTGTCTAGATCCAAGAGTCTCAGGGAGCAGAGCCGAGGGGTCAGTAGGGTCATTCTTACTGGGGTGTCCCTGGGGCCATGGGAAAATTTCCAGGGGGGGGCCCGAGTTCAAAGCTGCAGATGTCATCGCTGTATCGAGGGCATGAAAACCTCTGAAATGCAGGCTTTTGTCTTTGGTAGGCCATTTTTCAGAAGACTAGCAGGAGTGGGAGAAGGCGAGTCTGGGCTTTGGGTGTCACAGTCTGTCCTGGGCATCTGTAGGATCTTGGGGGAGACAAAGACCATGGAGGATGGCAAAAAGGAGTTAAAAGAAGCAATGAGTCAGGCTCCACAAAGCCCATGGAGTTGGAGAGGCTCTGAATGCCTCTTAATGATCCATCTGTCACCCCTTCCAAACCCACCTGGCTGGCTTGATGGCACCTTTTATAGGCAGGGTCACTGAATGCCAGGCTCCCAGGCAGTGGGGAGGCCTGGGACCGAGCAGCTTGTCTTCCATTCTGCTCCCAGCCAGAACCAAGCTGAAGCCCTGGAGATGCCAAGCCCTTCCAGACACTCACAGCCCAGAGGAATGTCTTTCAAGGGTGGATTTGGAAGCAGCTGTTTTACACGAGGCCCAAGGGTGGATGAGGTTTCTTCCGGTCAGTAGCCACTTCTGACCTGCACATGGAGGCCAGGCTTGCCCCTTGGTTCTTTGTGGCCATTCCCTAGGTTCAAGGGTATGCTTTTCTGTGGTAGGTGCAGTGGCCCCCAGACAGCTTTAGCCCCCTCCAAGGGGCCATCCCAGCGCACATCTCCCTCGGTCTAGTGGGGGCTGCTGACACCCTGCCCCCACCAAGCCCCTTGTTCTCCAGGAGGCTGGCCTGGCCCAGCTGGCCCTGAAGGTAAGACCCCTCCTACCTGTGTAAACACAGCACGTGACAAGCTTGTACCACCCACTGCAGATGCTCATGTTGCCTGAGATTTCCTTGGGCCGCCTCTGGTTTTCCTGTTCTGATGCTATTGTTCTTGCTTTCAGTTTCCGGGCTCCACCGACTACCCCAAAGATCTCCGCCCTGCAGCCCCAGGGGCAGCAGCTCCAGTGTCCTGTTTTGGACACATTTCTCTGTCTCAAACTCTTCAGCTTGCTTAATCACAATGTCGGCTTTCCCCAGGCTTGACATGCAGTAACTAAACCTATCTGTATTTGAAAGGGAAGAAAAGGGCATCTGGCATTTCTTAAGTATCTAAATAAGTTAGAAATAGTATACTTAATCTTCTCAACTACCTACCTTTTACTTACAAGTTTCCTCCATTTTGCTGATGAGAAAAACGAGGCTTGTAGAGGTGTAGTGAAGTGACCTATCTAATGTCACACAGCCTGAAAGTGATAAAGCCAGTATTTGAACCCAGGTCTGTGGGATCCTAAAGTCCAGCCAAAATATTTGGCAAAATGCCTGTTCCAATTTTTTTTTAAGATTTTATTTTTAAGGGGCGCCTGGGTGGCTTAGTTGAGCAGCTGCCTTCAGCTCAGGTCATGATCCCAGGGTCATGGGATCGAGCCCTGCATCAGGCTCCCTGCTCAGCGGGGAGCCTGCTTCTCCCTCTCCCTCTGCCTGCTGCTCCCCCCTGCTTGTGCTCTCTCTCTCTGTCAACTAAAGAAATAAAATCTTTAAAAAAAAAAAGATTTTATTTTTAAGTATTCTCTACACCCAACATGGGGCTCAAACTCACAACCCCGAGATCGAGAGTCACACACTCCACCTAAAGCTTCCCGCTCCTATTTTTTGTCTATTATAAAATTGGGTTGTTTGTCTTAATATTATTGAATTTGGGTTTTTTTTAATGTTTTATTTATTTATTCATGAGAGTCAGAGAGAGAGAGGCAGAGGCAGAGGGAGAAGCAAGCTTCCCGCCTAGCAGGGAGCCCGATGCGGGACTCGATCCCAGGACCCCGGGATCACGACCTGAGCCGAAGGCAGATGCTTAACCATCTGAGCCACCCAGGCGCCCTTAATATTATTGAATTTGTAACAGACAGTTATATATTCCAGATACAAGTCCTTTGTCAGATATATATTTTGCAAATATTTCTCTTGGTCTGTGGCTTGTTTTTTAACTTGTTTTTATTTTTATTTATTTATTTATTTATTTTTAAGATTTTATTTATTTGACAGAGACACAGTGAGAGAGGAAACACAAGCAGGGGGAGTGGGAGAGGAAGAAGCAGGCCCCCCGCTGAGTAGGGAGCCCGATGTGGAGCTCGATCCCAGGACCCTAGGATCATGACCTGAGTCAAAGGCAGACGCTTAACGACTGAGCCACCCAGGTGCCCCTTTAACTTGTTTTTAAACAGTATCTTTTGAAGGTTCAAAGTTTTAAATTTTGAAGAAGTACAGTTTTTGATTTTTTTTCTCTTTTAGTCTGTGCCTCTTTGAGTCCTATTTAAGAAATCTTCATCAAACTCAGGGTCCCCAACATTTCCTTTTTCTTCTATAAGTCTTACAGTTTCAGCTTTAACATTAGGTCTATGATCCATTCATGTTAACTTTTGTACACATCACTTTTTTTTGCTTATGGCTAGCCAACTGTGTCAGCACCCTTTTGTAGAGAAGATTATTCTTCGTCCTGTTGAAAAATTGCCTTGCCACCTTTGCAAAACATCAGTTGACCACATATATGTTCATCTATTTCTGAATTACAGATTTTATTCCATTGATTGGAATCTTTTTTTTTTAAGATTTTATTTATTTGAGAGAGAGCACACAAGCACGGGTGGAGGGGTAGAGAGAGAGAGGGAAAAGCAGACTCCCAGCTGAGCAGGGAGCCCGACGTAGGGTTCGATCCCAGGACCTCAGGATCATGACCCAAGCTGAAGGCAGACATTTAACTGACTGAGCCACCCAGGTGCTCTCTCTCTCTTTTTTTATGTAGGCTCCACATGTGGGGCTTGAATTCACGATCCTGAGATCAAGATCTGAGCTGAGATCAAGAGTCAGACACTCAACTGGCTGAGCCACCCAAGCACCCCTATTCCATTGATTTCTATGGTTATCTCTATACTAATACCATACAGTCTTTTTTCTTAATATTTTAAAAAATAATCTCTAAGCCCAACATGGGGCTCAAACTCACGACCCTGAGATCAAGAGTTGCATGTTCTACTGAGTGAGCCAGCCAGGTACCCCCCAATACCATACTGTCTTGATAACTGTAGCTTTATTTTTTTTTAAGATAAGGGGCGCCTGGGTGGCTCAGTCATTAAGTGTCTGCCTTCGGCTCAGGTCATGATCCCAGGGTCCTGGGATCGAGCCCTGCATCGGGCTCCCTGCTCAGTGGGGAGCCTGCTTCTCCCTCTCCCACTCCCCTGCTTGTGTTCCCTCTCTCGCTGTGTCTCTCCCTGTAAAATAAATAAATAAAATCTTTTTAAAAATATTTATTTATTTAAGAGAGAGAGACAGAGAGAGAGAGTGCAAGTACAAGTATGGGGGAAGGAGCAGAGGCAGAGGGAGAGGGAGAAGCAGACTTCCTGCTGAGCAGAGAGCCGGACGTGGGGTTCCATCCAGGACCCTGGGATCATGACCTGAGCTGAAGGCAGATGCTTAACCGACTGAGCCACCCAGGCACCCCTGATAACTGTAGCTTTATAGTGAGTCCATCAAGTAGTGAACATCCTCTAACTTTTTTCTTTTTAAAAATTGTTTTGGCTAGGGGCGCCTGGGTGGCTCAGTCGTTAAGCAGCTGCCTTCGGCTCAGGTCATGATTCCAGGGTCCTGGAATCGAGCCCCGCATCGGGCTCACTGCTCAGCGGGAAGCCTGCTTCTCCCTCTCCCACTCCCCCTGCTTGTGTTCCCTCTCTCGCTGTGTCTCTCTCTGTCAAATAAATAAATAAAATCTTAAAAAAAATTGTTTTGACTAGTCTATGTCCTTGGCATTTCTTTTTTCTTTTTTTTTTAAAGATTTTATTTATTTATTTGAGAGAGAGAGAATGAGAGATAGCACAAGAGAGAAAAGGGTCAGAGGGAGAAGCAGACTCCCCGCCGAGCAGGGAGCCCGATGCGGGACTCGATCCCGGGACTCCAGGATCATGACCTGAGCCGAAGGCAGTCGCTCAACCAACTGAGCCACCCAGGCGCCCATGTCCTTGGCATTTCTATGCAAATTTTAGAATCAGCTTGTCAATTTCTCAAAAAACCTTGTTGGGGTTTGATGGGAATAATGTTAAATCTATGTAGAATTACTACTATGTAGAATACTACATTTACAGATGGAGCCATCTGTACCTGGAATTTTCTTTGTAGGAAATTTTTTCCCCTGAATATTTCCATTTCGTGTCTCTGGTATATGGGAAACACAAAAGAGTTCAATTGGTTTTATCAAGTTCACCAGCAAAACAATGATGAGAAACCTGAGAGTGAATCCTTTCTGCTTCCAAATATTTTGAAAGTTGGCTCGTGTAAAACAACAACAACAAAAAACTGTATGATGAAAGAGTATTTCTGGGAATAAAAGAGAAAAACCTTTCCTCTCAGTGCCTAGAAGTCTGTGCTGGTTCCAAAGATAATGCTTTTATTTAGGCACAGAGCTCCATTTAATTTCATGGGAAGATTTAACTGCAAATTCAATTGCATTAATTATATGTAGGGCTATTTAAGTTTTCTATTTCTTCTTGAGTGAGCTTTGACAATTTGCTAATTTTAAGGAATTTGTCCATTTCATCTATGTGATTGAATTTTACTGGCACAAAGTTGTTCATGGAATTTTCTTTCTTTCTTTCTTTCTTTCTTTCTTTCTTTCTTTCTTTCTTTCTTTCTTTCTTTCTTTCTTTCTTTCTTTCTTTCCTTCTTTCTTTCTTTCTTTTTCTTTCTTCTTTTTAAAAGATTTATTTATTTGTCAGAGAGAGAGAGAGAGAGTATAAGCAGGGGGACTGGCAGCCAGAGGGTGAGAGCAAAATCAGATTAAGTCTGATTCGAGACTTGATCCCAGGACCCTGCGGTCATGACCTGAGCTGAAGGCAGACACTTAACTGACTGAGGCACCCAGGCATCCCACGGAGTTACTTTCTTAATTTCATTTTTGGTTTGTCGCACTTTGAATATGTCATTCTACTGACTTCTGGCCTCCATTGTTTTAGATGAGAAGTTCGTGTAGATCAGTGTCGATGCTTCTTTGCACACGATGAGTCTTTTTAATGCTGCTTTTATTATTTTCTCTTTCAATGGTTAGACTATGATGTGTCTGACTATGAATATCTTTACATTGATCCTACATGGCATTTATTGAGCTTCTTGGATGTGGAGATTATTTTTTCATCAAATTTGGAAAGTTTTTGGCCATTGTTTCTCTTTTTTTCCTTTTCCCTGATAAAGTACTCTATGAGTTCCCGTGGTGACATATTCTGTGACAAAATGGTTAAGATTTTGGTTTCCCAGTCACAGAGTCCCAGGTTTCAATTCCAGGTCTGCCACTTACTAGTTGTGCAAACCTGGACAAGTCACTTCATTGCTTTGAGTCTTAATTTATGTTTACCACTTTATTATAAAAGATATTATAAAGAATACAGATAACCAGATGAACAGCCAGATAAAGAAGTACATAGGGTGGGATCTGGAAGGGTCCCAAGCTCAGGAGGTTCTGCTCCCATAAAAATGGGGTGTGCCACCATCCTGGTATGTGGAACTCTGTGGAACTCAACTTGGAAGCTCTGCAATTTTTTCCTCAAGTATTTTTTTTCTGCTTTCTCTTTTCCTTTCCTACTGGGACTCCTATTATGTTTATGTTGTTATACCTGATGCTGTTCCACAGATCTCTGAGTAAGGACTCATTTTTTTCTTGCCTTTTCCCCTCTTCAGGTTGGATAGTTTCTATTGATCCATCTTCACGTTCACTGATTCTGCCATCTGTCATCTCAAATCTGTGGTTGAGCCCCCCTAGTGAATTTTTTTTTAAGATTTTATTTTTGAGTAATCTCTACACCCAACATGGGGTTCGAACTTACAATCCTGAGATCAAGAGTCATATGCTCTACCAACTGAGCCAGTCAGATACCCCTCTAGTGAATTTTAAATTTCAGTTATTATTGTACTTTTCAACTCTGGAATTTGCTTATTTATTTATTGCCATTTTAACCATTTTTTAAGAAAAGATTTTATTTTTCAGTAACCTCTACATCCAATGTGGGGCTTGATCTTACAACCCTGAGATCAAGAGTTGCACACTCCAACAACTGAGTCAGCCAGGCACCCCGCCATTTTAACCATTTTTTAAGTGTATAATTCAATAGCATTAAGTACAAGTACTATTCATTTCTCAACAAAAACTCTGTATCTATTAAACAACTTCCCATTCCTCTCTTCCCCCAGCTCCTGATAACCTGTTTTTTTTTTTTTGTCTCTGTGTATGAATTTGTGTATTCTAGGTACCTCATATAAGTGGAGTCATACAGTATTTTTCCTTTTGGGGGCACCCGGGTGGCTCAGTCGGTTAAGCGGCCCACTCTTGATTTTGGATCAGGTCATGATCTTAGGGTCTTGAGATCGAACCCCATGTTGGGCTCCATGCTGGGTGTAGAGCCTGCTTAATATTCTCTCTTTCCCTCTCCCTCTGCCCCTCCCCTCCCTCTCTAAAAAACACACACACAAAAAAACCAAAAAATCCCAAACTCAAAACCCAATATTTTTCCCTCTGTGTCCAGGTTCTTTCAATTAGCATAATGTTTTGAAGGCTCATCCACAATGTAGCACATATCAGTATTTCATTCCTTAAAAAAAAAAAAAAATTCTGGGGCAGCTGGTGGCTCAGTCAGTTAAGCGACCAACTCTTGATTTCAGCTCAGGTCATCATCTCAGTTAGGGCTGTGAGATCAAGCCCTGTATTGGGCTCCCCACACATTGGGAGTCTACTTGTCTCCTTCTCCCTCTGCTCCTCCCACACTCTCTCAAAAAAATTTTTTTTATCCCCTTATCAAGATGATTTATTTGTTGTCACTTTCCTTTGAGTTCTTTTATTTTAGTTCTTTGAACATATTTATAATAGCTGCTTCAAAGTATTTGTCTGCTAAATGCAACATCTGGGGACACTCAGAGACAGGTTCCACTGATAACTTGTTTTTCCGGAGTTTAGACTGGATTCAGATGCCCTCTACAGGTTGTTGTTGTCATTGGTTTTTATTTGTTTCTTTGTTTAATTTGCCTAGTCCAAATTTGTGAAATCTGCTTCCCCCATGGTGGGTGGCCACTGATATCACTGCCCCATTTAAAATAATTCTTGTTTTTGTTTTTAAGCTTGGATTTCTAGGAATGCCCTTGTGTCTGTGTAGCTTAATGGTCAGCTAATTATTTTTTTTAAAGATTTTATTTATTCATTTGCCAGAGAAGGAGAGAGGGCACGAGCAGGAGGAGCAGCAGAGGGAGACAGAGAAGCAGACTCCCCGCTGAGCAGGAAGCCCGACATGGGACCTGATCCCAGGACCCCAGGATCATGACCTGACCTGAAGGCAGCTGCTCAACCGACTGAGCCACCCAGGCGCCCCAGTGGTCAGCTAATTATTGAACAGAGGTTGTACACTCACCTTGAGCCAGTGAGAATTCTGTCCTCTGCCAATGGACTTATGTGTAGGTAGGAGAGTACAAAGTTTGGGCCATTTTCAAGGTAACCCCAGCTTTCTTTTCCTCTGCGCATGCAGACCCAGTGTTAGCCAAGAGTGGATAACAGATAACGTGGGCTCTTTCTGCTGCAAATGCACACAACCTCAGCAGGGAGTATGCTTGCCTCAACCACAACTGCAACATCAGGTTAATAGAGCCATTGGCTCTCCCCACTCACTTGCCACTAAGATGGCCACTTCTTCTGGCAATGTCACGGGGCACAGCCATCGTCCATGTGTCCAATTCAAATAACCCCCTGTAGCAGTGAAGTTGCCAGTCCTCAAAGGCCCACCCCACCTTGGCAGAGCCTGTGTCTCCCAAGCTGGAAAGGGGGAGAGATGGAGCAGCCCCAAGCAAGAACACCACTGACTCCCCCTGTTCTAACCCAAAGTTGAGTGGGTTTCAAGACGATATACTTCTCAGATTGTAGTCGGCCTTTGGCGGATCTCAGAGCCCAGGAGTGGCTGTTTTGTTTATCTTGTGCAGCTTTATAGTTGCTTCTGGGGAGAGGATTTGCTGACCTCCTCACTCAACCATAGGTGGGAATCTCCTCCTTTAAATATTCTGAACCCTGTTCTGGGAAATAGTTCTATTACTCATCCAAAGAGTTTGGAGGGTCTCAATGCCTTGGAAACAGTTTGATCCTTTCAAGGCTTGCCTTTACATGTTAGGTGAGACCAGAACAGCCTTCCACCGAGGGTTAATTCAGTCCCACTGCTGAGGCAATGCCCTTCTGAGTCCTCTACTGGATGCCTGTGCATTTGGTGATCTTTTCACTCTGGCTGGCGGAACCATGAGATTTTTCCACCTGGTTTAAGCCCTGGGGATTGTTACCCAGCTTGGTACTCTGCTGAAGGTGTGTGGCAACCTGTGCTGGGGTCTAGAGTTCTCTCTCTGCCCTGGAGAGTCTCCCTGTGGAACTCTGGCTCCTCACCCCAGGGAGACTGCTGGAGTCTATTCGGATTCCCTCTTCTTGTGCTACAGCCTAGAAATTCTCCCCAGGCAGTGAGCCAGCCCAGCCCTACAGCCCCCCATCCTGCATTGCCTGTTGTCCAGTGACCAAAAGTTCTTTTTTCTTGTTTAAGAGAGGCAGGTATTGATGTGAAAATGTTGGCGTTTGGGAGTAAACGGCCAAGAAAGAATTTTTGATATGTCTTTGGTGCAAAAAGTGTGGTTTTATTAAAGCACGGGGACAAGACCCGTGGGCAGAAAGAGCTGCTGCACCGGGCTTGTGAGGAGGGACTGATTATAGACTTTCAGGCTGGGAGGGAGTTAGGGATAGCGGAAGTCTCTAAGGAATTTGGAAGCAAGGCTTTCAGGACCTTGAGGGGCTAGCTGTTGTTAGAAAAATGTCGTTTAAGGGTACATGGGTGGCTCAGTCATTGAGTGTCTTTGGCTCAGGTCGTGATCCCAGGGTCCTGGGATCGAGCCCTGCATCGGGCTCCCTGGTCAGCGGGAAGCCTGCTTCCCCCTCTTCCACTCCCCCTGCTTGTGTTCCCTCTCTCGCTGTGTCTCTCTCTGTCAAATAAATAAATAAAATCTTTAAAAAAGAAAAAAAAAGAAAAAATCGTTTATTACTGTCTAGTAAAACCTTAGTCATGAGACCCTTCAGATGTATGCCGGTGGGTCATATGCTTGGAGGATGATTGACAACATATATCTTGGGGGGTAGAGATAAAGGAATTTTCCAAAGGAATTTTTATATGTTAAGAGAGACTTACAGATGCTGGAGGTCTGGCTAATGTTAAGCTACTGTTGCCTTTCGCCCTTTGCAGGGTATTAACATTGAGGAAGTTGAGTTCCTAGAGGAAGTTCACTCTGCCTGTCTCAAAGACTTGTCAATAGGCTGTAAGTTGTAAGGAAATTTAATTTTTTCCTTTTGTCTTTGTTCTCCACATCAGGTATATCTGGTCCCTATTTCTTCATTCTGGTCAGAAGCCCTAGTCAGGCTTTTTGATTACACTATGCTGTGCCCCAACCCAACCCCATCTTGTGCCCCAATAGCAATGGTAATAGTGGGCAGCTTCTGGTTTTCCACAAATGTACCCAGAGTTCTCCACGGAGGTCAGCAGAGGGCACTATTCTCTGTGTTCATAAGCACTTGAGCAATGTGGGCGAGAGGCAGGCAAGGGAGAGCAGGGCGGCCGAAAGAGCCTGGCTTTTAATATCCCGGCCATGGGCTCCCTGTGATCCTACAGCTGCCACCTAATCTGGGATCCACGAGGAGTCTGGATACGTGACATCTACCTCACGCCCACTGGAGAAGTCCAAACTTCCAAATTTATTAAGCACTAATAATGTGCACTTAGACTCTAGACTAAGTTTTATATACATGTTAATTACCTGATAACATAACATGGGTGTGTATATACATGTTATACAACAGGGGGTGAGGTGTACTATTGTTATCCAGGTATAAATCTGTCAGTGCCTGGAAAGTGGGGGCTTTCTCAGTTTTCTTTTTTTTTTAAGATTTTCTTTTTAAGGGGCGCCTGGGTGGCTCAGTCGTTAAGTGTTTGCCTTCAGCTCAGGTCATGATCCCAGTGTCCTGGGATCGAGCCCCGCATCGGGCTCCCTGCTCCGTGGGAAGCCTGCTTCTCCCTCTCCCACTCCCCCTGCTTGTGTTCCCTCTCTTGCGGTGTCTCTCTCTGTCAAATAAATAAATAAAATGTTAAAAAAAAAAGATTTTCTTTTTAAGGAATCTCTGTACCCAATGTAGGGCTTGAACTCACAACCCTGAGATCAAGAGTCACATGCTCCATTGACTGGGCCAGTCAGGCACCCCGAGGAGTTTCCTGAAGAAGTGGCCAGAGTGACTGGCTTGGGGGTTACTGGAGAGATGTCTTGGGCCAGTGTACTCTTAATCCCCATCCCCCACCCACCTCTCCTCTGGTAACCGTTAGTTTGTTCTCTATAGTGAAGAGTCTGTTTTTCTGTTTGTCTTTTTTGTTGTTGTTGTTCATTTATTTTGTTTCTTAAATTCCACATAGGAGTGAAATCATATGGTATTTATCTTTCTCTGACTGACTTATTTCACTTAGCATAATACACTCTAGATCCATCCATGTGGTTGCAAATGGCAAGATTTCATTCTTTTTGATGGCTGAGTAATATTTCATTGCCTATATATACCACATCTTCTTTATCCATTCATCTATCGATGGACGTTTGGGTTCATTCCATATATTGGCTATTGTAAATAATGCTGCAATAAACATAGGGGTGCATACATATTTTCGAATTAGTGTTTTCATTTTCTTTGGGTAAATACCCAAGAGCGGAATTATTGGATCATACAGTGATTCTATTTTTAATTTCTTGAGACCCCCCCATACTGTTTTCCAAACTAACTTATTTTTTTAAAGATTTTTTAAATTTATTTATTGAGAGAGAGAGAATGGTAGAGAGAGAGCATGAGAGAGAGGAAGGTCAGAGGGAGAAGCAGGCTCCCCTCCGAGCAGGAAGCCCGATGTGGGACTCGATCCCAGGACTCCAGGATCATGACCTGAGCTGAAGGCAGTCGCTTAACCAACTGAGCCACCCGGCGCCCCAAACTAACTTATTAAAGTAGTTGTTTTCAACAACAAACTCCTCTTTTTAAAAGTCTTTTTTATTTTAAAATTATGGTTTATTTTTCTATCAAAATAATACTGCACAGAGTTTTAAGAATTCAAATAGCGGGGCTTCTGGGTGGCTCAGTTGGTTAGGCATCTGCCTATGGCTCAGGTCATGATCCCAGGGTCCTGGGATGGAGCCCCACATCGGGCTCTCTGCTCAGCGGGGAGCCTGCTTCTCCCTCTCCCTCTGCCTGCCATTCTGTCTACTTGTGCTCTCTCTCTCTGTCAAATAAATAAATAAAATCTTAAAAAAAGAAGAATTCAAATAGCTTTCCAAGGCTTATATTGAAAAAAGCAGGGGCGCCTGGGTGGCTCAGTCAGTTAAGCGTCTGCCTTCAGCTGGGGCCACAATCTGAGGGTCCTGGGATGCAGCCTCGAGTCAGGCTCCCTGCTCAGCAGGGAGTCTGCTTCTCCCTCTGCCACTCCCCCCGCTCGTGCTCACTCTCTTTCTCTCTCTCAAATAAATAATTAAGATCTTAAAAAAGAAAAGAAAAAGCAATTCCCAGGCATCTGGCTGGCTGAGTCGGTTAAGCACCTGACCCTTGGTTTCAGCTCAGGTTCTCAGGTCTGTTGATAGAGCCCTGCATCAGACTCCATGCTCAGCGCGGGGTCTGCTTGTCCCTCTCCCTCTGCTCTCCCCACTGCATGTATACTCTCTCTGTCAAATGAATAAATAAAATATTAAAAAAAAAAGCAATTCTAGAGACTTTACTATAAGGACTCCATGTAGAGGTGGGGATGGTTAAAAGAATCTACAAGGAATGTGGAAGCACTCGGGGGCCAGCAACAAGGGAGAGCTGCTATCCCCAGGACTGTCGGGGAAGGGGAGGGGATGACGTCACTGAAACCAGGGGAAAGCTAAAGATACAGAGGACGGGGTAAAATCCTGATCACCAATTCCAGTGTGTGTGCCTGTGTGTGTGTGTGTGTGTGTGTGTGTGTGTGTGTGAGAGAGAGAGAGAGAGAGGGAGAGAGAGATGTGGGGAACTCTGTGCCAGACACAGGGACAAAGACCAAATATATAGTTCTTTTTTTTTTAAGATTTTATTTATTTATTTGACAGAGAGAGACACAGCGAGAGAGGGAACACAAGCAGGGGGAGTGGGAGAGGGAGAAGCAGGCTTCCCGCTGAGCAGGGAGCCCGATGCGGGGCTGGATCCCAGGACTCCAGGATCATGACCTGAGCTGAAGGCAGATGCTTAACAACTGAGCCACCCAGGCACCCCCAAATATATAGTTCTTATTATAAGTCCCGATATCACAGGAGGCCACCTGACAGATGCTAGACGTGGGTATGGAGATGAAGCCACTGCCAGAGCTGTGACCCAGATTAGGAAGGGAGCAAGAAAGAAATGTCCTGTCTTTACTCTACCTCTCCCTCTGCTCTCCAACCTGTCCTACCTTTAGCCAAACCCAAGGGGAAGCCAGAGTGCAAAGGAAACTCCAAGGCATGGAGCAGAGCTGAGGATGGATCAGGCGGTGGAAGGTAGATCACCACCAGCCCAGGGCAACAAGCCCCAAAGCTTCTACCCTTTACTAGCTGTGTGTCCTTAGGCAAGTCACTTAACCTCTCTGAGCCCCTGTGGTCCTCTCTGTAATTAAAGTAGTACCCATCTCACGTGTTGGCGCTGGGCCTCTTCTCTTAACACTCACTCCTGAGGTGAACCTGTCTAGACTCATGGCTTTAAACACCATCCAGGTGGGTGTCTGGGTGGCTCAGTCGGTTGGGCATCTGCCTTCAGCTCAGGTCATGATCCCAGGGTCCTGGGATCGAGTCCCACATCGGCCTCCTTGCTCATTGGGGAGCCTGCTTCTCCCTCAGCCTGCCGCTCCCCCTGCTTATGTGCGCTCTCTCTCTCTCTCTCTCCCTGACAAATAAATAAATAAAATCTTTAAAAAGAGCCCACACCATCCAGATGTTGATGTCCCCCAAATTTACATCTTCAGTGAAGACCTTCTCTATGAGCTTCAGAACTGCTCACTTGATATCCCAACCTGGGTGTCTAATAGGCTTCCCAAATTTAACATGTCCCCAGATAAACTCTATCTTATCTTCTCCCCCAAACCTGCTCCACCCCAGCCTGCCCATATCAGAAAATGCAATTCCATTCTTACAGTTTGTCAGGCCAAAACCTTGGTGTTGTCCTTGATCCTCTATCTTGCACCCCCACATCCAATATATTAAACAACCCTGTTGGTTCTACTTCAAAAGATGTTTGGCAACAGACCACTTCTCTGCATGTCTCCCATCATCCTGGGTCAGACCCAGCGGTCTCTGTCCTGGTCATGTGCAGGAGCCTCCTCACTGGTCTCCCTGCTCCTACCCTCTGCTCTACATAGTCCCCCCACATACCCTGCAGCAGCCAGAAGGGGCCTGTTCAAAGACAGAGCCCATCAACAGCTGTCCTTTGACTCAGAGCAAAAGTCCTTAAGATCACCTCACAAGATATGGCCCTGTTTCCTCTCTGACCTCTCCTCTCACCCTCTACCTGTGGTGTGCTCTGCTCAAGCCACCAGCCTCCTTGGGGTTCTCAGAGGCTACCAAGCATAACCCAGTTTTTAAAAGGGCCTTGGGGCGCCTGGGTGGCTCAGTGGGTTGAACATCTGACTCTTGATTTTGGCTCAGGTCATGATCTCAGGGTCCTGGGATCGAGCCCATCAGGCTCCATGCTCAGTGGGGAGTCTCCATGAGATTTCCCCCCTCCCTCTCCAACTGCCCTTCCCCCACCCCCTCTAAAATAAATAAATAAACCTTTAAAAAAATAAATAAAAAGGACCTTTGGAAAAAATAAATAAAAAATAAAAAGGGCCTTTGACTTGGCCTTGTCCTTTCCTGGAATTCCCTTCCCTAGGGATCGCATGGTTGGGGTCCTCACTGCCCACAGGTCTCTCCTAAGACGTCACCTTCTCAGAGAGGATTTCCTATAGAAATAAGCAATTCCTATCACCCATTTCTTGCTCTATGATCCTCCACAATACTTAACATTATGTATTTTTCTAGAGTCTGTCTCACCTCAGAAGAAGGTCACTTCCAGGAAGACAGATGGGTGGCACTTTATTTGGTTCATTACTATAGCCTATGCCTGACACATGGCTAGTGTTCAAAATATCTGTGGAATAAATGAACAAATTAAAAAACATGGTGACACAGAGCCTTTATTTCCATTTTAAATGGCAGGAAGGGGCACCTGGGTGGCTCAGTCAGTTAAGTGTCTGACTTGATTTCGGCTCAGGTCATGATGTCAGGGTCCTGAGATTGAGCCCCAAGTCGGGCTCTGTGCTGGGTGTGGAGCCTGCTTGGGATTCTCTCTCTCCCCCTCTAGCTCTGCCCCCCACCTCCACACCCTCTCTAAAAAAGGGGGGGCAGGAAAACTGAGACCCAGAAATGAAATGTGCCCAGGCGCACAGAGTTAATGACTGGTTTTGCCTGATTCCAAGCGCCAGGCCTTCCCTCATGACTGATGCATTATCCATTGGCCATTACATCCATGACGTCAATGGGCATGAGTTACGTTCTCACATGAAAACTAATTTTAGAAGTGAGTTCTGGACTCCTCAGAGGAACTAACTATCATGTTTCCTCCTTTTTGACTAAGGGATCTCATCATGTAAATTGTCCCTTCCGGAGTTAGTCCCAGGAAGCTCCGAGTCAAATGTGAAGTTGGTCCCTCTACTAGCCCTTTATTAGGCTCAGGGTTTTTTTTCTCTCATTTTTATTTTACCTCATCATCTATGTTCTTTGTTTTTTTTAAATAGAGACAAAATTGACGTATGGTATTATACTAGTTTGAAGTGTAGAGCATAATGTATTTGTATCAATATAGTGTATCAATATTTGCATATATTGTGAAACAATCATCACAATAAGTCTACTTAACATATATTGTGACACATAGTTACAAACATTTTTTCCTTGTGATGCAAACTTCTAGTATCTACTCTCCAACCAACTTTCAAATAAAGAAGAACAGTATGAATTATAGTCATCAAACTGTATACTACATCCCAGGACTTACTTATTTTATACCTGGAAGGTTGTACCTTTTGACCCCCTTCACCCATTTTTGCCCAACTCCCTCCTCCCCTCACCTCTGGCCCACACCAATCTGTTCTCTGCATCAATGAATTCATTTTTTTTGTTTTATTTTGTTTTAGAGTCCATATATAAACGAGACCAATACAGTATTTGTCTTTCTCTGTGTTATTTCACTTAGCATAATGCCCTCCAGGTCCATCCATATTGCCACAAATGGCAAAATTTCTTTCTTTTTTATGGCTGAGTAATATTTCAGTGTGTGTATATGTGTGTGTGTGTGTCTAAATATGTGTGTGTGTATACCATATATATATATATATACAATATTTTCTTTTCCATTCACCCATTGATGGACACTTAGCCTGCTTCCATGTTTTGCCTATTATATATAATGCTGCAATAAACATGGCAGTGCAGATATCTTTTTAAATTAGGGTCTTCATTTCCTTCAGATAAATACCAGAAGTAGAGTTGTGCAATCACATATTTCTATTTTTAAGCTTTTGGGAAATCTCCGTACTGTTTTCCACAGTGGCTTCACCAATTTACATTCCCACCAAAGGCACACGGCAGTTTCTATTCTCCACATCCTTACCAACACTTATTATTTCTTGTTGGGTTTTTTCGTTCGTTTTTTTTTTTTTTTTTTTTTTGACAATAGCCATTCTTACAGGTGTAAGGTGATATCTCATATATCTCATTGTGGTTTTGATTTGCATTTCCCTGGTGATTAGTGATGTTGAGCACTTTTTCGTGAATCTGTTGGCCCTCTGTATATCTTCTTCAGAAAAATGTCTATTCAGATCCTCTGCCCATTTTTTTTTTTAAGTAGGCTCCACACCCAACATGGGGCTCACACTCATGAACCTGAGATCAAGAGTTGCACGTTCTACTGACTGAGCCAGCCAGGTGCCCCTCCTCTGCCCATTTTTTTTTTAAGATTTTATTTATTTGAGAGAGAGAGAAAGAGAGAGATAGTAGAGACAGAGTATGAGCAGGGGGGAGAGGAAGAAGCAGGTTCCCCGCTACCAGTGAGCCTGATGCAGGACTCAATCTCAGAACCTCGGGATCATGACCCAAGCCAAAGGCAGATGCTTAACTGACTGAGCCACCCACACGCCCCACCTCTGCCCATTTTTAACTGAAATTTTTTTTTTTTTTTTGCTATTGAGTTGTGTGAATTCTTTATATATTTTGGATATTAATCCTTTATCAGGTATGTGATTTGTAAAATTTTTTTCCTATGGGGTAGGTTGCGTTTTCATTTTGCCAATGGTTCCTTTGCTGTGCAGAAGCTTTTTAGGTTCTGCTTTTTGATGTAGTCCCACTTGTTTATTTTTGCTTTTGTTGTCAAATGCAAAAAAATCTTCACCAAGATTCATGTCAAGGAGTTTACCCTCTATGTTTTCTTCTAAGAGTTTTATGATTTCAGGTCTTATGTTCAAATCTTTCATCCATTTTGAGTTGATTTTTGTGTATGGTGTAAGATCGGGGTCTATTTTCTTTCTTTTTAATGGGCTGTCCAGTTTTCGCTGTACCACTTATTGAAGAGACTAGCCTTTCCTCATTTGTATATTCTGGCTTCTTTATCATGAGTTAATTGACCATATATGTATGGGTTTACCTCTAGGCTCTCTATTTTGTTCAGTTGGTCTATGTGTCTGTTTTCTTACTAATATCATACTGTTTTGATTACTACAGCTTTATAACATAGTTTGAAACCAGGAGGCATGATGTGATGCCTCCAGCTTTGTTCTTTCTCAAGATTGTTTTGGCTATTTGGGATCTTTTGTGGTTCCATACAAATTTTAGGATGGTTTGTCCTATGTCTGTGAAAAAGGCCATTGGGATTTTTCAATGTGATTATTGAGTCTGTAGATTATGTTGGGTAGTATGAACATTTTAACAATATTAATTCTTCCAATCCATGAGCATGGGCTGTTTTTTTTTTTTAAAGATTTTATTTATTTATTTGAGAGAGAGAGAATGAGAGATGGAGAGCACAAGAGGGAAGAGGGTCAGAGGGAGAGGCAGACTCCCCGCCGAGCGGGGAGCCCGATGCGGGACTCAATCCTGGGACTCCAGGATCATGACCTGAGCCGAAGGCAGTCGCTCAACCGACTGAGCCACCCAGGCGCCCGCATGGGCTGTTTTTCTACTTATTTGTGTCATCTTCAATTTCTTTCATCAATGTCTTATAGTTTTCAGTGTAGAGGTCTTTCATCTACTGGCTAAATTAATTCCTTTGTATCTGATTCTTTTTGATACAATTGTAAATGGGATTGTTTTCTTAATTTCTCATTCTGATAATTCATTGTTAGTGTATAGAAACGCAATTGATTTTTGTATATCGATTTTGTATCCTGCAAATTTACTGAATTCATTTATTAGTTCTAACAGTTTTTTGGTGGTCTTTAGTATTTTCTCTATATAATATCATGTCATCTGCAAATAGAAACAGTTTTATCTCTTCCTTTCCAATTTGGATGCCTTTTATTTATTTTTCTTGCCTAATTGCTCTGTCTAGAATTTCCAATAGTATGTTAAATTAAAAGTGGTGAGAATGGGCATTTTTACCTTGTTCCTGATCTTAGAGGAAAAGCTTTGAGCTTTTCACCATTGAGTTTGATGTTAGTTGTGGGCTTGTCATATATGGCCTTTATTATGTTGAGATATTATGTTCTATATTCACTTTGTTGAGAGTTTTTTTAAATCATAGCTGGATGTTGAATTTTGTCAAATGGTTTTTCTGCATTTGTTGAAATGATCATATAATTTTTACCCTTCATTCTGTTAATGTGGTATCATATTGATTGATTTGTGGATGTTGAACCCCCTTGCATCTCTGGAATAAATCCCACTTGATGATAGCATATGAACCTTTTAATGTGTTGTTGAATTTGGTTTGCTAATATTTTGTTGTGAATTTTTGTGTCTATGTTCATCAGGGATATTGGCCTATAATTTTCTCTTCTTGTAGTCTCCTTGTCTGATTTTGATATCGGGGTAATGCTGACCTTGTAAAATGAGTTTGGAAGTATTCTCTCCTCTCTTATTTTTTGGAAGAGTTTGAGAACAATTGGTATTAATTCTTCTTTAAATGTTTGGTAGAGTTCATGAGTGAAGGCGTCTAGTCCAGGACTTTTGTTTGTTGGGAAGTTTTTGATTACTGATTCAATCTCCTTCTGTTGATCAGCCTGTCGGATATTTTTATTTCTTCACAATTCAGTTTTGGTAGGTTGTATGTTTCTAGGAATTTATCCCTTTCTTCTAGGTTGTCCAATTTGTTGGCATGTTATTGTTCATAATAGTCTTTCAAAACCCTTTGTATTTCTGTATTATCAGTTGTAGTGTCTCCTTTTTCATTTCTGATTTAATCTATGTTTTTTGGACTCAGCTGCCTTCTATTCCTTAGGAAAGAGGTCAGTCATAAGTGGCATCTTTGGGATTGTGAAGTGTCTGGGCATGAGTCTTCTTTTATTGGGCATTTCAATCTGCATCAAAAAGAACAAACTGCATCAAAAAGAAAATAAAATACATAAGAAGGGGCAACTGGGTGGGCTCAGTCAGGGAAGCATCTGACTCTTGATTTCGGCTCAGGTCATGATCTCAGGGTCATGAAATTGAGTCCTGTGTTGGGCTCCACACTGGGTATGGAACCTGCTTAAAGATTCTCTCTTTCCCTCTTCCTCTGCACCTCCGTGTGCCCACTCTCTCTCTCTCAAATAAATAAATAAATAAGAGACTTTCTACTAATTCTTCTAAAAAATAAATAAATAAAACAAAATGCATAGGAATAAATTTAACCAAGTAGTCTTTTATTGGGATCTGTCTGAAAGTGTATGTTTTTCAGCTGAGTGTGTGTCTTATGTTATTTCTCTGATAATTATCCCTCTTCCGGTTTCTTGGTGGTCTCCTCCTGGTATGGTTGGCTTGAGCCTCTTGAATTGATCTGCTGTGTCTCCGAGGTGAGCACTACTCATTGTCTACCAAAATCCAATTATCCCCTCTTCCACTGCGAACATGGCTGTACCACATTTCCCAGCCTTCCTTGTAGTTAGGCATGATCATCTGGCTAAGTTTTCACCAACAGAATGTTTTGAAATTGATGTTTAAGATTTCCAGGCATACAAGGGTGTCTGACTGGCTTAGTTAGTAGTGCATGTGACTCTTGATCTCAAGGTTGTGAGTTCAAGCCCCATGTTGGGTGTAGAGATTACTTAAATAAATAAATCTTTAAAAAAAGACTTCTAGGCATACATCTAAGAAGGCATGCCTCCTCTGTACTCTGTTTTCTTCCTGCCAGTTAAAACTCAAGACAGCAGATTTATCTAAGCACCAGTGGATGGTAGAAAAGTAACTAGGGCGCCTGGGTGGCTCAGTTGGTTAAGCGACTGCCTTCGGCTCAGGTCATGATCCTGGAGTCCCTGGATCGAGTCCCGCATCGGGCTCCCTGCTCAGTGGGGAGTCTGCTTCTCCCTCTGACCCTCCCCCCTCTCATGTGCTCTCTCTCTGATTCTCTCTCTCTCAAATAAATAAATAAAATCTTAAAAAAAAAAAAGGAAAAGAAAAGTAACTAGGAAGTGGTCTGTCCCTGAATGATGTGAGGTACAGAGGTGTCTCACCAGCACCACCACTTAACGTGGACTTGTTCCATTAAAGAGAAATAATCTACTTTGTTCTTTTGGCCACATTATGGGATCTCTTTGTTATAGCACATAGCTTTACCTGAAATAATATGGTTTTACATATTGTCTCTCATATTTTCTCCCCCACCTTCCACTTTTGGAGGGTTCTATCTTTGGAGATAGTTTCTTGATTTTATATTCTTTTTTTTTTTTTTTTTTTTTTTGACAGAGAGAGAGACACAGCGAGAGAGGGAACATAAGCAGGGGGAGTAGGAGAGGAGAAGCAGACTTCTTGTGGAGCAGGGAGCCCAATGCGGGGCTCGATCCCAGGACCCTGGGATCATGACCCAAGCCGAAGGCAGATGCTTAACGACTGAGCCACCCAGGTGCCCTTGATTTTATATTCTAATACTTTTATTAATTCATTATCACAGTTTTAATTTCTAAGAATTCAGTCTTTTACTCTATTTCTTTTTAATAGCATCCTGTTCTTATTTTAAGGAAGCAATATCTTCTCAAATTCTCCAAGAATATCAGAGCTTGCTTGCTTTCTTTCTTTCTTTCTTTCTTTCTTTCTTTCTTTCTCTCTCTCTTTCTTTCTCTCTTTCTTTCTTTCTTTCTTTCTTTCTTTCTTTCTTTCTTTCTTTCTTTCTTTCTTTCTTTCTTTCTTTCTTTCTTTCTTTCTTTCTTTCTTTCTTTCTTTCTTTCTTTCTTTCTTTCTCCTTCCTTCCTTCTTTCCTTCCCTCCTTCTTTTCTTGCTATATAACTTCCACTGTTTCCTCAAAGATTATTTTTCATTTTGTTTATATACATATAATACTCTTTACTACATTCTTTTTTTTTTTTTAAGTAGATTCCATGCCCAGTGTGGAGCCCAACGTGGGACTTGAACTCACAACGACCATGGATCAAGACCTGAACCAATTGGTGCGCCTGGGTGGCTCAATTGTTTGAGCTGCTGCCTTCGGCTCAGGTCATGATCCTGGAGTCCTGGGATCGAGCCCCGCATCGGGCTCCTTGCTCAGCAAGGAGCCTGCTTCTCCGTCTGCCTGCCACTCCCCCTGCTTATGCGTGCATGCTCTCTCTCTCTGAAAAATAAATAAAATCTTAAAAAAAAAAAAGACCTGAACCAAGATCAAGAGTCAGACACTCTACCAACTGAGCTACCCAGGTGCCTCAATGCTCTTAACTACAAATAACTTCTAGGAAGACCACAGAAGGGGATAGGTGGTATTCAGGGCCCGTTGACCAGCTTTTTTTTTTTTATGAGATAATACAGGAAATGACTTGGTTCTTTTTATTATTGTGATAAAAAAACACATAACATAAAATGTACCATCATAACCATTTTTAAGTGTACAGTGAAGCAGTGAAGGTTGGTGCATAAATATTTATGATTGGTATATCTTCTTGGTGAATTGGTCTTTTTATTACATCATGTCCTTTGTTTCTTATGATAGCTTTTTTTTTTATTTGTTAGTTGTTTATTTATCAAGACAAACTATTCCATAAGGCCAGTATTCGTGTTTCATAGTTCAGAACACAGGTCAGTGACCGACTTCAATGGAACTCAACCCAAAGAAATTCTTTACATTCCCAAATCACTTTGCACTCTGAAAGATACCAGCCTTCTTCATCTCCTCAAAATCTTTCATGGAATCATAATTTCTGTAGAAATCTGCATATGCCTTCTTTCTTGGTTCGGCCACAGCAAACTTATAGAAAGCTGCAACCCCCAGGGATACAGCGAACGCTCCAACAATATGAAATCGCAGACGCTTGGCCAGAAGGCCTCGCATCTGAGGTTTCGTCAAAGCACTGGAAGTCATGGTAGTTATTCTCCTCAACACCAACCTCAAACCTAACCTCTTAGGATAGCTTTTGATTTAAAGTCTATTCTGCCTGAGATTAGCATAGCCACTGCTGCTCTTTCAGCTACTATTTGCATAGAATATCTTTTTCCACCTTTTCACTTTCAGCCTATGTCGGTTGACCAGCTTTTACACTGCCTCAGGGATCTCATGCTCTTTGTCTCCCTGCTGTGCCACTCATATTATCATCATCTAAGAGCTGGTTCCTTTCAGAGTTGTTGGACGAGTCTTTAATCATCTCTAATGGGAGAGGGAAATCAGTGCCCCTGGTTTTCTTTTAAAAGTAAAGAAGAGGGAAAAAAAGAAGAAGATAGCAAGAGGGGAAGAATGAAGGGGGGGAAATCGGAGGGGGAGATGAACCATGAGAGACAATGGACTCTGAAAAACAAACTGAGGGTTCTAGAGGGGAGGGGGGTGGGGGGATGGGTTAGCCTGGTGATGGGTATTAAAGAGGGCATGTACTGCATGGAGCACTGGGTGTTATACACAAACAATGAATCATGGAACAATATCAAAAACTAATAATGTATGGTGATTAACATAACAATAAAAATTTTTTAAAAAGTAAAGAGGAGGGGCACCTGGGTGGCTCAGTTGTTAAGCGTCTGCCTTTGGCTCAGGTCATGATCCCAGGGTCCTGGGATCGAGCCCCACATCGGGCTCCCTGCTTGGCAAGAAACCTGCTTCTCCCTCTCCCATGCCCTCCTGCTTGTGTTCCCTCTCTCACTGTCTCTCTCTGTCAAATAAATAAATAAATAAATAATCTTTAAGAAAAAAATAAAATAAAGAAGAACTTTCCAAGAAACCTCCTTTCCTTCATTTCACTCCCTTCCTTCATCTCACTATATATGGGGTACATTTCCCTTTCTAATCATGGGCTAGGGTGAGGGTAGTTCCTTTAGATTAATCAAACTTTATTTATTTATTTATTTATTTATTTATTTATTTATTTATTTATTTTTAAGTAATCTCTACACCCAATGTGGAGATCAAACTTACAACCCCAAGATCAAGAAGGACACACTCCACTGAGTGAGTCAGCCAGGTGCCCCTAATCAGGCTTCTCCTGGGGCTGAAGAAGGGCTCAGTGTTCCTGACATGCATGGAGGGTGGGCCTCTGCACAAACTGGGGTTCTTTAGGAAGGAGGGGGGCAGAATGGTTGATAGGATAGTTTCATTTTGGTGCTTTATTTCCACTTTGCAGGGCTTCTTTGAATGTCTGGTAGTTCTTCAAAGTCCTTTCATCTTTCAGAGTGAGCTACTAAACACTGACTGGGGCTTTTGGTACTGGAGTAGGGCTTTCTAACTTAGAGGTTGGATTTTCAAGTCCCTGTCCCCGCTTTTTTTGAGAAAAACTCTTGGATAAGCATCAAACTATTCCTCAGTAAAATCAAGTATTCAGATCCTACTAGAAAATAAGACAATGCTTCTAGGTTCTAAGGAAATAATTTTTAGCCTAGAATTCTATATCAAGCAAGTGTAGGAATAAAATAAAGGCATATTTAAGGGAAAGATAAATCAGAAAGTTTACCTTCTTCTTAGGAAGGTCTCTTTATTAGGAAATGATTTGAGGATGTGCTCCAGCAAAAATGAGGGGGCACCTGGCTGGCTCAGTCGGTAGAGCAGCAACTTTTGATCTTGGGGTTGTGAGTTCAATCTCCACATTGGACATGGAGCTTACTTATACAAATACAATAAAATAAAAATGAGAGGGTAAGCCTTTGAAAGAGGAGGATGTGGGGTGCAGGAAATGGGGGAGCCCACCTGGGAGAGAAAGAGCCACGGGTTCTAGGATGAAACTGTATAGCAGTAGGGAGAGGCAGGGGCCAGGTAGGCCTCCTCTTGGTGCAAGGAATTATGAAAAGCAATTAGAAACTCTAGGAAAAATTAAAAGATGTATATTTCAGGGTAGATAATCATAGTAAAGTATTGGCTGTGCACTGAACAAAATTATATAACCTTTTTTTAAATAAAGATTTTATTTATTTATTTATTTGAGAGAGAGAGAGAGAGAGAACACGAGCAAGGGGAGGGGGGCAGAGGCAGAGAGAAAAGCAGACTCCCCGCTGAGCAGGGAGCCCTACGCGGGGCCCAATCCCAGGACCCTGAGATCATGACCTGAGCTGAAGGCAGCTGCTTAACCAACTGAGCCACCCAGGTGCCCCCCAAATTATATAACCTTTAAAAGGAAAGACAATTTGGGGCACCTGGGTGGCTCAGTCGTTGAGCGTCTGCCTTCGGCTCAGGTCATGATCTCAGGGTCCTGGGATCGAGCCCCGCATCGGGCTCCCTGCTCCGCGGGAAGCCTGCTTCTCCCTCTCCCACTCCCCCTGCTTGTGTTCCCTCTCTCGCTGTGTCTCTCTCTGTCAAATAAATAAATAAAATCTTTAAATAAATAAAATAAAATAAAATAAAATAAAATAAAAGGAAAGACAATTAATAGTTTTTCATTGTTAGACTCAAATTCTGGGCCAGCCAGTGAGATGCTGCAAATATGCTACTGGGGTGCTATCCAGTAAGGTAACCATTAGCCACATGTGGTTTTCAAGTACTTGAAATGTAACTGGTTAGTTGCAACAGAGGAACTGAATTTTATTTTTTTAAAACATTTTATTTATTTATTTTAAAGAGGGGGAATGAGAGAGAGAGCACATGAGAGGGGGAGGGTCAGAGGGAGAAGCAGACTCCCTGCCGAGCAGGGACCAGGATGCGGGACTCGATCCCGGGACTCCAGGATCATGACCTGAGCCGAAGGCAGTCGCTTAACCAACTGAGCCACCCAGGCGCCCCAGAAGAACTGAATTTTAAAAAGTTATTTAATTTTCACTGATCTAAATTAAAATAGCCCCATGTGGCTAGTGACTGCCATACTGGATACTACAGCTCTAGAGGATGCCAGAAGAGAACGCGAGTATGATCTACCTAGAGCCTTCTAAAAGCAAATGTACACGTAACAGAAATTGAACTGAAGAGAGCTAAAGGAAGGGAAGCCACAAAGTGACAATGGCGGACTTATTACAGCCCACGTGTACGTGGCACTGTTCAGAGCGCTGTCCATGTCCTAGCTCATTTAATCCTCAAGACTGGGCTGCCTGGCAGATACTGCGACGGCCAACCTCTTTTCATGGATGAGCAACTTCAGACATGGGAAGGACACATCTGCTGCCCAGGATCACACACTCAGCCCATGGCTGAGCCTGGGTCTGGCTCAGAAACTCTGGCCCCAAAGTCTACTCCCTTAACAACTGTACCGTGGAGCTTAACCAGATGACCGTAGCCAGTGCTACCATTTAAAATAACAAAAACAACTTTAGTTATAGTTACAGAGGGCCTAAAAAAGAAGGATGTAGCTGACCTGGGAAGTGGGACAGGGCCAGTGGGTCAAATGTTCAACTGAGCTGGAAACTGCTAGATTCTGGCAGTCAAAATGCATACGGTAAGAAATAGCTGAATTAGCAGACCATTTAGGGATATGGACCCATCAGAAGAACCGAGAGTAGGGTAAGTTAAAAGCATTAAAAAATGTTTTTTCTGGGACCGTGACTTGGGAAGGAAAGGGGAGGAGAATTGCCATTCGTGATAAATTCTCTGTACTTATAATGTCATTACTTTGATTAAAAATATTATGTTTAGAGGGGCGCCTGGGTGGCTCAGTTGTTAAAGCGTCTGCCTTCGGCTCAGGTCATGATCCCAGGGTCCTGGGATCGAGCCCCACATCGGGCTCCTGGCTCAGTGGGGAGCCTGCTTCTCCCTCTCCCTCTGCCTCTCTCCCTGCTCATGCTCTCTCTCTCTCTCTATCTCTGTGTCTCAAATGAATAAATAAAATCTTAAAAAAAAGATAAATCTATTTGTGGGCACCTGGGTGGCTCAGTTGGTTAAGCGACTGCCTTCGGCTCAGGTCATGATCCTGGAGTCCTGGGATCGAGTCCCACATCGGGCTCCTTGCTCAGCAGGGAGTCTGCTTCTCCCTCTGACCCTATTCCCTCTCGTGCTCTCTATCTCTCATTCTCTCTCTCTCAAATAAATAAAATCTTAATAAATAAATAAATAAATAAATCTATTTGTAAAAAACATTTGATCACTTGGTTAAGCTGATGTCTACTAGATTTCTCCACCACGAAACCATGAAGCTGCTACTTTTCCTTGGTAATGAACATGTATCTTGTGGGGAGATACTTTAAACCTATAAACATATCATATATGCACCCCTTCCCTGCTGCCCCAATTTTACTCAACAGTTTTAACACCCATTCTTACCTGAATCAATTATATGGTGGCCGCAGATTGGTCATTTTTAAAGTCTACATTCCTTTTGTTATTTGAATTATTTATAGAGACATGTCTCTAAATGCAGCACAGTAATTAAGTATCGACCCTGGTGCTACCTGGGCTATCCTTATCTTGCGTCTTGGGCCCTTAGACCAACCTGTTTTGTTTGTTTGTTTTTAAGATTTTATTCATTTATTTGAGAGAGAGAGAGAGAGTGCAGGACCAGGGAGAGCAGCAGAAGAAGAGGGAGAAGCAAATTCCCTGCAGAGCAGGGAGCCCGATGTGGGGCTCGATCCCAGGACGCTGGGATCACGACCTGAGCTGAAGGCAGACGCTTAACGACTGAGCCACCCAGGCGCCCCACTTAAATAAATTTAAAAAAAAAAGCCAAACAGGGGCGCCTGAAAAAAACAAAAACAAAAACAAAAACAAAACAGGGGCGCCTGGGTGGGGGGAGGGGCAGAAGGAAAAGCAGAATCCCCGTGGAGCAGGAGCCCGAAGTGGGACTCGATCCCAGAACCCTGGGATCACGACCTGAGCCGAAGGCTGACCCTTAACCAACTGAGCCACCCACGTACCCATAAATAAAATATTTTTAAAAAATAAAAAGAAAGAAAAACATGAAAAAATATATATACACATACAAAAAAAGGAGGAGGAGAAAAAAAAAACTAGATGAAATTCAGGAAACAGCAACCACCCAAAGAAGAAAATAAAGAACCCTATTCACACCTGTCCAAAGAAACTAGATTAATGCCTCAATCGATATTTTTCCAGACTGTTTTCCATATAGAGTCCTACATTTATTAGTCTTCCACAAAAATAAAATTTTAACATATGAATGCTTAGCAACCGCCTCGGTCTAGTTAAGCACCCCGCAGCTGGGGGCCATTGTGGTGACCCCCCCCAGCTTCTGGAGAAGTCATCAAGAACCCACCAGGGATTGCACACAGTCTGCAAACGCTTTCGCTGCCCCCAGCCAGAGTCGGGGCCTCTTCTTGCCCTGGTACTTCCTGGGAACTCTTGGGGCAGGAAATGGTGCTACCCTGGGTCTGGGCCTAACAGCTTGGGGACCACAAAGGCAAAGGAAACCACCCTCCCTCCCATGTTCTCCTCCACACACCCTTGTTGTCAAGCATGCCTCCGCATCACCCCAGCTCTGACCCTCATCCCCATCCCAGCTTCACCCCTTGCCATCCCAATTCCCAGCTAAGTCCCCATTCCAGATCCCCCCACCCGCCACAACCCCCTCTTGCCTCAGCTGAGACCCCAGAACCCTTGGCGCCATCTCAGACCCTAGAAAGAGCAAGTGATGGAGCTGTCATCACGGACAGCTGGGGGAGCAGTGTGGGTGGGGCAGGATGCTGGGGTGGGGTGGGTGGAGCCAGGGCCACTTCCTTTCCCCCTGGGGCCCATTTGCCCAGTCCTGCTCCAGCTTCAGGAGGAGTTGGACCGGCCTGGCCCCAACTTTGTGCCGTTATTAAGTGAGCTGGTAAGTGGTGCGACCTGGGGGGCAGGGGCCTTTGCGGACCTGGGAATATGCTGTGGCTTGGAAAGACCCTGGTAGATGATGGGAAAAGAGGATCGGGAGCCATCGGGGCTGAATAGGGTCATGGAAGGCCGGGAGGGGCGGCCGTTGCTGGAGTGCAAGCAGCCGAGGCCTGAGGGGGTCTGTAGGTCTGAGTTGTTGGCAGAGCTGTCCATGTCTGCTCCCTTGTTCTTTCTGATAATAGTAAAAGCAAGGGTGGAAAAAGCCGTTAAACCACAAGTTGGGTCTGGCAGTTAGCAGGGAAGTGGGCAGAAGGGGAGGGCCTGGCCAGGTTCTCCCCCCTCAGCTCTTTCTATGTTTGTATTTCTCCAACTTCCCCACACTCAGGTCTCCACTCCTGCCCATGCGTGCTGCCATGGGAATGACCTTATTTTTCCTCCTCTTTGGGGGCATCTGGATTCAAGAGGTGACTCCAGGGTCTCTGGACATCGCAACCACTTTGGAGATGTCTGTACCGGGAGGGTCCTCTGCTTCCTTGGTCTCATCTTTCTCTGAGGCCCCAAACCTCAACTTAGTGGCCGCCAACCCTATGACAACAAGGGTCCCAGAGAAGGGCAACAGCACCAGGCACCAGATCTCCCCACCTTCCTCAGACCTCTATACAGCCCGTGAAATGTCCTTTCCTGAGGCTTCCGCTGCTGCCACCAGTGACCTCCATGTACCTAAGTCAACAGTCTTCTGGGAAGTTTCCACCAAGGAGTCATCAAACCTGGAAATTAATGCAAACAGTAAACCTGCTGAACTACCAAGAAACTCTCTGGCACTCCACGTTATGACTGATGGAACCATGGCAACTGACTCTCTGGAGACCTCTGATGTAGCCGGTGGACCCCCCCGTCACCATGGCAACTGGCTCCCTGGAGACCTCTGATGTAGCCGGTGGACCCCCCGTCGCCACGGCAACTGGCTCCCTGGAGACCTCTGATGTAGCCGGTGGACCCCCCGTCGCCACGGCAACTGGCTCCCTGGAGACCTCTGATGTAGCCGGTGGACCCCCCGTCGCCACGGCAACTGGCTCCCTGGAGACCTCTGATGTAGCCGGTGGACCCCCCGTCACCACGGCAACTGGCTCCCTGGAGACCTCTGATGTAGCCGGTGGACCCCCCGTCGCCACGGCAACTGGCTCCCTGGAGACCTCTGATGTAGCCGGTGGACCCCCCGTCGCCACGGCAACTGGCTCCCTGGAGACCTCTGATGTAGCCGGTGGACCCCCCGTCGCCACGGCAACTGGCTCCCTGGAGACCTCTGATGTAGCCGGTGGACCCCCCGTCGCCACGGCAACTGGCTCCCTGGAGACCTCTGATGTAGCCGGTGGACCCCCCGTCGCCACGGCAACTGGCTCCCTGGAGACCTCTGATGTAGCCGGTGGACCCCCCGTCGCCACGGCAACTGGCTCTCTGCCGATCCCCAAGGGGACCAGTGGCTCCCCCATCTCCATGGTAAAAATACCCACCGTGACTACCTCAGCGTCCTCCAAAAACAGAAGCAGTACCCAACTTTCAGATCAGGGGACAAAGAGCACCCTGCTGGTGGCTGTGCTTATAGCCCTGCTGGTGGTCATTGTCCTCGTGGTCCTACTCTTGCTGTGGCGGCAGAGGCAAAAAAGGAGGACGGGGGCCCTGACACTAAGCAGGGGGGGCAAGCGCAACGGGGTGGTCGATGCCTGGGCTGGGCCGGCCCGGGTGCCTGACGAGGAGGCCCTGACAGCAACCGCAGGGGGCTCTGGGGCCGAGAAGGGCTCTGGGGGGCTTGAGAGGGAAGGGGCTGGCCAGCAGCCCACACTCACCACCTTCTTGGATAAAGGCAAGTCCCAACAGTGCTCCTTGGAGCTGGAGGAGCTGAAGGCCAGGTCAGCTCCCCTCCTAAAGGGGGAGGAGGAGCCGCTGGTGGGCGGTAAGGATGAGGCTTCGGAGGGGCCAGAAGCTGGGGAGGTGGAGGCCCCTCAGTGCTTGTGAAGAACGAGAGTGGAGGTCGGAATCATTCCCAGCTTCCATCACCTTCCGTCTGGTCATCAGCTCCAGGCTCCTTGTCTCCCAGCATGTTCATCCTGAACCCTCATCCAGCTTCTCAAACCCAGGATCTTCCCGCCGGCGCCCACCCCCGGTGCCCAGAGGGCCTACCCCCATGGGACGCTTTCAGACTGAATCAATAACCCTTCCTCATGAATTCTGACTTCTCCCCACTGCCTTCTCCACGTTTTTGTCCTCCAGACCAGCTGCTGAGTCTCCACAATGCCTACGATTTCTCAGAGGACTCCCCAGGGACACCAGAGTCTAGGAAGCAGGATGGAAGCAAACTCCCACCTTGGATCACTCTGGAAAGTGCTTTTGGCCCCATAGATTAGGACAGTCCTACTGGGTCAGCCCAGGACCCTCCTTTAACTCCGTGCGGTGCCCTGCAGGGGGCCACCTGGAGTCACCCAGCTGTGCTCCCGGGTGTGCTGCTGACAGCACCTGGACTCTAGGCCGGCCCCTGGCCCGCACCCCCACCCTCCCCCCACCTGTGGACCGAGGCGGCCAGAGGCAGCATCTACTTCTCCCAAAGGCAGAGGTGAGAGGAGTTTCCGGGCAGGTGTGGTTCTCAGAAACCCCAGCACCTGTGCGGGTCTGGGCATGGGCACCGTTGGCGTGCACGAGGCAAGGCCTTGGCTCTGAGTGTGAAATTGTGGTGGTGTGTACAGCTGGTGTGAGGAGGGGGCAGGAGGGGCGGCAGCGGAGTAGCCACCCTGAGGGACCGCTGAGAACATTCGGGCCCTCATCTTTGCTCAGGTGAGGTGGAGGTAGCAGATTTACCTCTGTCTGTAGCCCAGTAAAGAATGTGGGGCCTGATAGAAAGACTGCCTGTGTGACCTGTGGTTCTTCGGCTCAGACGCTGTCAGCCCTGCTCGGAGCCTCCCCCACCCCTTCATGCTCGCCCTCCAGGAAGGGGGAGAGGAGAGCTGAAAGCGGGGAGCTTGCTGTCACCCATGTAAGGTGTTTGTATCTCATCTTCCCCAGGGAGGGGGTGAGCTGCTTCCCTTCTCCAAGGGGAATCAGTGAGACTGACAGGCCCCCCAGAACCAGGAGCTTCCCCTGTGGCTTCGGGATGGGATGTGATGGGGGGTAAGGGGTACAAGACCCCACCCCAGGCCAGAGCCCAGGGGCCCACGTGCCCCAGAGGCAGTTGGTACTTCCCCAGGACAAAGAGGAAATTTGCAAAGAGGAAGTTTTTGAGTCAGAGGGCTCGGTGCCTGAGAGACAGGTTGACCTACAGTAAGACAGGTCCTTGGAAAGGGCGGGAGTATGACTGCCCCGTTGCCCGACCTGGAGGGAAAGATCTGGAAACCGCCTGGGTGCATCTGTTCCCGCGTAGGGCAGGCAGGGGGGCGGGGGGGAGTCTGGAGGGGAGAGAAGGAACAGAATGTGACCACGGGTCCACACAGCCACCAGGGTTTGTGCCACCTGTGCTTGGTCTGGGGACAGGCTGAGCTGGGACGGAAATGCAGCCCTCACCAGCTAAGCCAGGCACCACCTGGGTTCTTACAGGGCGATGTTTGGACGAACCTTAGCCCCAGCAGCAGGAGCGAGTCCCCAGAGTCCCCCAGACACACCACAACTGTTGTTTCAGATTTGCTAAACAAAGCGCTCCAATTTCATTCAGGTTTAGAAAATACTGTCACAAACTCAGAGGCCATCGGCTCTACCCCCTTTCGATGGACACATGCCGTCACTTTTCTGAACTATTACTGGTTTCTGGGTCCTGGGCGGATCCTGAAGGAAGTGGGGCAGGCTAGGTATGGCACCCAATAGGGCTCTCACATCCCAGAAAATAACACAATATGTGAAAAGTGTTCAAATAGAGGTACAGACAAAATTTTATGAGTGTACTGAAAGAAGGGAGTGACGCACTGCTCCTGGGGAAAGGATAGGAGGCTCCACCCAAGGGCTGACTTAGCTCAGAGTCTGATTGCCCGCTGTGCTCTGGGTGGCTATCGTGCCAACAAATGGTGGGTCCTCAGTAAATATTCATTTGAGTGAATGAATGATGCTAAAACTGTTCTCAAAACCTATGCAATGACTTTGAAAAATGTCTATAATATAATGTTAACCTGGGAACAAAAGTTATTTACTAATCTGTAAATATGTATGAATCTAACTTTGTAATGAAAATGCAAAAACATAGGGGTGCCTGGGTGGCTCAGTCTGTTGGACCGACTCTTGATTTCAGCTCAGGTCCTGATTTCAGGGTCATGGGATCAAACCCCATGTCGGACGCCACAGTCAGCGAGGAATCTGCTTGAGGTTCTCTCGTTCTGCCTCTCCCCACCCTCGTATGTTCGAGCTCTCTCTCTCTCAAATAAACAAATAAAAAAAAAAAAAAAGGAAAGGGTGCCTGGGTGGCTCAGTCGTTAAGCATCTGCCTTCAGCTCAGGTCATTATCCCGGGGTCCTGGGATCGAGCCCCACATCAGGCTCCTTGCTCAGCGGGAAGGCTGCTTCTCCCTCTCCCGCTCCCCCTGCTTGTGTTCCCTCTCTCGTTGTATCTCCCTCTGTCAAATAAATAAATAAAATCTTAAAAAATTTTTTTAATTAAAAAAAGGAAAGAAAATGCAAAAACATAGACATTAATAAAAGAAAGATTTGAAGGAAATATCCCAAATGTTTACTGTGGTTATCTATCAGATGATAGGTTTATGAACGATTTTTATTTTGTTTATACTTTTCTGTATTTCCAAGTTTTATATAATAAATGCCTATCACTTTTACAACTAGAGAACACATTAACAAGAAGGTGTTTGCTGAGGGGATGGGGTGTCTGGTTCAAGGAGAGGGGGCTGGAAGAGCAGGTTGGAGTCCCACTGTGAAGGGCAAGGGAGTTTGAATTCAGTTCTGAAAGAAGTGGGGAGTTTACCAAACCTAAGTCTGTTCTAGGCTTTTCCAAATCTTCTCAGAACCATCATGAACCCCCACTCCTTCCTATCCTTTCTTCTTGGGTGCCAAGTTCCTCTGACCCTTCTTCCATAGTCCCTTGGAGACATTCCTTCTCCCAGGTCCTAACACACCTTGCCTGGGTCCTGCCCGGTCTTCTCTTTGGGCTTCTTGACCCCAATCACTTCCATCTGCTGCCCAGTGACCCTTCTAAAAGGCCACTTTGTCCAGATTATCCTTGCACCTCTTGCGGCAGTCGAGATAGAGCCCTAGCCTGCATGATAAGACCCGTTTAGGATCTGGACTCTTCCTGGTCATTCCTTGGTGCAAACACTATGCCCTCCAGTCTCATCAAATTCCTGGTAACTCCCTGAATATGACATATGATTTTCTTGATGTGTGTGTGTGTTGGGGGGGGAGTATAGTTTAAAATGCTAAAAATATTTATTCTGTCCAGACAGTAAAAAGTACACATTAAGATTATGCTTACAAATAAAGCTTTGCCATACAAAATGAAAATTCCAGATGGTAAAAGGATTTAGATAGAGAAGGTCTTGAGAAATCTATTAATGCAATTCATTTTGCAGACAGAAAAAGAGCCTCCACGCATGATCCTAAGGACATTTCATTTCTGAACATGGATATTTACACGTAGTCGTCCTCTGCATCCCTATTTCTGACCCCAGACCATGTTCAGTTTGGCAGGCAGAACCTGTGAAGGGTGGGCTGCAAGTGGAGGGGAACACCTGTCGGTTCTGAGTCCTCCAAGCCCTTCGGCTGAGGGAATGGGAAACAGACCCCCATCTCTGAGCCCCGAAGCTCAGCAACCATGCCTGGAGGCAGATGAAGCTGGAACTGTCAACAAAATAAGAGAGGAATATAATCAGAAGGTTCTAAGATTCCCAAAGTAGTGGCAAGAGCTGACCCAGCCAAAAGTAGAGAGAAAACTTTCAAACTCTAAGAAGGTATTGCTTGAGTATCCTACATGGCGGGTGGCTGTCCTGTTTTGGGGGAGGTTCAAGGTAGAACCGTTGGACAGAAGCAGCCCAGGGTACTGTGAAGACAATCTATTTGCTCCAGACAATGAGCTGCAAATGGACGCCTGTGTGCCTCGGTTTCCTCGGGTGCTCAGTACCTGCTTGCCGAGTCTGTGGCGTCTGGACGGCCCAGCTAGACTATGGGCCAGATCCATCCCAGGAGGTTGGCCACGAAGAGAGCCACTTACTCAGTCTTACATTTGTAGGTGCTCTGCCTGAAGCCAGCCCACGCCCAGCTTGCCCCAGACACACATATCTTGATTTCCCGCCAGACTCCTCAACCGTCAAGATTCAGCTCAAATGTCACGGCCTTTGTGAAGCTGCCCTTGCAGGTTCCAGCCCAATAGACACAGCATTTCTTCCACAGGGTGTCGTGTGGGCTGTAACACAATTACAGCACAACTGGGCTGTAATTACGTGAAGGTGTCCCTCACTCATTAGAGTGGAGCCCCTCCAAATCCATGGGTCATCTTTGTGGTTTCAGAGTCCAGGGCCTGGCACTCAGTAGCCACCCAATATGTGTTTACTGAATGGAGGGATAAAGGAATTAATGAATGAACAAATGATGGCTTTAATTAAACTTGTGGCAAGCTTAGATCTGTGGGTTTTTTTTTTTTAAGATTTTATTCATTTATTTATTTAGGGAGAGAGAATGCACACACACTCAAGCAGGGAGGGGCAGAGGGAGAGGGAGAGAGAATCCCAAGCAAGTTCCACACCCAGCATGGAGCCTGATGTAGGGCCCCGTCCCACAACACCGAGATCACGACCTGAGCCGAAATCAAGTGTCTGATGTTCAACTGACTGAGCCACCCAGGTGCCCCTTGGATCTCTTTTGAGTGAACTTAGCATCCAGGAGGATGGCCTGAAGGTAATATAGCCCAAGGTGAGAGCATTATTCTAGTACAATTTGGATATAGTGGGGGCCTGACTTAATGGGAAAAAGAAGGTCAAGTTTGAAATACACTTTTTCAGAAAATCAGATTTTAGACCTAATTGGCTATTGGATGATGGAGGGAAGAATGAGGTTAGGCTTCAAGATTTCTATCTTGGGAGGTGGAGGAGATACAGATGGCATTATGTAGAAATGCAGAGAGATGAGCAGTTTAAGGGGAGAACATAATGAGTTCATTTTTAGAACTTGGGAGGGAAGTCAGAGCTAGAGAGAGATTTGAGGGTCATCTGATTTTAGATAGCAATTTAAATAATGGCATCAAACTGGGCACCTGGGTGGCTCAGTCGGTTAAGCATCTGCCTTCAGCTCAGGTCATGATCCCAGGGTCCTGGAATCGAGCCCCGCATCGGGCTCCCTGCCTAGCTGGAAGCCTGCTTCTCCCTCTCCCACTCCCCCTGCTTGTGTTCCCTCTCTCACTATAATTCTCTCTGTCAAATAGATAAATAAAATCTTTAAAATAAATACATAAATACACAAATAAATACATAAATAAATAATGGCATCGTTGGATAAACTATGTCATTCACTGTGCAGCATGAGAAAGCAGCTGTGGAGAGAATCTCAGGAGTTAACCAGAGCAGGCTAGCTGCTGTAACAAATAACCCCCAAATCTCAGGGGTATAACTCAGGAGAAGTGTAACAGTCCAATGCTGGTATTGGAATGTGGCCTTCCATAAGGTCATTCAGGGACCCAGGCTCCTTCCATTCTGTGGCTCTGCCATTCCCAGGGGGGAGAGAGGGCCACATCACAAGGAACGCTTTCAAGGGCCCAGGTCTGGAAGTGGCGGTATCACTTTTGCTCACATTCCATTGGACAGAATTCAGTCACGTGGTGGCCTCAGTGCAAAGGAGGCTGGGAAATGTAGTTTAGCTGTGTGCCGAGGAGGAAAAAGAGAAACAGTCCCACCGCACAGAGGGAACACCGAAATGTGAGGTTGGATGTAGGAAGAAGGACTTGGAAGAGACAGAAAAAAGCCTTTAAGAGAGAAACCGGGATAAAAATGGCATCTAGGAGAAAACAGTTTGGGGGCCTGGACAAGATTGAAGCAAGCAAGGTTCCGGGTGCAAGGTGGACCTTGGGAAGAGGAGTTAAAGGAAAGGAAGTGTTGATTTTCTACCCTGTCACTCACAGAGTTTTCTCACTTGATTATCAGTTGAACCCATGAGGGAGGAATTATCCCATTTTACAGCTAAGGAAACTGAGGTGCAGAAAAAGGTAAAAAGGTATTCAAGATCAGAAAGGATGGAATTGGGGTCTGAACCCAGGACTAAGGCCCATGATCCTCCCAGTGCACCCATCAGAGGAGCCTTCCAGCTGACACCACCAGCCTCACAGGCTGCAAAAGCCTGGGTGTGTGGAGGGAACTGGGTCTTTGGTTCAGGGAAGAGAGGACTTGGAGTTAGACAAGCCAGAGTTCCTCCTGTGCTGTGTAGAAAGCGAAAGGAGAAGGTACATCCAGCCCCCAGGGGTCCTGGGAGAGGGCAGGAAGGAGCTCCAGAGAACCAGAGAAGGGCTGGCTAGACCGGCCCCTTCCTCCTTCCTCTGGCAGCCCCACCCCCACTCTGGCCCCTGCGAACACAGGATCTGAGCAGCGGACACACCAGCACTGCACCTCCAAGCCGGCATGGACCCTGAAGGTAAGGGAGCCGCCCAGGCCTCTCCTCTCTGTCCCTGCATCACCATCTCCCCTATCCTGACTCCCTCCCAGTCCCAAGTAATCTCAGTACCTTACCCCCCACCCCGTCCCCCACTACCAAAGACCCATTCTCATCCCTTCCACCTACTATCGCCCTCCAACCTCTCTGAACCCCAAGCACCACTTCTGTCTCCGGAAAGCCTCTTCTTTCTCTTTCTATAGTCCCCAACGAGTTCTGGGGAGAAAGGGGCTTGAGCCCCAGGAAAAGTAAGGTCCGGGTGGTCCGGAGGAGGCCATGTCTGGGGAGCAGCTCTGGACTTCGCCCCTTGCTAGCAGGCGGGGAGGAGGGGAGGCAAAGTCCTGTCCCTTCTGCAGCCCGGTGGGGGAGGGGGCTCGAGCCCAGTGACTCTGCCTGGGGTGGGGGTGATGTCGCTAAGGAGGTCCTGTGCGTGATGATAGGGGTCAGGCTCTGGAGTCAAAGGCTCCTGTTTGAATCTGGGCTCCACCAGGAATAGGCTGTGTGACCTCAGGCAAGTCACCTGACTTCTCAGAGCCTCATCTCCGTGCACGTGTAAAATGACAGTTCTAGTTCCCAGCTCACAGGGCTGTAGGGAGGGCAAATGACAGACTCATGGAAGCTATCTGGCCCGTGCCTGGAGGACAGGAAGCTCCTTCTTGAGCTCTCTGCATTTTCCCTTTCCCCTCCCTGGGCTGCTTCTTCCCCAGCTCTGACCCGCCTCTCCTGCTTTGGGGCTTCTACGGGCCCCACACACCTAGCACCTCTGGCTGGGTTGTGGAACCAGCTTTTGAGGGCGGGGAGGGGCCTAACCAGCTTTTGGCTTAGAAATGACCTCAGAGTCAGAGCCTGGGCTCAAGTCCCATCCCTGCCACCTGCTTGCTGTGTGACCTTGGACAAGACGCTTGTCCTCACTGTGCCTCGGTTTCCTCAGGGATGAAGTGAAAACGTTGCCTCCCCCTTGGGTCGTGGGGAGGGCTAAGTGACACAGTAGGAATAAAGTGCCTGCTACACAGAAAGCCCTCGGTGTGGTTATGCTGGTGCTGGTGCGGACTCCCCACACTGGCTCTCCAGCTCTGAGCGCTCCCCAGGCCCCCCTTCCGTTTCTGGAAGCCTTGCATGTTCATCTCCACCCGGACATCTCCCTGGCATGTCAGACTCAAAGACCTCCCCCTGGATCCGCTCCATTTCTGTTCCTGCCTCACCATCCTCCCACTCGGCCTGGAAACCTCAGGGTCATCTTTGATGACTCATTCTCCCTTGCACCCCAATATCCAGACAGTGGCCATGTCCTTTGGACGTCCCTTCACCTGAGCGTCACCTAAACCTCTGCCTTTTCTGTTCCCACCTCCCTCTAGGGGAGCAGCTTGGGGGGGTTTCCTTTGCTTCGCCGCCTTCACGCTGCTGCCTGCACTCGGGTGATGTGTGTGTAAGTGGGCTGGCGCTGGATCCAGGCCCCCACGGGAATTAAGCCAGAGGGGAATAGACAAGTCAAAGGGGGTGAAGCAAAAGCTGGGGTTGTGGGGGCAAGGTGGGGAGAGGACAGAAGTGGGGCAGAAGCAGATGTCAGGCTGGTGGGCAAAGACGGAGAGGTCAGACTTGGCCAAAGTGTGAGCAGGGCAGGGCGGGAGTGGGCCAGTCTGGGTGTGTGTGTGTGTGTGTGTGTGTGTGTGTGTGTGTGTGCGCGCGCACGCGCGTAGGTACTGTGCTCTCTTACAGCCTTGGGAGCGACCCCCTCACCACCCTTCCCCTGGCCCACTACTCCTTGCCCGGGCTGTGGCGACAGCCTCCCACCTTGCATCTTTCAAGAACACCAGGCACAGTTTAAATATTCAAACTTCCAAGCGACTTCTGACCCAAAGTTTTAGTGATTTTCCCGTTGCCTGTTGAACAAAACCCTGACTCGTTCCTGTCCTCCAGGGCCTGCTCAGTCTGGCCCCGTCCTGTGGCTCAGCCCTCTCTCTTGTTACTCTAATGAAGCACTGTGCTCTAAAATTCTGTAGATCGTTTTACCACCTGTGTGACGGGTAATCCTGTTGGGCCCTCTTTGGAGGTCATTTCTCTTCTCTAGGGAGAGAAGGGGATAAGGAAAGAACTTTAGCTGGAAGCTTCTGTGCTCACCAGCCTCTGTCTCCATCTGGTGTTAGCCAAATGGATCAACAAATAAATAAATAGCTGGAAGAACAAGATAGCAGGGTCGCGCCCGGGGGTTCAGAGACATCTGGGCCGGCACTGCTAGTCACCTCTTTCCCTCCTCGTTGCGGCCCTGTGATTTCTTTCCTTTCCTTTTAAAAAAAATTGTATTTATTTATTTGACAGTGAGAGAGACCGAGCGTGTGAGTGGCAAGCAGAGGGAGAGGGAGAGGGAGAAGCGGACTCCCTGCCAAGCAGGGAGCCTGATGCGGGACTGGGTCCCAGGGTCCTGGGATCATGACCTGAACTGAAGGCAGACGCTTTTTTTTTTTTAAGATTTTATTTATTTATTCATAAGAGACACAGACAGAGAGAAGCAGACTCCCCACTGAGCAGGGAGCCCGATGCGGGACTCAATCCCAGGAGCCTGGGATCATGACCTGAGCCAAAGGCAGATGCTTAACCGACTGAGCCACCCAGGCGCCCCCGAAGGCAGACCCTTAACCCAGCCACCCAGCGTCCCAATCTTTTTCCTTTCCTTTCCTTTCCTTTCCTTCTTTCCTTTCCTTTCCTTTCCTTTCCTTCCCTTCCCTTCCCTTCCCTTCCCTTCCCTTCCCTTTTCTCTTTTGTCTCCTCTCCTCTCCTCTCCCCTCCTTTTCTCTTCTCATCCCTTCTCATCCAAAATCTGTTTATTGGATAGTTTCCCATTCATCTTGATTCGGGATGCTTTTAGTGCTGCTTGGGTCTGAAGGAACATCCCTCCGAAAGCCTTGCTTTTCCTCCTGTGGATTGGCAGAGGACAGTGGAGCAGCGAGCTCACAAAAGTATGGTTCGTGGCTAAAGACGGCGGTGATTGGAGCATCCGGGCACTTCACGTCCATGAAGGACCTGTTAGCGCTAGGCCAGGCGCTGCTTCTTTTCCCCTCTTCTCCTCTTCCCGGGCCCCGGAGGGTGCGGGAGGTCCATCGCGAGGGGCATGTTCTCGTGGGGAGGCCGTCACTGCGGGAAATCCCTGGATTGCTGCATGAAACTGGCCCTTAGAGAGGTTAGTTAGCAAGCCGCCTGGGTTCACTCAGTGGGCAGGTGGTGGAGTCCGATTCCAACCCAGGTGTTTCTGACTCCCAGATGTTCCTACTACCCCAGGGGCCAGAGCCCTGGAACCGTGGGTGTGGTTTGCAGAACTCTCCCAATGTTGACCTGATAAGCACATAGCAATTTAAAAATATCACTTAGGGCTAGATGATGGTGGCGGGCTGGGGTGGGGTCAATGAGGGGACTCGGGCCAACCTGCCTGAGTTCGTGACCCTCACTCCACACTTCCCAGCTGTGTGAACTGCAGGTGTGTTATGTGGCCTCTCTGTGCCTCAGCTTCCTCATCTGTAAAATGGGGAAAATAATGGGACCTACCTCATAGGGTTGTTGTGAGGATCAAGTGTGTCAATACATATAAAATGCTTGGCACAGCTCATCAGAAGGACCACAAAAGTGTCAGCTGCTGTTTGTTTGTTTGTTTGTTTGGCTAACCTCTACCCCCAGTGTGGGGCTCAAACTCAAGACCCGGATCGAGAGTCGCACACCCCAACTGAGCCAGCCAGGCGCCCCCGTGTTAGCCATTATTATGATTAGACAATATGTCATTCCAGAGTCTATCCTAGATGAATGGTAGTGGGCACCAGTTTTAAGAAAAATTTACGAAGGCGAAATCTTTAAAATGGACAACTTCTTTTTTTTTTTTAAGATCTTATTTATTTATTTGAGAGAAAGAATGAGAGAGAGAAAGAGCACATGAGGGGGGGAGGGTCAGAGGGAGAAGCAGACTCCCTGCCGAGCAGGGAGCCTTACGCGGGACTCGATCCCGGGACTCCAGGATCATGACCTGAGCCGAAGGCAGTCGCTTAACCAACTGAGCCACCCAGGCGCCCTAAAATGGACAACTTCTAAGTTATTTTTTTTCATGTAAATTGGGGAGAACCATCTTTTTTTTTAAATAAAGTTTATTTAATTTTAGTAATCTCTACACCCACCATGGGGCTCAAACTCAGGACCCCAAGATCAAGAGTTGCACACTGCACCGACTGAGCCTCCCAGGCACCCCCTGCCTGACTTGGTTTTAGCTGGGACACATACCAGCCACGTAGTTGCAAGCACAGGCCATATCATTACACACAAAAGGAAGAGCAAACACTTGTTACTCATCTTCGGTGCATTCACAGAGCCTTCATTTGTGCCCATGCATCCCAGACAGCAACAAGGTAAGTGAGGGATGTAAAGAGGAAGGCATGGGGGCTCTGATTCTGGCCCAGTCCCTCACGGCCCTGAGCCACCATCCAGTGAAGGCCACATAGAAACACAGTAAACATCAGCCAACCATCCAGACGAGAACAGCAGAAGTGCCCATGGGGGAAATCTTCCTATATTCTGCCAGGGTCATCACTTTATCTGTTTTTTACATTACTTATAAAGAAAGAAGTGCAGGGCCTAGCTGGCTCAGTCAGAAGAGCATGCCCCTCTTCATCTCGGGGTCATGAGTTTGAGCCCCACGTTAGGGGTAGAGATTACTTAGATAAAGATTTTATTTATTTATTTGACAGAGAGAGAGAGAGAGAGGGAGAGAGTGCACAAGCAGGGGGAGCGGCAGAGGGAGAAGCAGGCTCCCCACTGAGCAGGGAGCCCGATGTGGGGCTCGATCCCAGGACCCTGGGATCATGACCTGAGCTGAAGGCAGACACTTAACCGACTGAGCCACCCAGGTGCCCCAAGATTACTTAGGTAAATAAAACTTTAAAAGAAAGAAAAAAAGTGCAAGAAATATCCCAAGATGCTTTGTTTCCTCTCAGAAACAGGGATGCCAATTTCTTAAATTTTATTTAAATCCGGGTAGCTCAGATGGTTAGGCGTCTGCCTTCGGCTCAGGTCATGATCCTAGGGTCCTGGGATCCAGCCCCGCGTCAGGCTCCTGGCTCAGCGGGGAGCCTGCTTCTCCCTCTCCCTCTGCCTCTCCCCCTGCTCATGCTCTCTCTCTCCCTCTGTATCCCTGTGTCTCGAATAAATAAAATCTTTAAAAAAATTGTTTTATTTAAATTCAATTTAGTTAACATATAGTGTATTATGAGTTTCAGGGGTAGAATTTAGTGATTCATCAGTTGCATGTAACACCCAGTGCTCATTATATCACGTGTCCTTCTTAATGCCCATCACCCAGTTACCCCATCCTCCCATGCACCTCCCCTCCAGTAACCTCAGTTTGTTCTCTGTAGTTAAGAGTCTCTTCTGGGGGCGCCTGGGTGGCTCAGTCAATTAAGTGTCTGCCTTCAGCTCAGGTCATGATTCCAGGGTCCTGGGATCGAGCCCCATGTCAGGCTCTCTGCTCAGTGGGGAGCCTGCTTCTCCCTCTCTCTCTGTCTGCCACTCTGCCTACTTGTGCTCTCTCTCTCTCTCTCTGTCAAATAAAATAAAATCTTTAAAAAAAAGTCTCCTATGGTTTGCCTCCCTTTCTGTTGTTATCTTATTTTATTTTTTCTTCCCTTCCCCTATGTTCATCTGTTTTGCTTCTTAAATTCCACATATGAGTGAGCTCATATGGTATTTGTCTTTCTCTGACTGACTTATTTCACTTAGCATAATGCACTCTAGTTTCATCCATGTTGTTGCAAATGGCAAGCTCTCACTCTTTTTGATGGCTGAGTAATATTCCTATATATACCACATCATCTTTATCCAGTCATCTGTCGATGGACATCTGGGCTCTTTCCACAGTTTGGCTATTGTGGACATTGCTGCTATAAACATCGGGGTGCAGGTGCCCCTTCGAATCACTATGTTTGTATCCTTTGAATAAATACCTAGTAGTGCAATTGCTGGGTCGTAGGGTAGCTCTATTTTTAACTTTCCGAGGAACCTCCGTACTGTTCTCCAGAGTAGCTGCACCAGTTTGCATTTCCCCCAACCGTGTAAGAGAATTCCCCCAGAGAGGCCAATTTCAATAAAACTCTGGACAACCAATTAAGAGATCAAAGTTATATCCCAACAGGGTAAAACTATAATCTGTGAAGTCTAGGCATCTTGAGAAAACTTTTACATATAACAACTGCAAGGGTAGAAGGCAGGACAGGGCGTGACAGCTGTCCCCTCTGGGTGGCAGTTTCTGGGCAAGGTCTCCTCAGGCACCTGCAAAAACAGTGCTCCCTTCTCCAAAGTTCCTTTCAATAACAACTGCTAAGTAGAAGAGCCGTATTTTCAAAGCTTCCCTTTTGTTGGAAATGCCGGAGAGAGTGGGGGCCTGGAGCAAACCAGACGAATTTTTTTCCACAGACGGAACAGGGAGCAGGTAACATTCCGCCTCCACAACAGAGAAGCCAAACAATGGGTCTCGAGGCTCCAAGAGAGTAACCCCAACTGGTGGAGGCCACATGGGGGCCTGACGACCCAGGTCGTCACCTGGGTCCACACGGGTCATTTCCTAGCTTTGTCCTTTCCTAGCTCTGCTCCGTAAGTAGTTTCCTTTACATTTCTGAGCCTCCGATCCCCATCTGTAAATGCAAATGAGCTCTCGCTTGAGGAACTGGGCGTAGGATTTGTGACAAAGTGCCAGGCCTGAGGCGATGTGGCAAGTGCCTGGCATATGGTAGGCACCAGTGGATGTTACTGATGATTCCCTTCCTGCAGTTCCGAAGCTCTCAGCTCTGCTACAAATTAGAATTAGGTTACCATGTTGCAGACCAGTTATGTTAGAATCTCTGGGGGTGGGGTCCCCGCATCAGCATTTTGCTGAGCTCTCCAGTGAATTCCATTGTGCCGCCAAGGTTGAGAACCACCGCGGTTACCCATCCTAAGGAAAACTTCCCTTGGCCCTTTGTCAAATGAGGGTCCTCGCTCTCCTTCCCTCTCTCCCTCCCTTCCTTTCTCTCTTTCTTACTTTCGTTATGATAGAGAATTTCAAACATGCACAAAAGTAAGCAGAAAAGTATGATGAACCCTCATGTACCCATCACCCAGCCTCAACAACCACCGACTTTTGGCCACTGGGCTCCATCCATGCCATGTCTACTTTCTACCTTTCAGGATCACCTTAAAGCAAAACTAGCTCTCAAGTCTTTTCATACATGAACATCTTGGCGTGTATTTTCTAAAAAAGATAAGGACTCTTCTTTTTGTTACAACCACAATACAATGATCACAACTAAATTTTTTTTACATCTAAATTTTGTTTTTGAAATCTCTTTAGTGTTTTTAAAACATCCAGTCAGTGTCCAGATTTCCAGTTGTCTCAGAAATGCTCTAATTTGGTTTCAATTTGTTTGAATTAGGATCCAAATAAGATCCATATGTTGTGATTGGTTAACATGTGTCTTAAGGTTCTTTTTGTGCGGGAGGGGGTGGCACCTGGGCGGCTCAGTCAGTTAAGCGTCTGACTCTTGGTTTTGGCTCAGGTCACGATTTCAGGGTTGTGCGATCTCTGGGTTGTGAGATCGAGCCCGTGTCTGCTTGAGACTCTCTTTCCCTCTCCCTCGGCCCCTACCCACCTGCGCTCTTGAGCATGCTCTCTCGAATAAATAAGTCTTAAAAAAAATTCCTTTTATTTTTTATTTATTTTTTTTAAAAGATTGTACTTATTTGAGAGAGAGAGAGAGAGAATATGCACGAGTAGGGGGGAGGAGCAGAGGGAGAAGGAGACTCCCCGCTGAGCAGGGAACCCAATGCAGGGCTCCATCCCAGGACCCCAAGATGGTGACCTGAGTCAAAGGAAGTCAGACATTTAACTGACTGAGCTACCCAGGCTCCCCTAAAGATTTTATTTTTCGGTTATCTCCACACCCGACATGGGGCTCAAACTCACAACTCCAAGATCCAGAGTTGCATGCTCTACCGACCGAGCCAGCCAGGTGCCCCTGTTTTAAGATTCTTTTAATCTTTTGTTTTCCTTGCAATGTATTTGTTGGAAAAATTAGGTTGTCCTCTGATAGTTTCCTGTGGTGTGAATTTTGCTGGCTGAACGCCCGTAGGGTTTAACATGTTCCTCCGTCCTCTGATTTTCTTAGAAAACCTCCTCAGGTGGGTCCCTGCTTTCTCGGTCCTGCTGAGAAGAGTGGTCACACCCACCACCTCCACTTCCTCACCTCCCATGTACTCCTTGACCGTGACGCTGTGGCTTCTGCCCCCACCACACAGCACTAAGAATGCTCTGGCAACACTATGTCCATTTGCAGCCTTCCTACTTGTATCTGCTCAATTCTACTTCTTGAAACCCTCGGCTCCAGACACCCACTCCCTCCTGGTGCTGCTTCTCTTTTTAAATGCTGGTGCTTCCCAGAGCCCTCCTCTTCCTACCTGACCTGGTAACCTTACCCGCGCTGTGCTTAGTCATCACCCATGTCTGCTGGGGGCTCCAAAATCCCCGTTTCTTGCCCACTGTCTCTCCGAACGTCAGGATCCACCATCAGGACGCGGCCCATGCACAATTTTCCTGCTGACATCTCAACCTTAACATCTGCAAAGCTGAAGTCTCTCCCCCCGCCCCCCAACTCTGCTGCTTATCAGCTTCATCACGGTGCACGAAACTCCTTGACATTCGGTTTCTGTGCTTGTGAGATGGGAGTAATCTCCTGTGGTGAGTTTCAGACGAGAGAGCCCAAGAGAAGTGTGGAGCCCACAGCCAGCACCCCAGATGCATGCAGGTTGCTGCCTTCTGCTGCCCCCATCCTCCACTCTGAATGGTGCCTTGTGGCATGTTGCAGCTACCCATAGCAGAAACCCAAGGCTTCTACATCTCATGAGCTGCTCATTCTGGCGGATCCTGCCTTAGAAGCAGCTCTCGCTTTTGTCCCTGCTTGCTATTCCTACGGTTCCTGCCCAAGTGCAGGGCTTCATCTCTTTCTGTCTGGCCGATTGCATCAGTCTCCTTTTGCCTCCCAACCTGTCTCCAGTCGGTGGCTGAAGTGACCCGTCTAGAATAAAATCATAATTGTATAATTTCCTTGCTTGGGGCACCTGGCTGGCTCAGTCAGTCAGTCAGTAGAGTGTGTGACTCTTGATCTCGGGGTTGTAAGTTCAAGCCCCACACTGGATGTAGAGATTACTTAAAAATAAATCTTAAAAAAAAATTGCCTTGTGCTTAAAATTCTATGATGGCCCCTAGGATCTGACCAAATTGCTCAGCTAAATAATTCAGGCTTTTGCCCCCTGGCCATCCCATTGCTCCTCTGAAGCCCGCCCTTACAGCATTTCTCTATTTTCTTGCTTTCGAGTGTCGGACACCTGCTTTTTCAGCCTGAAATATCTCCCCCACATCACCTCATAACTCTGCCTGGCAAACACTACTCATCCTTCAAGGCCACAAAAATTACCTCCCCCGTCCTCACAGACACTTAGTCATTTCTTCCTCTGTGCTCCCACGACCTCTGGTAAAGGCTCGGTCGTCCTTTAGCAAACACATCTACCATGTTCCCGGGAGCTTTGCAAATAGTCACTCAATTTTCATACAACCCTGCGAGGTGATTATTTTCGTTTTCCCTGTCACAAAGGAGGCATATTTGAGGCCCCGGAGATGTTCAGTCACTTGGCCTTGGCCGAGATCACTTAGCTGCAGGTGGCCAAGACAGTACTGAAGACCAGGCCGTATGGCCCCAGAGTCTGGGTGCTGATTCATTCCACTGTGCAGTCTCTCTGCCTGGATGAGTATCACTGAACACGCAATATTAAGCAAAACCATATGAAATTGCCAATACTTGGCCATTTTTGACCTATAAAAGTAGCACATTTGTATGGTTCCGTGCGTGAGGCACTTGGAATGGAGCAGAAAACTCTCTGGATGACCCATTTTTGGCCTCCAGAGTAGGGCATGAGTGAAGAGTAAGGAACCGACTGAGCATGTGACCCAATAGGGGGTCTGCCAGAGCCCCCTGCCAAGGAAGTGATATCTAAGAGAAGACCTGAAAGAGGAGTGGAGGTGAAGGAGGAGTCTGAGGTGAGGGGAAGGGAAGGGCCTTCCAGGCAGAGGCACAACCTTGGAACAGCATAGGCTAAGGCCTGAAAGCTAAGAGGGAGTGCTGTCCACTCTGTCATCCAGCAATTAGTGCCTGGCACGGAGCTGGCGTTCGAGAAGGATTTGTCAAAAGAATAAATGAAAAATAGAAGTATCAGCTGGAGCTAATAGAATGAAAGTAAGGTTTTAAACAGGAGAGTGATATACTTTTTTATTGCCTTATTTTAATAGGTTTAATGAGAGTAAAATTCACCCTTTTCTGTGTAGAGTTCTGCGTCTTGACAAATGCATCAGTGGTGTAACCACCATCAGAAACAAAATGTAGACTAGTTCAGTCCCATCCCCAAACTCCCTGGTGCCGGTCCTTTGAGGCCAGCCCCTCCTCCACACTCAGGAAACCACCAGTCTGTTCTCTCGCTGTGGTTTTGCTTTTTCCAAAATGTCATATGGATGATGAACTCAAATAGCACAGGGCCTTTAGAATTGGGCTTCTTTACTTAGAACAATACACTTGAAACGCTTCCCTATTGTGTCTGTCAGTAGTTAGTTCCTTTATAGGCTTAATGACTGAGTCACCCAGGTGCCCCAGGATTCACATTCACTTTAAAAAGCAAACATCAGGGGACACCTGGGTGGCTCAGTCAGGTTAAGCATCTGCCTTCAGCTCAGGTCATGATCTCAGGGTCCTGGGATGGAGCCCACATTGGGCTCCCTGCTCAGCGGGGAGCCTGCTTCTCCCTCTCCTGCTCCCCCTGCTTGTGCTCTCTCTCTCTTTCTCTGTGTGTCAGAGAAATAAATAAAATCTTGAAAAAGGGCACCTGGGTGGCTCAGTTGGTTAAGCGACTACCTTCAGCTCAGGTCATGATCCTGGAGTCCCTGGATGGAGTCCCACATCGGGCTCCCTACTCGGCAGGGGGTCTGCTTCTCCCTCAGACCCTAACCCCTCTCATGTGCTCTCTCTCATTCTCTCTCTCTCAAATAAATAAAATCTTTAAAAAAAAATCTTAAAAAAAAAAAAGCAAACATCCCTGCACCTGGTGTGGATGGAGTGTGAACTTCTGCATCTCTGCTGTATGTCCACGGGCCTTTTGCCTGGCTGGCTGGTGAACAGTGGAGATGGGAACTGTGTCTTTGTCACCTTTACTGACTATTCCCAGCATCCAGCCAGGGCACAGCTGGCTCTGAGTGAGGAATGGAAGCCACTTGGAGCAGAATGTGGAAAAGGAGGGCCAGATACCGTCAGTGAGGGTGGGGGATGGGGAGACGAATACTGGGTGCTTGGCTTTGGGGAAGAAAGGGTGGGCAAGAAGGGCCTTGTTCTGAGAGTACAGCAAGCCAGAACGCCTGGTCTTAACTTCAACTTGGAGCAAAAGTGAGGAAGCAAAATAAACCCCCTAACATGCCATCCAATGTCCGTCCAGGGCTCGAGCAGATGAGGCTGCAGGCCTTCTCCTGGCCGACAGATGGCGATGTTGCACCGTGCCTGAGCTCACCGGTTCGCTCCACGGACCTCAGGGGCGGGTTAGCAGCCAGACGCGGGCAGGAAGGACCACCATGTGCACAACTTTTTTTTTTTTTTTTTTTTTTTTACGGGGAAAGGACTCGCTTACACTCCTGAAGCTGTGCCTCACAGAGCAAGGGCTCAAGCCCAACTTACCCCTGCACCTTCCTTGTACAGCCCGCATCTCTAGAGAGAGGACAGTTCGTTGAGACATCAGGCGCGCGCGCGCGTGTGCGTGTGTGTGTGTGTGTGTGTGTGTGTGTGTGTGTGTGTGTGTGTGTGTGGCGGGGGGGGGGGGTTGCTCCAAGCAAGAGGTGCAAAGGCAGAAGAACAGGCGGCCGTGACCACGAGGCCTGGCCGGTCGGACTCTGCTGCCAGTTTTCTGTATGACCTCGGCCGACTTGCCTTTACTCAGTCTCCACATCTGTAAAGAGCTGGCCTTCCCGCGGTGAAATACGGCAGCCGTGGGGCAGACACACATCCCGCCTGGGGCGGCTGCAAAGGCAGCAGACGGCTTTCCAGGGCCTTCTCTGGTTGGTCAGGAGCTGTTGATCGGGCACTAGGTTTGCCACAGAATAGAGGCCACTCAGTTAAATCTGAATTTCGGATAATCAACAGATGATTTTTAAGTGTCAGTATGTTCTAACTATCACCCGGGATATATTTATACTTAAAACAAACCTTTGATGTTTGTCAGAAATTTAGATCTAACGAGGGGTCCTGTGTTTTTATTTGCTTAACCTGACAGCCTTGTCCAGCCCACAGGGCCCTCTCCCAGGATCCCCAGATCTTCGCCCTGATTGGCTAGCCCCCAGTGTCGCTGGTGCTTAGATGTTTTGACAAGCACCCGTGACTCCCAGGGAGGCAGCCAAGAGGTAACCCCCTTGTCCGTCTTTCCCTCCCAGGTCTGGCGCTGCTGCTGCCCCCCGCCACTCTGGCCGCCCTGGCAGAGAGCTGGCTCCGAGAGGACTGCCCCGGTCCCAACCACGCAGCCTTGGTCACGGGCGCAGCCCCCTCGCAGGCGGTGCTGTGGGCCAAGTCCCCCGGGGTACTGGCTGGGAGGCCCTTCTTCGATGCCATCTTTGCCAAAGTCAACTGCCAGGTCTCCTGGTTCCTCCCCGAGGGCGCAAAGCTGGTGCCCGTGGCCAGGGTGGCCGAGGTCCGGGGCCCCGCGCACTGTCTGCTGCTGGGGGAGCGGGTGGCCCTGAACACACTGGCCCGCTGCAGTGGGGTGGCCAGCGCCGCCGCCGCCGCGGTGGAGGCCGCCAGGGAGGCGGGCTGGGCCGGGCACGTGGCGGGCACGAGGAAGACCACGCCCGGCTTCCGGCTGGCTGAGAAGTACGGGCTCCTGGTGGGCGGGGCCGCCGCTCACCGCTACGACCTGGGAGGACTGGTGATGGTGAAGGACAACCACGTGGTGGCGGCGGGCGGCGTGGAAAAGGTGCGTGCCCTGCCCCCCCCCCCCGACCTCCCTGCTGCAGCCCTTCCCCTCCACCGGGGACCTCCCCACCCCAAACCACGCCCTGGTGAACAGTGATGGCCCAGGAGTCGGGGCTGCTAGACCCCCTGACCCCCTGGGCGCACTACCCGTCAGATGGGCGCGTGGCCGACTTTTCTCCCCCGACGCTCTGGGACTTGCTGTGATGTTCAAAAGCAAAGGGCAAGCTCCCCGGAACCTGGTGTTGGTGGCGCTGTCACCTTGGCCCGGTCACTCTAGCTCCCTGGACCGGTTTCCTTTTTGGGAAAATGTTCTTGAAGACCCCTTCCAGTTTTATTTATTTATTTATTTATTTTTTCGGTGCAAGATATGTTTTTATTATAGCACGAGGACAGGACCCGCGGGCAGAAAGAGCTGCCTTCCAGTGGTTTTGTTTGTTTGTTTGTTTGTTTGTTTATTTATTTAGACAGAGAGAGACACAGCGAGAGAGGGAACATGAGCAGGGGGAGTGGGAGAGGGAGAAGCAGGCTTCCCCCGGAGCAGGGAGCCGGATGCAGGGATCGATCCCAGGACCCTGGGATCATGATCTGAGCTGAAGGCAGACGCTTAACGACTGAGCCACCCAGCCTCCCCTGCCTTCCAGTTTTAATATTCTTTTTTTTTTAAAGATTTTATTTATTTATTTGAGAGAGAGAAAGAGAGAGAGTACATGAGAGGGGGGAAGGTCAGAGTGAGAAGCAGACTCTCCGCCGAGCAGGGAGCCCGATGCGGGACTCGATCCCGGGACTCCAGGATCATGACCTGAGCCAAAGGCAGTCGCTTAACCAACTGAACCACCCAGGCGCCCGCAGTTTTAATATTCTTGAGTCAAATTGAACTCCCGTCCAACTGCCAAATATTGCTGATATTTGGCCACCTTTCTGATCCACACAAGCAGTCATTTCATGTGGTTTCACCTAGTGTGGGAGCAATCATCCGGCTGCCTGGTCTTCTCCCTAACCCCCAGCTCCTTACCCACCCTGGGCCTCTCGAAGGCCAGGCCCCTCTCTGTGCCCTGTGCCAGGCGCCACTGAGCTCACTCTCCCCCTCCGGGCCTGCCCCACAGGCGGTGCGAGGGGCGCGGCAGGTGGCCGACTTTGCCCTGAAGGTGGAGGTGGAGTGCGGCAGTCTGCAGGAGGCTGTGGAGGCCGCTGAGGCGGGAGCGGACCTCGTCCTGCTGGACAACTTCAAGCCTGAGGTGAGGCGGGGTCTGCTTCCCGGGAAGGGGCCGTGGTGGTGGTGGCCGGGGGGGGGGGGGAACCCTCATCTCCCCTTGGCTTGTGTCTCACAGGAGCTGCACCCCACGGCTGCAGCGCTGAAGGCCCGCTTCCCGGGTGTGGGCGTGGAGGCCAGCGGGGGCATCACGTTGGCCAGTCTCCCTCAGTTCTGTGGGCCCCACATCGACGTCATCTCTCTGGGGATGCTGACCCAGGCCGCCCCCGCCCTTGATTTCTCCCTCAAGCTGTTTGCTGAAGGGACCGCGCCAGTGTACTGGGCCTACAGGTCCTAAACTCAAAGAGGCATTGCCACCGCCCATGGAATAACACGGTTTCTTGGGACCCTCAAGGTTGCCCCTGTTTAAATATAGTACATGACTCTCTCCGGGTTAGCCTGGGCGGGAGTCTGGCTCGGCCACCTACTGCTCGTGTGAGCTGGGGGGGCTGACTTCACCCTTGCTCATCTGTACAATGGGTCTAATAAATGATCACCTTACAGATTTCTTTGGATGATAATGAATAAGTGCTCAGTAACTCTTAGAAATTACCATAGCTCATCGACTCTAAGATGCACCTTTTTCCACACACAACCTTCTCTGAGTCAAAGTGTGTCTTTCACCATGGAGTCTAGTGGTCACTGTCACCGGGGCGTCGGTCATAGCCGTCATGGCCCGTGCATGCAGCTTGTAGACAGAACATAACAATCGATGTGGAAATAAGTCCGAGAGACTTATTTTAACAGATGCCAGAAAGAAATTGAAAGTGATAAAAAAAAAAAAGCTGCTCTCCCTCTAACCCTCCCCCTGCCCATGTGCACGCACTCTCTCAAATAAATAAAATCTTAAAAAAGGAAAGAAAGAAAGAAAGATTGGTCATAGTTTAATTGACAAGTTTCTTTTCCAGTAATAGTATATATATATATATATTATAGTCAATGGCATCTTATATTTGAGGATATATGGCATCAGGTCTGAGATTCAGCTGGAACATTCTATGTGGTTGATGCCCATGTTGTACTGGTCATTAAGTGCTTTGCCTGTCACCTCTGGCTACTGTGACCACCTCTTTGGAGGAGGTGAGAACCTGCCCATTCACTTCTGGGGTCCCCAACAGACTCCACCAAGCATCCTCCATTTGTTGCTTGAAGGCCTTTTAGGTTCTGGTTCCATAGCGCTATCATTAGTTGGGAGACGAAGGTGAACACAGGGCAGCTGGGGCCAGAACAAAGGTCAGTTGAGGGAGTAAGGAATGGTGCAGGTAGAGGTCCCTGTTCAGACATCAGACTTCCTTTCCTGCTAGGTCAGGACTCAGGGGTCTAAGCAGAGGGTTTAGATCCAGCCTCCCCACTCCTACACACCTGAGGTCTCGCTCACTCACTTTTTTGGGCACCCTACCCTTCTGGGGTCCCTCCGGGAGGAAACATGACAGGAGGGCTCCCTAGGATAAACTGGTCACTCAGGTGACTCTTCCCAGAAAGGCTCCGGTCTCGAGAGGTACTCCCCTTCCAGAACCCACTGTCTTCTCTGCACTTTGCCAGAAGGAGAGGAAAATAGCTCATCCACAAAGCTCCTTTCCCAGGGGGAGTCTGCGGGTCCCAGTCTGCCTTAAGGGAGGTAACCTATCCCTTTGCCCCTTCCTGAGTCCTAGAGACCCCTTGCTAGGAAAGAGGCAGATCAAGAAAACAATGAGCTCATCTCAGATGTGAAAACCCCAGACAAGCCAAGACCATCCTTCACATAGCAATTATGTACTGAGCCGCAGCTGTGGCCAGGCTCAGAGCACACAGTGGAGTTGAATCTAGCAAAGTTGCTGGGCAGAAGTGGTGAGCCACTGCCTTCGGTCATGCCCTGGCCTGAAGGGACCGTTCTCCCAGGACACAGCCCAGAGATGCCCCTGGGGCTGCACCTGTCCTCTTTTAATACACACTGGGGCCTCCTGCCCTTTTTCCAGGGAAAACAGTCATGCTCAGCTAGGCAGACTTCCCGGCTCCAGGGAACTTAGATCTCTGAGCTCAGCTCCTCAACCCCCAAGGGGCATAACTGAATGCCCATAGAACCAGGGGCACTTCTGGGTGTCAAGATAAGGAAATCAGGATTCACGGATGCACTGGGAATGGGAAGGCAAAACGCTTAGGATCCAGGGGGGAATCAGAGCCTGACAGAGGCAGAAGGGCGAAGTGTACCAGGAATTTCAAACTCAAATGCCTCCAGGACCCAAGCAAATAAAATACACGGGAGAAGCTGGAATAAGACAAAGAGAAGTGGGCTGCAGCCAACTGGGGAAGGTATACTGCACCCCACAGCATCCCAATTAAGAAAGGAAAAAGAACTCTAGGGGCGCTTGGGTGGCTCAGTGTCTGCCTTCGGCTCGGGTCATGATCCTGGGGTCCTGGGATCAAGCTCTGAATTGGGCTCCCTGCTCAGCGGGGAGCCTGCTTCTCCCACTCCCTCTGCTGCTCCCCCTGCTTGTGTTTTCTCCCTCCCTCTGACCCTCTCAAATAAATAAATAAATAAATAAAATCTTAAAAAAAAAAAAAAAAGAAAGAACTCTAGCAGGCTGAGTCTCAAGCTCACCCTTGAATGCAGAAATGGGTCAGGCCTACAGGCACCTCCAGATCCGAGAACTGAGAGCGGCTCCCATTGCCAGAGGAAAAGGAAAAGACTCCTGGGTAGGCAAAAGTAACACATGCCTTCCTTGCAAGGGAGTGGGTTTCCAGGCAGAGCGGACTGCAAGGGCAAAAGCTCAGAGGCAGGAAATGGCTTGGATTGTTTGGTGGAAGATTTGAAGATGGGATCAAGAGAGGCGAGCTGGCTAGGAGCTGGGCTGGGTCCAGACCACAAGATGGTAGGTTGGAGGACTTGGACTCTGTCCCGAGAACAATCAGACTGAAGCTGGAAAGTGAGATAAGCATATTTGCAGTGTAGACCAAGTCCAGCGCACAAGGATACACGTGAGGGGGCCAGAGTGGCTGTAGGAAGCCAAGGGGGAGGCTGATGCAGCCCCTACAGAGCCTTGAATGTGGGTCGTGGCAATGGGGTTGGAGACAAGGGAATGCAGGCAGGGGAAGCAGCGTGTGCCAAGGCTCAGAGGGCAGATGGAGCCCCGTGGGTTCAGGGCCATAGGAAGAGTTGGGTGGGGAGACGGGCATGGGGGTGGGACGGGAACAAGAGGGATCTCACACCTCACCTGGTATCACCCTCTCTGCCTGCACTTCTTTCTTGCCTGGCCAGCCTGGGATGAGGTTCGGATGGTTTCCCCAAGCTGCCCCATGCCCAGCGGAGGCCCATGTTCATCATGGCAAGTGTGCCCACCAGACTGGGTCCTGCAGTCGGCATATGATGGGTCACCGACGCTGGCTGGCTGGTGAGAATGGAAAGCCCGTTGACTGAGCGCCCTTGCTCAGCCTGGGCAGGTCTCTTTCCCTCCAGGCTCATGAGGGGTGGGGGAGAGCGTCTCCATCTTCCATGAGGAAACAGGATTTATGAAGTTAAGAGAACTGCTCAGGGTCATGCATCAATAAAGTGGTGGAGCAGGATTGGAAATCTATCAGCCACTCATTCAATAAATATGTGTTAACACCTACTACGTACCAGGCACTATCCTAGACACGGGATATACACCAATGAGTAAACGGACAAAAGTCCCTGTCCTTGTGGACTTTACAGTCTAGTGGGGTACCTGGTTGGGAGAAATAGTGAAGATATTTGTACCCTAATACCAAATGTCAAGTCCCCTTATGGCCACCAGAGGGCACTGCGATCACACCGCCTTCCTTTCTCTGCTTCCACCTTCCTTTCTGGGTTCCAAAGGTAGCAGCCGGGGAGGCTAGGAATACTCAGTGCGTCTGCGCGGGGAGGAAAGCTGAGGAGAGATGTGCAACAGTTCCTTCCTCCACCCACTTTTCCAGCGTAATTCCCTTGCCAGGTCCCTATCCAGCTGCTCCAGGTCTCTGACTTTTTAAGGCCCCGGGTACTCCAGAGATCGCAAGGCTCATACTCACTCACCAACTTCCATGGACCCACCTGCCCACCCGCTTCCATCTATTCATGCCTCTTTCCAGCCCTCCACCCACCCACCAACTGGGGCACTCAGTCCAGAGGGGCGGGGAGGGCAAGAGGTCAAATCAGGTCGCCAGAGTCAATGAACTCAGTGGGCATGAGTTTGAGCGTGCCAAGGCAAGTTAAAAACTGAAGGCATTTAAAAATGGCAAGACATTATTGGTATCTGAAAGCAATTCAGCTTTCGATCTTTAAAAAATCCCACTGTGGTATTATGTGGTGTGGACACATGTATTAATTTATCGCTAGCCCTTCAAGACAATATGGTAGGTAAAATTCCATAAATATTTCAGTACCTCTGTACTTTGTTCCAATCACTTCCTGAGTAATAGATCATTTTGGCAGTTACTCAGTAACATTTTAAGACCTGCTTGCTGGGCGCCTGGGTGGCTCCGTCGTTAAGCGTCTGCCTTCGGCTCAGGTCATGAACCCGGGGTCCTGGGATCGAGCCCCGCATCGGGCTCCCTGCTCGGCGGGAGGACTGCTTCTCCCTCTCCCACTCCCCCTGCTTGTGTTCCCTCTCTCGCTGTGTCTCTCTCTTTCAAATAAATAAATAAAATCTTAAAAAAAAGAAAAAACCTGTTTGCTGAGGCCCTAAGTAGCTCAGCTTCTAAGACCAAACTACAAAGTACTGAAGGGAATCTTGCCATGAGGCTGATCTCCACTGATCACTATACACCTCAGATTGATGCTAGGCTATGAGGACTTTCTTCATTTCGGGTACGGGGTGCTCTTTAGATCCCTGGAATCTAGTATAGCCCTCCTGGAAGATGATCAGGGGCAGAGATCCTCATGCAAAATTCTGGTTTGGTGGGTTGCTGGGTAACCTCTTTCCTCTCACCCCAGTAATTCAACTGAGAGATTCCGAAGCCTGAGACAGTACCAACAAAGAGCTAACCCACAAGCCCTTTGCCTTTTTTTTTTTTAAGATTTTATTTATTTATTTGAGAGAGAGAGAATGAGTAGTGGGGAGAGAGAGCCCAATGCGGGGCTCGATCCCAGGACTCTGAATCATGACCTGAGCTGAGGGCAGACGCTTAACCGCCTGAGCCACCCAGTTGGCTTCTAGATATTTGGTTGCTCTTCAGCCAAAGGAAAGCATTTCTGTTGGGATAATATATCAATATGTGAAGGACAATGCTGATTTATTAGAGGCTGGATAAAAATCACTCTTCCCACATTAAAAAACAACAACGATAATAGCCCTCTAACTGTAATCTCACCGAGAACCAAACAAATTTAATTTTCCCCGCCATGATTTGTTTTGTTTTCTTGGAATGTTACAAGCCAGAAGGGGAATTCGTTGAGGTTTTGCAGCGTTTAAGGTAAAGGATTGTACGTAACAGTTTCATATTTTTGGTAAACTACCCAACCAGATAGACGATTCCAGGGGCTAAAGCAAACCTTGCATTTTTAAAATTCCAATCTAGTTAATTCCAATGGATGAAAAGTGCACTGGGGAAGCCAGAGAAGGTGCAGGAGAGCAGTTTCCGTGACCTTTTGTGGCAACAACTCAGCAACGCTCCGCATCAAATAATTACAATAGAACCCAAAAAAGCTTCATACATCTTTTCTGACAGTAATTTATCTTCACCTTTAGTTTTCATTTGTTAATTAATTTAGTTATCAGGTTATAAAATGAAGAAGTAAAAATCTCTATTCACTCCCATTCCCTGGAGAGAGCCACTTTTAAAGAGTCGCTTTGAATTCTTCCGGTGGCTCTCTTGAATTGTCAAGATGATGATTTATAGTTCCTAAGGCTCTATTGACTTTGCATGCGAAGGACAAAGAACTTAGCTTACTCACAGTTTTTCTTTTCTTTATTTTTGTTAGTTTTATCGTTTTCTAAATTTTATCTTTTTATTTAGTTCACTAATCTCTGCACCCAAGGTGGGGCTCGAACTCATGACCCTGAGATCAAGAGTCACACACTCTATTGACTGAGCCAGCCAGGCGCCCCTGTTAGTTTTACTTTTTTTGGTAGTCTTCCTATTGGCTATCATTATAACTTAAAATGATATAGCTAAGCCCCTCTTCTTGATGTATTAACATTTGAAAATTGAGATGTAATTTGATACCATAAAATTCACCCTTTCGAAGTGTTCAGTTCAGTGGTTTTTAGTATATTTATAGAGTGGTGAAACCATCACCACTATATAATTTTCAAATGTATCTCTTTTTTAATTTTTACTTATTTGTCAGAGAGAGAGAGCATAAGCCGGGGAGAGGCAGGCAGAGGGAGAGACTGTGCAAGGAGCCGGACACGGGGCTTGATCCCAGGACCCTGACCTGAGCCAAAGGCAGATGCTTAACTGACTGAGCCTCCCAAGCGTCCCAATTTTCAAATATTTTAATCATTCCCAAAAGAAGCCCCATACCCATCCACCCTTCCCCTGAGCCACTGGCAACCTTTATTCTAGTTTCTGTCTCTGTGGATTTGCCTATTCTGAACTTTTTTATACGAATATAATCATATGGTATATGGCCTTTTGTGTCTGGCTTCTCTCACTTGCACGTTTCCAAGGGTCATCCATATTGTAGCGGGCATCAGTACTTCATTCCTTTCTGTGGCTGAATAATATTTCACTGTGTGAATAGATCACGTTTTGTTTATCCATTCATCATTGATGCCCAGATGTCTTGTTTCCACTTTTTTGGCTATTATGAATAGTGCAAGTTTTTGTGGGCACTTATGTTTTCAATTTCTCTGTAGTACGCCTAGAGAATTCCTGGGTCATGTTTAACATTTTGAGGCACTGCCAAACTGTTTTTCAAAGATGTTGTGCCAGGGGTGCCTGGGTGGCTCAGTCGGTTAAGCGACTGCCTTCGGCTCAGGTCATGATCCTGGAGTGCCAGGATCGAGTCCCGCATCGGGCTCCCTGCTCAGCAGGGAGTCTGCTTCTCCCTCTGACCTTCTTCCCTCTCATGCTCTCTCTCTACCATTCTCTCTCTCTCAATAAATAAATTAAAAATCTTTAAAAAAAATATGTTGTACCATTTTACATCCCTGTCAGCAACGCACAAGAGTTCCAGTTTCTCCACATCTTCACCAGCACTTGTTATCTGTCCTTTTTTTTAATTTTATTTAAATTTTTTTTATTTTTTATTTTTTTAAAGATTTTATTTATTTATTTCAGAGAGAGAGAGAATGAGAGACAGAGAGCATGAGAGGGAAGAGGGCAGAGGGAGAAGCAGACTCCCCGCCGAGCGGGGAGTCCGATGCGGGACTCGATCCCGGGACTCCAGGACCATGACCTGAGCCGAAGGCAGTCGCTTAACCAACTGAGCCACCCAGGCGCCCTAAATTTTTTTTTTTTAAGATTTTATTTATTTGACAGAGAGAGACACAGAGAGAGAGGGAACACAAGCCCGGGGAGTGGGAGGGGGAGAAGCAGGCTTCCCGCGGAGCAGGGAGCCCGATGCGGGGCTCGATCCCAGGACCCTGGGATCATGACGTGAGCCAAAGGCAGATGCTTAACGACTGAGCCACCCAGGCGCCCCAATTTTATTTTAATTTTTAAAAAGGTTTCTTTTTTTTTTAATTTATTTGACAGAGAGTGAGAGAGTATAAGCAGGGGCAGTGGCAGGCTGAGCAGGGAGCCCGATGTGGGATTCGATACCAGGATCCCAGAATCATGACCTGAGCTGAAGGTAGACGCTTAACTGATTGGTTTAAGCTACCCAGGTGTCCCTCATTTGCATTGTTTCTGACAAGAAACCTGACATCATCCTTATCTCTGTTCTTCCATAGTAGTGTGTTTTTTCTTTGGCTGCTTTTTCTAAAAAATTGAAATATAATCCTCATACTATAAACGTCACCCTTTTAAAATGTACAATTCAGTGGTTTGGAGTATATTCACAAAGTTGTGCAACCATCACCACCAGCTAATTCCAGAACATTTTAATCATTCCCCAAAGAAACCCTGTCCTTGTTTGCAGTCACTGCCCATTCCGTCCTCCCCCAACCGGTAACAACCACTAATCTGCTTTCTGTCTCTTTGGATTTGTCTCTGGCTACGTTTTTGGCATGTGATAAAAAAACAGAAAACAGGGGCGCCTGGGTGGCTCAGTTGGTTAAGCAACTGCCTTCGGCTCAGGTCATGATCCTGGAGTCCCGGGATCGAGTCCCACATCGGGCTCCCTGCTCAGCGGGGAGTCTGCTTCTCCCTCTGACCCTCCCCCCTCTCATGCTCTCTATCTCTCATTCTCTCTCTCAAATAAATAAATAAAATCTTAAAGAAATAAAAAATTAGATAAAATCTTTAAAAAAAAGCAATGTGATATATTTTTAAAAAAACCAGAAAACATAAAACTTACCATCTTGACCATTCTTAATTGTACAGTTGAGCAGTGTTGAGGATATTCACATTATTGTGAAACAGATCTCCAGAACTTTTTCATCTTATGAATCTGAAACTCTACATCCATTAAACGGTAATTCCCCTGTTCCCCACTCCCCACCAACCACCATTCTATTTTTTGTTTCTATGAATTTTTTTTTTTGAGGAACAAGAACCAAGTTTTTTATTTGTTCATTTCTTGCATTTGAAGTATTCCTCGATGACATCCTTCGCCTGAGACTCTTGGCCATAGTCCTTAACCACCACACAACTACATCCCTCCAAGGATGGCTCTTCCCCTGGTGTCCTTGCTTGTTTTCCTTCTGTCTGGGATCTCAGCGTTTCTGTTACTGTCTTTTGCTGCTTGGTGTCCAGTGTTTTGAAAACTTTATTTTGTGTGTTTTGTCTGGTTTTGTTGTAGTGGTGGTTGTGGTGGTGGTTTCCGGTGGGAGGGTAAACCAAATGAAAACTAAAGGTCCTGTTACTCCACCTTGAGGAAGAGTGAGGATCTTGGTGTGTGTGTTTCTAAGAGCTCCTCAGGAGACCCAGCAGGCAGCCAGGTGACAACCACTTTATAGACCTGTTTTCTCTGCTTGAGATGTTTTTTTTTTTTTCCTCAGTTGAATAGAATCTTTGATTATTTCCTCTCCTCTATTTTCTCTGTGCTCTCTTCTTGGAACTTCTGTTAGATGGATATTGAATAGATTGATCCTTCATCTCTTAACTTTTCTTTCATATTTTCCATTTCCTTGTCATTTTGCTCTACAACCTGAAAGATGTTTAAAACTTTTTTTGTCTCATACCTTTCTTTGATTAAATTTTTAATCTGGGCAGTTGTATTTTTTTAAATTTCCAGAACTTTTTCTTTTTCTTTTTTAAGATTTTATTTATTTATTTGACGGAGAGAGACACAGCGAGAGAGGGAACACAAGCAGGGGGAGCGGGAGAGGGAGAAGCAGGCTTCCTGCCGAGCACGGAGCCCCAGGTGGGGCTCAATCCCAGGACCCTGGGGTCATGACCTGAGCCGAAGGCAGACGCTTAATGTCTGTGCCCCCCAGGCGCCCCCTCCAGAACTTTTTCTTGATCTCCAATTACCACGTCTTCCTAGAAACCTCTATTTGTTTCATGCTGCATTATCTCATTTATTTGTTTCTTCCAGGGCTGGTTGTTCTGTGTCTTCATCCTAATCCCTTTTTGGTGCTACTGAAAGTGAGTAATAGCAGGTCCCCGTGGTTCCCCAGAAGGCTTATCTCTGAACAGGCTGCAAGCTCGGTGGGCGGGTGTATTAATTGATGGATATGCTTTGCTTCGATCCCCTCACCCAGGTGACATCTGGCAACATTTGGAGACATTTTTGGTTGTGGCATCTAGGGGGATGCTACTGGCATCTAGTGAATAGAGACCAGAGATGCTGCTAAATATCGTACAGCATACGGGAACGTCTCCCACCTCAAAGTGTCCGGGCCAAATGTCAATAGCCTGAAGGTGGAGAGAACCCTGATTTAAGCCCATCTGGGAGCAGGCTGCCACACCTCACACCACCAAAGGCCAAGACAAGGAGAGACCCTTTACACCCACTTCAGGAGGCTTCCCAGGCACTTATTCAAGTTTGTTTAAAGAAGATCTCCAAGGACACCCGGCTGACTCAGTCAGTGGAGCATACGACTCTTGATCTTGGGGTTTTGAGTTCGAGCGCCATGTTGGGTGTAGAGATTATTTGAAAATAAAATCTCAAAAAAAAAAAAAGATGGGCACTTGGGTGATTCAGTTGGTTGAACATCCAACTCTTTTTTCTTTTAAGATTTATTTATTTATTTAACAGAGAGAGACACAGCAAGAGAGGGAACACAAGCAGGGGGAGTGGGAGAGGGAGAAGCAGGCTTCCCTGCAGAGCAGAGAGCCCGATGCGGGGCTCGATTCCAGGACCCTGGGATCATGACCTGAGCAGAAGGCAGACGCTTAACGACTGAGCCACCCAGGCGCCCTGAACATCCAACTCTTGATCTTAGCTCAGGTCTTGATCTCTTAAAAAAGAAAATTAAAAAAATTAAAAAAAAAGATATCTTCAACTGATGGTTCATGAACCACACGTGGCCCACAGACTTGCTTCATTTGGCTTTTATTAGAATACACACATATATATAAAGTGGCCAACATTTTGGTTTATTTTACCTAAAAACCCAGATTTCTAGCTTCTGTTGGAAAATCAGGACAAACATGATTCAAGGAGCCAAGTGGCTGCTATCCCTATAGACGGGCATGTGGTCCCTTCCCACCTTTGTCACCTGGTTCCCTTGGCCACTTGTCTCCTGCTTGGCCTCTTTACCCATGTCAATTTATGACCTCTGTCTTTTCTTTTTTTTTCTGGTTTTATCCTGGGGACGAATGCTGACTCTGTACCCGGGGATAGCTGTGGAGTGGTTCTGAGATAATCTTCTAGTTAGTCATCTTGTTTCTCTCCCACTGTTACTATTCCTCTGGAATAATGGCAGAGCATATATGTAGGAGGACCGTATCTGCTGCCGTTAGTGGTGGAGACTTGGGGATTGTCAGGTACGACAGAGCAGGTGAAGCCCCGGGCCTGAGTGAGATTGCTCGGGAGAAGTGTGGCAGGAGAGAACAAAAGCCGTCCAGGATGGACCGCTGAAGAAGGCAGACAGCAAACAAGTCAGGATGGCCAGAGGGCGGGAAGGGAAATCAGGTGTGTGTGGAGTTACAGAAGCCAAGTGGCGAGAACAGGTCAAGAAAAGAACCAAAACGTCTAATGCTGCCCACAGGAGGCTGTACAGGGTCCTTTAATTAAAATATACTGATCATGGGGCGCCTGGGTGGCTCAGTCGGTTAGGCATCTGCTTTTGGCTCAGGTCATGATCCCAGGGTCCTGGGGTCGAGCCCCTCATTGGGCTTCCTGCTCAGCCGGGAGTCTGCTTCTCTCTCTCCCTCTGCCTGCTGCTCCCCCTGCTTGTGCTCTCTCTCTTTGTCAAATACATAAATAAAATCTTTAAAAAAATATATGCAGGTCATGATTTTTGTGAGAGCAGTTTCTCTAGAGTGCTGGAGGCATGCTGGAGCCTGCAGCAGGTTGCAGGTGCTGGGGAGAGGAGAAAACGTAGACTGTTAGGACAGACAGCTTTTTCCAGAAGTTGGGCCATGAAGGCGATGAGAGATCATGTGTGGTGAAGGGTGGAGAATTGGTTGTTGGTGGGCTGGTTGTTTTAAGGTGGAAGAGATTTGAACTTGCTTACAGAGCAAACAGTCTGTGTCTTTTTTTTTTTTTTTAAAGATTTTATTTATTTATTTGACAGAGAGAGATACAGCTAGAGAGGGAACACAAGCAGGGGGAGTGGGAGAGGGAGAAGCAGGCTTCCCGTGGAGCAGGGAGCCCGATGCGGGACTCGATCCCAAGACCCTGGGATCATGACCTGAGCCAAAGGCAGACGCTTAATGACTGAACCACCCAGGCGCCTGCAAACAGTCTGTGTCTTGTGATGTTATGAATGGTATAACCTGACGAGCTCGTCCCCACCATGAAACATGTAGAAATGCGGCATAAAATCAAGTAAACATCCTTCAGAATGCACAGCTGGGTTTCAGAAAAGTGAGGGGAATCCCCCCCACACAGAGGAAATTGAAAACCAGACCTTTGAGGCTGTAGATCTTCGCAACACAGGCGCTTGGGTTGTACTCTCACCTAGAGATTGGAGATGAGGTCTCGCCTGGGGCATCGACAATGGAGACCCTAATATGAAGCTCCGCCCCTTAGAGGGGGACACCCTCAGTGAAAGAGTGAACTAGGAAAAAAAGCTTTCCATCAGCTCAGAGGGCACAAAAGAACCTTGTCAGGCTCACCCTGAGATCTGATGGTGATAGAAAATCTCTCCTGAGAGCTCAATGCCGAAGGCTTGCCCTTGCTTGGATTTGGGGTTCAAGTTTACACCATCTGCATGGTCATGGAAGCCCAGATAGAGTGAACAAATAACACGGTCCACGCTTGGTAATACCCTTGAAGCATTCTTGACAGGAGCAAACCCAGAACCTCTCTAGAAAGACACCCTCAAATCTAGTCACGCGGCTTCCTGCTGACAACCCCAAATTAGAAACTTAAGAGGAAACCATCTGTCATGGATGAAAGGAAGCACCCTAGAACTCCAGACAACAGAGTTATTAGAAGAATTAAAAGAAGGACTCAACGTGAGAAAGTAATAAGAGGGTGTTAAAAATGAGAGGCAGAGGTTTAAAACAAAGAGAAAGGACAAAGGGTGAAACTAAGGCCCCTGTTAATCCACCGACCTGCCCGTCCCTTCCGCTTTCCTTGGGCTCCTGGTACGTGTGGCCCCTGGCCTGGGTCTGGGAGCGTAAAGATGACTCTGGGGACAGCAGGCTGGGCTCTGCAGCAGGAAGATCACATTCGTCCATGCGTGCGCACACCCCCTTTCATTTCATAGCGTCCTTAGAGGTCAATTTTTTTTTTAAAGATTTTATTTACTTATTTGACAGAGAGAGACACAGCGAGAGAGGGAACACAGCAGGGGGAGAGGGAGAGGGAGAAGCAGGCTTCCCGTGGAGCAGGGAGCCCGATGCAGGGCTCAATCCTAGGACCTGGGATCATGACCTGAGCTGAAGGCAGATGCTTAATGACTGAGCCACCCAGGTGCCCCAACAATCACTTTTCTGAAGTCTCCAAGTGCACGGGTGGCAAAGCCAAATGGAGCGCTGGGGCCTTGCCTCTGCTGAGCCCCTGACAGGCGAGCATCTGCACTCTGAACACTGCGTGTCTCTGTGTTTTCTTGGTGGACTGTTTGCTCCCCGTGGGTGGAGTCCCCACAACCCAGTCCTGTCAGCTGATGGTGACAGTGAGAAGTGACACCATTATCCAGCTCCTGAGTGACAGAGATGGGATGGGAGCCCTGATCCCTAGCTTGTATCAGTTATGTGTCCCTGTCTTATGTCACCCCGTCCAACGCCTGCTCCTGCCACTAGAGAGACTGAAGTCCTCCAGAGCAGGGGCTAGGTCTGATTCCTCCGCCCCCGGGGCCTGGCTCAGCGGAGGGCCCTGCTGTTACTTCCTTCCTTCCTTCCTTCTAGCATCCAGGGCGTGAGAGGGGAGGTCCAGCCCAAGTGCTTGAGGTCCCGGCAGGAAGGAAGAGCTGACTCTTGGCCCCTGTCCAGCAGCATTTCCCGGGTGTGAATAGGGGAGGTTCCTGGCCATTAAATAGCACAGGATGGCCGCTCTCCGTGTAGGACTCTCAGTCTGTCTCAGTGCTTCCAGGGGGTAGAGGGGGGAGGGAGGACGCCGCAGGATGGTAAGAGGATGTCTAACACTTTCCTAACCCTTGCCGATCCATCGGTTCTCTTTTCCTTTAACAAAGAAAGAGCAGATCAGATCTTTGAGTCAATGAATGGGAACAATGTCTACCTAATATCTTTGTTTACCTTGTACTTCTTTTCATGCTGAACCTTCTATCTATAGCAAGGGATACTGGTTTTCCATTTGCAGAAGTGATACAAAAAAGGTTCCTTTTAAAATAAATTTATTAAGCGAATAGTACATCATCTTAAAGAAAAATATAAAGTAAAAAATAGTACAGGTGGTAAAGTGATACGACAAAAATCCTAACATTCATGAGTGAAGTTGGGGAAGCTGGACCCCCGGGAACGGAAACCCCGTCCCCTTTCCCCAGCTCCTAGCTCCTCTCCCAGAGAGGAGAGCAGCTCAGACAGATGGCTGTAGGGCCAAGGACGTCTCTGGGCTCCATTTCTTCAGGATGGAGCTTTATAAATAAGCCTGCCTTGGGGCAAATCTGTCTCTCTGGACTGATCCAGCAAGCTGGGAGGGAAGGTGGCCAGAGGCTGCATATTAGGAGCCGCTCTGCCCTGGGACAGTGTTCCTTTCCGTATTGGATCAAACTCGCGTCTCCTTGGCTGGCCTCCCGCCCCCTGCAATGGCTGCCTGCCATTGACTTGAGGTCCCAGCTGTAGGCAAGGAAGGGGCCTCTCCAGTTTGGCTGACCAAGTCCCTGGTGCAAGTTGGGGGTCAAAGCCACAGTTGAGGTGTAATAAGATGCTCCTTTGCCTGGTCTTAACCTCTGTGTGTGTTTTCCTAGAGGCATGATCTGTGGCTCTGGGAGGCTGGCTTCCTGTCCTCTCTTGCTGGGGGGACTGACCCTCATCATCCACACTCAGCCTGTTCTTTGGCATCCACGGGACCCCCGCACTCTGATCCCGGCATCTTAGGTGCACAAGGAAGGTGGAAGTCTCTGTGATGATGCTCTTTTCTGCCTCTCTGGTACCTTGAGATCTTAAGCTGCATCGTGATTTTGGTGGCTTCTGGCCCAGAGTTGGCCCCATCCCGAATTCTCTGTGCTGCAGGCCTGGGCAGCCAAAGGGAGGCACCTCTGGGCTTCCTCCGGAGCACTCGCTCTGTCCACACAGAGCCCGCCTGGCCCCAGATCCAGGGAATTGAAATCCAGATGTAAAAGGCTGGCGGCAGATGGGGAGCATTCTTCCCGGGGACCCAGGTATCAGCTTGGGCTCCTGGGCTGGAGCTTCAGGGCCTGAAGGCGTTGGAGAGACTCTCTGAGGTAGGGCCTTCTTCAGGGGTCTTTGGGAGGCCAATCCTCCAGGCCCTGGGGATTCAGAACCCCACGCTGGTCCGACCTTCACGCCTCCAGAAAGCGGAGATCTGCTCCAGGGTGACCCGAGGCTGGAGGCCCCACTCAGGATCAGGGCTTCCTAGTCGCTGCCTCTGGGCCTGGGGGCTCCCCAAGTACACGTTGGCCTCTGGCCTCTGTTCTGGCTCAGCCCAGCTCACCAAGCCTGGGACACAGGGCCTCTCGTCCCAGGCCTGGGGCCCCCAGAAGGTGCTGCGGGCTGGGGCCCTGGGTGGGGTGCGGGGGACCACGGAGCCGGATGGGGAGAGTGGGGCTAAAGGGGCAGGTGGGGCTGTTGCGCGGGCCTCCAAGGTGCCCCCGGGGGTGGGAGGGTCTGGGGCCTGGTCCATCAGCAAGGGGACCGCAGAGCCGTACCAGTCCTCGGAGCGCTCTCGGGGGGTGCCCTTGGGCTCAATCCACAGTTCTCCTCCAGGGCGCCAGACCAGGGTGGGTGCATGGGTGCTGGGGTCTGGGTGCTGCGAGCGGCGGAACAGGCGTTCAGCCAACATAGCTGTCGTTAGGAGGAAGAGTGCAGCGAGGGAGGCCAGGGCCAGCATGATGGGGATGCAGGGCCCGCAGGGCAGTGGGGGCCAAGAACCCAGCTCTGATGTAGGGAGTCCCTCCGTGTGCCCAGAGGGCTGCTCTGGAGTCGAAGGCATCTTGGAGAGACGGGTCGGGAGAGGAAGCAGATGAGACAGGGTGGGCCTAGAGAGACAGAGAGAAAGAGAGAGAGGCCATGAGTGTCCAAACCACAGTGAGGAGAGAGACAGAGGCCCAGGGGGCTTGGTATCTGGCCTGGGAAACAGACCCCAGCAGACAGAGGAGCAAAGGGAACCCCAGAAGGGCAAGAGAGAGGCAGAAGCCTGGAGAGCCAGGGTCCCTCCGTGGCTGGCAACCGGACATGCCCGCTCAGGCTCCCCAGCTCACTACCAGAAGCCCTGGTTCCCTCTCAGACCCGGGGGTGCCTCAGATGAAACCTAAGGGACCCAAGGGCTTCTTTCCTCCTGTCTAGCACCCCCTCCCCACTGCGCCCCTGCGCCCCAGGTCTTGCTTGGGCCTCAGAGGAAGTGGTGGGTAAGGAAATGAGAAGCTCCCCTCTTCCCTGCCCGCTCCCACCCTGTGTATGTGCGCCCACCCGCTGCTGGCTGGCACCTTGGACGCTCCAGCGGCCTCAAGACTCTCCGTGGAGTGGGTCTTGCTCTCTACAGGCTCCACCTTGCTTGCTGTCGTGCTAGGGGTCAGGCCCCACCTCTGCACTTGTTCCCCCCCCCCGCCCCCCACAGGCTCTGTCTCCCTTGCTTGTCTCTGCCTGCCGGGCCCCCCACCTGCAGGGGCCTCCTGCAGCCTCATCTTACCTCGGGGCAGCCCCAAGGCTCCTGGCTCTCCCTTCAGAGCACTCCTCCCTGTGGAGGAGGGTGCTGGGCAGTTGCCTCAGATAAGGGTGGAAGGGAGGGCACACCCTGTTGCTGGGCAATGGTGCCCCAACTCCTCCAGTCCCAGTGGAGTGTTTCCTAGGCAACCTGGGGGGATGTGGTCAATGTGGTGAGGAGGCATTTCCTGGCGAGAGGTGGGGCCCTAACGGGCTGTGCTTGCATTGAACTCAGTCTTACCTCATAGCCAGGCCCCAGGCCCCAGAACATTCACCTGGAGACCGAGAAAGAGGTCAGTTTGCAGAGCCCCGAGGCTCCTGGCTTCCCCCGCAGGCGGTTGCCCTGTCCCTGGCCTGCCCACGGGGCCCCACCAAATCTGCTCCTGCCGCCCAGCCCACACCCCCCTCCTGCGTGACCCAGCCTTCCCCAAACTTCTCATGAACATACATCTCTTTGTCTTCAGACCATGCAGCTTCAGTTTTGGTTGGAAGACATCTGTAAGGCGAGGTGTGGGTAGCAGCAGAGTAGGGCCTCTGGGAAGAATCAAGAATCAGGCTTAGGCCTATCTCCAAGGCTCTGGACGTTTGCCACCCCGGTCCTTTCTTCTGGGGTGAGGGGTCAAGAGAAGCCTGGGGGTGGGGCATGAGGGAGTGTCGTCAGCCACTTGGGTCCCTTTGGAGATTGTCTAGTTTAACTCGCTGGCAGACAGATGACAAGCAGGCCCCGCATAAGGGCCGTGTCGTGCCCGAGATCACACAACCCATGTACGTGGTTCGGACCGGAGAAGCATAGATGTAAATTCCTAGTCTGGCAAGCAACCCAACACAACACAACTCTTACTCGGGATTAATATTTTCTTTTGCAAAATGACAGCCATTTAATGAGAAAGACTGAAAAATATGTATCTGAATGTATATTGAAACGTTAGTGTCTTAGAAGATGGTTTACAAGGGCAGTGTGACTCGCATTGCTCGGTCCTGGCAGTTTTGAGGAAAGGGCCGGAAGGAGCACACAGTGTGGCATGGGATGGGAGTAGGTGGAAATAGAATCCGGAAGCTCCCAGCCCTGTGACACATGCTGAAACCTGATGTGATTATAATTTGATGAGATCATAAGCCTTAAAATAAAACCTGAACCTGATACCACCGAACTGGACACTTAAAAATGGTTAAGATTGGGGCACCTGGTTTGCTCTGTCGGAGGGGCATGTGACTCTTGATCTCGGGGTCATGAGTTCGACCCGCACTTTGGGCATAGAGATTATTAAAAAAAATAAATAAACTTAAAAAAAAAAAACAAAAACGGATTAGGGGCGCCTGGGTGGCTCAGTCGGTTAAGTGTCTGCCTTCGGCTCAGGTCATGATCCCAGGGTCCTGGGATTGAGCTCCGCATCGGGCTCCCTGCTCTGATTCTTCCCTGCCTCTCCCCTTGCTTGTGCTCTCTCTGTCAAATAAATAAATAAACAAATAAATAAAGAAAATCTTAAAAAAACTCAACAGGTTAAGATAAATTTTGTTACATGTATTTACAACAATAAAAAAAGTGTTTAAAAATCTAAATAAGCGAATACATAAGTAAAATCTGAAAATTATGTATGTTCTGTTTTAGTCTTTCCTTAAAAAGACAAAACACTAGGGGCGCCTGGGTGGCTCAGATGGTTGGGCATCTGCCTTCGGCTCAGATCATGATCCCAGGATCCTGGGATCAAGTCCCGCATCAGACTCCCTGCTCCTTGGGAGCCTGCTTCTTCCTCTGCCTCTCTCTCTCTCTCTTTCTGTCTCTCATGAATAAATAAATAAAATCTTAAAAAAAAAGACAAAACACTAGAAGGATAAACATTATTAAAACCAGGAAGATCAGCTATGATCTGGAATCAAAATTGGATGTTTTGATATATATATATATTTTTTCTTGGAGAGAGAGAGAGCGAGAGCATGGGCTTGCGCACATGAACGAGGTGGGGGCAGGGTGGGGCAGAGAAAGACGGAGAGAATCCCAAGCAGGCTCCAGGCTTACCACGCAGGCTGACTCAGGTTTCTATCTCATGACCCTGAGATCATGAACTCTACTGAGATCCAGAGTCAGATGCTTAACTGACTGAGCCACCCAGGTGCCCCTGCATGTTTTAATTCTCAACTCTCCTATCACTTAAAAAAAAAAAAAAAAAAAAAGCTTATGGGCGCCTGGGTGGCTCAGTCGTTAAGCGTCTGCCTTCGGCTCAGGTCATGATCCCAGGGTCCTGGGATCAAGTCTCACATCGGGCTCCCTGCTCAGCGGGAAGCCTGCTTCTCCCTCTCCCACTCCCCCTGCTTGTGTTCCTGCTCTCACTGTCTCTCTCTGTCAAATAAATAAATAAAATCTTAAAAAAAAAAAGCTTAACATTTTTTAACTAGTTCCTTAAAAGATTAAAAATAGAATTCCTTGGTGATCCAGCAATTATACTTCTATGTATATACAAAAGAAATGAAAGCAGAGGGTCAAACAGATATTTGCATACCAGTGTTTATTAGCAGCGTTATTCACAACAGCCAAAAGGTAGAAAAAACTTAAATATCCATCAACGGATGAATGGATAAACAAAATGCTATACGCACACACATATATGTATAGATGCAGTGGAATATTATTCAGCCCCAAAAAGGAAGGACAGTCTGACACCTGCTACAACATGGCTGAACCTTGAAAACCATATGCTAGGGACGCTTGGGTGGCTCAGTCGGTTAAGCATCCGCCTTCAGCTCAGGTCATGATCTCAGGGTCCTGGGATCGAGCCCCATGTCAGTCTCCCTGCTCAGCGGCGAGTCTGCTTCTCCCTCTGCCGCTCCCCTGCTTGTGCTCTCTCTCTTTCTGACAAATAAATAAAATCTTAAAAGAAAAGAAAACCGTATGCTAAGTGAAATAAGTAGTCACAAAAAGACAAATACTGTAGAATTCTACTTGTACGAGGTCCCCAGAGCAGTCAAACTCACGGAGACAAAGAAAGTAGAATGGGGTTGTCAGGGACTGGGGGGAAAGGGGAATGGGGAGTTGTTGTTTAATGGGTATAGAATTCCCTCTCTCACTGTCTCTCTGTCAAATAAATAAATAAGATCTTTAAAATCTTTAAAAAAAAGATTTTTTAAATGAAATTTTATTTTTTTAAAGATCTTATTTATTTATTTGACAGAGAGAGATAGGGAACACAAGAAGGGGGAGTGGGAGAGGGAGAAGCAGGCCTCCCGCCGAGCAGGAAGCCCAACACGGGGCTCGATCCCAGAATCTTGGGATCATGATTTGAGCCGAAGGCGGATGCTAAACAACTGAGCCACCCAGGCGCCCCTTAAGATTTTTATTTTTAAGTAATCTCTACACCAAACGTGGGGCTCGAACTCACAACACGAGATCAAGAGTCACATGCTCCACTGACTGAGCCAGCCAGGCGCCCCAGCCTGCATTTTTTTTTTTTTACAACCTTCTGCAGGGCAGGGATCAGAACCCAGATGTCCTGACGCTCAGGTTCCTCCCACTCCAGTGCTCAAGAATTTCTGAAAACAGAAATCGGGAAGTTACTCAAGGAGTGTGTGCAATAGAGAAGTCTCTGGGTCAGAAGTCTATTAAAGAGGCCCTGGGGGGGTTGTCTTCTGGGTTGAAGGGGTGCTCCTGGGGCTAGGTGTTCAGGGAGGAACCTGACCATACCTGGAACCAGCGAGAGAAAACTTAATTCTCATAGACTAGGCAGCCGGCTTGTGGGCTGCTGTGTGCACAGTTCTGTCCTTGGGACTCTTCCCTCCTAAGTGTATGTGGTGGTTTTAAAACATGTCTGCAAATCCTTGACATTTCTTCTGTCATAGGGTTGAGTCTCGTCCCCCATCTCTTGAACAGAGGCTGGCCTTAGTGACTGACTTCTAATGAATGGAAGAGAGTCGAAGTGACAGCATGTCCCAAGCCTAGGTTAAAAAAAAAAAAAAGGGACAGGGGGCGCTTGGGTGGTTCAGTCGGTTGAGCGTCCGAGTCTTGGTTTTGGCTCAGGTTGTGATCTTGTGGGTTTCAGGATCAATCCCTGCTTCCAGCTCCATGCTTAGCGGGGAGTCTGCTCGAAAGATTCTCTCCCTCTGCCCTTACTCCCTCTAAAATAAATAGGGGCGCCTGGGTGGCTCAGTCGTTAAGCGTCTGCCTTCCGCTCAGGTCATAATCCCAGGATCCTGGGATGGAGTCCCGCGTTAGACTCCCTGCTCCGCGGGAAGCCTGCTTCTCCCTCTACCAGTTCCCCTGCTGTGTTCCCTCTCTCGCTATGTCTCTCTGTCAAATAAAGAAATAAAATCTTTAAAAATAAATAAATCTTTTAAAAAAAGAGAGAGCGAGAGAGAGATGCCTGGCTGGCTCCGTCTGTGGACCCTAGATCTCAGGGTTGTGGGTTCAAGCCCCACATTGGGTGTGGAGATTATTTAAACAAACAAACAAACTTTTAGAAAATTAAATAAATACATTTTTAAAAAGGGGGGCAGTGCCTGGCTGGCTCAGTCGGTGGAGTATATGACTCTTGATCTCGGGATTGTGAATTCAAGCCTCACGTTGGGTGTAGGGATTACTTAAAAAAAAAATCTTAAAAAATAAAAATAAAAAAATATTTAAAAAGGGACAGAGCTCCCACCGGGCTTGGGGTTGCTATCCATCTATCTGTTATCTCTCTCTCTCTTTCTCTCTCTCTATCTATCATCTCAATGTTCCCTCTTGGAACCCAGTCACCATGTGTGAGGAAGCCCAGGATACATGTAGGTGCCCTGGTGAAAGTCCCAGCTACAGTCCCAAATGACAGCCAACATCAGCCACCCACCTGTAAGTGAGCCACTCCTCAGATGACTCTCCCCCAGCTTTCACGTCACTTCAAGTGCAGCAGAGACTACCCCACTGAACCCTTTTTAAAACAGATTTATTGGGGCACCTGGGTGGCTCAGTCAGTTAACCGTCTGCCTTAGGTTCCAGGGGTGATCCCAGAGCCCTGGAATCGAGTCGTGCATCAGGCTTCTTGCTCAGCAGGAAGCCTGCTTCTCCCTCTGCCACTCCCCCAGCTAGTGCTCTCTCGCTCGCTTGCTCTCTCAAATAAATATAATCTTTCATTTTAAAAAAGGAAAGAAAATAAAACCGATTTATGAGAAAAATCAGTCTCACTGCCTTAGGGCACTAGGTTTCGGGGAGGTTTGTGACCCCGAAGTGGATATAACTGGACCGCTCTCCGGGGAGGCTCTCATCGGATGAGTAAGGACGAGCAAGGACCGGGCTTCAGAATCGCCTGCGGGGCCTTCTCTAGCGCCCACTCTTTATCCCTCTGCCCCCCTCCCCTGTTCTCTTCCACTGTTTTAGGGCCTGAGTGGGGGGGGGGGGTGAGGACAGCCGCAGCAATAGCGACTCTGAGGTGGGTTAGGAAATGCCACAGGCAGTTCAGATGTGCCCTCCCGCCCCCTAGCTGAGATCACCAGACCTGTTCTGTCCAGTACAGTAGTCATTAGCCACATGCGGCTCTTCAAATTCAATTTAATTCAAATAAAATACTCAGGAGTGCTTCAGGCTCAGTAATTAAATTTCAGGTGCTCAATCGGCGCGGGCAGCTAGTGGTAGCCGCCGTCCTGGGCAGTGCGGCCGCGAACGTTCCACCACGGAGAGCCCTGTTGGGCGGTGCTGCACTTGAACTTCACGGGCCCGGAGCGGCTGGAGGGCCGGCGAGCGCAGCATCTCCTGGGAAGGCCTTGGCCACCGATCTCAGGCTCCGCCCAGACTTGGCGCATCAGAGGCTTTAGGTGATCTGGAGGCGCGCAGCGCTGGGCGGAGCCTCACAACCTTGGCTGCACACCCAAAGCACGTGGGAAGCTTTTTTTAAAAAGCTCCACGCTGTAGGGGCGCAGGGGTGGCTCAGTCGGTTAGGCGTCTGCCTTACGCTCAGGTCATGATCCCAGAGTCCTGCGTCGGGTTCCCTGCTTTAGCAGGGAGCCTGCTTCTCCCTCTGCCCCTACCCCTGCTTGTGCTCTCGCTCGCTCTCTTTCTCTCTCTCTCTGGCAATGAATAAAATCTTTTAAAAAAACAAAACAAAACAAAAAAAGAGAATAAAAGCGTGACGCTGTAGCCACACCCCAGACCAAGACAATCAGAGTCTCCCAGGAGGTGGGACCCAGGCAGCAGTCTTAGGGACTTCCGGGTGATTCCAAGAACCACTGCTCTAGTCTACCTCCTGGGGGAGTCCCACAGCTTCTGCCCTGTCCTGGGCACTTGTTGGGTTCTCTAACTAGCGCCACCATTTGAGGAATCACCTTTTCTGAATGGTTCCTACCAGTCACCTGGCTTCTAGCCATGAGTTGCTGGGTTAACACTTCACCAGTGCTGGACCAAGTAGTTTTCTCCCTTGGAACTTCAGGGCTGAGACTGAATGACTGCCTGGATGACTGAATCTGTTAGATGTACAAGTTAGGAGCTCTCAGTGACCCCACTCCCATCACATGGACCAGAGAAGTGGAAGGAGCAGCCAGCAGAGAGGAGCACTGGAGAGACCATTTCTGATGGTATTTGAGTCCCTGGTTCTAGTTCCTTCCTGATGCCCAGATTCACTCCTGTCCTTGGGTTCTTATGTCCTTATAATACATTTCCCTTTGGGCTTAAAAAAAAAAAAAGAAGTTCAGCTTCAGCAGATAAAGGAGCATGCAGTCAACCTTGAGCTTCTTCTGACTAGATGGAATTAAACTATGTTCCCTGCTCTTGTGTTCTCTGAAAAGCACAACCGCAGGTGGTTAGGAGCAGAGAAGCAGACAGCAGATAGTGGGAATACACTTGGAAACTGAGGCTTTAGAAGGGTTTGAGTAGCCCATCTGAGATGACCAACCGTTCCAATTATGTCTGGATGATCCTCGTTTTAGGTATGTATGTATATATGTTGTTTTTTTTTTTTAGATTTTATTTATTTGAGAGAGAGAGCATGAATGGGGGTGGGAGGGGTGGAGGGAGAGGGAGAAGCAGGCTCCCTGCCTAGCGGGTAGCCCCATGCAGGGCTCCGTCCTGGGACTCCAGGACCATGACTGAGCTGAAGGCAGACGCTTAACCAACTGAGCCACCCAGGTGCCCCTGTATGTATTTATGTATGTAATGTAAGCTCTGGGCCCAAAGTGGGGCTTGAACTCACAACTCCAAGATCAGGAGTGGCATACTCTACCGATTGAGCCAGACAGGCACCCCAGGACCATCTTGGTTTTAGCACTAGAAGTGCCACATCCCAGAAAACCCTTTAATTCTGGGCCAATTGAGAAAGTTGGTCAATGTCATCCAAAGTCACAACACTCAAGTGCCAGTGCTAAATCGGAGCCCAGACCTGACCATCTCCAACCTCCCCCTCCTGCTGAATGAATGACTTACTGAGTAGGTCAATCACAGGAAACAGCCAGAGCTTAAACAAGAGAGTCCAGGTACTTCCTGTTGCTCTTCCCTTCACCCTTGCCCACCTGCAGCGGGACCTACCCTGCTGACTCCTCCCCCCCCTTCCCAGGGTCATCTTGCTGCCAGCATGGAATAAAGACAGGGCTGAGCTCAGGAGCATTTCATCACTGCTCAGGGCCTGCCGGATGTCACCTACCAGCTGCTCAGGATCCAAGAGTCAGAGATTCCAACCTTGAGAGCTGTGAAAAATGACACGAATGGGGGTGCCTGCCTGACTCAGTCAGAGGAGCATGTGACTCTTGATCTCGGGGTCACGAGTTTGAGCCCCATGTTGGGTGTAGAGAACACTTAAATAAATAAACTTAAAAAATGATAAAAATGAATTAGGTCCCAAGTGCCACCTCTTTGGGGGAAATCTAGGCAGGTGGAAAGAATCTGGGTTTTGGAACCAGTCAGCCCTGGGATCAAATGTGAGATTCCTGGCTCAACAGCTGTGAGACCCTTGGCAATCTACTTGATTTCCATTTTTCACGAATTCCCAACTTGAAGGGCTATTAGGGGGTAACAGCGGATAGTTTATGTAAAGCACCTCATAAAGTAGGCAGTCGGCACTTCTGGCCCCTTCCATCTTGATCCAGCATTGCTTCTCATCTCTGAAAGACCATCTGCCCCTTCACAACAGGAACCCACCTTAAATCTTGTTGCGACTCACGCTTGCTATACACTGACCATCAGATTCCCCAGACTCTGAGCCTCCCCTTTCCCCCACTCCACCTGCCAATCCATCCTACTGATACTTCTTTTCTTGGAGACCACATCCTGGAGTCCCTCCCTGACCAGCCCTCCCTTATCTCAGTCCACTTCCTCTATAACCTTGACTCTGTGGTGTATTGCTCCAACCACCCTGTCTCTGGCACTTGCCAGCCTTGTCCTCTGCCACACCTTCCTCATAAAGCTTCTGCCTTGGAACCCCTACAACCACTTTCCTTTCATCCTGTACCAGGTTTGTGAGCCCCGTTGGAGAAAATCACACAGCTCACCACACGTAGTGCCCCTAACTCTACCTGGTTATGCACAATGTCATGTGGATCTGGGCAATGCTCTTTCTTTCCCTTTCCTACAGTTGCTCTTCCATACCTCTCACAGCTTCCCTAAGCGGCTTTGCCCAACCTCAACTCTTGCCATCAGTGGATCTGCTTTCTCTTTCTTGTGCAGAAAGGTGACGCCTTCAGGCAGGAGCTCCAGCTCTCTTCCTTGTTCATTCCTCAGCCTCTGAGAGTAGGGTTGGCCCCTTTGGCTCCTTATCCCCACCCCCAAACGGATAGATTAGCAATCATGAAAACCATGCTCGCTCTTGGCTCTGTTCATGGCTTGCCTGGGGATTCTTAACAGGCTTCCTGCAGTCCCTGTGAGCCCGGTCTGCTGGGACACTTTCTTCCACAGTGAAGGACGATGTGTCCCACTTTGTCCCCTGCGCTGGTTTTCCTACCTTGTTTCAATGTCTCCACTCCTCCAGTGCCATTGCTCCTGGCCCATGCGCCTTCTATGTGCCTAGCAATTTACTAAGAACATTTCTTTTCTTTTTGTAGGTAATCTCTACCCAACAAAGGGCTCGAAGTCACAACCCCGAGATGCTGCACCGGCTGAGCCAGCCAGGTGCCCCTGACTAAGCACATTTGTATGTCTCATTTAATCCTCTAAATTACCCCTGCAGTGGATCTTATCCTTCCTTCTCTAATGAGGAAACTGAGATTCGGAGACTTTTAAGTAATTTGCCCAAGGAAAGGGGCAGAGCCAGACCTCAGCCTGCTTCTCTCTTTTCACTGCGCAATCCTGGCCTCTGTGACCATGGTTTGCGGCCCCAGACAGGATACTTGTCCCCTCCTCCGTGCTTGACCAGACCCCTCTGTGTCTGGCTATGCTCATCCATGGCATTCTGAAGACCAGTTTGATCCGGTTTGGCCCTCACTAGGGTGTGAGCCCCTCTAGGGCAGGATACGTCGTTTCCATTTCCCATGCCTGCTCAGTAAGTGCTTTCAATGATGTTCAGTTCAAGCTATCTTGGCCTGCGTATCAGTGTTCTCTGCTTGGTTGACCATTTTGCCCTTATTCTTTTATCAGCTGAGTGGACAGGAAAAGGTGATGATGGTAGAGGAGACACAGGACATCTCATAACCTTGATGTGATAGGGCCTGAGTTGGGAAGCACTAAAATCAGCAAGTCTGGCCTCAGGCGGACAAGCACGGGGCTTTGAGGCTTTAGTTTGTCTGCAGCGTATTGAAGTATTGAATCGGGAAAAGAAAAGAACAAGACTGAAGCGTATGAATGGAATGCAAGGAATATACGATTTAGGTTTATAACTAAAAACATGAGGGATAAAAATAAATAAGTCAAACGTGCAGGGTAATTAGGAATTTTATGATTTTCTTATTTCCACAGGATGGAGCCACTCCTTAGACCATGAGAAACAGAAGTATTTCCTTGGCATTCAGCTTGCACCAGGCAGTGTTCTGGAACTTTACCTACATGAACAATTTCAGAACCACAGCAACCCTCAGAGGCAGGTACAATTTTTATCGCCTTTTTGTCTGTGTTTGTTTTTTTCAGATGAGAAAACAGAAGCAGAGAGAAGTAAAATAACTGGCCCCAGGCATCCGGCTTCCGAGGGCTCCAGCCTGTCTGTGCCCATCCCCAGCACATCACACCACCCATCTTCATGCATTTGCAGAACACATCAAGGGCAAGAGCACAAGACCGAGCCTCATGAGATATATGAGGGAAACGAAATCCGCTCATATTGTCAGATGAATTCTTCCCGACATAGCAAGAATGACTGCATCCTGGTGGAATGACCTCTCCTCATTCCCACTGTGATATTGTTGTATCAATATTTGATATTGTTATATTGTTATATGTTCTGGATGGTGATTACTCTTGGTGAGGAGGAAAACAAATACAGGAAACAAAGGAAAACACAAAGGGTTGCAATTGATCAAGCCAGTCAGTAAGAGGTATGGAGGCTGAAGGCAAAAACACAGAGGTTAGAGGCTCCTGGCTGGCGTGACTCGATCTTGGGGTTGTAGTTAGAGCCCCATGTTGGGTGTAGAGATTACTTAAAAATAAAATCTTTTTTTCTGGGGCAACTGGGCGGCTCAGTCATTAAGCGTCTACCTTTGGCTCGGGTCATGGTCCCGGGGTCCTGGGATCGAGCCCCACGTCGGGCTCTCTGCTCGGTTGGGAGTCTGCTTCTCCCTTTCCTACTCCCCTGCTTGTGTTCCCTCTCTCACTGTGTTTCTCTCTGACAAATAAATAAATAAAATCTTTAAAAAAAATTATCATTTTTTTTGCTTTTTTAAGGGAGAGAAAGCACGAGCTGGGTGGAGAGGGGCAGAGGGAAAGGGACAGAGAGAATCCAAGCAGGCTTCATGCCCAGTGTGGAGCCCGATGTGGGGCTCAATCCCATAACCTTGAGATCATGACCTGAGCTGAAACCAAGTAGGACGTTCAAACAACTGAGCCACCCAAGCGCCCCTTAAAAATAAAATATTAAAAACAAAAAACATGGGGTGCCTGGGTGGCTCAGTTGGTTAAGTGTCTGCCTTCGGTTGAGGTCATGATCCCGGGGTCCTGGGATCAAGCCCCACGTCAGATTCCCTGCTCAGCGGGGAGTCTGCTTCTCCCTCCCACTCTATCTCTGTGTTCTCTCTCTCTCACTCACGGTCTCTTTCAAATAAATAAAATCTTAAACAAAACAAAACAAAAACCAAACAACAAAAAAAGCATACACACAGATTAAAAAAAGAATTACCATGTAATCATAGCTCAATAAAAGGAAATTAAAAACAGATTCCCAAGTGACTTTGAGTTGTTCAAGTCAGCTTACAGAAAATTCTGTCTTTGAGGGGCACCTGCCTGTCTCAGTCGGAAGAGCATGTGACTCTTGATCTCAGGATCCTGAGTTAAAGGCCCGTGTAGGATGTAGAGATGACTAAAAAAATACACTTGAAAAATTTTTCTTTCTTCAAATCTTATGATGCATTTGATAAAGAGCTCCAGGATCTGAACTAAGTTAAACCATAAAATAAAGCTAACTACAGATGAGAAAGACAAGGGTTGCCCTCATCAACTTTATCTGAAAAAGATATAAAAAGAAAGGCCATGGGACACCTGGTTGGCTCAGGTGATTAAGTGTCTGCCTTCTGCTCAGGTCATGATACCAGAGAGTCCCTGATTTGAGCCCCAAGTCGGGCTCCTTGCTCAGCGGGGAGCCAGTTTCCCCCTACTTGTGCTCTCTCTCTCTCTCTCTCTGCCAAATAAATAAATAAACTCTTAAAAAAAAAGGGCCAAGGAAGAGGAGAGAGACAAACAATAGTGAGAGAGGAGACAGGAAAGAGAGACAGTTTGGGGGAGGAGGAGAGACAAAGAGAAGAGGCAGTAGGAAAAAGGCACGGAGAGAGGGAATATAAAGAAAAATCCTCAGAACAGATGAGGGAGAATTAGAGAGAAAAAAAAATAAACGTTTATTCTGTACTTATGTGTGCCAGATCCGTGCCAGGGGCTTGTCACAATTGGTTGGTCTCATCTCCTATAGCAGATGAACAAACTGAAGCTCCAAAGGTCATGGAATGAGTAAGGGCAGGAGCCAAGCTTTAAGACTTGTCTCTTTCTAATAATAAGTGACTTCTTTACATTCACCCAGCTACTGAGTGTGGGATGGAGGACCTCAACCCGAAATTCTATCTTTATGTCCAGTATTCTACCGAACACAGAATTTTGCCAGAAGATTCAGAAATAAAAAACAAGAGAACCCAAATATAAGCCTGCCAAAAGAGAGACACAGGCATGAAAAGACAAAGGAGGAGCATTTAATAGAACTCTCTCCGTAGCCAGGGCATCTGAGCGTCATTTCTGGGGCGCCTGCTCTGTGCCAGGTGGGGAGCAGGAATCTTGGAATGGGCTCCAGGTTTAGTAGCGGAGGCTTCTGTGTAAACAGATAAATAATAGCGCAGGGTAATGGGAGCCGGGCTGGTGCTACATGTAGGAAGCACAGCTGGAGGCCAAAGAAAGGAATTCTGTTTGTAGTGGAGGGGCTGGGGAGGCGACACCTGTGATAAAAGGCTCGGTGAGGGGTGTGGGGTGGCGGGGGGGGGGGGGGGTGCGGTGTGTGGCTGAATGTCTTGAGGGTAGAAGATCCTAGGAGAGCAGAAGGCGGAGAACATTTAGGCAACAGGAGTGGCAAGAGTAAACCGCGTGCCCCTGTGGGGGCTGGCATGTGGGGCACTGGGGGCAGGAGGGTGGGGAGTGGAGGGACCCTCTCTGCCACTTTAGTGGGGTCACTTCTCTCGCGAGACTTCAGTTTCCTCCCTGGAACAGTGAAGGATGAACAGAAATGTTCATTTTGCTTTTGTAGTAAAACCCTTTGTTCAAATGAAGCCAGCTGGGAGACACAAGGCATACATGAGGAGAGAGAGAATTTGTTTTCTGAACAGGAAAACAGATCTGCCATTGTCTGGAAACACCTTTTGGAAAATCAGAGATCGGAGTGAGGGGGCAGATTCTCACCCCCCCATTGGCACCCTATCCCTCCACCACCCCCCCCCCCCCAGCCCCGGGGTCTGAATTTGCACGAGCACTTAAGCTGCTTTGTCTGGGAGTGGAAGTAGTTCTCCGGAGCTGAGCTGGGGAGGAGTGGAGCCCCGGCGGGCCGGGTGTGGCATGGGGGGGGGTAGGGTGTGTGTGAGAGCTCGCGCTGCACTCTGACCACCCCCCAACCCCACCAAGCTCCATTCGCCATTTTTTTATTTAAAAAAATTTTTTTTTATTGGGGCGCCTGCGTAGTAGCTCAGTCGGTTAAGCGTCTGCCTTCGGCTCAGGTCATGACTCCAGGGTGCTGGGATGGAGCCCTTGCATCCGGCTCCCTGCTCATCCGGGAGCCTGCTTCTCCCTCTGCCTCTGCGGCTCCCCCTCCTCGTGCTCTCTCTCTCTCAAATAAAATCATAAAATCTTTAAAAAATACATTTTATTTATTTTTTTGAGAGAGCGATCGAGCGAAGGACAGAGGGGGAGGGAGAGGGACAAGCGGACTCCGCGGGAGCCCGAGGCGGGCTTGATCCCGCAGCCGGAGATCACGACCTGGGCGAAACCACGAGTCCCACCTCAACCGACTGAGCCACCCAGGCGCCCCTCCATTCGCCACTTTTAAAAAAAGGCAAAACCCCTCCATGGCTCCCCTCACCATCAGGAGGAATCCAAACTCCTGACCACCGCCTCCCAGGCCCTGCACCATCTGCCCCCTGACCTCCCCTCTCCCTGGCTTCCACACTTACCACCACCCTGACCTCCCCTCCCCTGGCTTCCACACTTACCACAGCCCCCCCCCGCCCCCCCGCCGTTTCTACTCTGCCCGCACACCGCCCCGCACACCCCTGCTCAGGGCTGTGCTGCTCGTGCCTTCTCCAGGTCCAGTCTTCACCCAAACACCTGTCTTCTCTCCATCGCTCAGTCAGGTCTTCGTGAACGTTACCGGAGCAGGGCGGCCTCGGGCAGAGGAGCGCCTTCCCCAGCCCTGCTGGAGGCTCACTCTGCTTTAGTTCCTCACGGCTTGTCATGTGCCAACAGTTGTTCCATTGTCTGATGGCCCCCCCGGAGCCTGGAGCGAAAGCTCCTCAGGTACTTGGGACTCTCCTCGTGGCTGTCTCTCCAGCATCTAGAGCTGTGTCGCCAACACACAGATGCTCCATAAATGTGTTGAGTAAGTTGTTTTGCCAAGAGGGCAGAGAAGACAGGGAGAGAACGTAAGCTGCCTGCAACAGCAGAAAGCCTGGGGAGGCTTTGGTCTTTCACTGCCTGTGGGACCCGACGGGGGTGACCCCCACTGCCTGTGGGACCCTAGGGGTGACCCCCACTGCCTGTAGGACAAAGGCAGGTAGGCCCCCAGGAGACACATGGGTAAAATGTGGAAAGTTCAAACAGGAGCTAATGAAATGGAAGCAGAGGTGGGCCGGGTATCCTGCCTCCACCATTTTCCTCCTGGCTCTTCAGGCACCGCATCAGAGCAAACCCTGGACGTCCCCACATTAGCCGCACCATGGCCTATCTGGTCTCTGGGACCGACAGAGGATGAACCCTGAGACCCCTCCCACTGGAAGAAAGGCCTCTATTACCCTCCAGAGAGGGGCTGGAGGGCCTGCTGTGGGGAACCCAGGGACCAGTCTGCAGGCATGGGGGAGACTCTGGCTCTCTGCATGGGTGGGGTCAGTGCCTCAGAGTGAACTATGACAAGTGTGGGGGCCTCTGTTCGGAGGGTCCCAGATATGTCATGCATGGAAGGACGAGGGCATTCTCCCAAGGTGTTCACCTCAGACCTCTCAGAGCTGCCATCTTTGGTATCTGGTGTTTGGTTCCATCCTGTGGGATATACTCCTAATAAGGAAGAGGAGAGAGACAAACAATAGTGAGAGAGGAGACAGGAAAGAGAGACAGTTTGGGGGAGGAGGAGAGACAAAGAGAAGAGGCAGAAGGAAAAAGGCACGGAGAGAGGGAATATAAAGAAAAATCCTCAGAACAGGAGATGAGGGGAAGAGATCAAGACAAAGAGAGAGTCGGGAAAGAAAGGAAAGCCAGAGAGGACAAGAGACAGAACAAAACATCTGGAATGAAGAAGTTATGTCAGCAGGACAGGCTTGTTTTGGAACTTGGAGAGGAGCCCTCAGACAACGTGTTCTGGAATCTCCAGTGAAGAGCCCTCTCCTATTGCCGGCTCCTTAGGGTGTGGCTCCCTTGTGTTCTTGGGAGGAGTCCTCAGTCCTAGATGGTGAGCCTGGGATGGGTGGGTGCTCTGTGTGTCCAGCTACTAGTCCTTAAAAACTGAGGCTAATGACTCCAGCCCCTCCCTGGGCTCCATCCTTCCCTCTGCTTGGGAGGATCTGCTGACTCAGAGGGTCAAAGAGCCAGTCTTAGAGGGGTCAGGAAGTAGGACTCAGGGGTCTGTCCTAGGGACTTAGGTGGAAGGGAAGGGCCTCCAAAGAGAAGAAATCTATGACATCAACCCTGGGGAGGTTTCAGACCTATGGGAAAGAGCAACTGTCCAGTGTGGGCTGTAGCCCCCAGAAAATTCGGCCATAGCTCCTGGATGGAAGTCCTAAGGCCCCTAGCCCAGAACTGCCCCCAAAGGACGACCTGTTTACTTTTACTTCCTTAGCTTTCCACTTGCCCTCTGGACCTCTGTTCCCAGGAGGGGGATCTACAGGAGTTCAGTGTCCACCTGCAACACCATGTTACCTTTTCAGAAAAGGTTTGTGAACAGTCTGGCAGGTTGGGGATGGATGGACGGAGGGGAAAAAAAACAAGTACAGCAAAGTATTAACCATGGTAGAATTGACATGGGGGTATGTGGGTGTTCACTGTATAATTCTTTCAATTTTTCTATATGTTTGTGGACTTTTTTTCCATATAAAGTAACAGGGAAGACAGAGAAAAAATTGCCTGGAAAATAGTAGACACTCCTAAGTATAGGGCGTTGGGAGTGTAATCCCTTTCCAGGAGAATCTATATTTCAAATGCCCTGAGGGGACAGTGTTTATCCTGAAAGATGACAGCTTGCAGGAAAGAGCACCTGCAGAACACCCAAGGAGGGGAGGGAGAACCTTAGACCACACCGGAAGTGATTAGTAACTTTGCCCACCCAAAGCTTCTGGTCCCTTTTCTCAAGTTTATTCTGCCTGTCCTGAGATCTGGGCCTTGGCCCCAAGTGGACCCCACACTGTGACCTGTAACCCTTGGGGGGAGAGGCAGGATAAAAAGTTCCAGACCCTGCCTGACAATCAACCCTGAGAGATTGATCATATTTGCTCAGGAGGTGAGGTTCACACGATAAAGAGCAGGGGGAGGGCTTGGACCTGGTATAAAAGATCTGAGAGTTTCAGGGGGGGTTACTTTGCACTTGAAACTGCCAGGTGAGGGGTGACAGAGGCCTGAGCTAACGGGTGACAGGGATGGCTGGGTTCGAGTTAGGGGGAATTCAAGCTGAGCTGGACAGGAAACTGCCTGGATTGAGCAGCAGGGGAGACCTGTGTGTCAGCTAACTGGCGCCTCTGCATCTGAGTGAGGTGCAAAAATATCTGGGTCTCGGTGGAAGGACTGGGGATGCCTGAGATGCTCAGGGTCATCGATGTGGCCGGATTTGTGTTAGTGGAGAAAGAACGACACATAGAGCAGGCATCTGACATCTACTATCTTGAGCTGGTCCAAACTCCTTCCGCAATCTCTCAGTCTATATCCACCTCCGCTTGAACTACTCTGACGGTGGCACAGTCTCATCTATCATCAACTCCACTCCCTGGGTGACACAGAGACGCAACTCTAAAATGCTCCTTTCCTTCTGATCAGAGACCAGCGCAAAGCTAAGGATTTGAACTCTGCCCCAGATGTCCCCCAAGCCAGGCCAGTCCATCACAGGCCGATTTCAGTTAGGTTTTGCTCAGACTCCTGGTTTGGGAAACTCAACCATCTCTATGATTTGGAGATGGTCTCTACTTCTTTGCAAACTCCTTTCCTGCTTCGTGCCAGGAGGGAACAGGACTTAACACAGCTTGGTCCGGATAGAGGGTTAGGATTGATCTTCTGATCTGGGATGGAAGAAGGGAGTTGGCTACCTCCGTACCAGGGAGGACAGAGGGGTTAAGGACACAGAAGACAGTCTTCTAGGAGCAGGACCAGAGACTAGGGACAATCCTTTCTAAACCCAAGACCGGGTCAGTTAGGTCTCAGTTGAAGGACAAAGAAGGCTGAGTCTCAACTGGAGGTCAGGGATGCCTGGCTAAATGAAGTCCAGAGGAAAAAGGCTAACCCTTGACTTTCTCCTTTCTTTCCACTTCAGCGCCAGGATGTTGACCATTGCTCTTCTTGCCCTTCTCTGTGCATCCGCCTCAGCTGGTGCCGGTAAGTGAGAAGCCGGGAACCCAACACTAGCGTCATGGGAAGGCAGCCTCCTGCACTGCTGGTGGCCAAGCTGGCTTGGAGTGGTGGGCACTGAGTTGTGGGAGGTATAGGGATGGTGGGGAGAAACTGAGCTCTTGAGATTTCTCCTTCTGACTCCCGCTGTCCCCTCCAGTTCAGGCTACATCCTCCTCCTCCAATGGAGAGTATGGAGGCAGTGGAGGGCAGCGATTTTCCCATTCTGGTTACCAGCTGGCAGGCCCCATCACCGCCATCCGTATCCGGGTCAACAGATACTACATCGTAGGGTAAGATTCTTTGTGTTTCTCTGGGTTTGGGGATCCTCTCTGATCTTGCTAAACTGGAAAGTTCTCAGTCACTTTGGGTTACGTCTGTTCCAGTCAGAAAGTCCCAATGATAATATGTGACAGTGGTTAGAGGACAGAGATCTGAGGCCAGCACTGCCACAGCCTCCAGCACATGCAACCTTGGGCAGGTCATATACCATAGCTGTTCAGGTGCCTGGAAGGTGGCTGGTTTGGCCCCGTCCAAGGTGTAAGGCCCCTCTGGCATCCTCCATCTTTGCTGATGTGTCTTCCAAAAATGTGTATCCTTCTGATCCTGGACTATATCCTGGGACAACAAAGTCTCTGCCCTCATGAGAACCTTCCAGAAAGATCCCTCTGCTCCTTTCACATGGGGCAGGGGGTGTGGGTGGGGGGGGGGGTGGGCGGCACAGCAGGAATCTAGATTTTTTTTTTAAAGATTTTATTTATTTACTTGACAGAGAGAGCGCCAAGTAGGCAGAGAGGCAGGCAGAGGGAGAGGGAGAAGCAGGCTCCCCGCCGAGCAGGGGGCCCGATGTGGGACTCGATCCCATCATGACCTGAGCCGAAGGCAGCCGCTTAACCGACTGAGCCACCCAGGCGCCCCAAGGAATCTAGATTTCAAAATCAAGCTCCAACACTGGTCTGGTCTGGGTGACTCTGGCTAAGCGACTTTTCCTTTCTGAGCCTATGTGTTTGTCGGCAAAATGAGTTGAAGTTCCCTGTATGATCTCAAGGGCTCACTCATCCCTCACACACTGTGGGACTGGCAGGAGACCTGTCACCCCTGTCACCAGTTTGCAGGTCTCGGCGGGTAGGCCAAAGGGTCCTGAATTCGGATCACCCCACTCAGCGTCAGTCTTCCTTCCCTCCCCGCCCGGCCCCTAGGCTCCAGGTCCGCTATGGCAAGGTGTGGAGCGACTATGTGGGTGGCACGCAGGGAAACCTGAAGGAGATCTTCCTGCACCCTGGGGAGTCAGTGATCCAGGTGTCTGGCAAGTACAACTACTACGTGAGGCGGCTGGTCTTCGTGACTGACAAGGGCCGCTACCTGCCTTTTGGGAAAGACAGAGGCAGGGGTTTCAATGCTGTCCCCTTGTACCCCAACACTGTGCTTCGATTCATCAGTGGTCGCGCTGGCTCCCTCATCAACGCCATCAGCCTGCATTGGGACATCTACCCCAGTGACTGTGGCAGTTGCTGAGCCTCAGCTTCGTCCCAGACCGGGCACCGCAAGGGGGTGTGAGAACCTCTTTACCATGAACCTCATCCACATGGCTCAATAAAAAAGCTAAAAGGACATAGCTATCGCCTGTGTCTGTGGGGGTGTGCCGCTGGGATCTGCCTCCTGGCTCTGGCTCTGGAGGTGCGAAGCTCGTTTCTGGCTATCTGTTGGACGGACGTCATTCTGGGGAAGAGTGGGAGGGGGAGAGAGAGAGAGAGAGAGAGAGGTGCAAAAGTCTTGGGCTTTTCTTCATAATTTTTCAAGAGGAGATAAGATTCGGGCTTGTACCGACTCTTTTCTTCAAGGATAGCTCCTGAGACTGTTTACCCAAACTGGTGTTCTAAGGCTGGGGGTAAGGCCTAGCTGTGGCTCATCGCCAAACACCCAGATGTTCCACTCTCTCACCCTGCTCTCCCCTTGAGATAGTGCCTCTCCACCAAAAAAGGCTCTTGACTTTAACTCACTTGCTGTCTCTGGCCTGGGCCATTTTCCTTTGTTCTTTCCCAGAATCCACCTGACTCCCAAAGCATGGCCTATGTTTGTGTCAAGGACCTTGCCTGTTACTCCAGCCTAGTTTCCACCGCCCACCCCCCCCCCCCCCCGGCCTGCCGCCTTTGCCCAGAAGCACTGGTGTCCTTGCTTAGTTTAGCTTGCTCAAAATTGGGCTTGTTTCCCTAGGAAGCCACCACCTCCTCAACAGCTTCTCCTCTGCCAATACCATCCTCAAACAAGGGCATTACAAGAGGGGTAGATTTCCATCGTGGGTTTCCATGAACTTAGGGGGCTGCTTAGTGTTCCAGAAGCAACAGAGTGGCTGCAGAGATACATCAGGGATATAAAGTTGCTTTGGAGAGAATTCTTAGGACTCTAGTTGCCAGTCCTAAGGCTGTGACGGTTTTTTGTTTTGTCTTTTGGTGGTGGTGGTTGGGGGTGGGGGAGGTCACTCAGTGCTCCCAAAAGATTGATTCACATCATGGGGAGTGCCGGAGTCACATTTCTCCCCAGTCAGACAAAGATAACAATTATGTAAACATAATTTTATTTTTATTTTTTTAAAGATTTTATTTGTCAGAGAGAGAGCACAAGCAGGAGGAACGGTAGGCAGAGGGAGAAGCAGACTCCTCGCCAAGCAAGGAACCTGATGTGGGACCCGACCCCAGGACCCCAGGATCATGACCTGAGCTGAAGGCAGAGGCTTAACTGCCTGAGCCACCCTAGCGTCCCTACATGTAATTTTATTTTATTATTATTACTTTAAAGATTTTATTTATTTATTTGAGAGAGAGAGAATGAAAGAGAGAGCACATGGGGGGGGAGGGTCAGAGGGAGAAGTAGACTCCCCGCCGAGCAGGGAGCCCGATGCGGGACTCGATCCAGGGACTCAAGGATCATGACCTGAGCCGAAGGCAGTCGCCCAACCAACTGAGCCACCCAGGTGCCCTATTTTATTATTTTTAAAAGATTTTATTTATTTGACAGAGACACAGCGAGAGAGGGAACACAAGCAGGGGGAGAGGGCGAGGGAGAAGCAGGCTCCCTGCTGAGCAGGAAGCCTGATGCTGGGCTCCACCCCAGGACCCCCGGGATCATGACCTGAGCCGAAGGCAGATGCTTAACAACTGAGCCACCCAGGCGCCCCCTTACATGTAATTTTAGAAAGAAATACTAACATTATAGAAGTAAACTCATACCTAGCTTGTTTTTATAACAATTTCTTTATTTCTCTCAAACAATTCCATGGAATGGAATAATTATGTCACTGTAATTACATTTTTTTGAGATATAAAGCACATAAGATTCACCCCTTTAAAGTGTATCATTTCAGTGGTTTTTAGTACAGATTGTGCAACCATCATCTCTAATTCCCGGATACTGTCATCAGCTCAGAAAGAAACCTTATCCCCATTAAGCAGTCACCCCCCCATTCCTTTCTCCACCTCCTCGTAACCACCCATCTACTTTCTGTCTCAATGGACGTGCCTATTCCCAACGTTTCATGTGGAGGGAATCATACAATAACGTGGCCTTTTGTGTCTGGCTTCTCCCACTTAGCATATTTGCAAGGTTCATCGATGCTGTAGCACGTGTCAGGACTTTGTTCCTTTGTATGGCTGAGTCTGATAGAGCTATCTGGTCAACTTCAGGACACGCTTTAAGCTAGTGGCTTTCACACGGGGCCGGGTGGACGCACTCGTACCTTAGAGGCAGAAGCAGCAGAAGAGGATGAAGTAATGGGATTCCTGGCTATTGTCTAGCCTACATATTAGACTTTTGTAAAAGATTTGATTTAAAGAAAATTTTTCTTTACTTATAAAGTTTGAAAATTGCTAAACTGAGCTAATCATACATTTATCAAATATTCTCTGCTAGGTGCTTCAGAATACAAAGACCACTGAAAGTTAGATTCTTTTCCTCTAGGCTAAGGGAAGACTTGGTGAAGGAAGGGGTGTGTGTGTGTCCACATGCGCACATGCGTACAGGGGCCCGGTACTGGGTTCAGGCCCCAGGTTATGCAGAAATACGATCATATGAAAATGACAAGTGGTTTAGCACAGCTAAAATGCAAAGTACAACTCGGCAAAGATGAAGCTCATGGACAGGCAGGGACCATGAATGTCATGCTAAACTATTGAAACTTTATTTATTTTATGGGCTACATGAAGCCATTTAACCAAAATTTCACGCAAGGGATTGATAAGGATTTATAAGAAAGTCATTTTTTTCTGGTATAAGTAGGGAAAATGGATAGAAGGTGAAGCAGGGTAATAGTTAAGAGAATAGGTCTAGATCAGTGATGATGGATTATCTGAACAAAGGCAACAATGTGAGGAAGAGAAGAGAGGGAGGAATTTGAGAGATTCAAGGGGGAGGGTGGACTCAGAAGAACTTAATAAATGAACGCATGAAGGTGCGTGAAGGAGGAAAGTCTAGAACTACCATGTTTAGTATCGGCAACTGGGAAGAGTTGGATCCTCTCTAAGATGAGGAGTACAAGGAAAAATTAGCCTTGTTTTTAAATTAATTAATTTTTGGTGGGGGGAAGGGCAGAGGAAGAGGAAGAGAGAGAATATTAAGCAGGCTCTATGCCTAGCGTGGGGCCTGACACAGGGCTTGATCTCACAACCCCGAGATCAAGAGTTGCATGCTCCACCGACTGAGCCAACCAGGCGACCCCTATAGATAAAGGGATTTATTGCAAAGAATTGGCTCCACAACTGTGGAGGTGGGTGAGGCAAATCTAAAATCTGGAGGGCAGGCTGGCCATCTGGAAACTCGAGGACAGGAGGGTGTGCTGCAGTCCATGGGTGGAATTTCTTCTTCCTCAGGGAAACCCCAGTTTTGTTCTTTTGCTTCCTTGTAAATTAATGTATTATATTATCAAATTTTACACTTTTAGTAACTTAATTTTCTTAAAATTTTTTTCCGGCTTTATTGAAGTATAATTGACAAATAAAATTCTAATATTTTTGAAGTGTACAATGTGATTTGATACGTATACCTGGTGAAAGGACTCCCACAATCAAGTTAACTCACACATCCATCACCTCAGTTACCTTAAAAAATTTTTTTGAAGAATAATTGACATAGAATATTGTATTAGTTTCAGGTATACAACATGGTGATTCGCTCTTTAAATACATTATGAAGTGGTTGGGGTGCCTGGGTGGCACAGTCAGTTAAGCGTCCAACTCTTGGTTTTGGCTCAGGCTGTGGTCTCAGGGTTGTGAGATCGAGCCCCGCCTTGGGCTCCATGTTCAGCAGACTCTGTTCCTCCCCCCTGCTCATACTTGAACTCTCTCTCAAATAAATAAAGAAAGAAATAAAATCTTAAAAAAATTGTTACAATATTATTAACTATATTTGCTACACTGTATACTATATCCCCATATCTTATTTATTTTTAAAGATTTTATTTATTTATTTGAGAGAGAGAGAACATACAAGCAAGGGGGAGGGGCAGAGGGAGAGGGAGAAGCACACTCCCCACAGAGCAGGTAACCCAATGCGGGGCTTTATCCCAGGACCCTGGGATCATGACCCAAGCCAAAGGCAGACACTTAACTGGCTAAACCACCCAGTCACCTCCCATATCTTATTTTATCAATAGTTACCCTTTAAAAAAAATTTTTTTTGTGAGAATGCTTAAGATCTACTAAGTTAGCAAATCGCAATCATACAATACAATATTTTCAACTTTAGTCACCATGCGACACAGTGGAAAGTCTGCGCCCTTTTACTAACATCTCCCCATTTCCCATACTTCCCAGATTTTGGCAACCACATTCTACTGTTTCTATGTGTTCAACTTTTTTTTTTAAGTAATCTCTACTCCGAAGGTTGGGCTTGAACTTACCACCCTGAGATCAAGAGTGGCGTGCCCTACCAACAGAGCCAGTCAAGAGCCCCGGTGTTCAACAGCAACACCTAGATTAGTTTTGATTGAATGCTCGACTACAGCCTAGCCAGACATATAAACTACCTGTTGCACCTGAGAAAACATAGGAGGGCTGGGGGTGGGGAGTTAGGACAATAGCAGGCAGTGAAGGAGTTTGCTGACCAAAATCAGATAAAATGATTACTGAGGAATGCAGGGAATTTAGCTATTAGCTACTAGAGGTCATAGTGAGTTGACAGAGTACTGCCCAGGGACTTGGGAAAGCTAAGTCCTACTTTTGCACAGCTACATGGTCTCATTCAAATCTCTTAACCTCTCTGGGTTTCAATCACCCATTTGTAAAATGAGCTTCTCTGGGTCACATGCTCTCTAAGATGTATTGAGCTCATACATCTAGAAATCTAATTTCTAAGACTTTACTGTTACATGAAAACAACTGGCCTCATTGTGCAGTGGTTGAATGCTATATAGGGATAACTGAGCTATGTGTATGAAGAAGGTGGCCTGGAACAGGGGCATGCCTGAGGTCTCCCCAAGTAGGAAGTGTGCTCTGGAACATGCCTGGAATGAAGGGCCCAGAGGCCCACAAGCTACAAAGAGAGCCCACAGCTCCTCTGATGGCAACCTGGAGCCGAAAGCAAACTTTCAAAAAGAACACTCCTCCCCTCCCCCACCACCCACCCAGCCTCCACCAGCTAGGGGCGCCTGGCTGGCTCAGTTGGTAGAACATGGGACTCTTGATCTTGGGGTTGTAAGTTCGAGCCCATGTCAGGTGTAGAAATTACTTTAAAAAAGCCCTCCTCAAGACCCTCCCTACAGGAGGTCACCAAATTAACCAAATTAACTGGGTGATATAGAACTATGACTATTTCCTCATGTGGATCCTCAGGAACTCCACAGAGGCTGGTACTGAGTCCTCAAGCTCCCACTGCAGAGGGTAGCAGGGAAAGAGCCATTTTAAGTAAACACAGAGCCAGGCATCTTGAGCATTCCGGAGAATAGAGAAGCCCGAATCTGCACAAGCTGATGCGGTCACCCAGGAGACAGCAAAGGTCAAATTCCCTAAACTACAACCACCAACAGAACCATTTCTGGCAGGTATCTTACCAAATATCTGGGGACTGGCAACAAATATGAAAATATGAAGAGCCCTTCCTGAAGTGTGGGGAAGACCAAGCTGCCAATCGTCTTAAGTCCGTGGTTTCCCAAGTGTGGTCCAGGAAATTCTGGAGGTTGCTGAGACACCTTAGGGGGAGGGTCTGCAAGGCCAAAACTATTTTCATAATAAAACTAAGATGCCATTTGCCTTTTCCCCTTGCATCCTTTCTTGAGTATATGGTGGAGTTTTCAAGAAGCTATATGACATATTGATATCACAACATCCTGAATGCAGAAGCAAATAGGAGAATACAGCTATTTTCTCTTAAGCCAGGCATTATATTTGTAAACATGTAAAACAGTGCCACTTTTCTTACTATATATATTTTTTGCTTTGGAAAAGTTATTTTTAAAATTAAAATGTTATTTATATTATCTGTAATGGGTTTGTTATTGTAATTTTTCGAGCATATTTTTAAATGGAGATATAATTCACACAACATAAAATTTACCATTTTTAAGTGTACACTTCAGTGGTTTTCAGTTCACTATGTATATTCACTATGTAGTGCAACTATCACACTAATTCCAGAACATTTCTATCACCCAAAAAGAAACTCCATACCTAATAGCCATAGTCCCAATTCACCAACCCTTCACCAAGCCCGGATCTACCTTCTGTCTCGATGGATTTGTTATTGCAATTGTGAAGTGCATTAATAAATATTTTTAATTTGTTTTAATTTCTAATACAATAACTACTGAATAGACACAACCCACAACCCATATAAACAAAAGATCTTTGGGGCTTCACCTTTTTTTTTAAGATCTGTTAATTATTTTTTAAGTAATCTCTATACCCAACATGGGGCTCGAATTTACAACCCCGAGATCAAGAGTTGCAGCTCTACCGACTGGGCCAGCCAGGCATCCTTGGGGCCTCACTTTTTAAGAATGTAAAAGGATTCCAGGGCCAAAAAATTTGAGAACCACTGGTCTAACACTTGTTTTGTTTTTTAATAGGTTGGACATAATCTCTAAACCAGGGCCCTACCAGGAGCTCAAAGATGGGATATTCATCCCTGGTTAAGCTTCCAGAAGGGACAGGTAACTACTTCACAGGCAGGTGAATCACAGGACATTGGGTGGGTGGAACCGTGGGTGAAGTTGACAAGGTAAAAGACTGAACACGCCTTTAACGCCCACTCCGATGTGTTGAGTTACAAAGTAAGGAACATCTGAGCTGGTCTCCCGGCTCAGATTTGACATTAGAGGGCACATATGTCACCTGGCATCTGCACCTCACATGGCGGATTTGGGCTCAGCAAGAGGTGAGTGCACCATGACGGTCTACATCCAGACAGCGTGGTCCGGACCTACAGGAGTGACAGAAGTGACCAGACGGTAAAGCACCGTTGACAAACTGAGTTCAAGTCCTGAAATCCACAAAAACGACCACCCCACCCCACAGGGCGCGAAACAACCCGAGGCAAGAAACTGCAGAAAGTGAAGCTCACTTAGAATATTCAATTCAAGGAAATTTGGGGGTAAATCTATTGAATCACTGCTTGATTCGTACCAAAATTCATGGTTGTGGGTGGAAAACGAGGCGAAAAGTCTGCACTTACGCAAATCTTTCCTTGGAAACCCGAGAGCCAGAAGGTACGGGGAGTCCAGTGCCCAGCCGCGCCCAGCAGCTCGTCCGACCGCCACCGCCGCCAGTGCCTCCGGCGCCAGAGTTCGAGCGGGGCGCGGGCCGCGACGTCCATGGCTGGGTTGCCAGCCTGCGCGCATGCGTCCTCCGCCACGGGACACTTTCTTGCAAGTCCCTGAGGCGAACCCTAGAGGGCGGGATAGTTGCGAGCCACCGCAGGGGCTTCCGGCGGCGAGTAGCCGTGATTGGTGGAACCCCGGACAGGGGGCGGGGCACCGGGAAATTCGAATGGGAGAGGCGGGCCAACGGAGGGAGTGGAATGGACGCGGTGGGCACCGCGCCGCGGAGGAGACGCGAGATGGCGGCGGCGATCTCAGGTATGCGAGCCCGGCCTGGGCGGGGAGCCAAAGTCTGGAGGCTGGTGGGGTAATGCGCCGGAGTCTGGTCCGGGTTCCGCGGGTTGTCGGGGAGAGGCCGAAATGGCGCGGGGGCGGGGAGGGGGAGGGGAAGGTGGGAGTGTGGGAGTCCCGAGCTGGTCAGCCCAGCTGACCCAGCCCAGGTCGCTCTTTCCTGCTCACTATTTCCAGCTCTCCGCGCGGGTCAGTGGACCGTGTTAAGAGCCGGTTCCGACACTAGAGCTTTGTTTGAGCCTAGCGCACTTTTCCTCTGTGAGCTTCAGTTTCTTTGTGGAATGGGGACAGTGACCCCATCTCGGGAGATGACGTGAGTAATCGAGCGAAAAGTAGCTGACACTTAACCGTAAGGACAAAAAGAAAGGAGCTGGATGCGCGCTTTGGGGGAAGGGTTCTGTGTATGACTTACTGTTTGGGTGAGGGGAGATCCCTGGGAGATGCAGGAGGGCAGGCCGAGGTTCAGACCAGCCGCAGCTGGGTGTGAGTTGACAGCCTAAGATGTGCTGAGATCACGCACCAGGGAAATAAGGGACTGTTTCCTTTCGCTCTAGCCGTGGAAGTCAATGCTATCTTAGGGTTGAAAAGGCTGTTGGGACATTCGGAATCTTGTATGTGAGTATTTGTTTACATATGTCTCTGCTCTCTTCCTGTACACTGAGTTCTGGTCAGTGATTATGGTGGGCACCATAGTAATTGATTTGAGTGTCCTGCTGTTTGTCAGGCCCTGTAGAGAAACGGAGCTATTTAGCAGAATGTCAGACACATGTTGAGCCCTTGCTAGGTGCCAGGCACAGTTGTAAGCACTTTATGGTGAGGAATCATTTAATCATCACACAATACTGTGAGATGGTTGGCTGTTATTGTCCCTGTTTTACAGATGAGGAGACTGAGGCTTAGATGGGTTAAATAGCTTGTTCAGAGTTCACATGACTAGTAAATTTGTACTGAATTTGCACTCAGGCAGTCCTACTCTAGATCCTCTGCTCTTAACTGTTATGCCCAAGCACCTGATGTTGTTGCTTTTGGAGCACAACCGCCCCTCACCTTTCCAAGGCTCACTGTGTCTGGTGCATAGTAAATATCATAAAAATGCTTGAGTGACTATTGACCCTTCCCCAGACGAGCTTATAAAATGTTCAATAGATAATCATATAAATATATACTATCATGGAAGGCAATGAGAGATATGTATAAACTGCTATAGAGAGTGCAAAATCTGAAGGCAGACGACTGAGCCACCCAGACGCCCCCAAGTGATTTCTTATTTATGATGTATGAAGAGGCCAATGATGCTGTCTTTGGCTCAGTTTCCTCATCAATAAAAGAAGAGTTAGGGACACCTGGGTGGCTCAGTAGGTTGGGCATCTGCCTTTGGCTCAGGTCATGATCCCAGGGTCCTGGGATCCAGTCCTGCATCTGGCTCCTTGCTCAGGGGGGAGCCTGCTTCTCCCTCTCCCTCTCCCTGCCGCTCCCCCTGCTGTGTGCTCTCTCTCTCACACACAAATAGAATCTTAAAAAAAAAAAAAAAAAGGACAGGTGCGGTTTGACGTACCCGAGAACCGTGTCAGAGGAGGTGTCAGGGCAGCAGCTGGGCACTTGGATCCTAAGTTTGAGAGCGAGCTCTGGTTTGGAGGTGTGGATTAGGAGTCATCAGCTTTAAGATAGTAATTAAAGCCAAGAAGGCCGGGGACCATGCCCATGAGATGAATCAGAGTAGTAGTTCTCAACGAGGGGCAGTTTTGTTCCCTGTGGAGACATCTGTAATATCTGGGGACTTTTTTGGTTGTTAAAGGTTGGGGGGGGCGGTGGCCCATGGAATGCATATGTGTGCTACACATCCTACAACACACGGGACAGCCTTATTACAAAGAATTGTCCAGCCCAAGATAATAGTGCCAAAGCTGAGCAACCCTGTGCTAGAGAGAGGATAGAAAGAGCCTAGGAAAAACATTTAAGACTGGCAGAAATTTAGACGGGGTGAGCAGAGAGCTATTTTCCTCAGCTCTCTGGCACGGAAGCTAGGGGAAAGTCTATTTCTCAGCAGAAAGCAGATCAAGGGTGTTGGATCTTGCTGGGAAGTCAAATAGGATGGGGGTCGGGCATGTCTACTGGATTTAGCAGTAAGGAGGTCATTGGTGACCCTGCAGAATGGTGAGGGCGGAAGTGAGCTGATGCCTGGAGGAGTGAGTAGCAAGAGTGAAGGAGTGTAATAATAATAGCTAACATTCACTGAGCACCTGCTGCCAGCCACTGAGCCAAACATTGTATGTACATTCTTTCTGTGGCTCCTCACAATCTTATGAGGGTAGATACTGTTATAAAGAGAAACTGAGGCTCAGAGAGGTTAAGAAGGTTCCCCAAAGTCACACAGCTGGTAGGTGGAACTTGTCTCTGACTCCAAGGCCCATGGGGTTGCATACAAAAAGGAGGGGCCAAGGAGGACTGGGAGCCCATATAATGAACTTTGGAGTTAGACCTTCATTGGAAGCTCTGTCACTAGGTAGCTGTTGACCACAGGCAAGTTAGCCAACCTCTATACTGAGGCTTCCACATTTGGAAAATGAAGGATGAATACAAAATAAAACACTGAGCTTTTACCGATGTGCCAAATGCACATTCTGAGCACTTTTACATCAATTACTTTATTTACTGCCTTAACAACCCAGTGAGGATGTATTTTTATTTATTCCCCGTTTTACAGGTGTGGAAATTGAGGCACAGGAATAGGCCATCATTTCCCCCAGTTTATTCAGTTAGTTGTAAGTGGCAGGGCTGGGGTTTGAACCCAGGCCATCTTACCTTAAGTAATGAACCTATTCACTGTATGCCAGTTACTGCGTTGGCATTTTACATGTCACTTCTTTTAATTCTCATTAAGCCTTTCCAAGGCCCACCTCACCCCATTTTATAGACAAAGAAACCAGGGCACATGGATGTTAAGTCATTCGCCCAAGGTCACAATCTAATAAGTGTTAGAGCTGGGATTTAAATTCAGCTCGGTCTGACCCGAGTCTACACTCTTTCTACATCACCATAGACTTCCCCTTCCCCCTTAAACTTCCTTAAATGCATCTGTATCTGCCCTCTTTCTCTGCCCCTGCACACATTTTTGACAAGTCAGTGCACCTTAATTTTCGCATCTGCGTGGTTACATCTGTAGGTTTCTACTGACTTGCTACTGACTTTCAGGATTCATGAGGATCAAGTGAAAACTCGATGCCCAAGTGCCTTGTAAATCATAACATGGAATTACTGGCTTCGTTTGTCAGATGAAGGAGCAGAGGCCCAGTTCTTGTAGGCCATCTGCTTATGGGTATGCCTTACTATGTGTAAAATTCTCAGCACGGGTCATCTTGTCCACCTTTTTGTCTTGCTGTTTCTGCGTTGGCCACATATACCAGCCTCTTGCCTTTTTTTTTTTTTTTTTAAAGATTTTATTTATTTATTTGACAGAGAGAGAGAGACAGACAGCAAGAGCGAGAACACAAGCAGGGGCAGAGGGAGAGGGAGAAGCAGACTCTCTGCTGAGCAGGGAGCCTGACATGGGACTCGATCCCAGGACCCTGGGATCATGACCTGAGCCACCCAGGCGCCCCCAGCCTCTTGCCTTATATGAGGCCTGTGGCCCTGACGACTAGCTGCTACCACTAGCAAATGGGGAAAGTCAGAGCTGCCAAGAACTTTCCCAGGTTATATGTAATAGGCAATATGGCATCCTCATTGAAAGCAGATTTTTGGAGGCCAAGAGATCTAGGTTAGAATTCTGTTAGGGGCACCTAACACTCGGTTGAGTGTCCAACTCTTGGTTTTGGCCCAGGCTGTGATCTCACAGGTGTGGATTGTGTCCTGCTTTGGGCTCTGTGCTTAGTGTAGAGTCTGCTTCAGATTCTTTCTCCCTCTCCCTCCCGCTCACTAATTCTCTCTCAAATGAATAAGGAAAAAATCTTTTTTTTTTTTTAAGATTTTATTTATTTATTTGACAGAGACACAGCGAGAGAGGGAACACAAGCAGGGGGAGTGGGAGAGGGAGAAGCAGGCCGCCCCCCAGGGAGCCCGATGCGGGGCTCGATCCCAGGACCCTGGGATCATGACCTGAGCCGAAGGCAGACACCCAATGACTGAGCCACCCAGGCGCCCCAAATAAATAAAAAATCTTAAAAAAAAAAAAATTCTGTAGCTGTGAGCTACAGTGTGGTATCTTCCAACATAAAATAGAGAAATACCCTCCTAAGATATTTTTCAGCTCGTTCAGTCCTCACGGAAATAAAGAGACTTGTTGTTGTTAAATTTTTATTTATTTATTTTTAACCCCCTACGTCCAGTGTGGGGCTTGAACTTGTGACCCCAAGATCAAGAGTTGCATGTTCTACTGATTGAGCCCTCCATATGCCCCAAACAGACTTTTTTATAAAAGTTTTATCTTGTGGGGCGCCTGGGTGGCTCGGTCGTTAAGCGTCTGCCTTCAGCTCAGGTCATGATCACAGGGTCCTGGGATCGAGCCCCGCATCGGGCTCTCTGCTCAGCCGGGAGCCTGCTTCTCCCTCTCCCACTCCCCCTGCTTGTGTTCCCTCTCTCGCTGTGTCTCTCTCTGTCAAATAAATAAATAAAATCTTTAAAAAAGAAAAAAGTTTTATCTTGTGTTTTCTGATAAAATATTCATAATCTTTTTTAATGACTTAGATTTAATGATTGGAAGCAAACCAAACAGAAGAGAAGGATTGCATGTTAATGCCTTTTGCACGCTGAGCTGGGACAGAAGGGACTGGGGGGCTGCCTCTCAGCCTTACTCCTTTGAAACGAAGATGTCCACAGTGTTATTTACTTACTCATTTTTAATGCAAACATTACGGCATTACATAACTGGGTAACAGAAAAGAAACCTACGTAATCCCCATCAAGAGAAAACCATCATTAACAGTTTTGTGTGTATACACACTTAAACATGTAAGTATGTGTTGTAAACCTCAGGTAAGAAATAGAAGCACAGAAAAGTCAGGCAGTTCATGGACTGGTTTTGGGTGGGGGCAAATGTCAACTCTTTTAATCCTTACAACAACCCCGGAAGATGCTGGTCTATAATACCTTTGCAATCCAAATCATGTCCCACCAGCAGCATCCACATCATCTGGCAGTTAGTTAGAAATGCAGAATATTAAAAAAAAAGCTCAGGCACTGTTCCAGGGACTGAAGCAAAATCTGCATTTTTTTTTAATGTAAAGATTTTTTTTTATTTGTGAGAGAGAGAGAGCACAAGCAGAGAAAGTGGCAGGCAGAGGGAGAGGCAGGCTCCCTGTTGAGCAAGGAACCCGACGTGGGACTTGATCTCAGGACCCTGAGATCATGACCTGAGCGGAAGGCAGATGTTTTAATCAACTGAGCCACGCAGGCATCCCGAAATCTGCATTTTAACAAGATCTTCCAGGTCATTTGTGTAAACCTGACAATCTTCACCCCACTGGACCTACTTGTAGAGCAAGGAAGGAACTGGGGCCAAGCTTGGGGACACCCACAATACAGCCAGGGTGGAAGGAGTTGCCCTGAAATGAGCTGGGGGCCTCTGGCCCTCCCAAGGTGTCCCCTTGGACCTCAGCCTCCACTTCCAATCCATCTTCCCTGCGCCTTTGTCAAGGTTATGAGGGTCTCTAATCTACTTAAGATGCTGGGGTTTTTTGTTTTTGGGGTCTGCTTATTCTTTTGAGGAGCAAAAGGACAAAGTGTGGGCTACGAAACAAGATGTAATGGGCACAGGCCCCAGGTATAACATACTGAGGTGCTCAGAAGAGCTGCCGCACGTCCATGAGCTTCTTCATTGGTAAAATGGCATGAATAGAATCTACCTCAGGGACACCGTGAAGATTAAAGTATGCCTGACATGTAGTCGGTGCTTAATAAACGTTAATGTTTGCTAAGTACATGATATGGTTTGCAGTCCCCGACCTGTATATAATCTCTCTCCTCCAATCTCCGACCGTCCTCCGGGCAAGCTGCTATTCATCCTTCAGAGCTCAGCTGTATCAAGTAGCTTTTCGTGCAAGACTCCTACCGTTACCTCTGTGCTACCACCGTATGTCATGCCTAAAAACTTACCTTCTCTCCTCTAGGAGCTGGTCGCTGTCGGCTAAGCAAGGCGGGGGCTGGCCGGCGCCCGCCTCCAGCTCGAGTCAGGGTGGCTGTGCGGCTGCGGCCATTTGTGGATGGGACAGATGGAGCAGGTGATCCCCCTTGTGTGCGGGGCCTGGACAGCTGTTCCCTAGAGATTGCCAACTGGAGGAACCACCAGGAGACTCTCAAATACCAGTAAGGTTCAGGCCACTCTGTCCTCCTGCCCCTCTCCTCTCTCCTAGGCCTGCTCACATTAGCACTGCCCACGTGGTTTCTCAGATGTGCCTCTTCAGGATCCTTCCTCCTTCCTTAGCACAGCTTTGTTCCTCACACCTTCATTTGGTCTTTCAGAAACCTTCCTGGGTGTCCACTGTGACAGGTCGTCTGTAGGATACTTGGGGGAAGGCTGAAGGCTGAACCCAACACAGTACTGTTCACAGGCTCATAGGGGAAATAGGTACAAATATGGGAAGGGGAAGGAGTAGCAAAGGTGAGCAGGGAAGCCCCAGTTAGGGTTGGGGGGGTGTGGGAAGGGTTGGAGGAACACAGACCAGCCAGCCAACCCAGGCTGCAGCTGGGTGGTGTAAGAGAAGACCATACAGATTTGGGGACAGAACTCCCAGGTGCAGCTACTTTAAACCCCCATCGGAGATCACTCTTTGGCCTGTCTTTCGAGGCTAGGGCGTGGCAAACTACGGCCTGCAGGTCAAATCTGGCCAGGAGTCTTTTTTGTACTAAAAGCTCTAGTGGAACAATTGTTCATTTACATACTGTCTATGGTTGCTTTCCGACTGTGATGATGGAGGTGAATAGCTGCAAAAGGAATCCTGTGGCTCACCGGGCCTAAAATATTTACTCTCTGGCTCTTTATGGAAAACCTTTGACAACCTCATTCTAGGCCCTTGGCAGTTTGACTTGTTTCTTTCCAGCCTCATTCCCCCAACACAATCCCCTTAAAACACTCATCTCTGCTGTGGCCTCAGCCGCGGCTTCTCCGGAATGCGGAGAGCGGACCGCAGGTGTGTGGAGTCTCATCTTGTCGGCGGCAGCATCCTCTGCTCTGTTCTGGTGTACAGATACTACTTTCCATGTGTACTGTGTCGGGAAAAAGATCAGGAAGCCTTGCCCTTTCATACCATGCCTTGTCTGTGTGCTATTTTTTTTTTTTTAAGATTTTATTTATGTATTTGAGAGAGAGAATGAGAGAGAGAGAGCACGAGAGGGAAGAGGGTCAGAGGGAGAAGCAGACTCCCTGCCGAGCAGGGAGCCTGATGTGGGACTCGATCCCGGGACCCCAGGATCATGACCTGAGCCGAAGGCAGTCGCTTAACCGACTGAGCCACCCAGGCGCCCTGCGTGCTATTTTTGATACTCGGAATATCTTTCTGTTCTCCGGCAAAATCCTCTTTCCTCAAGCAGAATCAGTTACTCTTTCTAGTGTATCCTCCACTTCTTTTCCTGAATCACAGAAAAGTATAGGTATCTTTCTGTCCCACCAGACTACAGAGCTGCCCAGAGCAGGGTATCAGACTTATTATCTCTGTATTCCTAACACCAGTACGGGGACTGGGGCAGAACAGGTGTTCATTGGATGCTTTCTGAGGTCTTTATGCAAGAAAAGCGATAGAGACTCTTAAATCCGAGGCCAGTATTATTACCCTCTAAATCTGGGGGAGGATAGAACCCTCTACTGATTCCTTTTCTCCTGCCTGCAGGTTTGATGCCTTCTATGGGGAGAAGAGCTCTCAGCAGGACATCTATGCAGGATCAGTGCAGCCCATCCTAAGGCACTTGCTGGAAGGACAGAATGCCAGTGTGCTTGCTTACGGGCCCACAGGGGCAGGTGAGGGAGCCAGATAGGGAACAGCTATGGGTCCGAGAGGGCTCAAGAGTGGGGAGGAAGATCTCACAGCAGTCTTCCCTCTTTCCCCAGGGAAGACGCACACAATGCTGGGCAGCCCAGAGCAACCTGGAGTGATTCCCCGGGCTCTCATGGACCTCCTACAGCTCACAAGGGAGGAGGGCGGGGAGGGCCGGCCATGGGCTCTCTCTGTCACTATGTCCTACTTAGAGATCTACCAGGAAAAGGTGAGGCCCTACTCCGGTTGGGAAGGGGAGAGACAAAGGTCAAACAAAATAAGATCCAATTCTTGACTGTGAACTCTGCCCTCGCAAGGAGGCAAGAGCTGGAAAGACAGAGGTTGGGGGAGCAGATGGTATATCTCTGACAGTCCAGCAGAGGAGGAGACTGATGCCCAGGAAGTAAGCAACCTGTGTCTGGAGAACTGGCCCTACCTCTCCCTACTCCAACAGGTATTAGACCTCCTGGACCCTGCACCAGGAGACCTGGTGATCCGAGAAGACTGTCGGGGAAACATCCTGATTCCGGGCCTCACACAGAAGCCCATCACTAGCTTTGCTGATTTTGAGCGGCACTTCCTGCCAGCCAGTAGAAACCGGACCGTAGGAGCCACCCGGCTCAACCAGCGCTCCTCCCGCAGTCATGCTGTGCTCCTGGTTAAGGTGAGGCCTGCTGATGGGGGGAGGAGCTGGGAAGCCCCTCGAGCCTGAACTAAGCTTGGGGGCCCTTGCTCTTAACCCCAGGTGGATCAGCGGGAACGTCTGGCCCCATTTCGCCAGCGGGAGGGTAAACTCTACCTGATTGACTTGGCTGGCTCCGAGGACAACCGGCGCACGGGTAACAAGGGTCTGCGGCTGAAGGAAAGTGGAGCCATCAACTCCTCCCTCTTTGTACTGGGCAAGGTGGTGGATGCACTGAACCAGGGCCTCCCTCGTGTGCCTTACCGGGACAGCAAGCTCACTCGCCTATTGCAGGTCAGGCCACCCATCTCAGGATGAAAAGGGGCTGGAAAAGGAGGTTCTCCGGTGTGCCGGGAGGCTGGGGAACTGCAGTCAAGGAATGGAAACGTGGGGCTTCTGATCTGCCTATCCTGCCCAATCCCCATCCCTCAGGATTCTCTGGGTGGCTCAGCCCACAGCATCCTCATTGCCAACATTGCTCCTGAGAGACGCTTCTACCTAGATACGGTCTCTGCGCTCAACTTTGCTGCCAGGTCCAAGGAGGTGGTCAACCGGCCTTTTACCAATGAGAGTCTGCAGCTTCGTGGTGAGGACTGGGGTTGGCCAGAGTGCAGAGGGCAGATCTGGACAACTGGAGAGAGTGCTGAAGCTGCCTAGCATCAGCACAGAGGCTGACCCGCCCCCACATCTTTCCTAGTCTTGGCACCCGTTAAACTGTCCCAGAAAGAACTGCTAGGCCCGTCAGAGGCAAAGAGAGCCCGCAGCCCCGAAGAAGAGGGGATTGGGAGTCCTGAGCCTCCAGCAGCTCCAGCCTCCGCCTCCCAGGAACTCAGGTGAGCAGAAGGGGAGGGGCTTGGAGGATGTCCCCTTTGCTGTCGTGTCTGGGTTAGGTACAGAGAGTAGTGGGTTTAGCCTGTCAGATCTTTGAGCTGCAAACTTGTTCCTCTCTCATCGAATTCACCCCAAATCCTACTCTAGTGAATTCACTGGAAGTGCTAAGCTTAATCACTAGCCCTGGTGCTGCTGCCCAGGGCCGGAAGGAAGCCTCCTCCTCGAGTACCTCGCCCCTCCCTTTTCATTTTCCAACACTTTTAGGCAGTCAGCAAAACCTCGCATTTGGGGGCAGCTGTTTCAAGGATGAGCACTTTTTTTTTTTAGATTTATTTATTTATTTGAGAGAGTGAGAATGAGAGAGAGAGAGTACATGAGAGGGGGGAGGGTCAGAGGGAGAAGCAGGCTCCCCGCCGAGCAGGGAGCCTGATGTGGGACTCGATCCCGGGACTCCAGGATCATGACCTGAGCCGAAGGCAGTCGCTTAACCAACTGAGCCGCCCAGGCGCCCAAGGATGAGCACTTTAACTTCTGGCTCAAGGAGTAATCTGGATCAGGTCTTTCAGGTCTAGAGGATAAAAAGCAAAGGAGAGATAAGAGACGAAGAGCTATGTCTCCCTGAGACCTCTTAGTCTGTGCATTAGAGTCCAGCATCTCCATGGCTTTATAAGGAGCCTGTTGCTGTCCTAACTTTGCTTCTAACCTCAATCCAAAGTCTCTAAACTAAGTCCCTTTTGTGTGTGCAGCCTCTCTCTCGCTGGTTCTGATAACCCCATCTCATGGCCCAGGATGCATGAATCCTTAGGTCACTGCTATTTAGTGATCTTGCTTTCTGTGTCTGGCCACCGGGCCCCCCCTAATTCTAGGGAGCCAGCTGCAGGTTTACTTTTGCCCGGTTTCTACCCAAACCCAAAAAAAGCCTCTCTAAACTGTGTAAGTCTGAAGACCAGTGAACAGAGGTGACCTGAGGAGGTCAAGGATTAGTACATACTCTGCCCTGGGCGGTGGGGGAACGACACTGCTGTAGTTGAGGATGAATGACATACAGGAAAGGGTGTTTGCTTAGAACCCCATCTCAATCTTGTCCTTCTCAAGCTGTCAGCAGTCCCTTCTCCTATGTGCATAAGCTCAGAGAAACATACACCCCGCACATGCGTGTTACATGTGAATAGGCAAAGTCTCTGCCAGACAGGCACCCTGGGTAAGCTCAGAGTTGGGGTATGTCAGACCTAGTCAGATCCTGACCTCAGGCGGCTCAGGTTTCAGGAAGGGAAAGAAGACAAGAACATCAGTAGATGATGCAGGGTAGGTAGGACAGGGTGTGGTAAGGAAGGAGTTGCTGCTTCTGTGAGAGCCAGGAAGGATTGACCTCTAGTGTTCACCCATGTTTTATGATCCTGCTCTTCCTAGGCACTTGCACACAAGGAACAGAACAGTCACTGTCCTTGAGCTAGTTCACAGTATAGGAAGGAAGATACAGTCAAGTTGGGGTTCATGGGAAAGGTTGTATCAAATTGACTTTCCAGATAGAAGGAACAAATGTTAGGCATTGTCATGCTCAAATTAAGTCAGGACTCAGCTCCAAGAGGCCTTTCCTACTGTCCGTGGGAAGAAGGCTTGGCATTTGAGGTCCTCAGTGGCTTTCAAAGCCCTGCTGAAGATGACCTCGGTGAATCTTTCCCCATCTGCTCTTCCAAAGAAACCAGCACACAACCCTTGCTGTCATCTTCTCACAGTCTCTGCCTTTCCATTCAGACCATGACTGCCTACAGGGCAGGGCAGTGTCTTAGAGCATGAACACCTGGAACTCAGGTGCACATGAAGTGCTTGTTCTCATCGGATCTCCTGGCATCCCTGAGAGGTTACCTGGGCAAGTAGTGATGGATCCGCATTCACCTGACGAAGCACTGCACCTGGAAAGTCTGGTTGACTTGCTCAGGGTTGCCCAACAAGTTAACACCAGAGTCTGGAACCACAGAATACAGCAACTGAAGGCATCATGAGGGGAATCCTGCTGCTGTGGAGAGGGTGATGAGAGAAGGACTAGGTGCGGAGTAACCTCTGTCTGCTCAGTCCCCTACAGAAGCTAAGTAGCATGGACCCCGCTGTGCTGGAGCGCCTCCTAAGCTTGGACCGTCTGCTAGGCTCCCAGGGGAGCCAGGGGACCCATGGGCTAAACACCCCGAGGCGAGAGCGGATGGTGCTCATGAAAACAATGGAGGAAAAGGATTTGGAGATTGAGGTCAGTGTTGGGGAGGTGGGGGCTGGGACTCCTACTGGCCTTGAGAAGCAATCTGAGCATCTTCAGATAGGGAAAGGCACGGGAAGGCTGGACCAGCATCCAGTTTTTACCTAACACTGGAATCCCTGTTCTCTGGGTGCTGCTTAAATGTCCTTAATGTGGCTGGACTTTGAAAAATGATTGAGGTCAGCTTTGAGGAAGTGAGGGGGTGGAAATCCAGGTGAAAGGAACAAATGTAAGACCTTGTCATTTCCTAAAACCCAAATTAAGCTAGGACTTTCTGCCTGAATAGTCCCTCTCCTTCAGCGTTTCACAAAAGGGCCTGTTCCACCTCTGAGCAGCCCTGATCATTAGAAGGCCCCTAACTATGCTCCATTTGTCTCCCAGTAGCTTCTCTCCTTGGTCCTCACCCTGCCAGGTAGGGCCTCAGCGCCCTGCACTCACTTTCCTAACCCACCTCCTTCATGCTGCCCGAAAGTTTGTTCTGGGTCACGTGTCTCTCTGATCCTTTCCAACAGAGGCTTAAGATGAAGCAAAAAGAACTGGAAGCCAAGGTTCTGGCACAGGAGGCTGTGGACCCAAAGGATAAAGAGAACTCGTCTCCCACAATGCTCCGACCGCTTGCCTGCCGCACAGTCACCATAGCAAAGCCCCTCAAAAAGGCTGTGGTGATGCCCCTACAACTGAGTAAGTTCAGCTGTGGGGGCCAGGAGGGCCCAGATGACGGGTCCTGGAAAGGTGGGAGGTATTCAGAGCAGCTTTCATCATGTCACTCATGTGCTCCCACCATATTGCAACCCCAGGGAGGGGGGTGGTGGTGAGGACGGTCTGAAATAGAGCTCGGGTGCTCTGTGCTCAGGCACTTAGTACGGTCGGGGCCGACTGACTGGGGCAGGACTGATTACCGTGCAGTTAACAGGTTGAGACTACCTTCAAATACAGGTGTAAGAAAGGTCATATGGAAACAACAAAAGAAGAGGTTCACTTGGGCTGGAGGGGAACTGGGGAATCAGAAATAGAACCAAGTGAGGGCGGGTGAAAAGTAGCCTCTGCCGTGATTCCGGTTCACAAGTGTTGCCTTTAGTTCAGGAGCAGGTGGCGTCCCCAAGTGCTGAGATCCATATCCTGAAGAAGAGAGGCCGGAAGAGAAAGGTGAGAGCAGCTGATGCTTGAGCTACATCTGGAGCGGAGAAGTAAGGGTAGTGAGCACTGATGGGAAGAGCACTAGCCATGGAGTTAAAACACCAGCTATTTACAAGTTGCCTACCCTCTGAATGTGGAGATACCTCACAGGGAATTTAGGATGAAATGCAGTATGTACCTAGCAGAGAGGGTATCCATCACCTGTTACTTCCTTTTCTTTCTGGTGGCTCTCACCCTCAACAGCTACTACGTAGTGTGTAGCCTGAGTCCCACTCCACAAACTTAAGAGCCCACTTTGGGAAACACGACCTAATAAACACTCAAGAAATGAAACAACACTGGAAGAATTACCTAAAAACTGAGACGATGTGGTGGGGGCGTGGCTGTGATTTATTCTTCTGTGTGCCTTCCTGGGAGTGCAAGAGAGCTTATTCATTCCTTTTTAGAGATGAGGCAAATTTAACTTCATTAATTCATTTGATCTTCACAACAACTACTACCACTCTTTCACAAGTAGGATAAAATGGGAGTCAGCCCAGAGAGTGACTCGAGAGAAGGGATTTTGGACAGACACTTGAGGGAAAGAGAGGCTAGGGAGGGCGGGGAGGTAGCTGCTGTTAGGCTCCTATCCTTGGCAGAGGAGCCTAAAGCAGTTTGCTGCCACCGGCTGAATAGCAAACTCTGTTTCTGTCACTCACCTCCCCCTGCCTCATAGCTGGAGTCCCTGGATGCCTCAGAGCCAGAGGAGAAGGCTGAGGACTGCTGGGAGCTACAGATCAGCCCGGAGCTACTGGCCCATGGGCGCCAAAAAATACTAGATCTGCTGAACGAAGGCTCTGCCCGGGATCTGCGCAGCCTGCAGCGCATTGGCCAAAAGAAGGCCCAGCTCATCGTGGGCTGGAGGGAGCTCCACGGCCCCTTTAGCCAGGTAATGGCCCAGGGAGGGCGGCCCTGAAATGGATTTGGGGGGGGCGGGAGGGGAGAAGCGCGACACCCCCAAGGCCCCTTGCCATCGTTGCCGTCCCGCCAGGTGGAGGACCTGGAACGCGTGGAGGGCATATCCGGGAAACAAATGGAGTCATTCCTGAAGGTGAGCCCACCGCTTGGCCCCCTCCTCTCTGGCCTGTGCCCTGCCCCCAGCTTTAATGCTGCTCTTCCCTTCCGTCCTGTGTTGCAGGCGAACATCCTGGGTCTCGCCGCGAGCCAGCGCTGAGGCCCCTCCCGACTGCCAGCTCCTTTCCTCACTTTATTATTTTTTTTTAATCCTCATATAACTGCGTGTCGTGTAAATACAATTTTTACTCCGGTGTTTCGGCCTGATTCTTGGGACTGCGGGGGCGGGGCCGGGGGTATAATTGCCCTTGGGATGGGCCACAAGCTCCTCCGCATAACTTCTTTCGGCGCCATCTTTGGGAAAAGCAGGGAGGAATGAAGCAGGGCAGGATTGTAAATAAACCGCTGGGGTGTGGGGAGGGGGGAAGGACGGTGGCCGAAAGGAAACAAAAAAGTAATGCGAAAGCCCGAGGACGACGACCGTTAGGCGGGCGCGCGCTTCGAGTTTAGCCCCGCCCCATCCGTACCCCCGGCGCGCGCTCCCCTGCTCTCCCGCTCAGCAACGGCAGCGGTTTTATGCGCGTGCGCGCGAAATAACGGCCGCTGGCGGAGGGAGGAGGGGGGTGGAATCTTTGAAGGGGGGGTAAGAGAGAAGCCGCCCTGTCTCCCGCGCGCCCACCACCTGCGCCATCGTCAGCCAATCAGCGGCCGTCTCAGGGGTCTCGCGCTTGGGGCGATTCGGGCTGCTGGGTGGCTCCCCCGTCCCTCCTCCCGCCAGAGTCCCTCTCGTACCTCCCCCCTCCCGCTGGCCTCGCGCGCGCTCGCGCTCGCGCCCGCTCCAGCCTCTTGTGTGTCCTCGCGCCCCCCGCCCGCCCTCCCCGCGCGCAGTGTGCTCCGCTCCCCCCACCCTCCTCCTCCTTCCCCCCTCCCGCCCGCCCCGCGCGCCTCCTCCCTGGGTTCCCCCTCCCCCACTGCCGCCTCCTCCTCCTCCCGCCCCAGGGTGAGCGCGAGCCACCTCCCTCCCTCCCTCCGCCATGGATCCCGGCAACTGGAGCAGCTTCATCTTCCAGGTAACAACCCCCTCCCCCCGCCCCCCCCCACCCCCCACCCCCCCCTTCCCACACCCCCTCCCGCCCGCCCGCCCTCCCGTCCCACCCCCCCCTCCGCGCGCCCGGTGCGCGCGCAGCTGTCCCCCTCCCTCCCTCGCGCCCTCCCCCGCCCTCCCCGAGGCGCCGGCTGGGCGCGCGCGCGGCGGGGGCCGAGGCTGCTCCCTCGCTCCCCCCACCCCGCCCCGCCAGGCTCCAACCGCCGCCGCCGCCGCCGCCGCCGCCGCCGCCGCCGCCGCCACCGCCACCACCGCCCGGGCCCCCGCCCCCCCCCCCGCCCCCGGCCCCCGGCCCCGCGGGGCCTCCCGCCCCCACCCAGGGGGCGTCGCCGCCGCCGTCGCCGCCGCGCTCCGCGGCCCGCCAGGCGCCCTCCTTCCCTCCCTCCCGCCGGCCGGGGTGCGCGGGCGGCGGGGCGGCCCGCGGGCCATGCGTTCGGCGCGGCCCAGCCCGGCCGGCCGGGGGCGGCGCCCCGAGCCCGGGCCCCGCGCGGCCCGCGCCCCCGGCCCCCGCTGAGCCCCGGGGGCCCCGCCGTGGCCGAGGCCATGTTCCCCGTGTTCCCCTGCACGCTGCTGGCCCCCCCCTTCCCCGTGCTGGGCCTGGACTCCCGGGGGGTGGGCGGCCTCATGAACTCCTTCCCGCCACCTCAGGGTCACGCCCAGAACCCCCTGCAGGTCGGGGCTGAGCTCCAGTCCCGCTTCTTTGCCTCCCAGGGCTGCGCCCAGAGTCCATTCCAGGTGAGTAGGGGCCGGCCGTGGCGGGCCGGGCCGGGAGGGCGCCGACCCGCGGCCGCGGCCCACACGGCGCCTTGTCTTAGCAGGCCGCGCCGGCGCCCCCACCCACGCCCCAGCCCCCGGCGGCCGAGCCCCTCCAGGTGGACTTGCTCCCAGTTCTCGCCGCCGCCCAGGAGTCTGCCGCCGCCGCGGCCGCCGCCGCAGCTGCCGCTGCCGCCGCCGCCGTCGCTGCTGCGCCCCCGGCCCCGGCCGCCGCCTCCACAGTGGACACAGCGGCTCTGAAGCAGCCGCCGGCGCCCCCGCCGCCGCCCCCGCCGGTGTCGGCGCCCGCGGCCGAGGCCGCGCCCCCTGTCTCTGCCGCCACCATCGCCGCAGCCGCGGCCACCGCCGTCGTAGCCCCAACCTCGACGGTCGCCGTGGCCCCTGTCGCCTCTGCCTTGGAGAAGAAGACAAAGAGCAAGGGGCCCTACATCTGCGCTCTGTGCGCCAAGGAGTTCAAGAACGGCTACAACCTCCGGAGGCACGAGGCCATCCACACGGGAGCCAAGGCCGGCCGGGTCCCCTCGGGTGCTATGAAGATGCCCACCATGGTGCCCCTGAGCCTCCTGAGCGTGCCCCAGCTGAGCGGAGCCGGCGGGGGAGGGGGAGAGGCGGGTGCGGGCGGCGGAGCGGCCGCCGTGGCCGCGGGTGGCGTGGTGACCACGACCGCCTCGGGAAAGCGCATCCGGAAGAACCACGCCTGTGAGATGTGCGGCAAGGCCTTCCGCGACGTCTACCACCTGAACCGACACAAGCTGTCGCACTCGGACGAGAAGCCCTACCAGTGCCCGGTGTGCCAGCAGCGCTTCAAGCGCAAGGACCGCATGAGCTACCACGTGCGCTCACATGACGGCGCTGTGCACAAGCCCTACAACTGCTCCCACTGTGGCAAGAGCTTCTCCCGGTGTGCACGGGGCCTCGGCCGCCCCCTGCGCGGGGGGGGGGTCGGGGGGGGAGGGAGGGACGGCAACGGAGGTGGCCTGGCCTTGGCTGGCGGGGAGGGAGGCGGCTTCTGAGGATGGGGACCGGGAGCCACTCCCCGGGAGGAGGGAGGAAAGCCTCTCCTGGTTACCAGGGAGCAGGGGGTGGTACTTAGCCAAGGAGGTGGGTCCTCCGCCTGGGAGGTGGCTTCGCGTGGGAGGAGGACCAGCCCGCCCGGCGGCAGGGGGAGGGATTTCCTGCCGCACAGGGACTCGCGAGCCTGGGGCTTGGGCGAAAGTGCAGGCAGTTTAGGAAAGGACCGGTGTGCTAATAAGAATTAGGCCGGTTGGGGAGCACGTCCACACCGCAGGGCCCTAACCCCAACCCCAACGTATTCCCAGGCCGGATCACCTCAACAGTCACGTCAGACAAGTGCACTCAACAGAACGGCCCTTCAAATGTGAGGTAGGAAGCCCGCCTCCTCCTGTCCCGGTTTTCATGATTTGGATCCTCATTGTAGCTGTTTGAGTTCAGCCTCTCAGACCCCCTTTTTCTCTCTCTTCTTTTTGCTTTTTCACGCCATTGTCTCATCCCTTTTTCAAGGCCTTGTCATCTCACTCCCATTTCCTACAGATCAGAGATCCCCAAGGCTCTGATTCCTTTAACCTCTTGCTCCCCTGTCCCCACTCCCCAAAGCTTTAACTCTCCTGACACCCCCCACGCCCCTCCCCCCTCCCCAGAAATGTGAGGCAGCTTTTGCTACGAAGGACCGACTGCGGGCGCACACAGTCCGACACGAGGAGAAGGTGCCATGTCACGTGTGTGGCAAGATGCTGAGCTCGGCTTATATTTCGGACCACATGAAGGTGCACAGCCAGGGCCCTCACCACGTCTGTGAGCTCTGCAACAAAGGTACGTGCTGAGGGATGCTGGGAGGGCCAGGGACGAAGGGTGGGCTCGGAGCCAGAGGTCCTTCCACAGATGAGGCTTAAAGGTGCTGTAGTCAAGAGCTCACGGCATCTAGAGCCCTTTAGGAAGCAAATGGAGCAGCATCGGGTCGACTGAAGCTCGTTAAGTTCTAAGAGGTCTTGACCAGAGAAGCTGAGCTTCCAGAAAGAGAGTCAGCCTCTGGGGGTGGGTTGCTTTGGGGAAGGAGTGGTCAAGAGAGCCAGTTCCCAAGGGTGGGAAGACAGGGTTTCGGCTGTGCGGCCACACGTCCACACGTTGCGCTCTTCGGCTCCTGGGGCAAAGCGGAGTACGCGGGCAGGGGATTAACAAGCCCGTGCCCTGCCCCAGTAGCAGAGAAAGCTTCACGAATTCACTGAGTGATTGGGCTGAGACCGTCCGGGGCCCTGGAGGGAGGGGACACAGCCGTCTCTGCTGAGGGTCAACTCTTCAAATGGCTAGAAGTCAGTGTTCTGTTACCCCTGGAGAGGTTCCCCCTAGCCACAGAAAATAGGTTCTGTGGGTACCAAGGCTGAGAAGCTGACACCACTCACCCAGGCCCCAAGCTGAGGGAGGGGCTGTGCCCCGCCAGCCCCAACAGAGTAGTTGGCCCCAGGTTACCAAGGATGTGGTGGGAGGAGGACAGGGCCATCTGAGGAGGGCGTCCCCAGCCTAGGAGAACAGCCCCGTCTCTGGGGTCTCCGCCTGGCTGACCCCCCCATCCCCCCCATCCCAATCCACCCCCCCAATAGGCTTCACCACAGCAGCATACCTGCGCATCCACGCGGTGAAGGACCACGGGCTCCAGGCCCCGCGGGCTGACCGCATCCTGTGCAAGCTGTGCAGCGTGCACTGCAAGACCCCTGCCCAGCTGGCCGGCCACATGCAGACCCATCTGGGGGGGGCCGCCCCCCCTGTCCCGGGAGACGCCCCCCAGCCACAGCCCACCTGCTGAGGGGGACCCCCGCACCCACCAGGCAAGGCGTGGGGCATGGCTGGGGGGGGTGGGATGGGGTGTGTGGGACGAGGGGGCTCAAAGGGCCCAGTAGGGGATCTCAGGAAGGCCAGGGATGCCCATCCACCACTGAAGTTAGGGAGCCTTCTGGGCACAGGGAGGGCCCTTCAGGAGAACTGGGAAAGGATGCAGGTGGAAGCCTCCGGGGACCAAACAGGAAGTGAGCAACGGCTGTGTCCCAGGGGCGGGAGTTTGGGCACGAGTCTGGAGTCTGGGGCAAGGGGCGAGGCTCTTGCCGATGGGATTGCGCTGTGATCTCCCGGTGCTTCCGCCCGCGCAGGTACCGGTGAGGTCTGTCCTATGGCGGCGGCAGCGGCGGCGGCTGCGGCGGCGGCAGCGGCGGCGGTGGTGACAGCCCCCCCCACAGCTGTGGGCTCCCTCTCGGGGGCCGAGGGGGTGCCCGTGAGCTCTCAGCCACTTCCCTCCCAGCCCTGGTGAGCTCCAGGTTGGCGGCGGGGAGAGTGGAACGTGGAGGAAAGTCCCTTGGTACCGTCTCCTCTTCCCCTCTCTCTTCCTACCAACTTCTTACTCCTCCCCCACCGACCAAGGAGCCTCCAGAAGGATCGGAGGAAGAGATGTTTCTTAGGGGAATTCGCTAGGTTTTAACGATTTGTTTCTCCTGCTCCTCTCTTCTCCCTATCAGACCTGACCCCACCCACACCTGTCCCCTCGGCTGTGTTGAAGCCCCCTGGACAGTGGGCGGGGGCGGCAGAGGACAGGAGCGGCACTGCCCTCACCCCCTCTCCTCTCTGTAACGCCCTGCCCTGCCGGGGATCTGTGAGCCTTCTCCTTGATGGTCCTTGCTCTCCTCCTTCCACCCGCCCCCCACTACTGTCTGCTGCCCCTCCCTGGGGAGTTGGTGCTTTTTTTTTTTTTTTCCAGGGGGAGGGAGGAGAGGAAGGAGGGGAATCAAAGATTCTGTCCCAGAGAGGGGAAAAGGTGAGATTGGAGAAGGGGCAGAAGCAGGGAAGGCAATGGTAGTACCTTCATGAGGTGGGGTCGTTTGGGGTCAGGCCCCAAACGTCGTCCTACTTGAGAATCTGTCAGGGGAAAACAAGTCAAGGGGAGCAAAAGAAGGAGCCACTAGGGCCAGAGGCAGGACAAGAGATGGAATTTTAGGGTGCCAGGGTAGATGGGGGGATCCAGGGACTAGAGGTGCTTCCTGGGGGTGGGGGGAATGCAGTCATGGTGTCTCCCCCGTCCCTCTTCCACCCCAGCTCCAGCCCTGGCCTTTTCTTTTCATCCCTCTCCCCCACGACAGAAGCTGTGGCCCTGGCCATGTCATCGTGTTCCTGTGTCCCCTGCATGTTCCCCACCCTTCAGCCCCTCCTTTTGCGCGGACCCCATTACAATAAATTTTAAATAAAAACTTGTCTCTGATTTTGGAGTGGATGGATTGCTCTCCCCAAGCTCCCTGTCCGCACCGCCCTCCCCCTCCCGCCCCCCCCCCCCCGCAGGCGTTTCTTCCTGCGCCAGACCCAGCCAGTCCCAGCTGGGCTCCGGCCTGTGTGGCTCCTGGGCTCTGGCTCCTCCCTGGCCGGGGGCAGCACCAGCGGCTGCAGCCCAGATTCAGGGTGGGGCCGAGGCTCCAGTGACTGGAGAGCAGGTTCCAGGACTCCCAGGTCTCCCGGGAATACCCAACCTGGGCAGGCCCAGAATAGCCACTGGAGGTCCGAAGAGGCCTGAGTTAGAAACCCCAACAGTTACCAGACATAAATGCTGTTCTCCCCCACTCACACCCATTGCCTGCTGCTCAGACCCCAGCCGAGTACCTGCACACCCTTAAGGCCCTGAGGGGTGACAGTGGGCGATGGAGCTGCAGAAAGGATGGGGACGTCAGCCCTGGGACTGGGAGCGGAGAGGGTGCCGAGGAAAACTGCGCCTCTCCCCCCACCTGCCCCCTTGGCTCTTGGTGTGGTCCATTCAGCGCTTGCGGGCTCCGGGGCCCAGCCCCCTCCTGTTCCAGACTGCCCCTGCAGCCTCTGCTCTGGAATTCCCTTCTGAGTCCGGCTCCAGGGACCCGGGAGCCTTCCAGCGCCCATTTCGGCTGCTGCTTCCTCGCGGGGAGAGGGGCTTCCAGTACTGCAGGCTCTCTTTTCTTCAAACCCCACCCTGCTCCTCCTGAGCAGCCTCCCCAAGTTTTGCCTCATTTCCCTTCCCCTCTTTCGGCTTGTCGGGGTGCCACCACCGGGTCCCGCCTGTCTCACAGGTCCTGTCTCCTCGCAGACCCCTCTCCGTTTCCCCCAGCCCCCTGCCTCTGCCAGGACCCCCGGTGACCGTTGGCGGGAGGGGCCCGGGGGCTTGGGAAGGGGGCACCCCCAAGAAGGGCGCGTGGGAAGGGGCAGGGAGGGGGCGCGAGTGGCTACCCGGCCGGTTGCCCGGGTAACGCGGGGCCTGGCACGCGTGGCTCCCTCGGGCTGGCGGGGAGGGGCGGGAGGCGAGCGAGGGGGCGGGGGCGGTGCGCGGCGGCAGCGGAGCGTAGGGGAGGGGACCTGAGAGGAGCGAGAGGAGGGGACGAGCCGAGGGGAGGGGAGACCCGCCGCCTCCCTCCCTCGCTGACTCGCTCCCTCCCGGGCTGCGGCTGCTGCAACGGGGCGGCGGTGGCAGCAGCAGCGGGAGCAGTCTAGAGGCCGGCGTCGAGGTGAGACGGGGCTGGACCGAGGCTGCGGGTAGGAGTGCGCGGACAGACGGCGGACGCCGGGAGGGCTGCACCGGAATGCGGGCGCCGGGCGGACTGGCTGGCGGTGCTGGGCGCGCCACGCCAGTGGGAGGAGGAGGCGCCGGTCCCCCGGGGGCGAGGGAATCCCTGCGAGAGGGGTGACAAGGGGCTCAGAGGAGAAGCCCAGGTCCCCCAGGGAGGGGCGGGGGCGTCTGCGCCCCAGTCGCGCAGTGAGGAAACTGCACCGGCCGGGCGCCCGGGGAGGAAGGGAGGATGCGGAGGGAGTGGAATGTGAGTATCGGTCCTCTGCCCAGTGTGCCTGTCTGCCTGTCGGAGCGTGCGAGCGTCTGCACAGCTTGTTGATTTCGGGATGCTGGGGCATCTGCTAGGATCTGAGAGTCTGGATCTTGTCGGGCAGACCCAGGAAGAGGCCATGGGAGGGTCCTGTTTACAAACGGGTTAATCTTCCCAGGGCTCTCCAAGCAGAAGACTTTGAGCAGAGCACTCCTCCTCCCCGGGGATGTCCCACCCCAAGGCAAAGGAAACCCCAACTTTTCTTCCTCTCCCCAGAGGCAGCCCAAGGCTGGCCCTAAGACAGGAGCAGAGCCCTCTGGAGCTGCAGTGCCGAGAGCCACCTCTTTCCTCCTCACACCAAACCTGTCTCCTCCTCTTTCAGGATTGCTGCTGTCTCTGCTGCTCCAGCCTCCCCATCGAGGTCCTCTCCCCTCTCCCCTCCCAAGATGGCAGCCAGCAGCTCTGAGGGCTCAGAGATGAAGGGGATAGAAGAGGGTCCCCAAACCCAAGGAGAAGGGCCTGGCCATTCTGAAGCCGAAACTGGCCCTCTCCAGGTCCCAGCTGGGGTCCCAGATAAGCCAGAGGCCCCGCAGCCGGGCCCAGACATCACTGGGGCCCCTGTGGACTCAGAAGCCAAAGCTGGGCTGGCTCCAGAAACCACAGAGACCCCAACTGGGTCCCCAGAAACAGCCCAGGCCAAGGACCTCAGCTCAAGCCCAGGAGGGGAACCAAATGCCAACCCCAGCCCCGAAGAAGCATGCCAAGAGCCAGCACCCAAACCAGAAGGGAATAAAGAGGTCACCGAAGACCAGGGGTCCGATCTGGGGTCTGCAGCCCCACTTGAGCCAGCCTCAGAGCCTGCTCCCCAGTTGGACCCCCAGTCAGACCCTCAGCCAGACTGCCAGCCAGGTTCCCAGCCCACCCCCAAATCAGCTCTTCACCCAGAGCCCCCTACCCAGGAGGACCCCACCCCTGAGGTCCTGACTGAGAATGTGGGGGAAAAGCAAGAGAATGGGGCAGTGGTTCCCCTGCAGCCTGGTGGCGGGGAAGAAGGCCCAGCCCCACAGCCTCACTCGCCACCCGCAACAAAAACCCACCCAGCCAATGGGGCTCCTCCCCGAGTGCTGCAGCAGCTGGTCGAGGAGGACCGACTAGGAAGGGCTCACAGTGGGCATCCAGGATCTCCCCGAGGTAGCCTGAGCCGCCACCCCAGCTCCCAGCTGGCAGGGTCTGGGGTGGAGGGGGGTGAAGGCACCCAGAAGCCTCGGGACTACATCATCCTCGCCATCCTGTCCTGCTTCTGCCCCATGTGGCCTGTCAACATCGTGGCCTTCGCTTATGCTGTCATGGTGAGCCCCACGGGACCCTGGCCCAGGCCTGCTGTGGCTCCCAGCTTCCTGCCAGCACCGGGACAGAACCCCAGGAGAAGCCTTGCCTTTCCTCTCCTCTCTGCATGGATCTCACTTCCCAAGTATGGGGCCTTTTCTGGCCTCTCCCTGGGACATTCCCTTCTGAGCCACCACTGCCCTACCCTTTCAGGCGGGAGGGAGGTCCAGACATGTTTCACACAGCCTTGCTGACCTGTGCCCTCCTCCCCCTGCCTCTCCAACTCTCTTTCCCCCTCTAACCACTGTCCACGGGGCCTGCCTGTCTCCTCTGGACAACTCTTTCACCTGATCCCTGCTGGGCTGCCTGTCTCCTCTGGACAACTCTTTCACCTGATCCCTGCTGGGCCCACGGTGCGTGCCCCACCCCTCACCCTAACCCCAGTCGCGGAACAGCCTGCAGCAGGGGGACGTGGATGGGGCCCAGCGTCTGGGCCGCGTGGCCAAGCTCTTAAGCATCGTGGCGCTGGTAGGGGGGGTCCTCATCATCATCGCCTCCTGCGTCATCAACTTAGGCGGTGAGTGGGGGTCTGGGACAGGCCGGGAGGAATGGAAGGGTTGGCAAGGGCAGTTTTACTAACCCCTGCCCCTGCTCTCTCCTGTCTGTCCTCCCTACTTCTCCTTTGTCTCTCCTTGTCTCTCCCCCCACCGTCTCTCTCTGTCCCTCCCTCTCCTCTCCCACAGTGTATAAGTGAGGGGCTCTGCCCCGCATTCCAAGACCTTTTTTCCTGTTGGGAGCTGCCTTGGGCCCATCCTCCCCTGGGGGGAGCCCAATCGATGGCCCAGGCCCGCACCCATAGGGACCAAGGGAGCCTGAGCGGCCTTGTTTACAGCTTCTTTCCTGCTCCTGCATCCTGCCAGGCTCCTGTGCCAACCGTAGGCCTCCCTTCTCCCCGCACTGTTTCAACCTCCCTGCACTTCTGGAAACCTCCCTGACCTGAACGTCTTCCAAACTCTCTCTGCTCTCAGCCTCCCTGCATCTCTCCCAGCCTCCCTGCACTCCTCCCAACTTCCTGAATTCCCCGCACCTCAGCCCTGGTTGTCCCCCTTTCAACTTTCAGTGTCTTGGCATCTTCCCCCATTCCTCTCTTCTTTCTTCCCTTTATCATCTCTCCTTCCCCCTCCACACCCTCTGCCCCCTTCCTCTTCCTGCCTCCTCTCCCCTCAGCATCCCTTCCTCCCCTCAGGATCCTCTCCTTCTCCCTCCTGCCACCGTTTTCTCTGCAAAAACTCCAGCACTTAGATCAGGCTGGGGGAGGGAAGCGGTGTCACGGGGAGGGCTCCCCAGCCTAGGTTCCGACTATTTTCTGCTGGGACCACCCAGGTCCTGACGCCCCCAGGGCGCCTCTGGGTCGCAGAGCTGGCAAGCCAGGCCTTGTCTGGCGACTTGGGCAGGGTGTCGGGCACGACTGCTGGCTCGCAGCACGCACCTGGGAGGAGGAAGGGGCGCGGCTGTTGAAGCCTTCCGATCAGCCCAAGCTGACCTGCCCCACCTGGGCTTTTTTTTAAACCCGCTCAGCGAGTTTCTTAAATAAGGCGTCGGGGCTGGGGTCATTCCCGTGCTTTGAAACGAAAGAACCCCGAAATAGGACCAAAGCTCCCAGATGCAGGGAGCGAGTGAGGGGCGGGGAGCTCTATAATTATTTTCCAAGAGGACGAGGGAGGTTTGTTGCACGCGACAGTCCGCTAGGGAGGCGGGGACCGAGCTACGACGCTGTTCGGAGTTGGCGGGTTTTGTTTTCTTAAAAAAAAAAAAAAAAAAAGGCGTGGGGAGGGGGAAAAACTAAAAGTCTTAAAAAAAAAAAAAAGGACACATCAAACAGATCCTCCCTTTTTGTATGCCGGATGCTGCATGAGTCTGAAACACCAATAAACGGAGACTGCATGAGACTCGCCTCCAGCCTCAGTTGGTCCTTCACGTCTGTCCGCCGCCGGGGCCCGCGGTACTGCCCCCTTTCGGGCTGAACCTATTGGGTGTATGCGCATGCGCCGTCCCGGTGGCCATCTTTACTGTGGGCCGGAGCCAATTGTGCCCGAGCCTACCTGCGCATGTGCAATCCTCCCCTTGCTTTCCTTTTCCAAGTAGCTTGGGCTCAGAGCGGAGCCTTCCGCGCCGTCTCTGTGCGCCTGCGTACTGTGACCCTGCGCAGCCCGGGAGGCGGGCCTTAGCTCCAGGTGCGTACGGCAGCTGAAGCGGGGAAGTTTGGGGAGAGGGCGCCGGATCCAGATGTGAAGAGGGGCAGTGTGAAGGCGAGAAGAGCGGCTCCGCCCTTCTCCGGCCCAGAAAGTGGTTTCCGCTGGTCCCGGGGAATCTCGGAGTACCGTATCTGGATCCGTGGGGCGGGGTCCTTGGAGGGGACTCAGCGCCCCCTCCTGGGAACCGGCGGTCTCGTCGCTGGGACCGCTGTTGGAGCCTCATTGGTTGGAGACAATCCCTGAACTCCTGGGAAACCCAATCCCTTGGGAGAGTAGAGCGGGAGCCGCCGCCGCCCCCCCTCCCCCCCCCCGCCTCGGCTTAGTACTCCTGCATCTCCTATCATCGCAAGGGCCCCTCCCCTAGTAGCCTATGTCCCTTGTTCGTGGTCATGGAGACATTTCGGCCACCACGGCGGCGCCTCTTTCTGAAGAAGGGGAAGTGACCTCTGGCCTCCAAGCTCTGGCCGTGGAGGATACTGGAGGCTCCTCTGCTTCGGCCAATAAAGCCGAGGAAGAGGGGGAAGGAGGCCGGGAGGAGACCGAGCATGAGGGGTCTGGGGCCGAGGAGGTGCAGGGAGAAGCCCCTAGCGCTGAAGGGGAAGAGCATGCCAAGGGAGACTCCGAAGACTGGTGCGTGCCCTGCAGCGATGAGGAGATGGAGCTCCCCTCGGATGGGCAGGCCTGGATGCCGCCCCCCTCGGAAATCCAGCGGCTCTATGAACTACTGGCAGCCCACGGTACCCTGGAGCTTCAGGCTGAGATCCTGCCCCGCCGGCCACCCACGCCTGAGGCCCAGAGTGAAGAGGAGAGATCCGATGAGGAGCCTGAGGCCAAAGAGGAGGAAGAAGAAAAGTGAGGGCACACCCTTACACCTTGTTCCTGGGGCTTGCTCCCTTGGTGCCAGGAGGAAATTGGGAGGGGAGCTGGGACCCTGGAGCATGGAAAGTGGAGGGATGGAATGGGGAGGGGAGACCCGCAGGCCGGGGTATTTGGGAAGACCACCCTCACCCTTCACTTTCTGTCCACCTGTCCCAGACCGCACATGCCTACAGAATTTGATTTTGACGATGAGCCAATGACACCAAAGGACTCCCTGATTGACCGGAGACGCACCCCAGGTACAGACAAAGGGGGACAGGAAGGGGGAGGGGAAGGTGAAGGACCTCTACTCCCACTGATCTAAAAGGTGACTCCCTAAAAGAGTCCTATGCTTGGTGCTTTGGTTGCTATGCAACTTGTAGCTGTAGGAGAGAGCATTCATCCAGCGGTGCCATCCTAACAGCTTGGATAGACACCCTGTCTTCCTTTAGAAGACTTTCACACATGATTCTGTCATGTTTCCCATTCCTCTTATCTCCATCTCCCTAGAAGTTCAAGTCTTCCTGGCCATTCCTTATTATCTAGATCCTCATTCCTATACTACTGTGTACATCTCCTAATCTGACCTGATTTCACACCCCGTGTGCCTTCCTGGAATTTACTCTGGAGCCATTCTTGATTTCTCTTTTACCCCAACATTCAAGCTAGCAGCAAGTCCTGTTAGCTCCACCTCCACATTTCCAAGCTCGTCTGCTACTTTCACCTTCAACAGCACAGCCTCATCCAAGCCATTATTGCTTTCTTTTCTCTTTTTTTTTTTTTAGAGACAGCAGGCCTGGGCACAGGATGGGGGGGTGCGGGGGACAGGGGAGGCAGAGGGGGAGAGAGAATCTTAAGCAGGTTCCACGCGCAGCGTAGAGCCCAGCTCGAGGCTCAGTCTCAAGACCCTGAGATCGCGACTGGAGCCGAAATCAAGAGTTGGAAGCCCAGCCAACTGAGCCACCCAGGCACCCCAAGCCATCATCTCTTTTGCCTGGATATTTGTGGTGGCTCCTAACTGGTTTCCCTGCTTCCATTCTCAGCAACCAGCATGATCCTTTTAAAATACAAATCATGTCACTACTCTGTTTAAAATCCTCCAGAGGATTCCATTGTTGGGGAAAAGAGCATGTCAAGAGAGAATCCAAACACCACAACTTCCCCTGACTGCCTGGGCCCCCAAGGTTTCCAAAGACATTTATTTCTATTTAAACTAAGAGATCCAAACCCCTCATCATGGCCTCTAAGTCATTTCTTTGACTACATCTTTCCATCTCCCCACCACCCCCCAGCTCTCTATACTTTTCTTTGAACAGACCTCCCTGTTCCTGCCTCAGGGCCTTTGCACTTGCTCTTCCCTTACCTGGGTATCTTTACCCTGGTCTTCACATTACTGGTCCCTTCTCATCGTTCAGACCTTCACTGCTTACCCCATCTGAGGCCCAACCCCAAACCTCAGGGCCTCCGTGACAGAGGCCTGGAAATCTGTATGTTTAATGAGCTCCCCAAATAATTAGTAACATGTGGGCAAGTCTGGTACACAGCGCCTCACTCCCATCCACATTTCTTACCTTCCTTTCCTCCAGGAAGCTCTGCCCGGAGCCAGAAACGGGAGGCCCGCCTCGACAAGGTTCTCTCCGACATGAAGCGACACAAGAAGCTGGAGGAGCAGATCCTTCGTACTGGCAGGGACCTCTTCAGCCTAGACTCAGAGGACCCCAGCCCCACCAGCCCCCCGCTCCGGTCCTCAGGGAGCACTCTCTTCCCCCGGCAGCGGAAATACTGAGCACTGCTGCTGCCTTTAGGGCGCAGAGCATATACCTTCTGGGCCCCCCTTCCCAAGCCCAGGGCGCTGGGACACTGGGCAAGAGCAGAGAGACTCCCAAGCTCCCAACACTGCCCCTTGCCAGAAAGAGAAAGTGTATGTGCCTATATATGCTTTCGGTTGAACATCTCTTTGGAGACCTGGGCTGAATTCTCTGAATCTAAAATAAAAAAATGCCAAGTTATCGTCTCTTAGAGGGTGGGCTGCAGCAGCCCAGACGGTTGCAGAGCGGCGGGATCGATCACAGACACCCAGTTGGGGAAATTGAAATGAAAGCCACATGGGGCAGAGGCGAGCTCAGTCTGCACCTGCCCTCCCCGTCCCAGGCCCTCTGACCCTTCCCAGGCTCATTCCGGCACTGCCCGAGGGCTCTGAGGCGGGAGCTTCCTGAGGGTTGAAGGAGCTGCAGTCCGTTCAGCTGCCGGAGAAGCCGCCCAGAGGAGAAACACCGAGAACCAGCTGCGAGGGCCCTTTAAATGGCCAAGCCCCACCCCTGAGCCTGCCCTGCCGGGAAGTGATCCCTAGGGCTGGGCTACGGAGTTTCCCCCTCCGAGGGGTCTCAGACGGCGGGCACTCTTCCGGGTACTTCGTACTGGTCCCAAAGCCCCCCAAACCCCTGGTGGGGCCTTGTGTCCCCCCAGGCTCTCCGAGCCCCGACCGGCCTTCTAGCACTGCTTGCTTCTGCTGGGGCAGGTAAGACCTCTCGGAGCCTGAGGAGGAAGAAGGTGGGTGGAGGCTTACCTTTGGGAGGTTTTACTTTCCTTGTTGGATTTTTTCCCCCACTGCATTTTGAAGTAAAGGTAGGTCAACTTGTTACCTTGCCTTCACTTCCCGACCCCCCAAAATCTCAGGCCTCTCCACTTCAGGCTCCCACATCAGAAGTAAGGACAGAGGAAACTTGGGGCCATTCAGACTCCGTCCTGGGTCCCTGCCGCCGGCCTCTGCTGCTTCCTCCCCCGGGGCCCCTGGCTCTGGCCTGTTCTCTTGAGCTTTTAGAGTGTGATTCCTGCCCACCCCCAGATCCTTCATCTCTGCCAAATGTTGAGGCTTTACTATTGCCTCACTTAAGGCTATGCCAGCCGTGGCCCTTGCGGACCATGTGGGAAGTGGTTAGCATAGCAATCTTAAGGTAGGCTTGACTTCTAGAAGGTGTGGAGGTTGGTGAGCAAAGTTCTTTTTCTCTTTGGGAGGGTGAAAGGAAGAAATGCAAAACTCCTTTGGGCCCTGCCAGCCTGTGATTGTGAAGATCTTAGGGCTGGCCCTCCAGGAATGAAATCTGGAGGGATGGGGGATGGTGGTTGTGGTAGATGTGCCTGTGCCCCGAGGGGACCTTGGGTTGTGAGGAGAAAGCCGCTGTTACACGGAGTGCCAGCTCAAGTGCTCCCTGGGAGCTCCTGCCTGTTTCCACCCTTGGCATGCAGGGCGCCCAGCCTGACGGGAGGCGGGGGGGGGGGGGGGGGGGGGGGGGGCGTGTGTGTGAAGCTTTCCAGGTGGGGTCGGAGCTGATAGAGTGGATGGCCGAGGAACGGCCTGAGGGGTCCAAGGTAACTCGGGCCTCCTGGTGGGATGGAGGCTGCCCCCCCAAACCCCTCCCCTTGCAGAAAGTGCTCACCTGTGAAATGCCTATCTCCTAGAGAATACCCAGCCCCACCCAGGTCAGAAGTGCGTGTTCTGGGTTTAGAACCTTCCCTTTCTGCCTGAGAAGCCAGGCTACTTCCTGGTTTGAGAGCTCTGCAGACAGGGTAATGGGTGGATTTCTGACCCTGTTCTTTGATCATTGTGTGATCCTGAGTGAAGTTCCTTAACTTCTAGGGTTAGATGGATCAATTAAGGGCACTTAACACAACACCTGGCACAGTTTATGTCCTTGATAAGTGGGAGCTGTTATTTGGGGGCTCTTGCCAAAGATACACGTTCTGGAGTCTCTCCCCCAGAAACTGGTGCAGCGGGTCTGGGCGAGGCCTTGGAATCAGCATGTGCAGGAGCCACACTCTCAGCTGGGTCCTATGATGGAGTGAGTTTAGAAAACGGTCTCGATCGGGGGTTCTGAAGCCTGGTTCCTGGGTCACTTCTCAACTAGGCAATCTTTGCCTTCGATGATGAGCGTTAATTGGCAGCATCCAGGAGGTAGAATGAAGATAGGACAAGCAGCATTCCAAGCTGCCAAAACTGTTCTGTCCCCAGTGAAGCCACCAAGCCCCTCCTCCTCCCACAAGGTAGTTGGACTGGAGCTCAGCGAAGGAAGGAGCTGCTTCCTCTTTCATAGGAAGAAAAGTTCCTAAAGCTTTGCTCTTAAACGTGATTGCTGAGACAAAGCCTCAGAAATGTCCCTTCTAGTCCCCTAAAGCTGGAAATAATTTCCCTAAACTAAGCCAGTGTGTAAACAGCTTCGGTGCAATCCCTGAGTAATGGGACTCTTGCATTCTCCAAACAAAGTGTAGAATGTTTACAATCAGGGAAACTGCAAAGATGAGCCCCTGTTTACGCTGAACGTCATGTACATTGTCCTAAACCTGAACTTGATAGAGGTGATGGTGGCAGGCTGAGTCACCGGCCTCCCCTGCACCTTCCAGCCTGCTCGGGGCAGGGGGCTTGTGTTGGCGAGGGGGCAGGAGGAGAATAACCAAATGCCCTGCCCCTGAGGAGCAGTCTAATCTGAGCTCCTCTTTATTCTCTCTCCTGCCAGCCACCTTTGATCTCCCCTGCACTAGACACATCCTGTGGCCACTAATCTCTTCAAGCCCAGGAAACAGTCACTCTTCTTTCCACTTCTCAGTCTAGGACACTCCGGCTCAGAGCTAGCAAGTGGCCCAAGAGCATGACAGAGCTCATCCTTGCCGGGTATTAGTCAGTGGGAGAGCTTTTAAATATAGCAATGCTCCGGGCGCCTGGTGGCTCAGTCTGTCGAGCATCCAACTCTTTTTTTAAAAAGATATAGTTTTAGAGCGAGAGAGCCTGTGGACATGGGGGAGGGGAAGGAGTAGGGGCAGAGTCTGGGGAGAGAACCCCAGGCAGACTCCGCACTGAGCATTGAGCCCGACGCATTGCCCCATCTCATGACCCTGAGATCGTGACTGGAGCTGAAATCAAGAGTTGGCTGCTTACCTGATGGAGCCCCCCAGGCGCCCCTAGCATCCAACTCATGATCTCAGCTCAGGTCTTGATCTTAGGGTCATGAGGTCAAGCCCTGTGTTGGGCCCCATGCTGGGTGTAGAGCCTGCTGGTGGCTGTGGGGGCAGGGGAGGCAATGCTTCACCCCACCCCACCCCCCTGATGTCAGAATCCCCAGAGATCAGTGGTTTTCAAAGACCTCCAGGTGATTCTCAAGTACAGCCAGGACTGAGAGTGGCTGCTTGAGGCCAGAGCTGCTGGTACTCTAATGTGCGCCCAAATCACTAGGGATCTAGTTAAAATGCTGGCGGATTCAACAGCCCTTGAGTGAGGCCCGAGAATCCCCCTCACTAACAAGCTTCAGGTTAGGCCGACAGTGCTCTCCGCAGACCAGCACACAGTAAGAAATAAGAAAGCTGGTCCCTGGGGCACCTGCTTTTAGAATCACTGTGCCAGGCACTCACATGAGGTTGACCCTGAAGATATGTGACTGGTAGTGACCAAAGAAACTCATGAAGTTTTGCTGTAGTGTTAAGAACCGCCTCTCAACTCGAGGATGAACCCTACTTCTGCTTATAGCTTGTTTTGTTCTCTGCCCCGCCACCCATTACCTTGCTCTTTTCTTCGTGGATGTGGTGCAGTGTCCGAGACTTTGGGCAAGAGTTGACTGGCTCTTGCAGGAGTCTCATGACCCTTGAGGGACGTGTGATCAGGCAACGCTGTGCATGTGCCAGGAAAGCAGATGAGGGGGCAGATCCTGGAAGCAGGCACCAAAGGGAGGCCTGGGTGGATTTGGAGTATGGCGGTCAAACCCAGGTGCTGGGCAGGAACTTCCAAAGGTCAACACAATCCTTGACCGTTGTTTTTGGAGGGTCCTGATATATTGGGAAGAAAATGTTCTGACTGTACACGTCATCTGGTAAACCACAAAAGTCTAAATCTGGGACTTGTCATAAACATGTTGCCTAAGTTGGGTGGTTTCCCTGATTCCCAGGAGAGGCCTTACCTCAAGGCTCCCTTCTGCAGGTGACAAAAGGAAAAGAGCAAAGTCTGTTCCTGGGTGAAGAGCAGGTGGTCTAGGTGGAAGGCACAGCCATAGGGCATGGTGGGTTAAGACAGGGTCCTGGTACTGAAACAAGGCCTTGGCTTTGGAACAAGGCAGAAGCCCAGGCAGATCAGCTGGGAGGCAGACTCTCAGCTGACTCGCTGAGCTAGGCGAGACTCTCAGCCCCGCTGACTGGACCCAGCTGGGGTGACAGATGGTGGAGAGGCCTCAGCCGTAGGGAGTGGGGGATTGTCCAAAAAGGAGTCACTGGACGCTGTTCCTGGGGCCTGCTTCCCAGCCCTGCGTGGCCTTCTAGAGTTCAGATCTTCCCTGGGGGGGCCTCATGGAGCCCTGTCCACCCCTCCATTTATAGCCCTGGCCCTTCCTCTCCCCCATCTGGCTTCCTGGCCAGGCTTCCACCCTGCAGAGAGCTTGGCAGAGGAAGAGCTTGAAAAGGCTTCACTTGGCTGTCAGATGCCCCTTCTTTGCTATTCTTTTAGCCCCACAGCTGGGGTGACAGGAGACCTGCCACCTTTCTGACCAGTCAACAAGGGGGTGGGGGCGGTGGTTAAGGCCAGGTGGCATAGGGAGCCTCTGGTGCTAGGCCACATCCCCCGATTAAGGGAGCTGAGCCTCAGGCTCTTCCTGCCTCAGCAGTAAGCCACACAGTGCTTCTGAAGAGCTGGGCTTTGTTCCAGCTGCTTTATGATGACCTCAGTCCTCATAACTTGGGTAGATGCCCTCTCCGTTCTCAGTTTATAGCCCTGGGAAACGGGTATAGGGAGGGCAACAGAATTGTCTGAGGTTACCCATCCAGTAAAGGATCCTGGGGGCTCTTCAGGGGCTTCATCAGGGAGCAACTTTGGAAGCACAGCTGGGAGGGCCTGGGCGGTAGACCGGAAGGAACAGGAAGGTCCAGGTGAGAGTGGGGACGAGAGTCAAACATTACCTGAACACAACAGAAGGGGGAGCTCTGATGTTAGAAAAGCGACTCCTACAAATTAAGGGAAATTAACTTCACATAAAAAGGAGCCACAGAAAAGTATCAAGGTCAAATCCCATACACAGTTGCAAGAGAGAGCAGAACATTCCTTTGATGTCCAAAAGCGGACCGGGAAAAGAGGTCAAAACTGTAGCCTTTCAAAATGAGGTAAGACATTAAGGTGGGAAATCAGAACGGTAAGCATGGGCAGTCTGGCTGACTCCGGGCCCCTAATCACTGTCCCATGCTGCCCCGGGAGAAGGACGGAACCAGCCATTCCATCGGGATTCTCATCCCGATGGTACCACTAATTTGCTGGGTGGCCCTGAATGATGCAGAGTCCCTGTCTGGGACTCTATCTGGGGTCAACCAGCCTTATTTGGCTACCTTCATCAAAATGTAATACTCCTCGGTTACACTAGTCACATTTCAAGTATTCAGTAGCCACACATGGCCAGCCCAAAGAGCACAGGTTTAGAAGATGTCCATCATTAGAGTTCTGTTGGATGATGCTGAGGTAGAGGATTTGAAGCAGGTGATGTGAGTGCAGCGGCCCAGGTGTAGGACAGCAGGGACAACAGGTGCAGAGTGTGGTAAGCAGGGAAGCTTGTGTCCCATCCAAAGGGAGGAGCTGAGACTTGGCTCTATCCAGTTCTGCTAGGCGGGAGCAGAGGGTGTGGCTTCTCATTCTTCAAGAGAAGCAGCAGTCAGGAGTCTGAAAACTCGTAATTGCTAAACAAAAAAAGAAATTTTACAGATTGTGTAAATGAAGCAAAACTCTTGGGCCTTGCCTCGGTTCTGTAATTTTGTGACTTCTGCCTATTTCTCCTGTGGCAAGCCACTCCCTCCCTGCTTCCCCTTTTCTCACTCAGGTTGGAGGTTGGGTGAATGGTCCAGTAGGGGAGGTGTCCCTCCTTTCTGGTGGTGGCTTCAAAAATGTCTGACTGAAGTCTCAGAGGACAAGGCTTTGAGTCCCCTAGCAAACTTGGTTCCCCTTGTGTGACTCCAAGGGATAGGTTGTCCAAAGTCCAAGGCATGCTGGAGGCAGGGATGGGGTTTAGGTGTGACCTCCTTGAACAGGCCAAGCATGGATCAGAACCACCCAGGATTCAGAAGCAGGTAGGATGGCGGTGGGTGGGATATGTACTCATTTATTCCCTTTCCCTTCCCACCCGACTTACAACTGCAGGAAACCAAAAGTGGCAAGAGACCAGAGAGAACTGGGGAGGAAAGGACGAGACTAATTTGGTGTTTCTAATCCAGCTGATTCTTTGGAGTCCCAGTTCTGCAGGGGATCCCTCCCTTGAGAGGTGGCCCACGTCTGAACAGTATATCCTAGATTGCTTAAAGCGTGCGTGTGCGTGCGTGCAGGGGGAGGTGCAGACAAAGATTGTGCAAATGTTCTTGGGCTGTGGGCTAACATTTCAGTACAGCTGGGGCCTCGGGATCCCCTCAAATAAAGGAGCCTGCGTCCTTGGAGCCAGTTCTCAGCAGGGTCTGGATGGGCTGCGTTGCCCTGAGTGGGGAGAAGAAAGGCAGAGGCCGGCGCGGGATGTTACAGGGCAAAATGACGTGAACTGGAGGAGGAAGGGCCCCTTCCCTCATCCCCGGTCGGGCCTCAGGCTCCTGCCTGCCTTTGCCAGGCCCCCTGTGCTCATCTTGTTGTATCCGCTCCCCACCTGTCTGTCAGCCTGCTGCCCGGGCCACAGGAGTCACCATGGCAACCGAAGAGTCCATCATCCGCATCCCCCCGTACCACTACATCCACGTGCTGGACCAGAACAGCAACGTGTCCCATGTGGAGGTCGGGCCAAAGACTTACATCCGGCAAGACAATGAGAGGTGGGTGCTGGGGGACTGGGCCGTGGGGTGCCTGTTCGTCTGGCTGGCTCGATCGTCCATCTCCTTCCTGCCCCAGGAGGGGTTGGCCGTGGCATGGGTGATGGGGAGCTTTCTCTCCCGTTCAGTGTCCCCCTCAGAAGTGGGAACAGGGGCCCCCTGGGTCCTCACGCTGCTTCTTACCACCCTCCAACAGGGTCCTGTTTGCCCCCTTGCGCATGGTGACTGTCCCTCCACGCCATTACTGCACGGTGGCCAACCCCGTGTCCCGGGACCCTCAGGGCTCTGTGCTGTTCGATGTCACGGGGCAAGTCCGGCTCCGCCACGCTGACCTAGAGATCCGGCTGACCCAGGACCCCTTCCCCCTGTACCCGGGGGAGGTGCTAGAAAAGGTACCTGGCTTGCTTCCTCCATGACCGTTCGTCCTTGTTCCCTGGGCTCTGCACTGCCTTCCCGAGGGAAACCAAGTGGGGCTGTGGGAGGGGGCGGGGGCGACATCTGCTGGATCTCACCAAGGACAGAGTTCTTGCTTCCTCCACCTGCCTCTCACCAACCCCAACCCCCTTCCTCCTCACATGTCCACGACAGACTTGCCCCTCCTCTTGAGAGCTGTCAGCCATCTCCCCACCTGACCTTCCAGGCTCCAGAGCCTGCTAGAAGCTCCTGACCAGTTTGGTGCTAAATGACTTTGCCCAGAGTGAGCATTCCGTTCACTCAAACGGTGCCAGACACTGGTGGGCAGTGCCCACGGTGGTGGACGAGACGAGGCCCGGGCTCTGACGCCGGTGACTGCCCCTCGGGAAGGCATCACAGGCCTGCGCTCCTGGCCGGGCCCTTGTCCGCGTTGCCCTCAGGCCCTGGGCCCGAGCAAGTGGGCATCTGCCTTTATGTCCTTAACGGTTCTGCCTTTACCTCCTCACCAGTTTATACTGGTTTACTCTGGGCGCCTCCACTAACCAGTGCTTCTTGTTCCCAGAAGCCTCCAGGCACCACCCAGGGAGCTTTGAGACCTGCCTGCCCACTAAGTGGCAGCCACCTGGGGAGAGAAGTGTGTGCGTGTGAGATAGAAAGTGCTGACGAGTAATTAGAATGTTAACCCTTGAGGAATCTGAGTGAGGAGCCTCCGGGAATTCTTTGTACTATTCTTGCAACTTCTGTGTAAGTCGGAAACTGTCAAAAGCTAAAAAATCTCCATACCCAGGTCCTCCCACAGATCAGCTCAGCTCAGCCCCCCTCTGGGTGGGGAGCAGTGTGTGTGTCGGGGGGTGGTCATCAGCACCAGTGTCTAAAGCTCCCTAGGATCCCCAGCCCACCGCTGCCCGTTCTCTCACACCCCACATCCTCCAGGCCAAAGGGCAGGGCCTCTCCCTCCTCAGAGACCAATGCCATGGAGACATTCCCTTTTTACTCTGGCCCCTCTCTGCCCACATGGCTTCTTTCCAGGTCTCCACTGAGGTGACCCCTGGCGCTGTCCTCCCTCCTCCTCCCCTTTTGACTCCTGGGAGCCTCACTAATGTCCTTACAATGACCCTGTCCATGACTTGGCTTTCTTGACCTCAACTCTGACCCTTGCCTCTTCCGTTCTGCTTCAGCCCCTCCCAGTGCCCTGTCCACTGAGGACTTGGTTATACTCCCACCTGGCCCACCTTGGAAATTCAACCCCAACCTCCTCACCATCAGCCCCCCTTTCCTGGGTCCTCATGGCCCCTCAGGGCTTTTCATTCTGTCTTCTGTCCCGTCTCTCAGATTCTTCTCTTCCTCGTCTCTTTCCTACTCCAACTGGAGCTAGTCATTTTAACAGTCTCTTGTGTGCAGGACCCGTGGCAAAGCCCGGTCCTGGCTCGGTGTGACCCCCTCACCCGTCCTTTCAGTTCTCAAACTCAGGAGGGGTTTCCTAGCCTTGGGGACAGATCCACCAAGACGACAGGATTACAAGTAGCTGATGGGTTAAGCGGTTCTTTCCAACCCAACCCAAGCCCTGTTCAGTGGTTCTCTTCCTTCCTAACCACTTTCTCTCTACTTCTCTCTGCATGCCTCTAAATATTTATAATTTTCTGCTCTCTCCCTATTTTTTTAAGATTTTATTTATTTGAGAGCGAGCATCCATGAGCAGGGGAGGAGGAGAGGGAGAAGCAGACTCCCCACTAAGCAGGGGGCTCTAGGACAAGGCAGGGGCTCGAGCCCAGGACTCCAGGGTCATGACCTGAGCTGAAGGCAGACACTTAACCAACTGAGCCACCCAGGCGCCCTCTTCCTGTTTTCTATCCTCACTGGAACAAATTTGTTGTATACTTAGAAGTCAAGGCCATCTGGCAGGCTCTGGGTCTGTGTCCCCTTCCCTTACTTGATATCTGTGCTTTTCTCCTCTCTACCTGCTGGAGCCTCCATCAACTGGGCCCTGGAACCTGGCTCATCATTCTGTATCTCTTTTTATTTAAATTTTAATTCCAATGTAATTAACATACAGTATTACATTATATAGTGATTGGACAACTCTATGCATGACTCAGTGCTCATCACAGTAAGTGCACTCTCAATCCCCTTTACCTAATCCCCCCCCACACACACCTCCACTCTGGTGACCATCAGTTTGTTCTCTATAGTTAAGAGTCTGTTTCTTGGTTTGTCTTTTTTTTTTTTTTTTAAGATTTTTTTTTATTTATTTATTTGAGAGAGAGAGAATGAGAGATAGAGAGCACGAGAGGGGAGAGGGTCGAGGGAGAAGCAGACTCCCCGCTGAGCAGGGAGCCCGATGCGGGACTCGATCCCGGGACTCCAGGATCATGACCTGAGCCGAAGGCAGTCGCTTAACCAACTGAGCCACCCAGGCGCCCTCTATCAGTTTCTTAAATTCCACATATAAGTGAAATCATAGGGTATTTGTCTTTCTGACTTGTTTTGCTTAGCATTATACTCTCTAGATCCATCCACATCATTGCAAATGGCAAGATTTCATTATTTTTTATGGCTGAGTAATATTCCATTGTATATATGTACCCCACCTTCTTTATCCTTTCCTTTATTGGTGGACACTTGGGCTGCCTCCATAACTTCGCTGTTACAAATAATGCTGCAATAAACATTGGGGTGCACATATCCTTTCGAATGAGTGTTTTCATATTCTTTGGGTAAATACCCAGTAGTGTGATTACTGGATCTTAGGGCGGTTCTATTTTTAATTTTTTGAGGACCCTCCATACTGTTCTCCAGAGTGGCTGCACCAGTTTGCATTTTCCCACCAACAATGCACGAGAGTTCCTTTTTCTCTACATCGTTGCCGACACGTATTGTTTCTTGTGTTTTTGACTTTAGCCATTCTGACAGGTGTGAAGTGATATCTCATTGTGGTTTTGATTTGTATTTCCCTGATGATGGATGTTGAGAATCTTTTCATGTGTCTTTTGGCCATCTGGATGTCTTTGGAGAAATGTCTGTTCATGTCTTCTGCCCATTTTTAATTGGATTACTTTTTGGTGTTGAGTTGTATAAACTCTTTATGTATTTTGGATGTCGGATATGTCATTTGCAAACATCTTCTCCCATTCTGTAGGTTGTGTTTTAGTCATGTTGGTTGTTTTCTTCACTATGCAGAGGCTTTTTATTTTGATGTAGTCCCGATAGGTTAGTTTTGCTTTCTTCTCTTGTCTCAGGAGATATATCTAGAAAAATGTTGCTACAGCCAATGTCAGAGATATTACTGTCTGTGCTCTCTTCTAGGGTTGTTATGGTTTCAGGTCTCACATTTAGTTCCTTAATCCATTTTTGAGTTAATTTTTGTGTAAGAAAGTGGCGCAGTTTCATTCTTTTGCATGTAGCTGTCCAGTTTTCCCAACACCGTCTGTTGAAAAGACTTTTTCCCATTGCATGTTCTTGCCTCCTTTGTCGAAGATTAATTGACCGTATAATTATGGCTTTATTTCCGGGCTCTCTATTCTGTATCATTGATCTACGTGTCTATTTTGGTGCCGGTACCATGCGATTCTGATCACTACAGCTCTTACAAGAGCTGGGCTCCATCCCAGGACCCTGAGATCCTGACCTAAGCCAAAGCCAGATGCTTAACCGACTGAGCCACCCAGGTGCCCCTGCCTGTGTAGTTTGAATGAACTTCTGCACGCTGGTGCATAAGTCTTATTTGTCATACGTAATCCCATATGATGTACGCAAGCTCAGCCATTCTCCTCTTGAGTTTCTTTTAGGGTGTTTCCAATTTATAAGGGAAAACAGTTTTGCCACAAATGTACTTGTCTGTGTGTCCTGGTGCATGCTAAGGTTTGCTGCTTTTCAGGAGTAGAAAATATTGGGGGGCCTGGCTGGCTCTCAGCCAGTATGACTTGACTTTGATCTCAGGGTCAAGAGTTCAAGCCCTTCATTGGGCATGGAGCCTACTTAAAATTTAAAAACAAAAAAACAAAAAAACTTTTTTTTTTTTTTTTTATTGGACAGAGCACAAGCAGTGGGGAAGGCAGAGGGAGAGGGAGAAGCAGGCTCTCAGCTGAGTGAGGAGCCCGATGCAGGGCTTGGTCCCAGGACCCTGAGATCACGACCTGAGCTGAAGGCAGATGCTTAACGACTGAGCCACCCAGGTGCCCCAAAAGTAGAAACTCTTAAGAATTGCTGGATCCCAGGATATGCACACTAAATTTAAAAGTATGAACCTTTATGAGTGGCCCTGTGAATTCGATTTCTAGTTTTGTACTGCGTTTTCTTTCCTTTCTTACGTACTCTTTGATAACCCTTTACTTGATGTCCTCTACCCCATTTCCTCATAAGCCCTTGCATCTGGCCCCCACCCACCCCCCTCCACTGAGCTCGCTTTGGCAAAGCCCCAAGGCCTCCTAACTGCAGCCCCTGTGGACATTCTGTGTCTCGTGGGCCTTCTTAGCCACAACTACTGTCGACCCGCCCTCTTATTAAAACTTGTCTTTTTTCTCCCACCGCGCCCCTGCTAAAACTTGTCTTCCTGTTTCACTCTGTGGATGTCTCTTTCCATCTTCTTAGATGTCTCACCCTCTTCCCCTCTCCCCTCTGCCTTCAGATTCTGTCCTGAACCTCCTGCATGCCCTTCCGTGCTCTCGTGCCCTTAAGCGCTCTGTCGAGGTTGGAGCCACCTAGCTCAGTACCATCACTGGGAGCTGCCAAGTCCCTAGAGCCCCTAGCTGCCTGTAGAAAGCCCTCTCCTGGGCATCGCACAGCCGCCTCCTCCTGGACGTGCAAACCTGCTACTTTCCCTTCCCCCTGGAACTGTTCTTCTCCCACATTCCCAATTGCACATGATACTGCTGGGTGCCTAGTCACCCGAGCTGGAAGCCTGCAGTGATGCAGGGGACGAACTGGAAGGAGACAAAAGTGGCAGGTGGAGACCAGTTAGATCTTTCCATCATTCAGGTGAGAGATATTGGCAGCTCAGACGAGGGAAATGGCCATGATAGAAAAAGGCAGAGCTTGCTTTTGATGGAACAGGTAGCAAGTGACGCTAGAGTAGATGTGGGAGGTGACAAACCCGCTGGCCTACATGTTCCTTCCAGAACACGTACCATTTCCTCCTCCTCCCACACCTCTGTATCAGAAGCCAACTCTTCTTCTGAGCCCCAGCTCAAATGCCACTTCCAGGGGGACTTTTCTAACTTCCTTTGAGCTTTTGCAGCCTCTCTGCCTCCCACCCCCCGCACCCCCGACACTGTCCACAGTCTGCTTGCAGAGAAGGGTCTGTATCTGTCTTGTCACCTGCTGGAACTTGCAATCCACGAAGCTGGGGCAAGCCTGCCCCTGCCACAGCCAGCTGGGTGCTGTGTACATTGAAGGCGCACAAGGAAGGGCTTGCCTGCCCAGTGAGCCTCCAACCCCGTGTGTGGTCAGCGGGGAGAGTGGGGTTACCTGACCTTCTCCACCCCAGGCCACTAAGAGTGGCAGGCAGCCTTCACCAAGACTGGGGTTCCAGTCCTGATCCCGTTCTTACTTGTTGTGGGACCTCGGGCACGTCTCTTAGCCTCTGTGAGGCTCTCTTTGCTTGCTCTCCTGCCTCCCTCAGACCAAAGACCAAGTGAAGTCCTACTCATAGAAACATTTCTACAGACTTCTAAAAGGTTTGGGTACTTGTTGCCAGGTGCCCCTTCCCGATGAAGGGAGATGTGATGGCTGCCGTCCAACGGCTGTCTTGTGACCATGAAGCAACCCTGACAACCACACCACGTGCCCAGAGCGTGCCTCTTAGAGCTGTTCAAACTTCCCACTTCTTACAGTTTGTAGAGGGCCCTCGTGCACACGAGGCCTTGAGGCGTTTCCCCGCCCAGATTTGTAGTTCAGAACCAATTCTAAGCACTTTCTCCAGAGCAATGTGTGTCCTTGGCTCATTGGCAGTGCGTCCACTTGCTTTCTCAACGATCTTCGTTCTTCAGACCAGATGGCTTTGGGACCACCCCTACCTTGTACATTCCACTTGGGGGCTTATCTGGGGACATGGGAAGGTTGCTGCTGTAGCCTCTGACCTCCAAGGTATCGGGTTTGACTCCTGGGGTCACAGTACTGAATGTCCCATGGCCTCCCTTCTCCCCCTGTTAGGACATCACCCCCCTGCAGGTGGTTCTGCCCAACACTGCCCTCCATCTTAAGGCGTTGCTGGATTATGAGGATAAGAACGGAGACAAGGTGGTAGCAGGAGATGAGTGGCTATTTGAAGGGCCTGGTAAGTTCCTTGCATTGGCCGGAGTCCAGGTCCAAGACTCCCTGCCTTTCTATTACAGCTTTGATAACCTGCTGGTCTTCAACCTTTGCCTCCCCTTCCCTTCCCAGGCACCTATATCCCCCGGAAGGAGGTGGAGGTCTTGGAGATCATTCAGGCTACAGTCATCAAGCAGAACCAGGCCCTGCGGCTGAGGGCCCGCAAGGAGTGCTGGGACCGGGAGGGCAAGGAGAGGGTGACAGGTGGGGTCGATGAGGGGTGCTGATGGGGGTGGGCGGGCCGTGCCTTGCCTGCAGGGGTGGGGATGGCCATTTGCAGCCTGAGAGGAAGTGCTTCCCTGGTATCTCTTAGAAGCTTCTGGGGGCCGCCCACGGCTGCTTTCCCCACCCCAGCTTCATGCCAGCTGTACCCTGACCCTGTGATCATGAACACGCTGACATGGCTTTACCGGGGGTGGGGGATGGGCAGCAGTCATGTCTGCTTCTAGATCAACAACGCACGTGTTCGTATACAACTAGCAATTGTATTTGGCCCGTGTGATGTTCAGTCTGTTCCAGGTGTGGTTCAAAATGCTTTACAAATGGGAACTCACTGAGTCCCCGAACAACCTCGGGGCCCTGCAATTCCCGTTCTCCATATGACCTCACTGAGGCACGGAAGTGAGGTTACTTGCCGGGGGTTAAGGCGAGCAAGGGCCAGGCTGTGGCCAGGCACTCTTGCTTCTCCAAGAAAGTAGACCGTATCTCCAACTCTCTTAGAGGCAGTTCTGCCAGTTTCAGGGGAAGGGAAAAAGTTGGTCTTTGGAGCTCAGAGAAGGCGTGGCAGCAGCTTGGGCCCTTGGACGGCTTTCCTTATTGTCCTGGGTAGGGGTTGGTTTTCCTCTGGCCTCAGAAAAAAATTAATATCTGCCCTGTCAGGCCCTGGAGCCTGAGGGGGTGGAATCTCACCTGCAGAGCCCGGCGGGTGCCCTGCTGTCTAGGCTGGGAGCAGGCTGGGTGCCCTTTGACCCTCCCCTCTCCACCCTTGGCCCAGGAGAAGAATGGCTGGTCCGCGCCGTGGGCGCATATCTCCCAGCAGTGTTCGAGGAGGTTCTGGATTTGGTGGATGCTGTGATCCTCACAGAAAAGGTCTGTGCTCTTGGGGGTGGAGGGACCCTGGAGGAGGCCTCACTCCTAGTGGCAGAGACCGTGAAAGTAGAGGAGAAGCAATATTTCTGGGGCCACTAACAGAAAATTGTGGAGGTCAGCTCCCTGAGGAGTCTCCTGGGTCCTCTGAGAGGATTCCAAAGTCCTCCTGGGCTGGTAGAGACTGACATCCCGGCCCGGGAGCACTCAGTGGCCAGTGGGGCCCCCAGGTCCCCTGGGGAAATTGGAGGTCAGTTTCCTCAAATGCCCCGACATCTCGTCCCACAGACGGCCCTGCACCTCCGGGCTCGGCAGAACTTTCGAGACTTGAGAGGCGTGAGCCGCCGCACCGGGGAGGAGTGGCTGGTGACCGTGCAGGACACGGAGGCCCATGTGCCAGATGTCTGTGAGGAGGTGCTGGGGATTGTGCCCATCACCACCTTGGGCCCCCACAACTACTGTGTGATTCTCGACCCGGTCGGACCGGATGGCAAGAACCAGCTGGGGCAAAAGCGTGTGGTCAAGGTAAATACCTCCAGCTCTCGGGGGAGGCTGAATGCCCTGGAGGGGCGTGCGGCCCTGGGACCACTCCCTTCCCTCCTCGCACCCCAGGTACACATTTAGAAGCCTCAAGCTTGTTCTGGTTCCCTCTGGGACTTTGCACACCTAGTTCTGTCTTTTGTGTCACTGTCCTGTTGATCTCCCTGAGGCCCCCAACTTCAGTTTACACACGGTCTCTTCTGGGAGCACCTCTCGGGCCCTGTCCATGCCTGCCGTCCGGGAACCTTTGTCCTCCTCCTGCACAAAACAAACGTCTTGGTTTACCCTTCTCGCCACCCCTGTCTCACCCTTCTCCTAATGACGCACTGGCCTGTCGGGGATTGGCACACTTTGCTGTGGAGGACCGTAGATATTTCAGGCTTCATGAGCGGTGTGTTTCTCTTAAGACCACTCAACTGTGCCGTTGGAGCGAAAGCCTAGACAGCTTGTACATGAACGAGTGCCTCTGTGTTCCTGTAACATTTTGCTTCCATCTGTCGGCGGATGAATGGCTAACAAATCGTGGCCTGTCCACACAATGGAGTATCCTTCAGCTGTAAAAAGAAACGAACGCGTACTGATGCTCGTGTACGAATGATCGTGTACTAACACCTGCTGCAGCATGGATCAACAAATACTGTGCTAAGCAAAAGAGGCCACGCATAAAGGACCACATATTGCACAATTCCATTTATATAAAATGTCCCAGATGGGTAAATCCATAGCGATAGAATATAGATGAGTGGTTACAGTTGAGTGGGGATGGACGGACATTAGCTGCTGTTTAGTATGGGGTTTTTCAGGTAATGAAAATGCCCTGAGGTTGGATCATAGTGACGACTGGACAACTCTGTGGATAGCCCAAAACAACTGACCTGTATACCTTATTTATTTACTTATTTTTAAGATTTTATTTTTAAGTAACCTCTACACCCAACATGGGGCTCGAACTCAAACCCCAGATCGAGAGTTGCAGGCTCCACTGACTGAACCAGCCTGGCACCTCTGAATTGTATACTTTATTTTTTTTTTTTTTTAAGATTTTATTTATTTGTCAGCACAAGCAGGGGGAGCAGCAGGCAGAGGGAGAAGCAGGCTCCCCGCTGAGCAGGGAGCCCGATGCGGGACTCGATCCCAGGATCCTGAGATCATGACCTGAGCCGAAGGGCAGACTCTTAACTGACTGAGCCACCCAGGCTTCCATACTTTAATTTTTAACTTCTTTTTTTAAAGATTTTATTTATTTGAGGGCGCCTGGGTGGCTCAGTTGGTTAAGTGACTGCCTTCGGCTCAGGTCATGATCCTGGAGTCCCGGGATCGAGTCCCACATCGGGCTCCCTGCTCAGCAGGGAGTCTGCTTCTCCCTCTGACCCTCTTCCCTCTCGTGCTCTCTATCTCTCATTCTCTCTCTCTCAAATAAATAAATAAAAATCTTTAAAAAAAAAAAAAAAAAGATTTTATTTATTTGAAAGAGAGAGAGAGCATGAGCGGTGGGGGGGAGGGGCGGAGAGAGAGGGACAAGCAGACTCCCCTCTGAGCAGGGAGCCTGATGTGGGACTTGATTCCAGAGCCGAGGGCAGACGCTTAACCGACTGAGCCACCCAGATACTCCTGAATTGTATACTTTATTTTTTTCCCTTTTTAAAAATTTAAATTCAATTAACATATAATGTATTACTGGTTTCAGAAGTAGAGGTCAGTGATTTGAATTGTATACTTTAAATGAACAAATTTTATGGCATATAGATTATATCTCAAACATTTAGTTAAAAAAGACAGATTTGGCCCAACGATGGAGTCTGCCAATGTCCAGACTACACCATTCTAAGAAAACAAGGCCTGGGAGAAACAGCAACAGAACGTTCTTTCTTAATCCTTGAGCCTGTGAGGGTCCCGGTCATGACCGTGTACAGACTTCATCAAGGGCAGGCTCGACCAGATGAGGTCTGTAGGCATTTGTAGAGAGCCTCCTGGTCCAGACGACGCCTCACTGCATTACAGTGGGAATGTGGGCTCCTGTTGTCAGCACAAGCCTGTGGCCGCAGGAGGTGCTGTCAGGGGCACAATCCTGGGTGGCGACCGCTCCTAACCCCGTGTCTCTCCACCAGGGCGAGAAGTCCTTTTTCCTCCAGCCTGGAGAGCGACTGGAACGAGGCATCCAGGATGTATATGTGCTGTCAGAGCATCAGGGACTGCTGCTGAGGGCCCTGCAGCCCCTGGAGGAGGGAGAAGAAGGAGAGAAGGTCTCCCACCAGGCTGGGGACCGCTGGCTCATCCGCGGACCCCTGGAGTACGTGCCCTCTGCCAAGGTGGAGGTGGTGGAGGAGCGTCAGGCCATCCCTCTGGATGAGAATGAGGGCATCTACGTGCAGGATGTCAAGACTGGAAGGGTAATGGCTGAGGGATGGGCACCATCACCGCAGTGTGGCCACGTGGTGGCTTGCGTGGGGCCGACGGGGAGAGGTGCATGGTGGAGACAGGGGAGGGGACTTCAACAGCCTTGATGGTGGCATCTGAGCTGGCCGGCTGCTGGTATGAGGGCATTCTGTGGAGTATTTGCCTTCCTTTTCTCTTTCTTTTTAGAACAGGGAGTGGCGGAGGGAGAGGGGGAGAGAGAATCTTAAGCAGTCCCCACCCAGTGCAGAGCCCATCGCAGGGCTCGATCTCACGACCTGAGATCATGACCTGAGCCAAAGTCAAGAGTCAGATGCTTAGCCGACTGAGCCACCCAGGCACCCCATTAAACAGCTCACTTTAAAATTGAGAAACCACCGAGGGCAAAGATGAGCCAGGTTTTAGGATGGGGGCCTCTGGCCCGAGGATAAAGGTCTGACTAGGGAGTGGCCTAGGAACGGCAAGAATCAACCTCCTCTCCCATGCGTTTATCCTGGTGGAATCCTTCCTCTTTGCCCCCTCATCTGAAGCCTTGACCTTGGTTTGACCTAGGACCACATCTCTGACCTCTTTAAGAATCCTACCAAGAAGTAGGGCTTGGAATCCTAGGAAATGTTAGTGGACATTACCTATTTCCTAGGATCGACTGCCTCTGTCCCTAGGATGCCCTTCAAGTTGCCCCAAGAAGGAAAATTCCAGAAGAAATATGATCGAACCCTTAATTAACCACATGCCAGGTTCTCTGCACTAGACACAGGAGAGGTCCTTTATTCCTCAACCCTGGGAGGTAGCCGGCAGCGGGTCCATTCTGCGGACATGGACCTAACGCACGGCTGTTTGCCCCAGATGACCGAGCCAGCAGACGGTGCATCCGAGCGCAGCCCCGTTCCAGAGACCGAGCCCAGCCAAGTGCTCTACTGTTCCCCACCCCACCCCCCGCCCCCAGGATAGCAGCCCCTGTTTCGGGATAGCTGGCTGGGTCCTTCTCCCTTTTACCTTCCCAGGTGACGTCCCCTGTCATCCTCTCTCAAGGTACGTGCTGTGATTGGAAGCACCTACATGCTGACCCAGGACGAAGTCCTGTGGGAGAAAGAGCTGCCTCCAGGGGTGGAGGAGCTGCTGAACAAGGGGCAGGACCCCCTGGCAGACAGGGGCGAGAGGGAGACATCCAAGACCCCTCAGCCCGCCACTGTCCGGAACAAGACCCGTGTGGTCAGCTACCGGGTCCCTCACAACGCAGCCGTGCAGGTGTATGACTACCGGGAGAAGGAAGCTCGGTGAGTGGCCTGTGTGTGTGTGGGGGTGGGGTCCCGAGGTGGGACAGGTGACTGTTGGGGGTGGGGTCCCGAGGTGGGACAGGTGACTGTCGGGGGGTGGGGTCCCGAGGTGGGACAGGTGACTGTCGGGGAGGGGGGGTCCCGAGGTGGGACAGGTGACTGTCGGGGAGGGGGGTCCCGAGGTGGGACAGGTGACTGTCGGGGAGGGGGGTCCCGAGGTGGGACAGGTGACTGTCGGGAAGGGGGGGTCCCGAGGTGGGACAGGTGACTGTCAGGGGTGGGGCGAGCGAGGTTGGGGGGGGGTGAGAGGCCAGCTCTGCTGGGGGCGGCGAGCTGGGAGGGGCCAGTGGGGGTTGAGGTGGGACAGGTGCCTGGGGGAGATGAGGGGCTCTCCATGTGTCTGACTCCCGGCTCCCTCTGCAGTGTGGTCTTTGGGCCCGAGCTGGTGTCACTGGGTCCTGAAGAGCAGTTCACCGTGTTGTCCCTCTCGGCCGGGAGGCCCAAGCGTCCCCACGCTCGCCGTGCGCTCTGCCTGCTGCTCGGGCCTGACTTCTTCACAGATGTCATCACCATCGAAACCGCGGACCATGCCAGGCTGCAGCTGCAGCTCGCCTACAACTGGTGAGGGGTGGGGAGGGACCGCAAGGACGGACGCTGCCTGCCACCGTGCTGGGCCCGTCGTGGGGGCAGGATGCCCGACTCTGCCATAGCCAAGGAGGAAAGCCAGTCTGATGCCCAAAGAGGGGGGTGACAGGAAGGTGCAGACACCCCTGCTGGGAGCAGGATTTGGGGGACATGGCTGGAGGAAACCCCCAGCTAAACTCAGCATGTGTCCAGCCAACCACATAAGGGCAAGGTTCTACAAACGTCGGCCAGACCCGCCCCGTCGGAGTGGGCACGTGTGGGCACGTGTCACCGGCACGCGCTCCGGGGCTCGCTGCCTGGGTCCCGGCCCTGCCGTTTGCTAGCTGTGCACCTGGGCAAGCGACTCGGTGCTTTCCTCAGTTTCCCAATATGTAAAATGAGAACAGCAACCGTCCACCTCCCAGGGCTCCCAGGGCTGTTGAAAGGGCACGGTGAGGTTATAGCAGTGCCCTGCACGTAGTTAGAGCTGGAGTGGAAGCTAGGCTCCACCTCAGCCACCTCTTGGCCGAGTGACCAGGACTATGACAGAGGCAGATGGGCGCGGACATTTCGGGTGCACGACAGCTAAGGGCATAGGCCATGGAGCCACGCTGCCTGCCACATATCACGTGACTTTGGGTCTGTCCCTTCACCTCCCTGGGCCTCTATTTCCTCGTCTGTGAGAGGGGATAACGCTCATCCCCACCTCCCAGGGTGGCTGAGAGAATTAAATGGGACCTCACCTGGGTGCTTGGTGGGGAGTAATTCTCACTCTCTGTTGAGAGAGACCCTGGCCGGTCACGGAGGGTGGGCGTCCGAGTCCTTTTCCGAGACGACAGAGTTGCTGTGTCCTGGAGGAAAATGGCTTCCCTGTTCTGGGCCTCGCTGCTCACAGGCACTTCGATGTAAGTGACCGGAAGGACCCTAAAGAGACAGCCAAGCTCTTCTCGGTGCCGGACTTCGTGGGTGATGCCTGCAAGGCCATCGCGTCCCGGGTGCGGGGGGCCGTGGCCTCCGTCACCTTCGATGACTTCCACAAGAACTCCGCCCGCATCATTCGCATGGCTGTCTTTGGCTTTGAGACCCTGGAAACCAAGGGGCCAGACAGCAGGGCCCTGCCCCAGCCCCGGGACCGGGCCATCTTCCCCCAAAACGGACTGGTGGTCAGCAGCGTGGACGTGCAGTCGGTGGAGCCCGTGGACCAGAGGACCCGGGATGCCCTCCAGCGCAGTGTCCAGCTGGCCATCGAGATCACCACCAACTCCCAGGAGGCAGCTGCTAAGTAAGTGAGGCCTGGGGAGGGGGCGGCGCTGCCCATGATGCCCACCGTGGGCCAAACCTCTCCACAGTCCCTCTCTCAGCCCACTGCCGGGACCTGGGTGACCTGGCATCCCCCCACGGTCGCCTGCTCTCTCCCTTAGCAGATAGTGTGGTCCCTTTAAAGGACGACCATGTGCCATCCTGTGCTAGAACCCAAACTCGCTTCTGTGGCCTTCCAGGCACCCAGGGGTCCAGCCCTGCCACCCCCACCTCACCTTCCAGCCTCTCGCCAGGCTCACGTGCTCCGATCCCACCAGCTCCTTTCTGCCCCTCGTTGGCACAGCTGGGTTCCCACCGTAGGGCCGTCTGCCCTGGCTCTTCCCTCTGCCCAGAATGCTCTTCCCCTAGGGTATTCTCCTCCTCTGGCCTCAGCCTGAAGCTCCTTGCAGAGCCCCTTCCTGCCCCAACTGAAACCGAGCCCAATGCTCAGCCATGCTGTCCCTTCACCCATTCTCGGGGAGCTTGTCACTGTCAGAAATCAACCGTGTTCATTTGTTTCTCCTGACTGGAAGGCCAGTTATGTGAAAGCAGGGGCCTTGGTCATGGCCGCGTCCCCGCCCACGCCGAGAGTCGCACCAGGCTTGCCGCGTGCGCGCACCCTTCTGCTTCCCTTTGTGGGTTGAGTGCCGCCCGCGGGCGCCCAGCAGATGGGTGGGCCCTGCCCTTGTTGGAGTTCCTGCTGGAGTTCTGACCCCACACCAGCATCTTCCTGTCCCCTGTCCCCTGTTCCATCCAGGCACGAGGCTCAGAGGCTTGAGCAAGAAGCCCGCGGCCGGCTTGAGAGGCAGAAGATCTTGGACCAGTCCGAAGCTGAAAAAGCTCGCAGGGAACTCTTGGAGCTGGAGGCTCTGAGGTGGGTTGAGAACCAGAGGAAAAGAGCGCCAGGCCTCAGAAAAATCGTGGGTGGAGGGAGTGGGGCGCGCATGACACCTGCTGCGGCATTAGCCGGGGCGTTGGGGGGGGCGGGCAGAGGGAGAAAGGCTTTCTCCTGGGTGTCCCCTGACTGTCCCCCACCACCCCCCAGCACCGCCGTGGAGAGCACGGGGACTGCCAAGGCGGAGGCCGAGTCCCGTGCAGAGGCCCTGCGCATCGAGGGAGAAGGCTCCGTTCTGCAGGCCAAGCTGAAAGCAGAGGCCTTGGCCATTGAGACGGTGAGTCAAGGGGTGATGCCTGTGGGAGGGCGGGGCCTTGGGGTCTGGAAGAGGCCCCATCACTGCAGTCCCTGAGGATGTGTAGGATGCCAGGTATCTGAATGTAAAGCCCTAATTATTTATTTGGAGAAAGTGGGAGTGGGGGGAGGGGGAGAAGGGCAGAGGGAGAGAATGAATCTTTTTTTCTCCCCATTTAAAAAAAATTTTTATTTAAATTCAATTAACATATTATTTCAGGGGTATAGGTCTGTGATTCCTCAGTCTTATATAACGCCCAGAGCTCTCCACAACCCATACCCTTCTCAGTGTCCATCGCCAGTTACCCCATCCCTCCACCTTCATCCCCTCCAGCAACCCTCAGTTTGTTTCCCAAGATTAAGAGTGTCTTTTGGTTTGTCTCCCTCTCTGGTTTTGTTTTCATCTTTTCCTCTCTTCCCCTGTGATCCTCTGCCTTGTTTCTTAAATCCCACATATCAGTGAGATCGTGTGATAATTGTCTTTCTCTGATTGACTTATTTCACTTAGCATAACACCCTCTGGTTCCCTTCACAGAGAGAGAGACTCTTAAGCAGGCTCCATGCACAGCTGGGAGCCCCACACAGGGCTTGATCTCACAACCCAGATATCATGACCTGAGCTGAAATCAAGAGTCAGATGCTTAACCAACTGAGGCACCCAGGCGCCCCTGTAAAGCCCTACTTAAATACTTTGTGGTTTATAAATTCCTTTGCCCTGTATCTATTCACTTAATAATCTTCTACCACCTCCCCCCAGGCGGGTATTATGACCTCCATCCTGTGTGTGATATTCGTGCAAATGTTGGCGGCTTTGTGCTAACTATCGTATTGTCTTACGCACATGGTCTTATTTAATGCTTGAAATCCCACTAAGGGGGTAAGTATTATCTCCGGATGACAGCTGAGGAAACCAAGGCTTAGATTAAGGACTCCCACAGGTCACTAGCTTAAAAGGTAGCCCCGCCAGGATCCACAGCCAATTGACTAGCAGTTTGCAATTCCATGCCTTGGGCCTCTGTTCCCTCAGGCCTGCTGGCTAGGGGGACTTGCTGGGCAGTTCCCAGGGGCCACACAAAGGAAAGAATGCTGCGTGTTCCCCTCTTCCAGGAGGCTGAGCTCCAGCGGGTACAGAAAGTGCGAGAGCTAGAACTGGTGTACGCCCGGGCCCAGCTGGAGCTGGAGGTGAGCAAGGCCCAGCAGCTGGCTGAGGTGGAGGTGAAGAAGTTCAAGCAGATGACAGAAGCCCTGGGCCCCAGTACCATCAGGGACCTCGCAGTGGCGGGCCCAGAGATGCAGGTGAGAGTGGGGAGGGTGCAGGGGAGTGTGTATGTCTTGGGACCATACTTGCAACCAGGAAGGCAGCACTGGGGGGTGGCAGATGTACCTGGAGTGATGTTGGGGGCAGAGGGGTGAGGGGAGGTGGAGATGGGACTGTCCTGTATCCCGTGTCCGGTGTCCTCTGTCGGGCACTGCACTAGCTTCAGCAGGGAGCTGCAGCCCCCGGGGCGGATGGTAAGCAGCTGGGCCACCAGTCTGGCCAGTGCTTTGAAGGAAGTGGCTTAGGGTGATGCCGGGTGGCTTAGGGAGAGCCACTCTGAGGAGGGGCTACTTGAGGTCGATGTAGAGTTGACAGGAGCTTCCTGGGAGAGGGTCCAAGGGCCCAGACACAGAGAACAAAACTCAGTGTGCTCAGGCACAGAAAGGACTGGATGGCCGCAACCTAGGGTGGCACGGTGAGCGGATGGAGGCAGGACAGGGCAGCCGGGCCTCCAGGCATCCTGCGCCCTGGCGAAACCTTCAGGCTCCCCTCGTGCTCCTTGCTTGTTACCCCTGATTCCCCCGGTAAGGACAGCTTGTGTGGCAGCTGCAGTGGCAGATCCATGCGGATGGTGGCCTAGGAGCCAAGAGAAAGGGACAAGGGCCTGACTCTACCTTCTCGCTCCCCTCTTGCTCTTCCAGGTAAAACTGCTCCAGAGCCTGGGCCTGAAATCAACCCTCATCACCGATGGCTCCACTCCCATCAACCTCTTCAACACAGCCTTAGGTCTGCTGGGGCTTGGGTCTGAGGCCCTGCACCCGGCCCAGAAGGCGACCGGCGTGCCGGGCCCCCGGGAGGGCTTGCTTCTCCAGTCCGCTCCCGCCCCTCAGGCCCCTGGGGGCAACCATGTCATGCCTTAGCTCCCTGCTGCACTCATGAATAAAACACTTCTGGGCATTGAAGCAACTGGGGGTCTGCATCACAGGGGAGCTTAAGGGATAACCCTGAAATCTCAAGGTAGCTACTAGAGACTGTCCTGTGTTGGCTGGGGAGGAAACTGAGGCAGGGAGAAGAACTCCCTGAAGTCACACTGCTAGGAATGTGACCCCACAGTCTTAATGGCCAGACTGTCTTTTGGCAGTCAGTCCTCTCGGACCCCAGGCTGGGAGAGGACACCCCAGGGGAGAGAATGGCGCCTGCCTAGCCGCCACCCCCCCAATAGCTCCTGCACTGGCAGCATCTCTTCTCGCTGCTACGTCCTCCAGCAGCCTGCCCTCCCCACCCACCCCTGCAGCATCGCCCCCTGCTCCCCGCCCCCCAGCACTTGGGAGGCTGCCTGTGGCGCCACCTGCTGGTCACACTGCACACCCGGCGGACCTGAGCACTTGTCCTTCCGCGGGAACTGGAGCGCGTCCCTGGGCTTGCGGCTTGGGCTCTGCGGGAGCAGACGGAGGGAGGCGTCCCCACAACCAGGGCAGAGCCCTTTCTTGGGGAACGATCCGGGCAGGATCAAATGCTCCTCCACAAGAGGAGGCTGCATGGATGCTTTGTGTTGGGGTCTTACTCCTCTTCCTGCACCGAGGCTGACCCCACCAGCCCCGTCTCGCTCTGAGTTGCACTGCCTTCATGTGCCAGAGGCTTGGCTCCACTCAGGGCCCGCTGGAGGCTGACGGGCTGACTGCGGAGCCCGCAGCACTTGGTGGGGCTGGCTCTGGGTTGAACAAACAGGCAAGGGAGTCAGCCTGGCCTGCCCTGCTTCCGACTGACTGTCCTGCATCTTCCCTTGAGAAGTAATTAACGTGTGCAGGTACCAGATGCTCATGGCCAAGGGCCTCTGGGGATAGCAGACAGCAAGCAAGGTTGTCCTGGGTGGGCATGTTCCTTCCCGAGGCTGTCCTTTGACCTTGCCCCAACTAATAATCATCCCACCTCTGAAACGTGGGCCCCTGCTGCCTCCCCTTCCCAAACCATTCCTCCAACTCAAGGCTTCAGTGACCTTGACCCCAACCACCCTCTCAACATTGACACCCACCCTTTCAGTTCAGTCTTGCCCTGTGTTCCAGGTGATTGACCAAAAACCTCCCTCCTTAACTCCACCTCTCCCCTTCCCCCCACCCCCCGGGGTGCCTAGCCCCTCCCTTCTTAAACCAACTACCGCCCTCTCGGTCCGCCCTGGACCAGTTGCGTGTTGCTGGGGGAGGTACAACCCACATGCTGACTTGATTCCATTTTAAACTCACGGCAACACATCTCAAGGGAGACCTAGGGCCTCTGACTCTGCTTCTCCTGCTCTTGTGAGCTCTTGCTCAGAACAACCACACACACCCCTCCTCCCAGCCTCCCACGTCCCCGCCCACTTGCTCTCACCTCTGAGAGAAAATAGAAGCACACTGGGCAGGAGGCCCCCCTGCTTCCCAGCAGCTCATCTAGCAAACTACCAGCACCCGGGCTCTGTCCTGCCTCCCGTCCCCCCTGGGCCCCACTCCTCCCCTTGGGCTCTAAATGCTGGGGATCTCCCCCAAGTCCACTCCTCCGTGGATCTCCTTTCTGGGCTGCACCATCACCTTCTCCGTCTCCGGCTCCCTGTCCCGGGCAGGTGAGCGGCCTCTACGCTCCGGCCACGGAACCAGCACGCAGGCTCTCCCTCAGCCCTGCCTTCCCCCTGGCTTCCCCCCTCTCCTCTCTTTCCTTCGCAGCCATGTTTCTTCGTTTCCATTCCTCACCTCTCCTTATCTTCTCAAGCCACTCCAGTTAGCTGCTGTCTCCACCCTTCCTGCCTGGAAACTGCTCTTATCGGCGTCACCAGGGACGTCCCTGGCCCTAGAGCCCGCACTCGGTGCTCCTTGTGCAGCCTGTCCCGCCACTAGGCACCCACGCCGCCTCCTCCCCACCTCAGGGCCCACGCCTCCGTTTCCCTGGCCGCCTCCACTTCCTCTGCTCCGTCTAGATCACAGGTCGCCCGGAACCCTGTCCTTTCTCAGTGACCATCTTGGCCAGTCCCACGGCTTTAGGGCATCTCTAGCCCACGGACTTCCAGTGCAGTTCCCCATCCCTGACCTCACCCCTGAACTCTGGACTCCTTTCCGGCTGAGGATCTGATGGCTCCCCATGGCTCTCTAGTGGCCATCCGGCGTGGCCATATGACTTGTTCTAGCCAGTGAAATGCAAGGGGAAGGGACATCACTGTCCTCTTTTCCCTTTTCCATGGTGATGGGCAATGTTCCAAAGAGAGGCGGGTCCCAGAGAGAGAAAGGGCAGGAAGCAGAGCCACAGCCATAGACCCATAGCAGGAGCGAGAATTCGCACTGGGATCAGAGCCTAATCTAACCCACCCTGACCACTGCGTGTACCCCCACGAGGTTATGGAAACTAGTAAGGTCATAGGGGAAGGTGTTCTTTATTTTTTAAAAGATTTTGAGAGAGAGAGAAAGAGAGAGCATGAGCAGGGGGTGGGAGGGGAGGGAAGAGGGAGAGGGAGAAGCAAGCTCACTGCTACGCAGCGCTCCATCCCAGGACCCTGAAATCGTGACCCGAGCCAAAGGCAGACGCTTAACCCATGGGCCGCCCAGATGCCCCTGGGGAGCTGTTCTTTAAATTGTACGCATGTGGGGTGCCTGGGTGGCTCAGTGGGTTAAGCGTCTACCTGCGGTTCCGGTCATGATCCCAGGGTCCTGGGATCGAGCCCCTGCACTGGGCTCCCTGCTCCGTGGGGAGCCTGCTTCTCCTCCCCCTCCCCTTCCCCCTGCTTGTGTGCTCTGTCAAATAAAATCTTTAAAAAAATAAAATGATAAAGCGTACACATGAGGACAGGCCCGGGACTGACTAGGGTGAGGGAGACCAGATATACCTCGGTGACGGGAAGCGGGCCTGTTTGCTGGCCACCGAGTGGGGGCTCCAGCTCACCCCGGAGCCAGGTGCTAAGCCAGTCCCTTGGTACTAAATTTACCCTTGAAGTTCCCTTAAGTTGCCTGGGAAATACAGAACAGCGTGATCCCTGGTGAAGTTCAACACAGCCTGTTTTTCTCTAGCAGGGAGTAATTGGCTTTTCTTTGGTTGAATGCCAGACAAGGTACTTGCTTTAAGAACCCCTCGCATAAGAAAATCAGTGAAATCCTACTCAGCAGGTAACATGCTCTTTACTCAACCTGTTTCCTCTTCCTCCTCAGCCCACAGCTAATCTCTCTTTCCCAACCTCCCTTGCGGGAACAAGTGGCCACATTGACTTGAGTTGCAGCCAATGGAAGGTGGAAGGATGCAGTAGGTGTCAATTGCCCGCCTTCCCATGAACACCAACCTCGGGCAATCCTCCAGGCCCCTCCTCCTCTGCTTGCACCTTGTGAGCGAGCAGGGCACTCTGGGGGGGTCCTGTGTGGAAAACGGTGGTACCGTGAGATGTGAAGAGCCCGAGTCCCTGAATCTGTGCCTCAGGAGAGCTACTTCCCAGTCAGGAGCTCCTGATTAGGACTTCACATGAGTTAGAAATAAACTTCTATCGTGGTTGAGCCGCTGTAGGCCTTGAGGTTTGTTCCAGCAGTTAGGTTCACCTGAGGGAAGGGTGGATTCACGGGGCCCCGGCTGTGCCCTCCCGGAGCCAGGGCCCGCTGAGCGGAGCGAGCCAATGGAATGTCTTGCATGGTGGTGATTCATTTAGTCTGAAAGCGTACAGATGAGATCCCCAAAGCTCTTGCTGCGCCTTTGTCTTAGTCCTTTCGGGCTGCTATAGCAAGACACCACAGGCAGGGGGCCTTATAAAAACAGTCATGCCATGGTTCTGGAGTCCAAGATTGAGGTACCTGCATGGCCGAGTGCTGGTGACAACCCTCTTCCCAGTTCAGAGCCCACACCTTTGGCTTCGTCCCCACCTGGTGGAAGGGGCAAGAGAGCTCTCTGGAGCTTCTTTCGTGAAGGCACTAATCCCATTCTGGAAGGCTCACGACCTAAAGGCCCCCATCTCCAAATGCTGTCACATCGGACATAGGAATTTTGCGAGCACACAAACATGCAGACCATGGTAACATATGGCTCCACTACGTTCCTTAGATCAAATTCGGCCTAGACTCTCCCCCACTGTCCTCCTCCACGTCACTCTGCTTGCTCCTGGGCTCAGTCCAGCCACCGGGCTCGGGACCCAAGGCAGAGGCCAACCTCCGGGCCCTACCAGGGGAGGGTCCTCCAGCCTCAGGCGTGTAGTCTACTTGAGTGGAAGACACCCTCTCCTGCCACGTCTCCCCCTTGTTTAGATCACGGGCTTGCTGGGTTTATGTAAGTTAGAGACTCCTGGGGTCACTAGAAATGGTTAGGGCTGAAGAGCCAAGGAGGCAGGGCCGTGGGGCTTCAGCGAGGGCTCTGAGGACCCATCTGGCTGCAAGGGAGAGCACGGTTCACAAAGGGTGAAGGGCAGCGGGCACCCGAAGAACTTGGAGGGGCAGCTGGGCTCTGACTCACTAGCTTCCTGGAGTACCTCTGCCCCAGCCACTGCCCTGCTGCAAACCTTCCACGTGTCTCCCACAAGTGCCCTCCAAGAGCGGGTGCGGGCGGTTTACCAGCATTGTTCATGGGGCAGGAGCTGGTTAACAAATACGTAATGGAATTCTGTGCCACCACTGAGCAGACGGCCCTGGGGACGGCCAATGTTAAGGGTGCAGCCTTTGGGGCCTCCTCTGAGGGCCTCAATTTCCTCTCTGGAAGATGGGCACAATAGAAGGCTAGCCTGGGTGGGGGTGAAAGGAGGGAAGGAATGCACACAAAAAGCACTTGGAACTGTGGTCGCTCATAAGAGCAGAGCACTACATACACAGAATGAGCTTTAAAATATGGAAATCCGAGTGTGTAGGCGCGAAGAGTTTATCTAGACGGACCTAAAAACAATGAGTAGCAGTGGTCACCTCTGGGGAGAAAGGAGAGCTGAAGGTGGCAGACCTCGTCAGCCTTTTGTTATGCATACGATTCCGTATTTTTGCCATAGGAATATTTTACCTATTATCTTCAAAGATCCTTCAGTGGCTCCAGGTGGCCCTCAGGATTAAGTCCAAATGCCCTACTGGACTCCTCAGGCGGCCCTGGCTGGCTTCAGCCTCAGCTCTCCAGCCCCAACCCACGGCACTCAGTGTCCCAGGCACATCGATCCAATTCCATTTCCTCACAACTGCTCTGGGTGCTCTCTGGCCTCCCCATTCTCCTCGCTGGGAATCATCCTCGCTTGCACATTAACCCTTCCCACCCCAATCCCTAGCAGCTTTCTAGACACCCACCTGCTTCAGCCACACCCAGGTGCTCCAGCACTTTTTTCTCCCATCCCCGCCACGAGCTCGGTCGAACTGCATTATCATCTCCCTCATGGCTGGCCTGTGACCTCCAAGAGGACTGACCCAATCCCCTGGGCCTAGCACAGGAGCTGAGGCTCAATACCCAGCTGCTACATTTCAGCTCGCTGGGACACAAGGGCCTCTTGGCTAAGCTATTATAAGGACGAAATGAGTAACATCTGCAAAGAACCCCCAGCACAGGATCTGGCATATGGGAGGCTGAATATAGTCTTAAAAAGCAAGCTGGTGCCAGACAGCAGAGAAAGCTCAGATGGCAGGGGTAGCTGTTAGGGACAGATGCCCAGAACAAGGTCTATGACACAGTAAGTGCCCCCAAACTGCTTAAGACAGAACAGCGATTCTCAACATTATGGGGAAGAATCAATCACCTGTTGTTTATTAAAATAGCAACTGGGCCCATCCCTAGGGATGCCAGCTCTAAAAGGTCTGGCACAGGGTCCAAACAGCTGAATTTTTAAGAAATAATCCACAGGCGGGGCGCCTGGGTGGCTCAGTCGGTTAAGCATATGCTTTCAGCTCGGGTCATGATCCCAGGGTCCTGGGGTCGAGTCCTGCATCGAGGTCCCTGCTCAGCGGGGAGTCTGCTCCTCCCTCTGCCTGCCACTCCCCCTGCTTGTGCTCTCTCGTTCTGACAAATAAAATCTTTAAAAAGATAATAGTCCACAGGTGATCTAAGGACCACACTGAGAAACCAACTGATCTGTTCGTGAATTTTATTAAGTGGCTATGATATGCCAGGTTAAGGTTCATCTTCATCGTGGGGATAGAGAAGGAACAAGAAAAGTCTGTGCCCTCAGGGAGTTTACATTCTGGTGAGGGTAGAAAATGTGAGGTGTACAAAAAAATGGAGACAGCCAGTGACAATGTTGTAAAGAAGGTGGGCAAAGAGAGGGCATGAGCTTGGGTGGCAGGGAGGCCCCCTCTCCGAGGTCACGGTGGAATGACAGGGCAGAGCCGGTTAGGGAACAACTAGGAGAAAAGCGTCCAGCTGGATCTTCCTTTTCCCCCCAGCTCCCCTCAACCAGGCCCTGGTCCAAGAGTATCTCAAAGGAAACCAAGTCCTGGAGAGTGAAGCCGCCTCCGCCCCCCTCACCACACCCCCTATTGTGGAGGTTTTCAGAGCCAGGACTGGACACAGGAGAATGGGATGGGAAAGGATCGACACGCCCCCTTCTCTCCTGGCCGGGGTACCCCAGGCTTCCTGGGGCCAGGGGCACAGCCCTGACTCCCCGGCTTTTGAGAAACCCGGCCCCCACCCCATCTCCCTCACTCAAGTGTCCCTAAAGTCCCAGGCCAAGCCAGATCCGTGGGCTGAGCCAGCAGGTGCAACAATGCCAGGTCCTCAGGCCTCTTGGTGTCCCAGGAGCACTGCCCGTATGGCCGGGGCCTCTTGAGGATCCTTCCTGATTTGAAGTCCAGGTCCTTGGGAATCCCAGGGGTGGGACTGGTCCTCCGGACTCTGGAGAACACGGCATCACCCAAGAGGCCAACCCCCCTTCCCAGCAGGCCGGACAACACATTAGGAAGACGGGAGCCTGGGCCCTCGCAGGAGGGAGAGGGGAGCCATGCGACCCAGCGAGACTCCCCAGGGCAGGTGGGTGGCCAGGGGCTGGAGATTCCAGGGTCACTTCTTCCTGGCTCGGTCTGCCGCATCCAGGGCAGCCATGTTGCGGGCGGCTGTGACCAGGTGGACGACACTGATGAGAGACTTGAGCGCCGCGACAGGGGCGGTGATCCAGAGGCCCACTCGGAAAAGACCCACAGAGCCAACTGTGGAAGGGAGCACGGACGATACAGAGAAAATGGGATGCAGGTGAGGGAGAGGAGGCCCAGGAGTCTGCAGCCTCCAGGCCACCATCACTGCGGGCAGGCCAGGGGGCCCCCCCACCCTCCCGCCCAGCCCCTCGCCTCCTACCTAAAGGTCCCTCGGAGAAATGGAACAGGTAGAGAAGGCAGTAGAAGAGCTCATTTCCAGCACACAGGGTAAACAGGGCAGGCTGCACAAAGAGCAAAAGGGTTGCTTAAGCAGTGCCGCCCCTCCCCCCAGCTAAAGGACAGGGGCCAGAACCCTCTGCGGATGGGTAGCAGGAAGGAACCATATCATACCGTACCGGGGTACAGGAGTGCAGGGGTGAGGCGAGGGTGAAAGAGAAATCTCAGCATATTACTTCTCTCTTTAAAAGTCCTTTCAGACACTATCTGTGCTCCCAGAATAAAGCCCACATGGCCTAAGACTTTCTCCTTTATGGCCTAAGGCTCGTTGAGAACTGGCCCCGCAGGCCAATCTGGCTTCTCTCTCCCTCCCTCCCTTCTGCTGCCCTCCGTAAGGCACACGGACCCTCCCCACCAATCCTACCCTCCTTCATGCCTCAGCTTCCAGGCCTCTCTCCCCCGGAGTCTCCCCTGGGTTGGCGTGTCCCTCCTTGTGCTCATGCCTTCTCCTAACCTAGGATCAGGGCTCAGCCCGGGGCTTGGCATAAGGTGAGGGAATAAGGGGGGGAGGGGCGGGAAATGCTCACTCTGGAGGTGTAGTAGATGCGAAGCACCGGATTTCCAGACAGGTCAATCATCTTGTGACTTTCACTGCCTCGGACCACAGAACTTGGGGAGAAAGCAGGGAGAATCCATGAGCACTCCTTACCACTAACGTCCATTGAATCCTCCTAGGTAGGTGCTGGGATTGCCTCTATTGAGCAGAGGAGACGGGGCACGAGATGGGGCTCAGCTAAGAACTGAGGTCTTGCCCAAAGCCACACAACTACCTAGCTGGTAATTACCTAGCAGAGTCAGGATTCAAATACGACATTCCAAAGCCCCCAGCCGTTATCTATTTGGAATTCTCGGACTATCCAATCAGGACTTTCAGGGATTGCTTAATCTACCTGCGAATAGGACCAGACCTGATAGAGGCTTTGCCCAGGGTCCTTCAACAAAGCTGGGCTAAGAGGGAGACCTCCCAGGAAGCCTGAAGGCTTTCCAGACACCCTCCATATAGCCTCACCCCTCCCCACTGTCGTGTCTTCAGCCGGCCAGCACCCCCAGAACTGCAGACCTGTGGAGGTGCAGCCAGTGGCTGGCCACATCCAGGCTCATGCTGAGCTGGAAGAGAAGGGTGGCCCGTGGGTACAGCAGGGCCAAGTTGACCAGCAGACACATGGTGGAGCAGCGGTCCGTCAGCATGTCCAGCATGGCCCCAAACCGGGTCCCTGAAAAACGGGGGCGGTTAGGTGGGAAGGGGCCATCGGGGGCAGTGGGTCTGTGACAGGAACCATATTTGGCGTGTCATTCTGATGCAGAATCTAAAAGAAGATGGAAAATGTCCACTGTCCACTGCCTGGGGAGGAAAAGAGGCTGTTGCTATCTGTTGGGTGTGAGGTCAACGGGCAGGGGTCACTGTGAGAGGAAATGAGGAGGCATGGGGGCCGGAGCGGGGCATGAGAAAGCTAGCTCTGCGGCTCATCAATCCCAGAACCAAGGGTCCAGGGCTCCAGACAAGCAGACTTCAAGTTTTGGGGGAGGTCTTGCCAGGCGGGTTTGGAGAACAGATTAAAAAATTAACTGACCCTTCAGAAACCATCCTTCTTCCCTCTCCATTCTCCCTCTAAACATGGCTTCTGGAACCCCTAATCCTTGTGCCTGGCACACAGTAGCCCCCCCGGAAACACCTGTTGAACGGGTTTTTCTTCAGGGAGACCTCCAGCACTGCCATGTCCAGCCTTGCTACCCCACACCCTTTCAGTAAGTTCTTCTCAACAGCAAGCTTAAATCCCTTCTGCTAAGAAAGTAGGCCATTCTGTTCTGCTTTCTACAGAAATGGGAAGGGCGGGGCCCTCAGGTTCCCGAGTTCCCGCCCGCCCCCAGGTCCTGAGGAGTCAGGAAAAGGGGACAGAGGGTGGCTGGGCCTCAAGGCTGGCTGGGAGGAGGTGTCTGTCACCTTGATTAAGGGCTCGAGCAGCGTGTCCATCGAAAGCGTCCAGAAGTCCGCTGAGCAAGTAGAAGGAAGAGGCCGTGAGGGGGCAGCAGGGCATGAAGTAGAAAGAAACGATGGCGAAGACAATCCGGGCATAACCTTGGGATGGACGGGGGCAGACAGAGTGGGATCAGGGACCCTGCCCAAGCCCCCTCGCCCTCCCGCTCGGCCGGGAGCCCCGGGCAGCACTCACCGATGAGGTTAGGCACAAACAGGAAGATATTTTCACCTGGCATCGCGGCGGCCCCCCTTGCCGCCCCGGGCCCGATCTGGAGGTGCCAACCGAGTCCCAGCCCCGCCGCGCAGCCTCACCCTCCGGCTCGGCGGATCGGCCGCGCCCACAGCGCGCAGGCCCCCGCCGTCCGCGCCCGGCCCCAGGTGTTAGAGCTCGCAGCCCGCCGGAGCATGGGCCGGCCGCGAGGTGCGTCGGGCGTAGGGGCGCGCACAGCCCGCCCTCCCTGGGGGCAGCCCTTTCCGCCTCCAGCGGCCACCCCTGTCGCCCCAGCCGCACCCGGGCGTGCAAAACTGGAGGAAAAAAAAAAAAAAAAAAAAAGCTTAAGAATGGCTGCGGCCCCTTTAAGACCTGCCCGCTTCCTTTTCCTCCCTCCGCCCCTTTCCATCGGCGCGTACCAAAGCGCAGAGGGAGGAGAGGGGCAGAGAAGCCTCGGCGCCGAGGAGGGGGCGGGGGCACCCAGAAGGAGAGGTCAAAAGAGAAGGGGGTCTCGATGACTGATTCTCCTTTCCTTTCTCCGGAGGGTATAGCTTCCTGGAGACAGGACAAGGGGAAAACATTCCGCCCCCCGCCACCCGGGTCTACGCGTCCCCGAGAGGCAAGGTTATTTAGTACAGCCCACAGCTTTTTTTTTCCTGCCCCGTCCCCTCTCTCCGGCCTCATTTGCTCTCGCCGGCTCCAGGCCGCGAGAGAGCGGCTAGAGAGGCTGGAGGGCGGCCGAGGGCGGGGTTGCTTCTTGCGCGCCCCTAGTGGTAGGAGGATTCGGTTTCTCAGACTTCTGGCGCTGGGGTCACCATCCCCAAGGAGGGATCCGAAAGGAGGTGGAACGGAGACCAGAGGAGCGAATGCGACGTGCTGGGAAAATGCCCCCCCCATCCGGCCCCCGCCTTTGGTTCTAGAATCCCTAATATCCTGGCAACGGGGCTGCAGAACGTCCACAGACAGCAAGGTTTTTATAACAACGGGTAGCTTCACCGCCCCGGGTCCCCCTCTTTCCAGTCTTCCTCCCCAGCTCCTACTCCCCGTCCCCTGAGACCTAAACAGCGGCTTCTTAGCCCTCCCTGTTTTTCCCTCCTGCCCAGGATTTCAACTCATCTGCCAGGTGGGGAGCAGGAAGGCGGCTGGCGCCTTGTCTTGGGAAGGGCCTCGGGTGGGAGGAAGGAGAGTGCTCCTGGGCCACCCCACTCCCTCCCCCAGGGAGATTTAAGGCAAAGATTTGTTTTTTCAGGGAGAGAACCGGACAGCAGGATGGTTCATCTAAAGGCCTTACTTAAATCTGGGCCTTGAAGAATGGTGGTGGGATGGGTTTGGAGAAAGTGGGCTGGTTTCTCAGCCTAACACAGGTGTCACCTGTTTCCAGGGGGATGGCATCCACACCTACCAGGAATGGGGAGAAGGGCAGCAGGATGTCCCAAGCTGGAACCCCCTCGGGTGGAAGTCTGGTGAGCATGGGAGTGAGCCGAAGTGGATGGAGAGCTCCTAGGCCAAGGGCACTGACACCTCCAGCCTTGAGACTCCAGTCTCAACCCTGAGCCCATAGCCCCCAGCACTTGGCCCTGAGGTTCTCAAAGACTGCCTCTCATTTCCAGTGCCTTCTCTGCCAAATCTCAAGAATCAGCACTCCAATACCAGACTCAGACCTTAGACCCAGACCCAGGGCTCCCATGTGGGAACTCCCAGGCTGAGCCCCTCTGATTTCCCCTTTTGCAGAAGGTTTCATTATCCCGATCTGAGGAATTCCTGACCCGGATCAGCACAGAACTCACCAATGAGGCCTTGTTTATCGCTGGCTGCCACATGAACTCTGTGCCCACCAAGGAAAAACAGACCCAAGATCGAGGGACTCAGATATCCAAACACGGTGACCTCCCCCACTCCAGGACCACTGTGTCCGGAGACCCTACCATGCCCCGAGTTCCAGTCCCTAACCCCTCCCAACCACAGCTGACCTTTTCCAGCAATCTGGGCCCACCTCCCTGAACTCACAGCCAGCCCTTGGACTGCGCAGTGCTCCCCTCCTCCAACTCACCCAGTACCCACTCCTCACTGCTGGCCAGGGACACCTCAGCCCCTTTCTCCCTAGCCACATCTCTTTCTGGCTCTGGGAGTAATAATTTCTCTGACGCGGGCCTCTACTTCCAGTGTCCTTCAAGACCCGAGGCACCGATACCTGGTGAGTGAAGCTTCAAGGGAGATGCCCTTTGTCCTGGGAGAAGGATGAGGAGACTGAAGGGGAGAGAGCGAGGGTTTAACAACATCCTAGCAGGGTAGGGAAATTTTAAAACCGTGTAGTCTGATTCTCTTCTGCTCTGATCCTCGAATTCCACATTCTCAGCCCTCCCCTTTCCCTCTGCCTTCTCTAGTTCTGACAGAAACCGTACCTGCACCAGGGCCCACCTCCTGCCGTCCCCTCGTGACAAGGTATATAATGATTCCACGAATGACAAGGCCATTCAGTATTAACCAAACATTTAAAGTTCACAGGATATGCCAGTCCCGGTTTTAGGAGCTCGGGACCCAGAAGTGAAGGATACAGTCTCTGCCCTTGAAGAGTTCACAGTTTAGCGTGGTGCTAGTCAAGTAGATGGTCAGTTACAACATGATATGGATCAGTGCCTATAATAGGATTGGAAACGAGAAGAGCGCTTATCCCAGCCTTGGGGTAGGAAGGAAAGGAATCATGGAGCTTCCTGGTGGAGGTGACATCTAAAGAAAGAATCTTCCAGGGGCACCTGGGTGGCTCAGTAGGATAAGCGGCTGCCTTTGGCTCAGGTCATGGTCCCGGTGTCCTGGGATCGAGCCCCACGTCCGGGAGCCTGCTTCTCCCTCTGACCCTTCCCCCTCTCGTGCTCTCCTCTCTCTCTCTCAAATAAATGAATAAAATCTTTAAAAAAAAAAAAAAAAGAAAAAGAAAAGAAAGAATCTTCCAGGAAAAAAATGGGTTGGTCAGGGTATTCCAAGTGGTAGGGCTTGTATGGAGCAAAGACATGAGGTGAGTTTCAGCAGAGTGAATGGGAGTGGGTCTGTGTTCTTAGGGGGGGCAGAGAAAGTGGGATCAGAGGGCAGTTTAGGTGCTGGAGTACAGAGGCATGGTGGTCCGGGTCTACTCAGAGACCTCATGCGTGCGTGCCTTAAGATCAGGAGCCCCTGAAAAGATTTGAGCAAGCGAGGTTGTAATTTTAGATAGTCACTCCGGTGGTCAGTGGGGGGAGTGAGCTGGAAAGGGGAGATGAGAGGTGGAGGCCAGTTAGCAGTTACGCCAAGAGACTAAGCCGGTGAGGATCGGCTCCTGAATTGTCATAGTAATAGTAGAGATGAGAAGAGGGGCAGATATGAGAAATAAAGACCAGGAAAACTGAGTTTGGTCATTGAATAGAAATGGTAGGGGGAAAAAAAAAAAAGAGGAAATCAGATGACCCGCCCCCACATTTCTGACTTCTGCAACTTAAGTCTGATGATGTCATGTTTCTGCTCTGAACACCATGATAACGATAATTCCCCGCTTCAGAGGAAAAGCCGAAGTCCTTCAGTGGCTTACAGGGCCTCTCGCCTCCCCCCCACCCCGCTGTCTCTCTGACCTCATTGTTTAGAACTGTTCGCCTTGTCTCCCTCTGTTCTCAGCCATGCCAGCCTCCTCAGTCTTCCTGGAGCACGGCAGCCGTGCTCCCACCTTTGGGTAGGTTGACCTCAGTGCCCCTGGGAAGACCAGGTGGAAATACCATGTAGAGAGTTGGAAATAGGGCTTCAAAACTCACCAGGGATGTCTGGGCTGGTGATAGAAATTGGATTTAGGAGGGAGTCAGCAGTTGAAGGCTGTTCGGGGGGGGGGGGGGGGGGCGGTAGGCAGAGTAAGCAGGAAGAGGGCGCTGAGGCTGGAGTCTGGAAGAATCTCTCCATGTGAGGAGTTGGTGGAGGAGGAGAGAGGGGGTCATGAGGAAGGCAGAGAAGGAGCTGACCGCAGTTGTTTATTGAGTGTCTAGTGTGTGCCGGCTCCACCAGGTGTTAGGGATGGTCAGTTTTCTGGGGCTGCTACTTCCAATGTTCATGACCAAGACCAGTGGCACAATTCTTAACCTCAGGGAGCTGGCCTTCTAGTGCCTTTGGGACATTTGAACTTTCCCAATTGGGCTTTGGTGGTAGAAGCAGCTTGAAGTAGCAGGAGAGCCCTGGGCCTTAACAGCTAATCTGCTCTCAACCTGATAGTTAGCCTTGTGCAAGTTGCTTCCTTTCTCCCCATATGTCAAATGGGGGCCGTGGACAAGATGCTCTGTAAGGGCCCTATCTGTCTGTACAGTGGTTTCCTGTTCCTTCCCAAATGGCACTTGATTGAGAATTTCATCCTGAGCCAATACCCTCTCATCCCCTGGGCAGCACCCCATGGTCCCAAGAGACTTTCCCTTCCTCATCCTCAAGAACATGGAAGCCTACAGATCTTTGAACTGCCCCTCGAATTATAGGTCATTGTAGGTGGGCAAAATATTGAGTCGGGGCATGGGTGAGCGGATGAGCCGATGGAGAGGGTAGGCAAATGGATGAATGGATAAATGGGTGGACAAATTCACTGAAGGTTTATTAGGCACTGAACATTTATGTGCCAGTGCTGCTGTAGGGGCCGGAGTATAGAAGTGAGCAAGGTAGACTCCCTTGCTTTTGAGAAGTTTAAATGGGGGCTGAGTTATTAGGTAGAAGAGGGCTGAGTGGGTGGATGGGTGAATGAGGGATAGATGGACAGGCAGATGGATGAGTAGAATGTATGCATGGGTAGAATGATGGGTAGGTGTGTGGGTGGATAAATACGTGCATGGATGGATAGTGGGTGAATGGGTGGGGGAAAATGGGGAATGGTGGATGGGTAGAGAGATGAGTGGGGGATAGGGGTTGGATGGAGAGGTGAGGGATAGAAGGAGAACATAGGAGTGTTAGGTCCAAAGAATCAGGAGGCTCTTTTACTTTTCTAGGGAGCTGGGCTTAGCAGCTTGACATCTGGAGGATGACCGCAACCTTCTGCAGTGCTGCTCTTGGCCTCTCACGCTCTCCCCCATTGTGTCCTCCTAGAACATGCGTCAGACCTCCTCATTCACAAGTCACTAACGCTTCGGTTTGCTGGGGACTCCTGGTCATAAGCAGCAGCACACTTGAAGCCTCCCAGGTGTTCTGGAACCATCTCACACCTTTCCAGGACTCAGCTGGCAAGGACATCACCAGAAATCAAAGGCTTTAATAAAAAGACCGAGAGAGGTCCTTCCCTCCTCCCAACCCAGGCCTGGCTCTGGAGTGGCTTCTCTGGGGTGGAGATGTGAAAGGGTGGCCCTTTCTTTTTTCTTTCTTTCCTTTTCTTTCTTTCTCTCTCTCTCTCTCTCTTTCTTTTTCTTTCTTTCTTTCTTTCTTCCTTTCTTTTTCTTTCTTTCTTTCTTTCTTTCTTTCTTTCTTTCTTTCTTTCTTTCTTTCTTTCTTTCTTTCTTTCTTTCTTTCTTTCTTTCTTTCTTTCTTTCTTTCTTTCTTTCTTTCTTTCCTTCTTCTCCTTTCTTTCTTCTCTTCTTTCTTCTTCTTTTCTTCTTCTCCTTCTTCTTCCTTCTTTTTTCTTCTTCTTCTTCTCCTTCTTCCTTTTTTCTTCTTTCTTCTTCTTCTTCTTTTTCTTTATTTTTCTTCCTTCCTTCCTTCCTTCCTTCCTTCCTTCCTTCCTTCCTTCCTTCCTTCCTTCCTTCCTTCCTTCCTTCCTTTTTCTCCTTCTTCTTCTTTCTTTTTTTTCCCTTGCCACAAATGTGGGCATATGGGTGAAATGGCATATTCCATGTTACTGGAATGACTTTAATTTGGGCAGTTAACAACCTGTTTTCTGTCAGCCTTTTGGTGGAGATGAGCTCACGGATCCGAACCTAGCCTCCCAGCCACACTCCAGCACCTTAATGTCTAGGCCTTTGGCATTTGAGAGGGTCCACCCTTGCTTCTGAGAAGCCACCTCTGCCGCCAACGTCAGGGCTGAGGCCTCCCCTCCAGGCTCCGGGGCCTCATGCCTGGGGAACATGTCACCCCCATTGCTCGCCAGAAGGGAATGCAGCCACCTTGGTGGCGTTTACATGTAAATCTGAATCTGGTCGCTTATTTGAGCCTCCTGAGGAAGTCTGTTCACATCTCTGAGCCTCAGTTTTCTTATCTGAGAAACGGGAATAACTATCCCTGTCTTGCGGGCTCCTTGTAGAGGTTGAAAACAGAACACATACAAAGTGCTTAAGCACCATGGCCGGCACAGAAGAAAGGCCCAGAAACGCAGGCTATTGTAAGGATCAGTTTGCATCGTGCGCTAAAATTCAGCCTCCTCTGAGTATGTCAGGGTCCTTTTGAGTGTCCTAAAAATGCGTAATTATATTTAAATATAAAATTTGAATTAAGTGAAATTCACTTGATTTGGAGACCCTTTAGACAAATGTTCAAAAGCAAATAAGCTGGAAAAGGATCCCCACAGGGTACGAAACAAGCTCATTCTTTATGAAATGCTACAGATTTGACCATTACTTAGTAGACATGTAACAGCAGATATACTTACAGCGCCAAAAAGATTGGGGGAAAAAATGGTACACTTGGATAGATACAAACATTCTCAAAAGGAGCGTGCATGTTAGGTGAACTGGTCATGGAACCGAGAGCTGTTTGCGTCCTGCCAAGCCGTGAGGGAGGGAGGCTCCTGCCACTCAGGGGAGGCAGCTGCTGTCAGCTGCTATCTTTAGGCTAAAAGAGCCTAGAAGCATCAAGCATGGGGGTAGAGACACCTGAGGCCCAGAGGGGGCTCATCCTCCACACAGGCTGAGCCGAAAGCCGGGCGTTTTGTCCCCAGGCCAGCCCCCTTGACATTGCCCTGTTCCCCGTCTTGGAGCTCCATCGATTTCCCAAACTGTTCCCTTTCCCCCAGGCCTCTCTCCAGCCCACCCGTGACCCACCTTCCCACACCCCACCAGCCCAGTTACAAATGGTGGTTTTCTGTTTATTGCTCAAAACCAAAAATCCAGAAGCAAAGGTGGGGAGATGGTGGGCTGGGTGATGGCATGAAGCGGGTAGGGGGCCTTGTTCCTGCTTTCCCCCTCATCCCTCTTCTGACCCTCCGGAGCCCAGGGGTGAGGCCTGTGGCCAGAGCAACTGGGAAGAGCCTTCAGGGCCAAGGGAATAGCAGAACTCTCAGGCAGTCCTTGGGGGGGGGGGGCGGTGCCCTGGGCCGGAGGGGCCCCAGGAGTTGCAGAGGGGCTGAGTTCCCCTCCCAGGGTCCAAAAGCCAGAAGGGCGGGAGGGGAGGGGCAGGCCCCTTGTTTGGCAACTGAGAAGAGGAGGCTTGGGCGGCAGGATGCTGGTTTATTTACTGTAGGGTCCCGGGGCCGTCAAAGCCCCCTCGTGGGACCAGGAGACTATTTACACAGCAGGGAGGAAAGGAGCCAGAGATGAGGTCCTGTACTCCTCCCTGCCCAGAGTGGGGAGGGGAAGGGCGTCCTGGGTCCTGCAGCCTTAGTCTTGGGGTTCAGATGGAAACTTCATACTCCCGTGTATCCTGGAGACAGAGAGATGGGGTCAGTTGCTGGAGCGGGACGGGGATGGAGGAGGGAACAAAATGGGAGGAGGCATCCACCAGGGAGGGGAAGGACCTGGGTTTTTAAAATAACATGGATCCTGAGGTTTGGGAGCCATGGGGTGGGAATGGGGCTGAATCTGGCCTGGGGATATTTGGTTCATCTTACGGTATCTTAAAATCACACACAAATCTGAGTTTTTGGGTTGTCTTGAACAACTGGAAGACCTGGCAACTGGGCCTAAGTTTTCACTACAGACGAGATGGGGCACAAGTTGGCCCCTTAGCCACAGCCCTCACCACGCCTCCACTCCCGACAGGCACACCCGACCTGCTGTGTTGCAGCTGAGTTTGAAATCCCCAAGATGGGTATTACAGAGATTTTGAGAGAAAGATCTGGAGCCCTGGGGGAGCTGAGATGTGGCTCCCCAGGGGGAGGGGAAGAGCTCACCCCAGCTTCATACAGTGGGTTGCTGAAGTCTGACTCCACAGTGATGGGGCTGTAGGAATGGGAGCCCGAGAAGCCGAAGAGGGATTTTCCCTGTAGTCTGGGAGAGGGAGGAGATAGAGGGGCTTATCGAGAGGTGAGCCCCCAACCCCCCCCTCACCCAGGCATCTGTGCCAGGCAGGCAGGACGTCTGCCCTGGCGAGCAGCTCCCCGAGTAGGGTACTTACTTGGTGTAGTATATGTAAACGCCACTGCCGAGGACAATGACCAGGCCTAGGGGCAGCAGGATGGCCAAGGCGAGGTTCCCACCCTCCAGCTGCCGCGACGGGTCTGTGGTCTGGGTCACTGGGGAGAGGAGAGGCCAGTGAGCTGGGGCTGGGCCCAGCCCACTGGCCTCTCCCAGCCTCCTGCCCTGGGCCTCGAACCCTGGGCCTCAAACCCTGGGCCTCACCCCTCCGGGGCCTGGCCTCCTGCCCCCGGCCTCTGCCTTGCCCTCCCGACTCGGCCAGGCCTGGGTCTCCACCTGTGCCCTCACTGACCTTCCAGTTTTCGGTTGTCCAGGAGCTCCTCATAGGCCACTGCAGGGAGAGGAGGGGGAGGGGACGGGGTCTGAGCCAGGGAGGGAAGGAGGCTGGGTAGAGGCCAGGAGCCCAGTGGGGCTGGGCTGGACAGCCTGGTTCTCTCTGCCCTCTGCTCAACATAAACTTTAGCCTTCCTTTGGTGGGGGCCAGGGGAGGAGTAGTCAGGGCAGGGCCTTCTTCCTCCTTCTCCAGACCCCGAGAAGTTCAGGGTTCTTGGGCAGTCTGAACTAATCGGGTCTGTAGAATTTGTCAAAAATGGGGAACCTGAGACCTACCCAGAGGGCAAGAGACTTCCAAGCCAAGGCCCCCTCTGCTACATCCCTTAGGACAATTCCATGACCTTGAAATTCCCCAGGACCCCTGGGTGTACTTGTGAGGACCAGATCCCACAGGCGGTGAATGGGGAGCTCAGCAGGGTTACCGTTGCTCTCAAATTTGCTACTACCTGACTTTCCCAGTCCCGTCACTCCCCAGACCCTGCCGTGCCCCCTCCTGCCCTGTCTGCCCGGGCACCTTTGCAGAGTGGGGGCTGGCTGGTCCACTGGGAGGGGTGGCCGGGCACACAGGTGATGGTGACCTCGCCGATGAGCTCAAAGCCTTCGTAGCAGAAGAAGCGCAGAGACTCGCCGGCCTGGTAGTGATGCTTGTACAACGTCTGATAGCCGTTCTCTGGCACCCCTGGGTTCAGGCACGGCTCATACTTCACTGCAGGGCATACGTCAGTCACCTCCCGGCTCGCTGCTGAGCAGGCCACCCAGCCACCCTTCCCAGGGTGTCCCCAGACTCACAGGCACACTTGGGGACCCGGTCGCTCCACTTGGGTGTGCCCGTGTCCCGGCTGTAGCAGGTGAGCACGGCCGCCCCCTCCAGGCTGTACCCCGGCAGACAGCGGTACTGGACGTGAGAGCCCACAGGGAAGCCAGCGTCTGAGGTGGTACGGTGCCCGTTGGTGATCTCACCAGGGTCGGCGCAAGTCATGACTGTTGGCGGGAGGGCAAGTTCAGGGGGAGCTCAGGCCTTAAAAGATCTCCCGGAAGCTGAGGGCCGGGAGCTGCCTGAGCCATGGGCCATTTTCGCCCTAAGCAAACCCCCATCTCCCACCATTTCCTCCAAATGAAGAGATCAGAAGTTGGAAAAATGGAAAATTTGGTGCACTTTAGATTTCAGGCTTCTTCCAGAAAAGAGCAGTGGGGACAAGCCAGGCCCCCATCTGAGGATGAAATGTGAAATATTTTGCCCCCGTACCAGAGCATGTGACTACATCCCAGCGCCGCCGGCCCCGCACGGTGGTCTTAGGCGGCACGGCAGCTGTGCTCTTTAGAGGGGCCCAGCCCTCCTGCTCCGCTCGTCCAGTCATCCCCAGCACCCTCCACTCACTCGCACAGCCTGCCCTGCGGGTGCTCGTTTACAACCTTGTGCAAATAACAATCAGAGCCATTTCTTGTATATGGACCTCTGCTAAATGCTTTACAAACAGTATCCTATACCCTGAGGATCCCGAGACGTCACCGTGACTCATCTAGCGGGGCTCAGGGTGGTCAAATAACTGGCCCATGGCCCCTCAGCCCCGTCAGAGGCCCAGAGCACTGGGCCGAGACTCAGAGACTTGGGTCTCAGCTCAGCTTCAGGCTCAATGTGCTGCCTTGGCCGGGCCCTATCCCCTCTGGGCCCTGCCTCCATCCCTTCCCCTGTCCTGTCTGGGTTTCAGACTGGACATCCTGTCAGTCCTTCTCGAGATGGGGAGCTGGGTCAACCAGAAAGTTTTCCTTGTGTCCAGCACAAATCTGCTTTCCTGAACTTGACCTCATCGGTCCCACCATTGCCCCCCAGGGCCAGGTGGAAGACCTACAATCCCATATCCTTGCGGCAGGCTTCCCCAAATTTGGAGAAAATGACAAGACGCCACCGCTTTCTGCTATTCTAAGAGATAAACACTCCTAGCTCCTTCAAATATCACCTCCTCTGTGAAATCTCCTGTCCTCTCCCCGGAACAATGAACCACCCCACTTCCCACAGCGCTTCTTTATTATTTATAGCAGCTACTAAACTGTTCATGCAGAGGTACTGTGTGAAAACTCTTCACAGCCCTTATTCCTGTTTCACCGGTGAGGCAGCCACGACTCAGAGATGTTAAGTACTTTGCACCGAATCACCCTGCAGTTACGGCTCTGTAATATCCTGAGCTGTTTAAACGTCCCCCTTCTGGACTGCGAGCTCCGCCAGGATCAGGAGGGACCCCAGCCCCTCTGCATAACCGCAACCCAGCATGGGGCTTCAATGACTGCATTAAAATAAACCAAGTTCTCTGACCGGCCTAGGCCCCAGCGAAGTGACTCCCCGTAACGTCAAGGGTGGGGGACTGAGACTGGAGCAGGGTCTAGAAGGGGAAGAGCTGAGTACAGAGTTGACGGGGGCGAGCCCGGGGAGAGGCGGGATTCTGACGCGACAGAGGCGGGGCCAGGAGGGGGTGGGGGCGGGACCACGAGAAGGTAAGGCGGGACCCAGAGGAAACCCGGTCAGAGCCCGGAACAGTGCACGGGAGAGGGGCGCAAACCGGAGATGAGAGTGGGGTCCAGAGGGGACAGTTTCGGGACACCGAGGATCAGAGGAGTGGAACCCAAAGGCTTAAGGGACGGGGCCTGAGTAAGATCCGGGCAGAATCCACAGCGAAGGGTTGAGAAACTCGGCCGGGACAGGGGCGGGGGCAAAAAGGGACAGAAGCTGGCCGCAAAGGGGATGGGCGGGGCCCAAGCGGAGCGGCCAAACCCCGACGGGCAGGGGCGGGGCCATGAGAGACCTGGGCGGGGCCCGGGCTCACTCTTTTGGCAGGCGGGCGGCGCCGCGCTCCAGGACAGGTCCCACTGGCAGGTGAGGATGTCGGAGCCGAGCAGCTCGTAGCCAGGCTCGCACTGGTAAGTAAGCACCGTGCCCCGGATCAGGTCCCCGTGGGAGGCCGTCCTCCAGCCCCACTCCGGAGGTGGCAGCTCCGGGCACGTGTCGTTCCTCGGGACCTCTGCAGGGGGGTGACAGCGAGTTTGGAGGCTGTCCTGCGACCGACTCCGGGAGCCCTTCCAGCCTCGGGGGCCGCGCCCCTCCCGGGATCCCTGGCCTGCCGGACCCCTGCGCATTTCAGGACCCTAGACCTCGGTACCTTTGAAATGCAACACGAAACCCTGCCCCAGGCCCGGGTTTGGGGGCCCTGGCGGTGCCTGGAACTGTAGCGTGAGGTCAGGCCCAGAGGAGAGGAGGCGGCGGCGCGGTTGAGGTCCCTGCAGCTGGGCCAGGACTCGGGCGCTGGGACCGTCCCCGTCGAACAATGTCAGCATGTCCCCTTCACGCACATTCAGGCTGCAGGGAGTGGAACCAGTTGTGCAGGCTGGGTTACGATTGGCCCCTCCTATGCGGTTCTGCCCAATCCCTAACCCAGTTCATTAGTAACCCTACCTACTTTCCAGCTCTGTCCACATTCCCCCATCCCAGGTCTGGCCGCCCTTTGAGCAATTATGGGCTTCTCTGTGCTAGCCCCTCAGGGTTCCACTCGTTCTGTGGCTCTTACCAGTTCCTGTTTCCTGATTCCCAGCCCAACTCCTTAGGAACTCCTCGAACTCTCTGGCCCCTCCTCCATCCCCAGGTGATGCACAGTCTCGCTCAAGTGCGGCCCAACTCCCTGCCCCTGCCAGGAGTATCCACTTTGGGGCCATGCCCACTTCTGGTTCCATCCGGTCACATGGCCATCTCATACTAAATCAGCTCACTGGCTTCTCCCCACACCCACCACCACCTCGCATGTTGGTGACTAGGCCGCAGTTTGGGCCTGGGTTCCTGGAAACCCCTCCAGGGGCAGCCTCAGAAATAGCCAAAGAGTGAGAGACACCAGGCCAGAGCCCTCTTTTCACACTATAGCCCCTGCAGAAGGCTGCATTACCCGTGTCCTTGTCCAGAGTCGCCTGGACAAATCCAAGGCGATTTGTACCTAGGTCTACCTGACAACCCACACCCCCATCCTGAACCCTTAGTCGCCTCTTTCATCTTGCGCAGCCAGCCAGGCTCACAGCGCAGGCTAGGGTGTTGTCATACCACACTTCACTGAGCCCACACCCATCACACCCCCAGCAGCACCTGAACGTACATCTCAACTTGGAGCAAGATGCGCTTCTCTTCCTGGACGTGCAGGCCCCACACACAGTCCTGGCCGGGGCTATAGCTCTGGGGCCAGTCGGGAGAGAGGACCACACCAGCCGCCTCTGACAGCTCCCCTCCACACATGGCTTGGGGACAAGGGGGGGCAGAATCGGAACTCAGTCTTCATTTCACCAAGGGCCTCACCACTCCCAGCTGGGTGCACCAGACCGCCTCACAGGCTCCCTGTTACCTGCTACCTGTGCCCAACCCCCGGCCCTGCTCTCACCTAACCCCACCCACTCTCCAGCCTATGCATTACCCCCATCACATGACTTAGCTCCAGCTGGAGCTCTTCAAGACATTTGGGTTGTGACCCCTAAATTCTGTAACAAACCCACCAATTTATTCAGCTAAGAAAACTATCTCTGAAAAGGACAAGGATTTACCCAAGGCCTGGGTTTACTGGGTTTGGATATGCAAGTCTCCTTCCTGAATGGCCTCCCTAAGATCCCCAGCTCAGGGTAGTCTGCAGACCGAAGGAGCTCCTACGGACGTGGAGGGCTCACCCTTGCAGGCTGGCTCTGTGTCGTTCCAGTGGGGTTCTGTGGGATCCACACATTCGATGGCATTTGGGGGGCCAGGGGGCTCCAGGGCATATCCTGGGAGGCACGAGAAGGTGGCCAGTGCCCCTGGGCGGTACTCAGGGTCCGTAGTGGTGACATTGCCGTGTGCCAGGAAGGGAGCGAAGCAGCGATCTTCTTCAAAGGCTAGAGAGGGGGTCAGTCCCAGAAAGTAAGCATGAGGATGGGCCTCAGGGGATCTCAGAGTTGGGGAGACTTGGGCTGAATTCAAGTGTGCTTTGGCCACTTGGTGGGCTGTTTAAAATGGAATGCCTTTGGGCTTAGCTTTCACTCTCCAGTCTCCCGAAAATCCTAACCTTCTCACTCACACATATATGTTACCTTCCTGGCCTCTAGAGGGAAACCCTTAGGCTAGTCAAATCCCAGCCCTCATTCTACGGATAAGGAAACTGAGGTCTACAGACAAAAAATCGCTTGCCCAATGTCACACAGAATCAGGTCTCAAACCCAGATTGCTTGATTCCCTGCCAGAGCCACTTGGTTTTGGAAACTGCAGAGGAGGGAGGGGAAAGGGTGCCTTTGGAGAACTGGCTCATGCAGGTGTGTTCTCTCCTCAAAAATAACAGTAGAGGGGCACCTGAGTGCCTCAGTGGGTTAAGTGTCTGACCCTTGGTTTCAGCTCAGGTCATGACCTCGGGGTCGTGGGATCAAATGGAGTCAACATTGGGCTCTGCACTCATTGGAGAGTCTACTTGTGGATTCTTTCTCTCCCTCTGCCGCTCCCCCTGCTCATGCTCTCTGTCTCTCTCTCTCTCTCCCTAAAGTAAATAAATAAATCTTAGAAAGAGAGAGAGAGTGCAGGGGTTGGGAGGGGCAGAGGGAGAGGGAGAGAGAGAATCTTGAGCAGATGCCCTGCTGAGTGCAGAGCCCAACTTGGGTCCTGATCTCACGGCCCTGAGATCATGACCTGAGCTGAAACCAAGAGTCGGCCGCTTAATGACTGACCACCCAGGTGCCCCATAAATGATCTTAAAAAAAAAAAAAGAACAGATTCTCCCCACCCTTGATTATCCATGCTGTAGCTAGAATCCAAAAATGCAGTGAATGCAGAAGCTACTCAATTTTGACTTTGGACTAACTCAGCAAAAATGAACATTTGGAGATCATTTTAGTTTTTGCCCACGTGATCGTGTCTTAGCTGCAAAACGATCAGAGGAATCTGAAGCTCATGGAGCAGCAGTGGTCCACAACTAGGGAGGCAGACCTCAAACCTGGGAATTGTTTTCACATTTTCAAATCTAACAGGCAATTTATTTTTCAGATCTACTGTTCTAGTTCACTGTTACTTAAACCGGATGAGGTGTCATGTCCAAATCCTATGCATCCATCAGGGCCCAGTGCCAATTCCATTTCTCCCTTGATTCACACCAGAAACCAGCCCCTCCCCTCTCTGAGCATTTTACTTTCTTTGTCTCTCTCCTGCTACTGCTTGCACAAATCCTCTGCTCCAGGCACACTGAAATTCTCTATTTCCCATACAATACCAGGCCTTTCTCTACTGTTGCTCACACTGTTCCATTCATCTGAGATGCTCATCCCTAATCTCCCACTTTTAGAATTCTCTCTATCCTAGGAACACCTGGGTGGCTCAAGCAGTTAAGGGTCTGGCTCTTGATTTCGGCTCAGGTCATGGTCTCAGGGTTGTGAGACTGAGCCCCACATTGGGCTCCACACTGGGCATGGAGTCTGCTTGGGATTCTCTGCCTCTCCCCACCCGCCTCTCTCTCACTCTCTAAAAAATAAATAAAATAAAATAAAATAATAAAATTCTCTCTATCCAGTAAGGCCCAGCTCAAATGCCTCTTCCTTCTCCCATGAGCACTGACTTCCTTGTTCTACCTGTCCAGCATCTAGTCCCCCTTCTTCTGTTCATAGCACTCCTACTTTCATTTTGGGACACATGCCTCACCCATTTCCAGTCTATGAGGTCCAGTTAGGGCCAACTATGGATGGTCATATGATGTGGATCTGCCAATCATAACACCACCTGCCCTGAGCTTCAGTAATTGGCTCAGGTGTGGACACAATGACCTAAGCCAGAAAAATGAGAGCCCTTCCTGGCATTTTTGCTGAAGCTCTTAGCAAAGTGGTACCCTTTCTCTTTCTGATGGACTTACAATGTTGGTGGTACGTCAGTCTGGAACTGCTAGGTGCACCACAGACTGACAGCCTGACTGACGGTGAAGCCAACACAGAGGAAAGCACTGAGACATGAAGGTGCCTGGTGTCTTGGCTGTGCACCTGGATCCAGCCCTCTGTGAAACTTAAACGGGAAAACCCACCCCAGGAATTAGAAGGGGTCCACATGAGGGGATCCTTGTAGTTTTGGGGTGGGGAGGAAGTTAGTTTCCGGAGATCCAAACACAGAGATGAGCAGGGACAGGGTATGTGCTTGTGATCATACCTGGCCATCAGCAAGACGGGAAAGTGCAGGAGTTGGGGCCCCCCGGAGGAGGGCACTTACCTTCAAATCGGAGGCTTAGCAGCAGGGGATTGGCAGGTGTCTCTGAAAGCAGCTCCACGTAGAGGGACTGGGCATCACTGATGAGACCCCGCTCTGGGACGTCATCCATGTCCGAGTCATAGATGACTGGGGAGAGGGGACTCCCGCCTGAGCGCACCATCAGCCTGGGATGAACAGAAGGGTGGCCAGGAGCTCAGTTTCCCCTCAGAAGCTGCCTCGCCTCTTGCTGGCTCTCCTAACTCACTTTCACAGCTATTATTTTCAAGCATTGACTATGTACCATGTACGCTAAGCCTTCACACATTTTATCTCATTTACTTTTCAGAAGAGCCCTCGAGTCAGTACGATTTATTATCCCTGATTTTATAGATGAGGAAACTGAGGCCCAGAAAGAGTCACCTGCCCAACATCACTAGTGGTAGCGCTGAGGTATCGGTTTGTTAGGCAAGAGATGGTACCGATGATGATGACGAAGACAAACACATTTACCAGGCTCACTGTGTGCCTGGCACCCTTCTAAGCACTTCACGTATCTTAACGCATTTGTCCTCATAGAAACCGTCAGAAGGAGGTCCTATGATCTCCGTTCTACTGAAGAGGAAACTGAAGCACACACAGGGTCAATGATTCGTCTAAGTTTGCACAGCTGTACCGCCTAAGAAAGGGGAAGGACTAATCTGTGTTTGACACACATTTTAACTGGGATCCACCCTGGATCTGTCTGACTCCCCACTGCAGCCTTCCTATTTCCCGGAGGTGGGGACCTCTGACCCAAGGCCCAGACCCTCACCGGTCATTGTCCTCATCCAGTGAGACCCTCTCGAAGTGCAGGTGAAGCCGGCGCCCCTCAGCTGCTTCGATGACCCAACGGCAGGTGAGGTTGGGCCCTGCCGCTCCCCCAGGCTCAGGGGACACAATGCGGCCCAGAGTAGCATTGTGGATGGTGCCACCACAGGATGCTGTGGGTAGAGGGGAGACATGTTAAGGTGACTTGTCCTCATGTCTTCAGAGCTGTTACATCCACACCTTTGGTTGAGACCTGGACTCAGAGTGGTCTCTGCCTTACGGGCTCAGCCCAGAGGATGGGACCTTTTCCAAGGCCATCACCCAGGAGGGAACCAGTCCTAGAATAGAAAAACCCCAGAATGGACACCCCCTAGGATGGAAATCCTGCTAATATGAACACTCCCTGGCATGGGGAGTTATGAGGGATCCCCAAAATTGAAGCCCTCAAATGGAAATCAAGATGGGGTCCCTGGGATGAAAGTTCTCCAGGACAGAGATCCTCTAAATACGGACCTCCAGAACGGTTTCCTGGAGGATGAGGAGTCTCTGAAAGAAGAGACCTCCAGAACGGTTTCCTGGAGGATGAGGAGTCTCTGAAAGAAGAGACCTCCAGAACGGTGACTCCCCAAATGGAAACACTTTAGGTAGGACATCCCCAGATAGAGACACCCGCGCCCGCCAAGGATGGAGATTCTCCAAGGGTAGAGACCTTCTGTGTAAAGAGCTCCAGATGGAGACACCAGGATAGGCCCTCTTCCAGGCAGAAACCCCTTCAAGATGGATGTTCCCCAAAGATAGGGACTGCCAAGATAGTACCCTCCCAGTGGGGCTTCCAGAACAGAAGCCCCACCTATCGTGCAGGAGACTCACCCATGCAGCTGGGGGGTTCACCGCTCCAGGCTGGCCGGGTGCCGTTGAGGCAGATAAGGGTCTCCTCACCCTGCAGCTGGTAGCCTGAATCACAGTGGAAGGTGGCAGTGCCCCCAGGGTGCAGGTCAGTCACGCTCACATCCCCATGGGCTGGCCGGGGAGGGAAGCCGCAGCTCAGGAGGTAGGCTGGATCAGGCAGAGCAGGGAGAAGGAGGACTTTCTTTCCCATGCCAACCTCTCTCACCAACCCCCTAGCATTTCCTTCCCTCTTCCCAGGTCCCCTGGTGGCACAGACAGCTCCATACTGGAGTTCTCATATGGGCACTTGGTCTCACGAAGAGGCAATCTCAACATTCCTTCTCTCCCCTAGTCTTTGTAATCCACCCACTTTGGCCTCCATTTTATAGATGAAGTATCTGAGACCCAAAGAAATTCTGGCTTTTAGCACTCACTTGCTGTGGTGACCTCACGCAAATCAGTTGACCACTGTGAACCCATCCAGCTCTAATAATAACATATAGTATTTGCAGAGCTTGTCCAGCTTCTAAAATGAGTTCATGCAGTGCTTTTGAGGTAGCCAGAGTAAGGCTGTGATCCATTTTCCAGATGTAGCAATTGGTTATTAAGTGCCTCATAGTATTTTCTCCCCTCTGCACACACGCTCTTTCACTGAGGTGCATGGTGGGAATAGACCCTCAGCTTTCATCCAGAGGAGCCACATGAAACTCCTTTAGGAGCTTTGACTATCTTGTCATTGCAGACCTTAATACTCAGTGCCCCCTCAATGAATCCCCCCTCAATGAAGCCGAAGTGCTAGGAAGGGCTTTGCTTTCCTTAAGGAACTGGTTTCTCTTCTCTCTTGCAGTGAGAACTGAGTGATCTCTCTTTTTGTGCTGGCTGCTAAGAAGCTCAGAACCAGATTAAGGCTTGTCCCTAGCAACGATGGCTTGTCCATCCACATTCTATTTTTTTCATCTTTATAAGCACTTCCTGGTACCCATTTTCTTATTTCATTTAATTTTGCTGCACTCTTTTTTGCAAGCCTCCTGAAACTCTTGTGGAATCACAAGAGATAAAACAAATAAATAGATAGTGACTCGGGGGGAGCACCTGGCTGGCTTAGTCGGAAGAACGTGGAACTCTTGATCTTGGGGTCATGTGTTCGAGCCCCACGTTGGGTGTAGAGATTACTTAAATAAGTAAACTTTAAAAAAAAGGAAGGAAGGAAGAAAGGGAAGGAGGGAGGAAGGAAGGAAAGAAGGAAGGAAGTGACTTGGCAGTAGACAATGGACCCTAAATTTGGTCCTGACACAGTTCTGTGTGTCTGTTTCTGGGTAGCCATGCTTGGGAGGTTCCAGCTTGTGTGGGCCTTTGTTTTTGCTGACTCTCCAGCCCTGAGTGTTTCTGTCAGAGACCTGGTCTCCCTACTTCAAAATTCAACAAGCATTTCCTTGGCTGGGTGCTAGTGCAGAGAGGTGAAAAAGACCCAGGCCTTGTCCTCTGAGAGTCCACAGTCTACTGAGATAGACCCCAAAAGCTTCTAGAACACAGTGGTTTAAATAAATATTAGCCTCTTGATGGCTCTCCACGACCAACAGAATGAAACCCAAATGCTTTGGATTGACATTCAAGCCCCTTCCACCACTGCGTCCAGCCCAACACCTCCAGCTTCAGTTCTTAGCACCCACAACCCATATAGCCTACACAGTGTAGTTTTGTGACGTCATTTCCCCTACCTGCAAGGCCCTTTTCCCACTCTTTCTCATCTTTCAAGGAGTAACTTAAGTACTACCTCTTCCAGGAAGTCTTCCTGACCCCTCCCCTCTCCCATAGAGTTAGTCTCTTTCTTGCCTCCACACCTGTGCATGCATAATTTTATCATCACATGAACTGCTGCCTATTGTATGGTGAGACTGAACCAGGCCTTATTTATTTTGTCTCCCAAAAGCCTAGCCTAACCGATCCATCGATGCAGCCCAGAGGTGGTATGCAACCATACAAACTGGATTGGGAGACGGGTACACCCGACTTCCAGTTCTAGCTCCACGACTTATTTGCTGTGTCACCTTGAGCGGGTGATGCCACCTTGGGGCAGGGGGGGTGGCTGTCACCTGTAAATAGCAGTAATAAGTCCCATCATTGACAACCGGCCTTCCAGTTAAAGGAAAGAGACACGCAAAGCACCTCACACATAGAAAGTGCTCAGAAAATCTTAAGCAGTTGTCCCTCAGTCTCGATTGACGAACGACTGGGAGTCGGGGCTGAGGATGTGCCTCCCTACTCTGCGGTGTGCTTGCGGGTGTCTGAGCCATCCCTATAAGCCTTTGTTCCTCTCAGGGTGGAGTGGCCAGTGGCCACCCTCGGGGGGCTGCGAGAAGTGCACGAAACAACAGTTGGCGCCAGGGTTTTGTAAACGGGAATGTTTGCTGGGCTTGGGGTGAGCAGTGACGGAGTCTTTGGCCTTTCAGAGAAGCTAATGAGGCCACTCTGGACCAGAGGCCCCAGCTAGTGCTGACTGGGGAGGGCTTAAACAGGGCCTCGGTCCCAGAGGTGCCTGGAGAAGCCGCAAGGCAGGGAAGACTGAGGCAGGTAATGAAGGCCAATTTATGCAATAGCCCTGCTTCCCCAAATGTTCCACTTTGTCTAAAGAGTCCTATTTTCAGTGCCCTAGGGAAGTGGCTGCGTAAGGGAGCCAGCAGTGAGCCATTTTGTACCATTGGAAGTCCAGCCCTTGGCCCTAAGCCCTCAGGCATGCCCTTGCTCCCTGCTGACCTGACCGCCAATTACGTGGCCCCCAACTCACTGGCCCCTCCGTGAATAGGTCTCTCCAGCTTGCACATATGAGTCCCTGGGGCCCAAACAGAGGCCTCAGGAGAAACTGGAGAGGGTGTGAGGCAGGGAGACGGGTTGTATGTGTCCTGGATAAGGCCCACAAGGGATCTGGGGTCAGCAGAGCACACAAGGGGCAGGCAAGGCCATGAGGTGATGTGAAGGGGACATTGGCCCAAAACACAGTTCCCTCTCTGTTTCTGAGCAGCACAGGAAGGGACTTTGGAGATGGCAGCAATGTCTGGAAAGGGACAGTGGGCCGGGCCCCTGGCCTCACACACACACATATGCTAGAACATATGCTTGCACTGTGGGAAGGTTCCCGTACACACAGGTGAGTACGGATGTACACCTGTGTGTAGGTTTTCTGTGGGTGGTGCTCATGAATGCAGTCATGCATGGATACAATCCCCTCCCACACCCCCCGAAGTCAGCAGGATCTTTCTAGGTCACAAATCTGAGGCTGTCACTATCTTGCTTAAAACATTTCAAAATGTCTCCATGTCCCTTGCAGGATAAAGTAGTCTGTACTCCTTACCGAAGCTGATGAGGCCCTTCGTGATCTGAATCCAACCTGCCTCCTGGTCTGCTCTCTTGTAGCCTGCTTCTCTCCCACCACTTTCTGGGCTTTTTTGTAGCAGTGACTGACATTTCTGCGCTCTCACTGTGTACTAGACACTATTTTAAGCCCTTGATATGTATTATTAGTTAATTTGGTCTTCCTGATAACACCATGAGCCAAGTATTATGATCCCCATTTTTCAGATGAGACAGTGAGGCACAGAAAGGTTAAGTAACTCACCCCAGGTCACATGGCTAGGACAATTCTAACTTCCATGCTGAATTACTTCAACTCCTCAAGGGGGTCATGCTTTTTCATCCATCTGGACACCTGCCTTTCTCTTTCTCCCCTTCCCACCTTTCCCTAGTAGCTTGTCTTTTGGGTCCCAGCTTCGTTACCTCCTCCAAGAAGGTGTCCCTATATTCCTTAGGAGAAATTTAGGTCCCTTTGAAATTTGTTCCCTCTGCCTGTGTTTCCTTCCTCATAGGGATATAGGCCCTTATCTCATTGAATTATAATCATCCTGATGACTTGTCCATCTCTTTACCTAGATTCTGAGTTCCTTGAAGATTTATATCTGGCTTGTTCATTCCTCTCCCCACGGACAACACAGGGCCGGTATGAAATGGGTGCTCAATAAACATTTGTTGAGTGAATGGATGAACTGCCACTTGTATGGGAGCACACCCAGACACAGGTCTGTGAGTGTGTGAAATATGTGTGTATAGATCTCCTCTGAGGGCTCTGCCCCCCAGGGTCCTAGTCTGGAGGAAAAGGCCCTGATATCTCCTTGTGCTTAGAAGCCCCGCAGAGATGTCTCTTGTGCCCAGTGTGGGCCCTGCCCTTCCACCAGCACCCCAGCATCCTCACCCTGATAGTGGATCCGGAAGCCACCGCCCCTGGGGACCCGTGGGCTCTGGAAGTGCAGGAGCAGCCGGTTGGTTGGACTCCGAAGGACCTGTCCTTCTCCCAGCATGGAGGAGTTAGCAAGGAGTCGGGGGGCCAGGCCTGGGGACCCCCCACCAGCCAGCACCAGGAGTTCTTCTTCCCGAGATAGGTTCAGCGTCTGCACCTAAAGAAGCCAGACCCAGACCCCCGCCCCCCAGGACAAGTAAGTCAGGGTGGGTGACCCCTAAGTCCCCCACCGTCTGTTTTCCTTTCCCCTGAATGTGGCAGCCCAGATACCACCGTGACACTGGCCAGATTATAGACCTCCAGGAGAGTCTTTGAGATCCTCAGAAAACAGGCCCATTTGAGTCGGAAAAGTTTCTCTGGTTCCCAGGCCAAACCTGTGCACACACCTGGGCCCAGAGGAAAGGGCTTGGGGGCTTCAAAGTCCGGTTACCTGGATCTCGATGCCGTAGCCGGGGTAGACGTGGATGCTGTATGTGCAGTCCAGGAGCCCCGCGGTGCGGCTGGCGGCACTCCCCAAATCTGGAGACTCCACGTGCCCTTCGCCCTCCGAGATGTTGTTATTACACAGAACTAAAGAGATACAAGTGGCTGGAGTTGAGTGAATCCCTGTGTTCTTGCCCTCCCAGCCAAGCAACTCCAGGAGCCCTCACCTGTCTTGTCCCCAGCACCCCTCGCCATCTTTATCCGCTGCTCCCTCTCCCACCCGTGCCCACAACTCCCTTCCCCAGCTGTAATAGAGAGAAAACACACAGCACGGTGCTGGTACACAGCAAGGAGAAACACATGCCAGCCTTTATTATTATTGAGCAGAGGCCCCTCTCCCATCGGGACCCAGACTCCTTCTTCCACACGTTTCCAGCAGCCTCTCCCACTGCATGCCACCCTGCTCTCCCACATTCATGCTCCTGCACACTGTCCCCATCCCCTTTCAAACGCCTCACCTGGGCTGGTCACCGTGGTGGTAACAGTTGTCGTGGTGATGATCGTGGTCGTGGTCTCCTCCTCTCCTCCCTCAGGCCCGAGGGGCGGGCCTGGGGAGGCGGGGCCAGGAAGGGGCGGGGCCGTAGTTTCCGGGGGCGGGGTCAGCAGCTCTGGTGCGGTGGGGCCGGCCCCCCTGCCCCCTTTAGGGGTTACAGCTGTTGTCAGAGGCCCTGTCCCTGGCTCAGTGGCCCGTGGCAGGGAGGGCGCTGCAAGAGTCTGGCCGGCTGGAGGGGTGGCTAGTGTGGGGTCTGGATCAGATCCTGGGACAGTGCAAGGGAAGTCAGGGCGCAGAAGGAGCAAATTGTTGGGCCATGGGTGGGGGAGCAAGGCTGAGGGAAACTGGGGGTTCCCCCACTGAACCCAAAAGACCTCCCCCACAAGGTGCAGGCCCCCCACCTCTCCCTTCCGCACCCGAACTCTTCACCCCTTCCCAAGGCTTCCACAGCCTGACCTCCCCACCCCTCCCTCTCCACCTCTCTACCCAGGCCCTTCCGCTTGGCTCTCTCTGGGCAGTCTCCTTGAGCCTCTCCATGCTTCCCCGTTCAGACCTGGCTCCCTTTCCTGTGCACCACTTTTCCCCTCCCTCTTTCTCTCTTTTGCTCTCTCTGGAACTCTTCTTCTCTGTTTAGTCTTCTTGTGGCTCTCTGATTTTATGATTCTAAATCTGCTACTCTCTGCATTTCTCTTTCTTTCTGTGTCTCTCTCCGCCTATTCCTCAGACTCTGGTTCTCTGAGTTTCCATCTATCTTTCTCTCTGACGGTCTGTTTTTCTGTCTGGCTCTGGCTCTTGATCATTGGTCTCAATTGCCCTGGTTCTCTGTCTATGCCGTTTTGACTCTCTCTAACCATCTCTCTCGGAATGTCCCTGGCTTGGGTCCCCATCTCCCCGAGTTAATGTCCCTCCCTCTTTCTCTATGTCACTCCTACCACTCTGGGGGCCTCACCCGGCAGGTAGCCCATCTCTGGACCCCTCCTCAGCAGGGCCCCATGGAGAAGCTCGGCCAAAGCCTCAGAGGCTGCTGTGGGGGCCTCACTTCCAGGCTCTGGCAGTGCCTCTTCTTCCTTCAGGGGCAGACCTAGGAGATGAAGTTGTGTGAGCCCTTCCACTGCCCCACACTCCTTCCTTCTCCAGAAAGATCTTTTCCAGAACTCTTCCTCCCTCCTCAGTCAGCTAGGCCTGCAGGAGCTCAGAGGGTCCCAGACTGGGCTGAGAGCCAAGACTGGAGGAGGGGCTCCCAGCTGCCCCTCACACTCCTACACCTTCCTCTCCACCCCACCCCACTCCCAGGCTGTGTGGGCCTTCGGTGAGCCTCTTGGCTCTTATGAACCCTGGACAGCACCAGCAGAGGGGAGAGGGGCCACGGAACTACCTTCCTTTTCCCCTCGATGGTGCTCTTCCCCCAACCCTGGAGCTCTGCGGAGGGTCTGGCAGCACCTCCCAGCCCTCGCTTCCGCAATGCCCAGCTTTCTCTCTGGGTTTCTATCTCTGCAGTGTGGCTCTCTCTCTCTCTCTCTCTCTCTCTCTCTCTCTCTCTCTCATTCTCTGCAGTCTCTGCCCGCTTCCCTGGAGTCTGGCAAGGGGTCAGAATAGAGGACTGAATATGTGGGCTCTGAGCACTGCCTCTGTTCATCTGTCTTTGTCCATACAACCAAGAACATTTGCATGTGCAATGCCTGGCATCTCTCCCACCCAGGTACCCTGCTTGCTTCTGCCGCCTCCGCAGACATCTCCCCAACTTCCCCAGCCCTTCTTCCTGGATTTAACCCCTGAGACGCTGGTAAAAGCTCCCCTCATCCATTTCCCCACCTTCTCAGTATTGGGGTTTAGGGCTCCAGGTACAAGCCAGAAAGCCGCGGCTTGCCGCTTCCCTGTCAGCTGTACCCCTCCCCTCCCCCAGAAGCTCGGAAAGCCCAGGATGTTCAGAGAAAGGATGGTAGAGGACCCAGCTGGGGACCTTCCCGGGGCCTACCCCCACGCTCCCATGTCCTTACCCTGAATCCAGGGACAGCTCAGCAGAATTAGGAACAGCAGCTGGGGAGGCGGCGGGTGCTGGGCCCTGGGAGTCCCCATGGCGACTCACACCGATTTCTCTCCTCTGCGCCTCTTCTAAATAATCTAGCTGTCACCTTTCCTCTGTCTCCTCTTATTTTTCCCTTTAATTTTCTCCCCCCCCCCACCCCCCGCTAGCAGTTAGCAAGGAAGACAATTTCTCTGCCCCTTGGGATGGAGGGGCAGAATTGAGCTGGGGGTCGCCTGGATCCCGCCCCTCCTTGCCCAATCTCCTCTATCCTCTGCTATCAGGTCTTTGGGAGAGGGGGCGCGGCTCCGGCTGCAGGGGGTGGGACCGAGAAGGCCGAAGGGGCTGGGTCGCCTGGGTTACCCTCTCGCTCGGGCGCCTGGGTCCACCGAGCTAGCTGGATCCCAAGCTGGGGGACTGGGGAGAGGCAAGATAGCTTCTGGAGGTCTGGGGTGGGGTCGAGGATCGGGAGGGTCCCTACTGTGCTCTAGCGGGGCTTGGTGGGGAGGGGAGGGGGTTGCGGAACCTGGAGAGCCGAAGCTCGGGCACTAGAGCTGCGGGAGGGAGAAGCTGAGAAAGGTGTCGAGCCCACGTCAGATCCTGGGGACGGGCGAAGGGAGGGGCCTGGGATTTATTTGGGGGCGCCGGGGGAGGGGAGGAAGAAGGAGGAAGTGCAGATGGAGGAAGGAGGGACCACATGAGCCAGACCGTAATCCTCCCTCCCGCGGCCCCTAGGGGAGGCAAAGGAAACTCTGGTCCTAGCTGTAATTACAACCCCTTCCCCCAGCCTTTCCAGCACATCTGGAATCTGAATCTCCTCTTCCCAGGGTGCCGAGGGGCGGCACAGCTGGGTTCACGCTTGCTCAGCTCCCCAATATGCCCCCTGCCCACATCCAGACACATCCAGACATCCCCCCTCCCCACGGGACTTCCCTTTCCCTTTTACAGCTCCTGTGAAATGGGCTTTCCCCTCCTCCAGGAGAATGGCAAATTTCCACGTTTATGAGAAGTCGAAGGGGCGACAGGCCAAGATCTGGGGAGGAGAGACCCCTTCTCTTACATACATTACCCCGGCCAGCTGCCAGGCAGCTTCAACTTTGATTTTTTTTTTTCCTCCTGGCCTCCCTCACAGCGCCTCTGGGCGCCCTTTTCAGCACCACCAGCTAGCGGACAGCTCTTCCCGGCCCCGCCGGAGCGGGCCCGGCCCCCGACGCCGCGGGCGATTGGCTGAAGCCGCCCTCACTGTCAATCAGGCTCCCGGGGGTGGGGTGAGGGGCTGGTTCTAGTGGAGGCGGAGGGGGCAGGGGAGTCACAGGCCGACTGGTCAGGGGATCAGCAGACCTACGGGCGGGCGGCAGTGTCCCTGTCCTCAGTCCGCGAGCGCCGGCCCTGCCCATCAGTCTACGCGCTCGCCCCGCCCCTTGTCTTGCCACGCCCCTCCCTCAGCCCCCGCCCCTTCTTTTCGCATTGCGGGGAGGCTGGAGGTTGGCACAGTGCCCCCTGCGCCCCACGTGGCGCCCCGTCGGGGCGGGGAGGGGAGGCGAATCCGGAGACGACCCCCCCCCCCACCCCGGCTGAGATGCGACTGCCGCTGGGTGGGGGCGGGGATAGCTAAGCTGAGATGACTGTGGGGAGGGGTGACGTCAGGGTGAGTGGGAGCCAAGGAAGGAACGAGTAGGAGAAAGGGAGGGAGAGAGAGAGAGAGAGAGAGAGAGAGAGAGAGAGAGAGAGAGAGAGAGAGAGAGAAAGACCCGCGGGTCGGGTCGACTGAGAAGCGAGGGCAGAAGGGGACGAGGGGTTGGAAGGAGAGAGAGAAGCCGCTGCGGAGGACAACTGGTTGCGGGCTCCCGGGTCCAGGTGGGGTAGGAACTGCTGTCGGGGGAAGCTAGAAGGAAGGAGGGAGAGCTAAGAGAGGCGGGGAGGAGAGGGAGGAGAGAAGAAAGGAGAGGGAAGGACAGAGAGGGTGGGGAAAGGAGAGGCTGAGGGAGAGAAACTGCCGGAAGGAGAAAGGAGAGGGGGTGGGGGGAAGGAAGAGGAGAGAGTTGAAGGAGAAAGAAGAGGAGAAGGGGAGAGAGATAGAAGGAAAGAAAGAGAAAGGAGGGTTGGGAGGTACTTGAAGGAGGTGAGAAAGAGGGAGATAGAAGGTGAAGAGAAGACCTCAGGAGAGAGAACCAAGAGTGGGAAATGTGGAGGGGAAACAGCCCAGGGGGTAACCCGGGAGCAGCCACAGAGGGAACCGGTGGAGAACTGGGAGGACAGGGGAACTGGGGTCTGGAAGATGCCCCAGGCCTCCTGGTCAGGGCCTCCCTGCCCATCATGCCTGCGTGGCCATCGCCCTTGGCCTCCTCAGCCCTCACCCTGCTCCTTGGAGCCCTCACTTCCCTTTTCCTCTGGTACTGTTACCGCCTGGGCTCCCAAGACATGCAGGCTCTCGGGGCTGGGAGTCGGGCTGGGAGTGTCAGTGGGGGGCCTAGGGGATGCTCTGAGACTGGCAGGCCAAGCCCAGGGAGCTCTGGGGAGCCTGGGGAAGGACCCAGGGCAGAAGGCCTAGTGAGCCGTCGCCTGCGGGCCTACGCCAGGCGCTACTCCTGGGCGGGCATGGGTAGGGTGAGGCGGGCAGTTCAAGGTGGCCCAGGCCTTGGGGAAGGGCCGGGGGTCCTGGGCATTCAGCGCCCAGGCCTGCTTTTTTTGCCAGACCTGCCCTCAGCCCCCTTCGTGCCACGGGATGCCCAGCGGCATGACGTGGAGCTCCTGGAGAGCAGCTTCCCTGCCATTTTGCGGGACTTCGGGGCTGTGAGCTGGGACTTCTCAGGGACTACTCCTCTGCCTCGGGGCTGGTCCCCGCCCCTGGCCCCTGGGTGCTACCAGCTCCTGCTGTACCAAGCAGGCCGGTGCCAACCCAGCAACTGCCGCCGGTGTCCGGGGGCCTATCGGGCACTGAGGGGGCTGCGGAGCTTTATGAGTGCCAACACCTTCGGCAATGCTGGCTTTTCTGTCCTCCTGCCTGGGGCTCGGCTTGAGGGTCGCTGTGGGCCCACCAATGCCCGGGTCAGATGCCATCTGGGTAAGTAGATGCTGCCTACAGAAAACCTCCTTGCCTCCACGATTCCTCCTCCAGACTTTCTTCTCTGCCACCAAAGCTTTCTACACTGTGCTTCTGATCATCCCTCTCTTCTCAGAAATCTTCCATGACTCCCTGTTGCCCACAGCGGCATTTCCTAAGCTTCGATTACCTGCCAACCATCTTCATAAGCTTTGCCATGGTCATTTACCACCTGGACTATGTTTCTTGATACTGATTCCCCTTACATTTTGTTTCACTTATTTATTTAAAAGGAACCTTTATAGAACAATGATAATCAGTATTACTTGCACTGAATGGAAAGTACCCATAAAAACAAATTTAAACTTAAAAAAAAAAAAGCTTTAAAAATTCTAGTTAAATACTGTAGTCTGAGACTGAAGCCTACCCTCTCTTCCTTTAGAAGGGAGCGGTGTTAGGGGGGTGTTAAAGTCATGGTGGCACCAAATTGAGATTCCTTTCTTGTTTTAAAGACTGAGAGAAGATGGAAAAGGAAACAATTTTGTTATTTAATGCAGGGTTATTTAAAACCTTGTGTTGCCTAAAATCATGTCCTGTGCCACCAGTTTGATGTGTCCTTCACTTCAAAGCACCCTGGCCTCAGGATCAAGTCCAGGTTCTTTCTTCACCTTATCTCCCACCTGTTCCCTTCCTCCCCTTCCCTCCCACCACACATCAGATCAGGAGAACCTTCTGGCTGATCCTGGCAGATGCCACACTTGATCCTCAGCCTAGAATGTCTTTCCCCCTTATCACCTATCACCTCCTGGAAAACTCCTACTCAGCCTTCAGGACTCCCACTTTCCAGTGCCACACCTCCTCTGGGCAGGGGGGTCCTCCTATTCCCCATCATTGGAGTTGGCTGCTCAGGTTTCTCACGGCACTTTACTGTGTTGTGGTCCTTGGGCCAAAATGGATCCATTAGTTTTATACTAATGAGGGCCGAGCACACAGTAAGTGGGTTCTTCAGCTAAATAAATTGGCAGAAGCCCAAGAAGAGATGCCGCTTCCTCCAGGAAGCCTTCCCTTTTCTCTGGAACAGCAGACTGTGCTTTGCACTGCCTTTCCCCTATCTCCCAGCACTTCTCTCATCTGCTACTATATTGTCATTACATCTGGGACACCTTCCAGAGAGCAAGGAGGGACACCACATGGGGCGTTTGAAGACCTTCAAGCTGCTTTTTGACCAAATAGGGTGGGCCCCTCTGATGGAGGCGGGGGGTGTTGGATGCCTGGGTCTCTTTCCACAGGCCTGAAGATTCCTCCCGGCTGTGAGCTGGTGGTCGGGGGCGAGCCCCAGTGCTGGGCTGAGGGACACTGTCTACTGGTGGACGACTCCTTCCTGCACACAGTGGCTCATAATGGTAATGGGCCCCAGTTCTACTAGGAGGAAAGAGAGACCGAGTGGAGGGGCACAGACTAGAGGCTGCGGAATCAGGCCCAACTGGCTCCCTGTCCTGGCACTTCCGCTTTCCAGCTGCATGACCTTGAACAAGTCATATGTAACTTCCCCCAACCCCTGTGAAGTAGGGCGACCACCTGCTTTATCTGGTAACTGCAGGGATTAAATGAGGTCATGGAGGTGCACAGCAAAGTGGTTAACAAGCCCCTGGGCCTGGACCGCCCGGGTTCCTGTCCTACCTCTGGCACTTACTAGCTGTGTGAGCTTGGCCAAGTTATTTAACCTCTTTGTGCCTCAGTTACTTCGTATAAAAATGGGAATAATCATGGTACTGACTTGCAGTTTGTTTTGATGAGTAAGAGTTAACAGGTCTAAGGGGTTAGAACAGAGCCTGGCACTTAATCGCCAAGTGCTGGCTGTTATGAGTATGTGGTGAGTATTCTGGCAGGTAAGTAGTTAATGCCAGCCACTCTCTTGTCTCCATCCCCATTTGCCCTAGGCTCCCCTGAAGACGGGCCTCGGGTGGTCTTCATCGTGGACCTCTGGCACCCCAACGTGGCCGGGGCCGAGCGCCAGGCCCTTGACTTTGTCTTCGCGCCAGACCCTTGAAGGAAGGGGCTCCCTTCAGACACCTGGGCTGGAGAGGTGCTGCACTACTCAGGGATGGCTTGAGTGGTAGCCAGGACCTCCTCTCCGCTGCAGGGGGTGGGGTGGGGCTGCGGGCGGGAACTGGCCAGCCTACACTGAAATACAGATTTTAAGTCCTCTCCTAACTCCTTCGTCCAGCTACCAGCCAAGTAAAAGGCTTGGGGCGGGGGCTCCTGTCCTCTCCCATCCAACTAGCCAAGTACCTCCTTAACACAAGCCATCTCCTTGACCCTCTCCCCCGGAGCCAGCACCAGACCCTCAGCTCAACTTTATTCCAATAATTTAATAGAAAATTAAAATAAATAATATGTAATAGATTGAGAAGATGGCTGAGCTGGTGCAAGCCCAGGCCAGCCTCGTACAAAGTCAAAGGGGTGGGGGGGACTGGTGGGGGAAGGAGGCGGGGGGGAAACTGCCCTGCACAATGGTGGGGAGGCGGCTCAGAACATGGTGGGTGTCCGTAAGGACTGGCTTGACACTTTGGCATGTACGATGTGCTAAAAAAAAAAGAGAGAGAGAGAGAAAGAGAAAAGGGGAATTCTAAATCATTCTAAACCAGCTGGTGAGGAAGATAGCAAGACAAGGATGGGATGAGGGAACAGGCCCTCTGAAGGGTTCTGACTGATGGAAGGGGCTGGAACATACCGTGTTGTTAGCAGTGAGGTGGGAATGAATGGAAAAGGGCCACAGTGAACTGTACCATGCGACGAAGGGACAGAAGGAAGACCCACGACTTGGCCAGCAAAGCCGGGGCTAAGGTCTGGGAAGGGGAGGGAAAGAGAGAGGAACTGCGTTCCAGTGGCAGGAGGAACACAGAAAGGTCAAAGGTCAGTCCTTGAAGACAATCTGTTGGCCATGAGGACGCTCGTCGTGGGTGATGTGGCGCCGGACATGGATCCTGCGGACACGGTGCTCTCGGTTCTCCTCATCCTCCCCTCGGCCTGCCCCACCACCTCCGGCTGCACCCCCTGTGGCCTCCAGGAGGGCTGGGTCTGGGCCCCGGGGAGTCTCGTAGATCAGGATGTTCAAGGTCTCCTCAAAGATCCGGGCCTCTGGGAATTCCACCTGCAAAAGGCCAGCAAGCCCCTGCTCCTACCCTCTGATGCAGTTACACAGACAGCCCCCCGGCCCAGCTGCTCCTGCACGGGCGCACCCCCTAGCCTTTGCAGTCACAGGTTCTTTGGCCTGGACTGTCCAGCCCCCTGGCAAATTCTTTACTCGGCAAAGTCATACTTATCCCTCAAGGTCCAACTCCGAAGTCAGGCAGAGTTACTTGTTTTCTCTCCTTTGCTGCCAAGTCTCTTGGTATGTTCTTGCATTTGACAAATACTGAGTGACGGCCCCGTCCCAGGTGTTCTAGGCACTGGGAATATAGCAGTGAACTAAACAAAGTTCCTGCCTGCAGGAAGTTTACGTTCAAGGGGGAGGACCCAGACATACGTGTAATCAAATATAAACTCTCAGATGGTGACGTTACAGGAAAAAATACAGCAGAAAAAGGGGGTGGGGAGGGTCATGGCCACAAATGTTACAACTTTAGAGAGGGCGTTCAGAGAAGGCCTCGTTGAAAGGGTGACATTCAATCAGCAGTCAGAGGAGGGAGGGAAGGAGCCAGGTGGGTAAGGAGAGAAAGGGCAGCCTGGGGAACAGGCCACAGCAAGGCTAAGAGCCTCGGGGCAGGAGTGCACTTAGTACAGTATTTGAAGATCAGCAGGAGGGAGGCACAGTGGAGGGAGAGTAGAAAGGGGTGAATCGGGGAGGTGCTGGAGAGGGACAGAGGAGGTGTCGTGTCGTGTCGTGTGGCCCGGAGGGACAGAGCTAATATAACTTAACAAGCTGCGTTCTCATTACTGGTTTATCTTCCTGTCTTCCCAATTACAATGGAAACTTCTTGGAAGCTGGGTCATTCATTCCTGCATGCATTCGATAAATGCTTCCTAGCTTCCACTGCATGATAAGCGCCTGTCTAGTGCTAGAGAGACTGGAAGAAAAGCTAGAGCCCTACCCTCAAGGAGCTAACCCCTTGCTGCTGATGTGACACCCTCCTGACCGCTGCAGACTAGGAAGGAAGTATGACCAACTTTGGGGTTGTGAGAGGTTGAAAGCTCATGAGCGAAGGTGTCCCAAAGAAAGCTGTGCTTGGCTTCTGTCTTAAAGATTGAGCACAAGTTCATTAGGCAGATGGGGATGAGGAAAAAGTCCAAGAAGAGGGACTAGCATGTGCAAAGGTGGAGAGGTATGAAATAGCACTGGGTGCTCAGACCCTTGCGTATCTGAGGCACTTCCTTCATATCAAAGTCAGAAGGGAACAGATGACACGACAGAGGGCTGGTACTTTACTAGGCCTTTCATTCACCTGGATTCCAAGCCTGGCGCTGTGCTTGGTGCAGAGGAGGTGCTCAGGAAGTATCTGCTGATGACTGCCAGGTTAATGACTCAGGGCTTACAAACTCAGCATGTTCTAAGAGACCTGTGTGTTCTAAGGCCCTGAGGTTGTAAGAACATATTTTGGGTCACGGACCCTTCTGAGATTCTAACAACTATGGTCCTTCTATGTGGAAAAATGCATGCACACTCCCAAATCTGCACACCACTTCAGGGAGCCTGGAGACCCAAATGGGCTAGGTAAAGAATCCCACTCTAATCCAACACTCTCGTTTCATGCCAGAGGAAGAGAGACCCGCAGGGGGAAGGTGACTTGCCCATGGTTACACGAGACCCCAGAACTTGGAAGCGCAGCTCTTGACTCCCAGGACACCTCGCTGCCCGTTCAGCTGCGCCGCCTCTGGCGGGGGTCCTGGTGGCCGCCCACCACCACAGCCCTCCCTGACCAGGCCCTGAGCCCCTTCTGACCTTGGTCTGCTTCTTCTCCGTGGCATAGACAATGGAGGTGCAGCACACCTCGGCGATTTTGCGGCCCTGCCCGTAGAAGGACCAGCAGCAGATCTCGTCCCCCAGGACATCCTTGAGGAAAAGCAGCCGCCCGTGGAAGCGCAGGGCCAGTTTGTCAAACAGCTCAATGTTCTTAAGGAGGTTGTCATCTGAAGTGCTGAGGACCAGGGGGCCAGGAGGCCTTAGCACACTGGCTTCCTTCCCTCTGTTCCGCAGCACAGGGGCCCGCCTACCCTGCATTCAGGCCCTGGGGCCCAGCAGGGAGCTTCCTCTGCGCGTCCCCCTCCCCCCCGCCCCCACCCGCGTCTGGAGTCTGGTTCAGCTGGCCTCAGAGAAGCAACATCATTTGCTGAGCAAATCCCCGCACAGCAGAGGGGCCCCCGTGGCTTCACCTAACGTCCTCACTGCACCACTTCTTGCAACCAAGTGACACCAGGCAAGTTCCTTCACCTCTTGGTGCCTCGGTTCCCTCTCTGTCAAATGGAGATAGTCCTACCCCACACAACCGTGAGGATTATGGGCGTTAATATGGGTAAAGCACGGGAAGCAACGTCTGCTGCGGAAAAGCCCTTAGTAAATAAATGTTAGCCACTCTCATCTAATCCTCGCTGAAACCCAGTTTGCGGGTGAGCACACTGAACCTCCAGGCTGACAATGACCTGCCCACAGTACTCAGAGCGGAATCTGCTTCCTGGCAGGCATTCTGCCCCTCTGGGCGGCCACAGCCCCCTCACCCCGGAGGGGCCCGCATCAGGGCTGTGCCTGAGCCCAGACCCCCCCACCCCCACCCCAGGGCGCCTCCCTGCCCCGTGGTGGTCACCTGGTGTAGGAGTACTTGTTGTTACTGCGGTTGTGCAGGAGCTTCACCACGGGCTGTGGGGGGAGAGAGCACGGAGAAGGGTGGGGTCAGGCTGCAGGGAGAGGCCCACAGCCTCCACCCTACAGGGCTCAGGGGCCTCACCTTGGAGGTGCTGGCCAGGAGCTGCTGCTCCTCCCGGGGAGATGTCACCGTGGGGATGAGGCACAGCGGGGACAGGTTCTCCCTTTTTTGCTGGAGAAGAAGCGGAAGGTGGTTAACAGCACAAAGGTCACTCGCTCCCCCACTTAAAAGCTGTCCAAACCTGCCTGTTGCCTTCCGCGGGGGAAAAATCCAGACTCCTTAGAGGTCCACCGAGCTCTGTAAGTTCCAACCTCTCTGATTTCATCTCTACCACTCTCCCCTGCTTGCTGGGCTTCAGCCCCACCCACGGCCTGTTCCTTGTGCCCACCCAACCCTTTGCTGTTCCCCCTGCCTGGAATGGTCTTCGATGCTGTGTGCCTGGCCCTTTCATGCCATTCAGCTAACTCAAAACAGTACCCCTCAGAGGGTGCTGGTCCGTCTCCTAAAGCTCCCTGACTAAAACATCATCCTCTACCTTCTTCTTTACACGTTAGCAGCTCATTCTTCGCAGCACTGAGGTCCTCACATTTTCTCATTTTGTTATATGTTTGCTTATGATCTGTCTCTTCTCCCCCAGGGAGTGCCTAGTATACAGTGGCTGCTCAGTGTCTGCTGAATAAATGAACCTGGTTGGGTGAGATGAGGTCTGAGGCAGAACCAGATACATGGGCTTCTTTCCTCTGTTCTGTTCCAGAATGTTTATGCCAAAACCCCTTTCACCTCTCTCAACCAGATCTTTTTCTCAACCGTAAATTCCAGAAGTTTTTCTTTCTTTTTTTTTTGAGAAACTTATAAGACCTTTTCTAACATTAGGGACGCCTGGGTGGCTCAGTCGGTTAAGCGCCTGCCTTCAGCTCTGGTCATGATCCCAGGGTCCTGGGATCAAGTCCCGCATCAGCTCCTTGCTCAGCAGGGAGCCTGCTTCCCCTGCCTGCCGATCCCCCTGCTTGTGTGTGCTCTCTGTCTCTGACAAATAAATAAAATCTTAAAAAAAAGAGACCTTTTTCTAACATTAATATGGAAGAATAAAAGTCTATTATTACTTAGGTCAATTTTTAAAAAGAGCCAAGAGGAAGGGCTGATGCTATCATATATTAAGATATCCTATAAAGCCATACTAATGAAAACAGTGTGGTTTTGGGGAACAAACACAAAACCAATGGAACACAAGAGAGTTTGGAAATGGGCTGATGTATATATGAGAACTGATATTTATAAAGGGGATACCACATATCAGTGGGGCAAGTATGGAGTGTGTATTGGTTATTGCTGTGTAATAAACTATCCCCAAGCTTAGCAGCTTAAAGCAACAATAAATATTTATTATCTCAGTTCCTGTGGGTTAGGAATTCAGGAGTGGCTTAGCTGGGTCGTTTTGTTATAGGGGTCTGTCTTGAGGTTGTAGCCAACTCAGCCAGTGCTGCAGGAATCCGAAGGCATGCCTGGGTCTGGAGGATCTGGTCTGAGAATACTTATTCATATGGCTGGCAAGTTTGTGCTGGCTCTCTGCAGGAAACATCTGATCCCTGTCATCTGGACCTCTCCGTAGGGTTGCTTGAGCATCCTTGCAACGTGGCAGCTGGCTTCTCCAGAGCAAATAATCCGAGAGAGCGAGGTGGGGGTTTCAATGTCCTTTATGACCTGGTTTTGTCAGCCCTGTTCCGTGTGAAAGGGAACCACACGAAAGAATGAGTACTAGGGAGTAAGAATCACAGGGGACTGCCTTGGAGGCTGGCTCCACAGGCCACGTTCTGGCCCCTTTGATCCAAACCCTTCCCATTGAAAAGCACACTCACCCCCTCCCAAGATCCCCAAAGTCTCATCTCATTACAGCATCAGCCTGAAGTACAGAATCCCGTCACCTAAGTCAGTCCAGGTGGGGATGAGGCTCCTTGGGTGTAGTTCCTTAACTATAGCTCCTTAAGTACATTTCTTCTTGATCTGAAGACCTGTGAACTAAAGAGACAAATTCTCTCTCCCATATACCTAATATGCAGTGGTGGAACAGGCATTAGGATAATCAGTGGGGGACTCTTGTTCAAAAGGTTTGAGGGGAGGTAGGTGGCATACAAAAGTCACTGCTTCGTAGAAATTCTGCAACCCAGTTGGACAAACGTTGGGAGCTCTCTGATGCCTACTCTTGCCAGAAATGATTCTTTACGGCTCTTGGCTCTGCCCTGAATCGTCCTTCTTTTCCATGAAAGTCCATGCTTGCGGCTCCGTGGTTTCCTGCTTGTAGAGCTCTGGGGGCCCAAAGGCCTCTTCTCTTGCACCGTCTCGATCACTTCTGGTCCAAGCTGGCAGTGTTTCTGCCAATGTAATTCTTGTAAAAACTTAATAGGCAGATACTCGTTGAGTCTTGGGGTTCAGTTCATTGGATAGATGTCATACCCACAAATCTCTGTGAGATATGCTCTCCTCTACTTTGGGCATGTGCCGAGATGGCTGAGGGGCAGCACTGTTGTTTGATCAACAGTGCTCCGAGGCATCATCTGGGATGTTTCTGAAGCCTTAACAAAGGTTTTTACAATCACATTCTCGGCTTCATCTTTTAGACCATGTTTTACTGAGAATGCCCTGTATTTGATCTTTGCTAGAAAGTCATTTGTGAATTGTAACATCATGTGTTATCTGGAAAGGTTGGGACTTTTCGAACCCAGTAATTCCTGCCTCCTTGTTTAATTGTGTTCCCTCTTGCTTATCCTCTCCTCTTCTATTTTACTGTTGGCAACAAGATACCTGGTGGGCCCTTCAACATTCTTTCTGGAAACTTCTTTAGCTACATCACCCAGTTCATTAGGTACATTCTACTTTCTACATTACTGCAGGAGACATTGTTGCCAAAATCCTGCCTCTACATGATGAGGGTTCCCTCTGCACCGGTTTCCAGTAACATTTTCCCCATTGCAGCCTCCTCTGAGGTCATCAGGCTTCCATGAACAGACCCTCTAAAGCTCTTCAGGCCTTTATTAACATTCTCCTCAAAGTCCTGCCAACTGGTGCCCACTTCCCAGTTCTAAAGCCACTAGTACGTTTGAGGCTTTTGTTACCACAGAACCCACCCAGATACCAAATCTGTTATCCATTGCTGGGTAACAAATTACTACAAATTTACCAGCTTAAAACAATAAACATTTATTATTGCACAGTTTCCGTGAGTTGGGAACTTGAGATTGGCTAGTTGGGGGTGGTCTGGACCAGGGTCTCTCAGGAAGCTGGGAGTCCAGATGTTGGCCTGGGCTGTAGTTATTTGAAGACTTGATTGGGCCTAGAGAATCCGCTTGAAGAGAGTTCACCCATATGCCCGGCTATGTGTGCTGGCTATTGACAGGGGGCTTCCGTTCCTCACCAAGTAAACTCTCCCTTGGGCTGACTGGGTGTCTTTATGTGGCAGCTGGTTTCCCCCAGAGTGAGTGATCCGAGACAGAGGCAAAAACTGCAATGTCTTTTATGACCTAGCTTTAGAAGCCACACTATCACTTCTGCAATATCCTATTGGTTACACAGGTCAGCTTTGTTCAGCGTGGGAGGGGACTACACAAGAGCCTGAATAAGGAGGAAGCAAGAACTGCTGGTGGCTATCTTGGACACAGGATACCACAGAATGTTTAGTAGATGGCATTGGAAAAACTAGCTCACTCTCTGGAGGACAAAAAATTGTTAAATCCCTTCATAATTCACATTTGTAACAGTGAATTTAGATTACAAGACCCACGTATGAAAGCTAAAACTATAAAGCTAACAAAAGATGTAGATAGAATGGAAAAAAAACCTTTTTAAACAAGACCGTACAAGGATATACCACTAAGCTAAAAAAAAAAAAAAAAAAGAGGAACTTGACATTAAAATCAAGATTTTCTCCAGTTGACAACGGAAACTGTGACTTTACAAATAATCCCACGTAATAACTCTGAAGGAATGACAATTATAATTACTCTACAACTCTAATGAAATTATTGATTCAGGTAAGGATTCTCAATTGGTGTGTGGTTGATAGGTAACTGCCACTCACACAGTGCCTAAACATCACAAAGATTACTTTATGGTTGGCAACAAGGAAGTGTAACTATAATAGAGGGATCCAACCATCATCACCTGAATGTAGGGCTAACTCTGAGTATTACTAATGATGGGTCATATTAGCAAAATTATGGATCTCTCAACACAATAGAAAATATAGAAAATTGCCTAAAATATATTCTAATCAAAATGTTTTAGTATCAAGCCTTTAAATCTACTTTTGGGGCACCTGGCTGGCTCAGTTGGAAGAGCACATGACTCTTGATCTCAGGGTCCTGAGTTCGAGCCCCATGTCGGGTGCAGAGATTACTAAAAAAAAATTAATCAATTAATTAAAAAAAATAAATCTACTGTCTAGTTTACAAAAAACTCAGAACAGGGTATAGTACCAAACCAAATGATACCATAAGGAAACCACCAGGCAAATTTGGAAAGTGGGTCAATGTGCAGGACAACTGGTGGTCTCTTTTAACAAGTCAGCATGAGCAAAAAAGGGATGGTCTGGGGTTGGAAGAGACTGAGAGAACATAATAACCAGATGTAACGCAAGGATCTAGACTGGGTCCTGGTTTAGATGAATCAGGCATAAAAGATGTTTCTGGAACAAATGGAGAAATTTGTGTATACTCTGGATGTTAGATAAGAAGAAATTTTATTGACATGGAAAGAGCAATTATTAACAAACAAAAAAAGCAAATTACAAAACAGCACATATAGCATGATCATATATATTTTGGCAAATACACACACACACACACACACACACACACACACACACACACACACACACACACACACACACACACACACACACACACACACCTGGAAGGGTATCTGGAGCTTTTATTTTTTTGATCATCTGTGTTTTCTAAATTTCTACAATACATACATATACTGCTTTAAAAATAACAAATGGTTATTTATAATAAAAAAATCAAGGATTTCAATTCAACAAAAGATGCCACAGACAGGTGACATTTTAAGAGAAAATACTGGCGACAACTAAAACTGACTAGAAATTATCTGAAACAGACTTTCTCAACTAGGATTCCTCACCTGAATCTCAAAATCCAGCAAATAAATAATTTGAGTACCTATTTTCTCAACTCTCAAGGATGATAGGAAAACAGTACCATTCTAGAGGCATATGAGGAAAGTAGATTTATTGTGTACAATACATGTCTTCGGCTACATGTCTTCGGGCTTAATTCTCCCTAGGAACTAAACTAAAATATGCAAGGATCTTCTGCAAAGCAACAAGAAAAAGACAGGAAACTCAGTAGAAAATTTGGTAAAGAATATAAATAGGCAATTCACAGAAGGGAAACCACAAAAGCAAGTAAGCATATGAAAAGATGCTCAATCTCATTAGTAATTAGAGGCATGCAAATTAAAATGAGATCACTCTATACCAATCAGATTAGCAAAATCAGAACACTGGCTGATGCCAGGTGTTGCTGAGAATATGCAGAAACGGGATCCGTTATGTACTGCTGATCAGGAGTATAAAGTGCTATAGTCATTCGGGAGAGTAATCTGATGATACTTGCTGAAATCCATTTGTATGTGTTCTGTGACCCTGCAATTCCACTTCCACCTACAAACATGAGAAACCCTGGCCCAGGATCCACAAGGGCACATGTTTAAGGATGCTCATGGTGGCAGCTGGCACCGTTTGCAGGGGAAGGAAGGTGGAGGCAATCTAGGTCTCCAACCTCAGGGGAATATATAAATAAAATACGGTGAATACACGCCAAAGATTCTTGTGCAGCAGTTAGAAGCAAAGAACTAAATGTACAAACAGCAGCATGAATAGATCTTGAAAGAAGTGTTGAATTAAGAAACAGAACACACAATCCATAGCTCAAAACCATTTATGGAAATTTAAAACGAATACATATACAAAACGAGGCTTTTAGCTTTTCAAGGGTACAAACATAATCTAAGTATATGTATCAAAACATTAGAACTGGAGGGGTACCTATGGGTAAAAGGGAAGTGGGCAAGGGGCTGGGAATAAAGGGGAAAAATAAAAAGAGAAAAGACTTGTAGAGACCCATGATGATTAAGTACCACACACTGAGGAGTAGGATAAACGCAATCCTCTATACCTGAACCTTAAAAACAAAAACCAAAACCTCCACACGAACAAGCAAACTCTGAGTGCGGTGAGGATGGGGAACGGTGTCAGGGAAACCTGGAAAGGAGGCAATTGGAGCAGAGGAAAAAGCACTGCACCAGGGAGTCAGATAACCTGGGGCTGAAACTGAGCTCTGTGGCTTACTGGCTGGCTCTTTGACCTTGGATATATCCCCAACCTCCCACCTATGTATCGAACAGGGGTACAAGATGTACACACAAGCAGATAGCAGAATCACTCCCAACACACAGTGGATATGAGGTAACACTGGATAAATGTACGACTACAGAGCAGGAACCCACTTTCAAGATCATCTAATTCAATGGTTTTCCAACTGCAAGTGGTGACCCATTCATGGGTCCTGAAGTAAGTTTAATGAGTCCCAAAGAGCAGTCAAAAGAAAGAAAACAATATATCAGCGTGTATTTATAAAACTCTGACTGAAGTTATATATATGTTGACTATAAAATACATTTTTTTTCCTATGGGATGCAGTCTGAAAAACATGGATACTGCCCAAAGAAACTCTATACTTTTGAATTTCAAGAACCAGTAAGTATTCACCAAACCAACAGAAAGTTGTTCATAGTTGCCACTTTTTAATATATAAAGGGCATCAAAAAAGAAACTCTCATAATCTCCTATTAATATTGTATCATACAAGAAAGGACATTTTTAACATTGTAAAAATAGAACAGAATAAAAGGCTTTATGTAAAACTCATTACACTGTACCTATTTTTCTTGTCTCCCTATCTTTTGGAACAGAGGACAGAATGCCAGAGGTAGGAAATGACTCAATCAAAGTCACTCAATCAGCTGTGGTAGAGGTGACACTTAACCCACAGGTCCTGACTATGCTTTCTAAGCTCTTCTCCTCAGAACCCTAAGAGATCCACAGAAGAGAAGCCCAGCAGTTGGGGCTGTGGAACCCCCAACCTGTTTTATTAGGAGCAGCTCTGCTTCTAAGATTTCATTGCTAAAAAAAAGTTAAAAACAAAAAAAACCCAAAACCTGGCTGGGGGTAGAATGCTGCCTCCCAGGATAGGACCAAAACACAGAGATCATTATAATTTAAATTTAGATATTTTTTTCCCTGGTAGCACAGGGAGTTATTTAAGATTTCTGAGCAAGGGGGAGAATAGATTGCGACTGTGTTTAAGGATCATCACTCGGGTGGTAGTGTGATTGCCAGATTAGGCAGGGAGGAACCGCAAGGAGAGAGCAATCATTTAACTACTGCAACAGTCCTGGCATGAGGTGGTAAGAGAGGTCCTTCTTGAGGCAGCAGGGATACACAGGAAAGCACCCCCAAATTTTCTGCGGTCATGGCTAGTCACAGCCACAGGCAGCCTCTCCAGACAGTACCCCATATGCCTCCCGTCTATATTTAATGTCCCAGTATCTAACTGCTTGGGCAGCTCTCCAGAGACATGGGCATCGGGTGGGACGCAGGGCCCCTCACCTGCAATGCTAGCTGGCAGTCCTCAATCAGGCCCTGTACCAGGTAGTAGCGTGCTTCGCCTAGGAGCTCCCCCAGTTCTCTGGTACTCTCAGGCAGTGGCACGGACCCATCCCGCAGGTAGTTGAGGATTGTACCAAAGTGGCGGCCGCTCCGGTCAATCAGCACCCAACCTGGTGGAATGGAGAGAGGCAGGAGGAAGGATGGCTTTGCAGGGGGCCCTGGAGCTACTAAATTTTTATGAAAAACAGATTCCAAAGCTACAAGTCTGAATACTGATCTGTCTCAAACCTTTGCCATATCCAAGAAAATCCCTTTAAAACTCCAGTGAGTTCCCCATAGACCCCTTTTTAACATTCGTAGACAGAGAATTCCCTTCCAAGTCTGTTCTACACTGAAAAAGTTCCCACCATGAGAAAAGGATTACAGATTACCTTATCAACAAACTCTAACTTTTAGTGTTAATCCTGACCATCCTATTTAATTAAAATATCCACCCCACCCTCCAGTTCACTACCATTTTAACCTTTATATTACTCAGAGAACTTACTACTATCTGCAATTACATGTGTTTTTGTACGTGTATTTGCTTATTGTTTTCCTCCTGTCCCCACAAAAAAGTCCGTAAGACTAACCTTGTCTGATTCATTTTCCACTAACTGGCACTTTACAAATACTTGTTTAAAATAAATAAATTCTTCAACTTCAGATATTTTAAGACTGACCTCCACCTCCCAAACTTTAATTTTTCTGCTCTTACAATCCTTGTTGTACCCCCTCTGAATACCTTCCCCCACCTTCACAAAAACTTTATACAGTTCCACCTGGGCATGTGGGTCCCAACCCTGAAGGCAACACTCCACGAAGGTGAGGTTCACCTGCCAAAGAACTGTCCACCCTCCTCTCTGGTGTCCATGGCAAACCCCAAAACAGCCTTTTCCTACAGTCTGCATTTAGAGATGGATCCCTAGAATGTACAGGGACCTGTGTTAGAGGAACACAGAGACAGACAACTCCTCCAGGCTGGTTGTTAGCAGTGCTGAGGTAGAGAGGCAAACATGAAGCTGGGCAGTTGGAAGGAACATGTACGTTGCCCGGAAGGGTGCTGCTGACAGCAGGGCTGGTTTCCAAGTCGTCTGAGCTGAGGAATAAAGGGTGGGAGAACTGGAGGGGACTGGTAATAAAAATTCTGAAGTGACACGTTGAATCACTTACCACAGCACCTGTTGGACGGGGGCGTGTGAAGTTCCATAAATGTTGGTTATTGCTGGGGATAAAGGACTGAGAGAGGAGGGGGATTATGAATGAGAAAGGGGCGATGAGACGGGACGTGGGGCTGGAGGGAGGTGAAATGAGTGACTGGACGGTAGAGAGACGAGAGAGAGGGTATGGGGAGACTGGGCGACGGAAGGCTGACGGCGATCTGGAGGATGCGGGACCACACAGGTAAGGGCGGCGCGGCGTACCTCCCGCGTCGGTGAGCACCTCCGCGCGGCCGCTGAACATGGCCTTGAGCATGGTGTCCTGTCCCGTGAGGGTGCGAAGCGTGGTGTAGTGCAGCGAGCCGCCCACGTTCAGCTTCACGTACTTGCTGTTCGGGGTCAGTGGCTTGAGAGCGTAAGCGGCGGAGCCAGGCTCCAGACCCGAGGGCTTAGGGGCTTCTAGGGACGGGGGGGCCTCGGCCGCCGCCGGGCCCGAGGCCTCGGCCGACATGCCAGAGAGTGGCGGCGGACGGCGATCCCAGGTTCTCTCCGCGCCCTCCGGCGGCTCCCAAAGACCCCGAGACCCGAGCCCTGGAGCCGGCCCGCCCGGCCCGCACGCCCACACGCCGCCGCTACTCAGCTACACTGGCCGTCAGCCCCATCGCGCCGACACCGCCCGGAAGCCGGGGCCCAGCAGCTGCGCAGGCGCGCCACGGTCCCGCCCCCGACCTCGCGCGCCGGCGGTGCGGAGCATGCGTGGTGGCCTTGGGCCAGTTGAGCGGTAGCGCGCCACCTGCGGCGGGGTCGGGGCGGGCGCGAGGTGTGCTCCTCCCGCGAGCCCTGGACCCTGGTTGGAAGACGCGCTCCGCCACAGGGCTGCTGCGGAAAACGAGGTCTCCGCCGGGTGGTTAGTCTCTGCCCTCAGGGCGCTTCGCGGGCGTGAAGGGCAAGGTTTCCCGCCGACCATCCCCGCGCTTTTGACAGAGGAGAGCTTCGAACAAAGCATCAAAGGGAGACTTGTACAAGAGGCTAAAGTGAGGTGGCCTCCTAGAGGAGGTGACAGTAGTGCTAGGGCATGCAGGGTGTGAGTAGGTAAGGTCGTCAGGGAGTCCGTCCCTGAGGAGGTGATGCAGAGCTGAAGCTGAGAAGACCGGGCCACATGGAGGTGTGAAGGAGGAGAGCTCCGGGCAGAGGGAAGGGCACATACACAGACCCCAGGCAGGAACACGCCTGATGGTTTTGAGGAGCGGAATGAATGTCAGGGGTGGCTGCAACCTGCCAAGAAAAGGTCTGAGAATCCCAGCTAAGATCGCGAGACACCTAGTCTCAAAAAAAAGAAGGAATAAGATAGGAACACGTTATTGACAAGAAAATGTGCTGAGAAGTGTTTTATCTGACTGGATCTACATTCCTTTGAAAGGCTGATACTTCAGAGATTTAACAAAGGATCTTAATGTCTAGCATGGGGGTGTGCTGGAAGGAAAATTTAAACAGAGTTGTAATTTCCACCCTACCAACAGTTCACTGGGTGATCCTTGGCAAGTCACCTTTCTCTGGGCTTGGTTCCTATTTTGCTTGGTGAGGGGTGCAGATTTCAATGCCAGGGGACAGTGAGGAGTGTAAATGAGTGGGGTGGGGCATTATAAAGTACTGGGGAGTAACGGGGTCTGTTGTGACCCAGAGAGCTCATGTTTTACCAAAAGGGGTTGCCAATTCTGATTTTTCAAGTGTAACTGGTAAAAAAAGAAAAGAAAAGAAAAGCACCCCATGGCTGCTGGGAGCTAGTTTACACTCTCCCTCTGGAAGCCTTGGTAATGCTAGGAGCCAGCCTGGCACTATCAGCTAGGCTATGGTGTTATCCTGTTGAGCATCAACAAGTTCACAGAACACCAACATCAGACAAAGACACTCTCTGAGGGATTGAGAGAAAGACCATTTCATAATCATGCCTGAACACAAAAACAAGAACATCGTCCAAACCACAAAAATGACCAAATATAACCTCTACCCCCACAGTTTGAGTGACTGCTACTTCTTTAACAAGAACAGCTTTAATCCCTGATCCATTCCTCCTGCCTTCTAGATAAAAATTATTAAGATAACCAAAAAGAATTATCCCCACTTCCTGACAACATCCAACCTAGAGCAAATCTCCCTTTTCTCAAGCCCTCCTCGAAAATCATCTAATACAAGCCCAAATCCCATGATAAGTCCTTCCTAACACATTCTTGCTGAGATGTCCATGATGGGTTCCTCATGGTGTGGGGAACACGGGAAACCGTGTTCAACTACAGGTGTGCTCCTGCTGGTCTTTAACTGGAGGGCATTGCCAAAAATGGAGAATCCACAGAGATTCAGCTGAAGCCCTCACTACTTTGGACTGGGACCCTCAACTCTAGTAATAATGCGCACATCTGAGACCCTTTGTGTCTCTAACTGTTTGAGGTGCCATCCTGCCCATGGCTGGGGGGTAAGTTCTCACTAAATGTGAGCTCTGATGTTTTGTTAAGACCCTTCAGTGTTGGAATTATTTTGTTTTCCTTACAATAAGGTCCCCTTTGGTTTTATGGTTATCCAATTAGATTTTTATTTTTCCTTGGTAAAATTGTTTGCTGGCTTTTTATACCTGCTCTTATGATCTGTCCTCTTGTCTAGTGTTTTGAATGCCATTTGTCTATAAGAGGAAATATTTATAGGGAAAGGACAGGTATGCAGCCCTGGATGTCTAAGAGCATCACAAATCTTTTATTGCTCAAACTCTAGCGATTGTCCTTCTAAGAAGCTGGAGATGTCAACCACTCAGGGGTCATATAACTAGTTAGCATGCTTGAGTGTCATTTGTTACCAGGATAAACCAGAAAAATCACTCCATCAACAAATGTCCAGTAAGTCTGCACTACAACCAGCCTTAGAGGCTATGGAATTCAAAAGGTATCCTCAGACCTGTGTCTTTTGGATAAACTTTTCCTCAGATTGCCATTTTATTTATTTATTTGAGAGAGAGATAGCAAGAGAGAGCACATGCGGGGTGGGGGCAAAGGGAGAAGTTAGAAGCAGGCTCCTTGCTGAGGCTTGATTCCAGGACGCTGGGATCATGACCTGAGCCAAAGGCAGATGCTTAACCAGCTGAGCCACCCAGGTGCCCCTCAGATTGCCATTTTAAATTGCTGTAAGGACACCTTCCTCAATTTTGTTTGTGTCCCCGGGAACTGCTTTGTTTCATTTCTTCTGCCCAGAATCAGGACATTTTCTCTGGCCCCTGTCCATGATAATTGGCCTTTGGCCAAGTTCTGCAGATACAAGTTGCACAGCCAAATTTCTGCTTCCTTCTCACAATAACACTAACTTGTACCCTTATCTCTCTGACACAATCTCACTAGGGACAAGTTAGAATTGCAGTGGCTCCTAACAAGAACCTCGAACAAAAAAAAAAAAAAAAAAGGAAGGAAGGAAGAAACCCTTACGAGAAGATTATTTGTCTGGTTTGTTAAAAGGCACCCCGTGTGGAGCCTACTTTAGGAAAAACAAAAGGTGGGGGGGAATGCCGGGTGGCTCAGTCAGTTAAGCATCTGCCTTTGGCGCTGGTCATGATCCCAGGGTCCTGGGATCGAGTCTCACATGAGGCTCCTTGCTCATCAGGGAAAATGCGCCTCTCTCTGCCCCTCCCCCTGCCCATGCACGCGGGCTCTCTCTCTCTGACAAATAAATAAATAAATAAAATCTTTAAAAAAAAGAAAAAGGAAGGGGGAGAGATTTTTTTTTTAAGATTTTATTTATTTATTTGACAAAGAGAGACAGCGAGAGAAGGAACACAAGCAGGGGGAGTGGGAGAGGGAGAAGCAGGCCTCCCGCTAAGCAGGGAGCCTGATGCGGGGCTTGGTCCCAGGACCCTGGGATCATTGACCTGAGACCATGGCAGACGCTTAACGACTGAGCCACCCAGGCGCCCAGGGGGAGAGATTATTTTGTTTAACATAGGTGATCATTTCTGTACTTTGGAGATTAATAAATGCTGACTTTTTAATTGTATAGCTCTATTAAATTGCCAAGTTCCTAACTTATTTTTTAAATAGGCTGGAACATCACTCTTCTTTGTGTGTGTACATATATACATCAAACGTGTTTTTTGGGGCACCTGGGTGGCTCAGTTGGTTAAGCGTCTGACTCTAGATTTCAGCCCAGGTCATGATCTCAGTGTGGTGAGATCAAGCCCCACCTCAGGTTCCGCCCTGGGTGTAGAGCCTGTTTAAGATTCTCTCCCTGTTTCAGGGCCCCTGGGTGGCTCGGTCAGTTAAATGTCTGCCTTTGGCTCAGGTCATGATCCCAGGGTCCTGGGATCGAGCCCAACTTTGGGCTCCCTGCTCAGCGGGGAGTCTGCTTCTCTCTCTCCCTCTTGCCTGCTGCTCTGCCTACTTGTGATCTCTCTCTCTCTGTCAGATAAATAAATAAAATCTTTTAAAAAATAAATAAATAAATAAATAAAAATTTAAAAAGATTCTCCCTCTGCCTCTCCCCCACTCATGTTCTCTTCTCTCTCTCTCAAAAAATAAAAAGAAAGAAAGCAAACACAATGTGTTTTTCTATGTTTAAACTGTTTTCCTTCTCCTTGCAGGAGAAACATGGATTAGCCTTTTATTTTATTTATTTATTTAACAGAGAGAGACACAGCGAGAGAGGGAACACAAGCAGGGCGAGTGGGAGAGGGAGAAGAAGGTTTCCTGCAGAGCAGGACCCTGGGATCATGACCCGAGCCGAAGGCAGACGCTTAACGACTGAGCCACCCAGGCGCCCTTGGATTAGCCTTTTAGAGTGATAATTTTATAATTGTCTGAAGTAGCTCCCTCTCACTTTTTTTTGCTGTTCATTTTCTTCTCTTGGAAGACTTAAAAGATAACCAATCAAAAATTATTCTTTTGAATGTGTGCAGTCTAGGAACATCTAGTATAGTTAAACAGTCAAACATGTCTAAATGAATTGTTAAACTATGTATGTTTCCTTTGTGGGCAATGAAAAGTGTATTTGTGTAATGGGCTTTGTTATTATAGTACAAGATAAGAAAAGGCCTCAGTTCTAAGATAAACGAAGAGTTTTGGGCATAATCCAATGTCTTTAAATTTTAATTTGCCATGTAAAAATAATACCAACACAATATTTTTGTTGGTATTAGATCAGCATTAGTTTTCTCATGAGTTAAGCCTTCTTATTTTTTATGTTGATTTTTTTTTAAAGTGGACTCCATACTCAGCGTGAAGCCCAAGGCAGGACTTGAACTCATGACCCTGAGATCAAGTCCTGAGCTGAGATCAAGAGTCAGACACTTAGGGGTGCCTGGGTGGTACAGTCGGTTGGGCTTCTAACTCATGGTTTCAGCTGGGTTGTGATCTCAGGGCCATGGGATTGAGCCCCAGGTGGGACTCTGCTCTTTGCTTGGAATTTTCTCTCCCTCTCCCTCTTCCCTTCCTGCTTATGCTTCCTCTCTCTGTCAAGAATAAATAAATCTTAAAAAAAAATAAAAAGAGTTGGAGCTTAACATGCCGCCCAGGTGCTCGTTTTGTATTGACTTGAAAAGTTAATTTAATTTCATAGTTTTCATATATTATTTACCTTAAAATTTTTCTTTTTTAAATAGTCACCATGTTGTACATTACATTCCCAGAACTCATTTATCTTTTTTTTTTAAAGATTTATTTATTTATTTGAGAGAGAGAATGAGATAGAGAGAGAGAACACGAGAGAGGGGAGGGTCAGAGGGAGAAGCAGACTCCCTGCCGAGCAGGGAGCCCGATGCGGGACTCGATCCCGGGACTCCAGGATCATGACCTGAGCTGAAGGCAGTGGCTTAACCGACTGAGCCACCCAGGTGCCCAGAACTCATTTATCTTATAATTGGAGGTTTGTACCTCCTGACCCCCTTCACCCATTTCCCCCACCCCAAGCCCCTGCTTCTTTCAACCACCAATCTGTTCTGTTTCTATGAGTCTTTTTTTTTTTTAAGATTCCACATATAAGTGAAATCATATGGTATGTCTTTTTCTCTAACTTATTTCACTTAGCATAACCCCCTCAAGGTCCACCCATGTTGTCACAAATGGCAGGATTTCTTTCCTTTTTATGGGTAATGTTCCATCGTATATACCTACCAAATCTTCTTCATTCATTTATCCAACGGACACTTGGGTTGTTTCCATATCTTGGCTACTGTAAATAATGCTTCAATAAACATAGGGGTGCATATATCTTTTCGAATTAGTAGTTTCATTTTCTTTGAGTAAATACTTAGTAGTGGAATTACTGGATCATATGATATTTCTTTTTTTTAAAAGATTTTATTTATTTATTTGAGAGAGAGAATGAGATAGAGAGAGCACAAGAGGGGGGAGGCTCAGAGGGAGAAGCAGACTCCCTGCTGAGCAGGGAGCCCGATGCGGGACTCGATCCCGGGACTCCGGGATCATGACCTGAGCCGAAGGCAGTCACTTAACCAACTGAGCCACCCAGGTGCCTCGATCATATGATATTTCTATTTTTGATTTTTTGAGGGCCCTTCCTACTGTTTTCCACAGCGGCTGCTCCAGTTTGTGTTTGCAGTGACTGGGCACCAGGGTTCCCTTTTCTCCACATCCTTGCCAACACTTGTTTTTCCTTGTCTTTTTGATACAAGCCATTCTGACTGGTGTGGTGTGATTATCTCCTTGTGGTTTTGATTTGCAGTTCCCTGATGATTAGTGATGTTGAGCATCTTTTCATGTATCTGTTGGCCAGCTGTATGTCTTCTTTGGAAAAATGTCTATTCAAATCCTTTGCCCATTTTAAAATCAGATTGTTTGGTTTTTTTGGTGTTGTATAAGTTCTTTATATATTTCAGACAATGACCCCCTTATTGGATATGTCATTTACAAATTTATCTTCTTGCATTTAGTAGGTTGCCTTTTTGTTTTGCTGATAGCTTCCTCTACTGTGCTAAAGGTTTTTACTTTAGTGTAGTCCCAATAGGTTATCGTTGCTTCTGTTTTCCTTGCTTGAAGAGACATGTCTAGAAAAATGTTGCTAAGGCTGATGTCCAAGAGATTACTCCCGATGTGTTTTTTTAAGAAATTTTGTGGTTTCAGGTCTCACATTTAGGTGTTAATCCATTTTGAGTTTATTTTTTGTGTATGATGTAAGAAAGTGGTCCAGTTTTGCATGTAGTTGTCCAGTTCCCCCAGCACCATTAGTTGAAGAGACTATCTTTTCCCTATTGTATATTCTTGCCTCCTTTGTTGTAGATTAATTGACCACATAAGTGTGAGTTTATTTCTAGGGTCTTTTTTGTTCCATTGTTATATAGTTTTCAGTTTAAAAAAAAGCATAATCAATTTTAAGCACAAAGACTGGTATGAACTATCTATGAAAAGATCTGTTTCTAGGATTTTAGATTCACAAGCATCTTTCCTTTTTATTCATGAAAAGTCTGAACAAGCATTAGGGGCACTGGTCAATTACATGGGGATCATCAGATGCCTACTGCTTATGTCAGTTTTTCATTAGATCCAATAGCGAGGGCATAGCTACCTTGTCTAAGAGCTATAGAAACAATAGCAGAATGTGTGAAACTTTCCCTTGATTTAGTTCTAAGGTTTCTGCTAACTATATGGTTCCCCATATTAAAGACTCTTCTTCTGACAGAAAACACTCCAGTTCTCAGCTGGTGGCCTATCTGCTTATGAAATACTATTATTTTCCTTTTACACATTACTGTCCATTACTACAACTCTGTAAGCCTAGCCACCCTTCTTTTCTTACATGAAGAAGGAGAAGCCCATGGTTGTTTTTCTCTGTTAGGGAACTAGCAAATCCTGGAAGGACCTTCTAGAGATTACCATGTACATCCCTGCTTTAATGATGTTTGTTGATTAATCTTATTTAAAAAAGAAAAATACCAATACCTAACATCATGGTACTTAATGATGAAAGACTGAAAGTTTTTCCTCTAACATCAGGAAAATGATGAGAATGCCTGCTATCGCCACTTCTATTTAACATAGTACTGGAAGTCCTAGCCAAAGCAGTTAGGCAAGAGAAAAATTAAGAGTCATCGAAATTGGGGGGGGGGGGGGGAAGCCATCCAAATTGGAAAGGAAGAAGTAAAATTATCTTTTTTTAAAGATTTATTTATTTATTTTAAAGAGAGAGTACGAGAAGGGGGAAGGGCAGAGGGAGAGGGAGAGAATCTCAAGCAGACTGCTCACTGAGTGGATCCAGACACGTGGCTCAATTTCACCAGCTTGAGATCATGACCTGAGCCAAAATCAAGAGTCAGACACTTAACCAACTGCACCACCCAGGAGCTCCATCTTTGTTCAAAGATGACATGATCTTATATGTAGAAAGCCCTAAAGATTCCACAAAAAAACCATTAGAGCTAATAAAGGAATTTAACAAAGGTATAGGAATCAAAATCGACACATGAAAATCAGTTGTTTCCATATGCTAACAACGAGCAATATGAAAATGAAATTAAAACAATTCCAGGGCACCTGGGTGGCTCAGTTGGTTAAGCGACTGCCTTCAGCTCAGGTCATGATCCCAGGGTCCTGGGATCAAGTCCCACATCAGGCTCCCCCTGCTCTGTGGGGAGCCTGCTTCTCCCTCTGCCTCTGTCTGCCACTCCCCCTGCTTGTGCTCTCTCTCTCTCTCTGTCAAATAAATAAATAAAATCTTAAAAAAAATTCCATTTACAATAGCATCAAAAATAATAAAATACTTAGGAATAAGCTTAACCAGGGAGACAAAGGACTTGTACACTGAAAACTACAAAACGTTGCTGAAAGGAAGGTCTTAAGGAAGACCCAAATAAATAGAAAGGCATCCATGTTTATGTGTTGGAAGACTTAATATTGTTCAGATGTTGATCCCACCCAAATCCGTCTAAAGCCCAACAGCGATTTTTGCAGAAATAGGACAATACATCCTAAAATTCATATGGAATTTCAATGGACCCTGAATAGCCAAAATTATTTTGAAAAAGAACAAAATTGGAGATCTCACACTTTCTGGTTTCAAAATGTATTACAAAGCTATAGTGATTAAAACAGTGTGGCAACTGGCATAGGATAGACATATAGACCAATGGAATAGAATAGAGAAATAAACCCTCAAACATATGGTCAAATGATTTTCAACAAGGATACCAACATCATTCAATGGAGAAAGCTAGTCTTTTCAAAAAATGGTGTTGGGAAAACTAGATATCCACCTGCAAAAGAATGAAGTTAAACCTTTACCTTACACCATGTACAAAAGTTCATTCAAAATGCATGGAAGAACTAAACATAAGACCTGAAATTATACCCTTAGAAGAAAACATAGGGGAAAAGCTTCAGGACACCAGAACCACAGACAAAAAAAGAAATTAGATAAACTAGACTACATAAAATTTAAAATTTCTGTGCATCAAAGGACACAATCAACAGAGTGAAGAGACAACTCATGGAATGGGAGGAAATATTTGCCAAGGTATCTGCTAAAGAGTTAATATCTGAAATACATAAAGAACTCCTACACTCAACAACAGAAACAACCAAAAATTAACCTGATTAAAAAGTGGACAAAGCACTTAAATAGGGGCACCTGGGTTGGTTAAGCAGCTGCCTTCAGCTCAGGTATGATTTTATACTTTTACAGCTCAGGTCATGATCTCAGAGTCCTGGGATCGAGCCCCGCATCAGGCTCCCTGCTCAGTGGGGGAGTCTGCTTCTCCCTCTCCCTCTGCACCCCCCGCTTGTGCACACACACACTCTCTCTCAAATAAATAAAATCTTTTTTTTTTTAAAAAAAGCACTTAAATAGCTATTTCTCCAAAGAAGATATACAAATGACCAACAACACATGAAAAGATGCTCAACATTACTAATCATTAGGGGAATGCAAATCAAAACCACAATTAGTTGCCACTTCATATCCATTAGGATGGCTACTATAAAAGGGGGATGGATAGTAAGTATTGGCAAAGATATGGCAAAATTGGAACCCTTGTACACTGCTGGTAGGAATATAAATTTGTGCAGCCATATGAAAAATAGTATAGTGGCTCTTCAAAAAGTTAAAAATAGACCTACCATATGAACAGCAATTCCACTTCTGGATATATCACCAAAAGAATTGAGAGCAGAGTCTCAAAGATGTTTGCACACCCATATTTATAGCAGCATAGTCACAAGAGTCAATAAGTAGAAGCAACCCACGTGCTCATCAACAGATGAATGGATAGACAAAATATGGTATCTACATACAATGAAATATTATTCAGCCCTAAAAAGGAAGGAAATTCTGACAGATGCTCTAACATGATGGAGCTTGAGGACATGATGCTAAGTGAAATAAGCCAGTCACAAAAAGAGAAATACTATAAGATTTCACTGTTAAGAGGTACTAGAGTAGTCAAATTCATAGAGACAGAAAGTAGAATGGTGGCTGCCAGGGGCTGGGGGGAAAGAGGAGTCATTATTTGATGACAGAGTTTCAGTTTTGCAAGATGAAAAAAGTTCTGGAGATGGATGGTTGTGATGGTTGCACAAAGTGAATGCACTTAACACTACTGAACAATACCTTAAAAGTGTACTATACACTTAAAAATGGCTAAGATGCCAAGCCATAAGATAAGATTTATCATATGTGTATTTTGCCACAATTAATAATTTAAAAAAGAAAGAAAAAACAAAAAAATTCCAAGCAGCCTATGTTATCACAACCTTGGATTTATCCTTATAGGCTTGTCCCCAGATATTAAATCAGTTCAGATGGTAAATTAATTACCTTCACCCATCCTGCATGCTGATGAAATATCAAAAACAAAAATTTGAACTGAGACGGTGGTAGCCGTTGTGTGAAGATGGAGTTTCCCGGAGGAAATGACAATTGCCTGACGATCACAGGGCCCTCGCACCCCTTCCTGTCAGGGGCCGAGACAGTCCAGGCACCAAGCTTGGGAGATGAGGAATTTGAAATCCCACCTATTTCCTTGGATTCTGATCCCTCACTGGCTGTCTCAGATGTGGTTGGCCACTTTGATGACCTGGCAGACCCCTCCTCCTCTCAGGATGGCAGCTTTTCAGCCCAATATGGGGTCCAGACATTGGACATGCCTGTGGGCATGACCCATGGCTTGATGGAGCAGGGCGGGGGGCTCCTGAGTGGGGGCTTGACCATGGACTTGGACCATTCTATAGGAACTCAGTATAGTGCCAACCCACCTGTTACAATTGATGTACCAATGACAGACATGACATCTGGCTTGATGGGGCATAGCCAGTTGACCACCATTGATCAGTCAGAACTGAGTTCTCAACTTGGTTTGAGCTTAGGGGGTGGCACCATCCTGCCACCTGCCCAGTCACCTGAGGATCGTCTTTCAACCACCCCTTCACCTACTAGTTCACTTCATGAGGATGGTGTTGAGGATTTCCGGAGGCAACTTCCCAGCCAGAAGACAGTTGTGGTGGAAGCAGGAAAAAAGCAGAAGGCCCCAAAGAAGAGAAAAAAGAAAGATCCTAATGAACCTCAGAAGCCAGTTTCAGCATATGCTTTATTCTTTCGTGATACACAGGCTGCCATTAAGGGACAGAATGCCAATGCCACTTTTGGGGAGGTTTCAAAAATTGTGGCCTCCATGTGGGATAGTCTTGGAGAGGAGCAAAAACAGGTGTACAAGAGGAAAACTGAAGCTGCCAAGAAAGAGTATCTGAAGGCTCTGGCTGCATATAAAGACAATCAAGAGTGTCAGGCCACTGTGGAAACAGTAGAATTGGATCCAGTGCCACCATCACAGACTCCTTCTCCACCTCCTATGGCTACTGTTGACCCAGCATCTCCAGCACCAGCCTCAACAGAACCCCCTGCCTTGTCCCCTTCCATTGTTGTTAACTCCACTCTTTCCTCCTACGTGGCAAACCAGGCATCTTCTGGGGCTGGGGGTCAGCCCAATATCACCAAGTTGATTATTACCAAACAGATGTTGCCCTCTTCTATTACTGTGTCTCAAGGAGGGATGGTTACCGTTATCCCAGCCACGGTGGTGACCTCCCGGGGGATCCAACTGGGCCAAACCAGTACAGCCACTATCCAGCCCAGTCAACAAGCCCAAATTGTCACTCGCTCAGTGTTGCAGGCAGCGGCAGCAGCTGCTGCTTCTATGCAACTGCCTCCACCCCGACTACAACCCCCTCCACTGCAACAGATGCCTCAGCCCCCCACTCAGCAGCAAGTGACCATTCTGCAGCAGCCTCCCCCACTGCAGGCCATGCAACAGCCTCCACCTCAGAAAGTTCGAATCAATTTACAGCAACAGCCACCACCTCTGCAGATCAAGATTGTGCCTCCACCCACTCTGAAAATGCAGACGCCTTTAGTCCCACCAGCTGTGGAGAGTAGTCCTGAGCGGCCTGTGAACAACAGCCCCGAGGCCCACACAGTGGAGGAAACCTCTCCTGAGACAATCTGTGAGATGATCACAGATGTAGTTCCTGAGGTTGAGTCTCCTTCTCAAATGGATGTTGAACTGGTGAGTGGGTCTCCCGTGACACTCTCACCCCAGCCTCGATGTGTGAGATCCGGTTGTGAGAACCCTCCTGTTGTGAGTAAGGACTGGGACAATGAGTACTGCAGCAATGAATGTGTGGTGAAGCACTGCAGGGATGTCTTCTTGGCCTGGGTGGCCTCTAGAAATTCAAACACTGTGGTGTTTGTGAAGTAGTCCTTCCTGTTCTCCAAGCCAGTGAAGACTTATCTGCTGGGAACATGTCTAAGAGCCTCTTTTTAAAAAACAAGTTGGGCTTCAGGCTTCTGCCTGATCTCAACCCATGATGGTCCTTCGTGCTTCTCCCCTTTTCTGTCTCTTCATCAGGGGCCATACTATGGAGCGAGGCCACTGAGTTGGCTGTAATCTGGAATTGCTTTTTACTTTCAAGTACAAGCAGAGATACCAGTGATAATAGCAGAGAAAAGGGTAAAGGGAATATGAACAAGCAGAACATAGGGGTGGTGATGGTGGGGGGTTGTTTGAGGAAACTCGGTATAATTGTCATAGGACATGCCTAAACAATTATTAAAATGATGGGAGAATATTCAGCTTTGAGCCTAGGCTAAAACACTGTGTGCATCCATTTTAAAGGGGATAAAAAGTTGCATTAAAGGTTATCTCTTAAACAGGAACGATTGCTGTCACACCTATACATTGCTTTGAGAACAAAAGTTTTCAACAGGGCAGGCACCTTGGGCTATAGGGAAAATACTGTCACCTGGGAGTTCCTTATTTATTTCTTTACAAATAATGTTATTTCTGTAATCCTTGATCCTCCCTCTTGCACTTACCACAGTTTATGAGTGTAAAAGACAGAAGTCTATATCCTTAATATAAGAGGTTTTACCAAAAAAACAACAACAACAACAAAAATTTATACTGCTATTGGTTTACACTTTCAGGTTAATTCATGACTTCAAGGTGCATCAGAAATAGAAATTCTAAGTTAGAAAATCCATGTGGCATTATTACATAAAATTGAACACTCACATGTACTATTGTGCGGGTTCTGGGCCTGTTTGCCCTCAGATCCACTCCTCACAGTCCCTTGATGTGCTCGGTTATTTGGCTGGGTGATTGCTACAGGCTACACATCTCAGGCAGCCATGTCAGCTGGCTTCCAGTTCAAGCAAAGGAAAGCAATGGAGGGAGAATGTAAAGCAGAAGAAGGAAGGAAGAAGCCAGGGTATTTCTCTCCCAGCACCCTCCTCCACCCTCACTGCCATCCCCATGTCAGGTAGCTTCTCCTGTGATGGCTGTAGCTTTCACATGGGTCCAGCTCCCACGGAAGAGGCCGGCCATGATTCTACAGCTTCTACAGGAGACCCTGGCCCTGGGATCTGGTAACACTAACACTTTGTTCCTCCATCCCAGGAGTGGTAACAGCTCTCTGCTATTGTTAATTTTTGGCTTGCCTTACCATCTCTTGTTAGGCTTCTCAGCCATCGTTATCATACCGCTCAGCAAGAAAAAGGAACAAACTATTGAAACATGCAACAGCTTAGACCTCAGGGGAGTTATACTGAATGAAAAAAGCCGGTCACAATATGTTCCATACTGTATGATTCCATTTATATAACATTCTAGAAATGACAAAATCACTGAGATGAAGAACAGATTAGTGGTTGCCAAAGGTTAAGATAGGGGTTGGGTAGGGAGAGGGGATGAGTGTGACTATAAAGGGATAATATGAGGGCTCTTTGTGGTGAAGCAACAGTTGTGTATCTTGATGGTGGTGGCTACATAAATCTACATGTGATAAAATTCAGTATGTGCACAGACAAACACAAATGAATGCACATAAAACTGGTGAAATCTGAATTGTCTGTGGATTGTACCAGTAGCACTTAACTGATTGTGACCCCGTGCTGTGGTGATGTAAGATGTTACATTTACATTGTTATCATTTCTTTGGATAAATGCCCACCAGTGGAATTACTGGAATTACTTGTGAATCTATTATTATTCCAAATAAAAAGTGATTAAATTTTTAAAAAGAAACAGATTTCCTGACATCTCCCTCTAATATGGACAGCAAATTAAGAACTTTTAGATGTTTTGTTGTTATCTAAGAGGTAAGCATAGTCAAAGTGGAGTTTAGCAAGAATGCTACTTGATATTGCCAACATAGCAGAGATAAATTAACAACATTGAACCAACATGGGTGGGGGTGACTTGCAGGGTAATGCAGAGGATGTTTCCAACGCATACCCTAACTGCCAATGACATATTCCTTGCAGTACTATAAAGGTAGGACATGAACAGGAACCAAAACCTCCAGGCCCTGTGAACAACTCCAAACGAACTCTGAGTATGTTCTGGTTATTTTTGTTTATTCTGAGGAGGATGGATTGAGGCTTTCTCTTGCTAGAGAGCTATGCGCATACTGGTAGAGAAAAAAATGACTTAATTTTAAAATTCCCAAGGAGGGGGTTTCAATTTATCTCTCTGGTAATAGAAACACATATTTCCCTGGTACCATTATTTTCTCAATCTACTTGGAAAATAAACTTTTTATATCATCCAGCATCTTTAGCAAAAATAAGAGAACCAGGGGGCGCCTGGGTAGCTCAGTCGTTAAATGCCTGCCTTCCGCTCAGGTCATGATCCCAGGGTCCTGGGATCTAGCCCAAAGTCGGGCTCCCTGCTCAGCGGGAAGCCTGCTTCTCCCCCTCCCTCTCCCACTTGCTTGTTTTCACTGTTTCTCTCTGTCAAATAAATAAATTAAAATCTTAAAAAAAGAGAACTAAAAGAAATTCAAAAACTCATAATTATCAAAACTCTCAGAAACCCCAAGCTTTGCCCCTGCCCATGGTACAACAAGATCAATTCCCTCCAGGATCCTCAGAAGTTATTTCCTTCTGAGTTAACTGCTCCATGCATCTGGGAATTACTTCAATCTTAGATTGATCCCACTGTAAACTTATATGACTAATTTCTGCAGAGACTCGTATAATACTTCCAGACTTATCACTAATAAGAACAAGCTGTATTGCCAAAACACCCACCTAAGCAGCTCTGCATGATCTGATACCTGGAGATTTGGTTTTCTGGAAAAGGATCAGGAAAAAACTGCCCATAAGCCTCTACAAAAAGGACTTTTAACAAATAACTGACACAACAATAAACTCCAAGTTGTTGATCCCTGTGTTCATATTTCCCAAATAAGACATATATCACTTTCTCCTGAGTACTGGGCATCTAGTCCATTAGTGGACCTCACACTGAGGATTCTTAGCAATTCTCTTAGAAGTTGTTGACTGTGGGCAGCGTCTCTCCCAGATGATGGAACGAGATGCTAATTGAACAGCTTCTGCAGAAGACAATAGAACACGATTGATTTTTTTAGTTCTTCAGTATCCTTTTCCATACCCTTTGTTCTCTTGGAAATCTTACCTATTATTGTCTTTAACACCCCCTCTTTAACTGACTAAAGTTTTCTTAATATGATCTTCTGTATCAGGGCACCTGGGTGGCTCAGTCGGTTAAGCATCTGCCTTCAGCTCAGGTCATGATCCCAGGGTCCTGGGATTGAGCCCCGCATCGGGCTCCCTGCTCAGCGGGGAGTCTGTTTCTCCCTCTCCCTCTGCCACTCCCCCTGCTTGTGCTCTCTCACATACATTTTTCTGTCAAATAAATAAATCAAATCTTTTAAAAATATGATCTTCTGTATATTCCATCATTCTATTACTTTTGCCTCCCAGTGGTTTCTCTTTCTTACCTAAGGAAAAAAAAAATATGCTGCTGCATATTTCTCAGACCTTAGCTACTGCTCTGAGTTTTTTTTTTTCACAGATAGGCAGGCAATGCTTTATTATTTTACATAATATGCATATTATAAAATTTTAAAATCACCTATTAAATGTTATCTATCACTAATCTAAGTAAAGTACAATATACCATTTTATTTTATTTTTATTTTTTTAAGATTTATTTATTCGAAAGAGAGAGAGAGTTAGGGAAGGGGCAGAAGGAGAGGGGTAGAGAATCTTCAAGCAGATTCTCTGCTGAGCATGGAGCCCAATGTGGGGCTCGATCCCGGGACCCTGAGATCATGACCTGAGCCGAAATCAAGAGCTGTCGCCTAACAGACTCAGCCACCCAGTTGCCCTACAATATGTCATTTTAAATTTATTTTTATTGGGGCGCCTGGGTGGCTCAGTCGGTTAAGCGCCTGCCTTCAGCTCAGGTCATGATCCCAGGGTCCTGGGATCCAGCCCCTCATCGGCTCCCTGCTTGGATGGGGAGCCTGCTTCTCCCTCTCCCTCTGTTGCTCCTCCTGCTATCTCTCTCTGTCAAATAAATAAATAAATTTTTTTTAAAAAAAGATAAATTTATTTTTCTATTTTTTTTAAAGATTTTATTTATTTGACAGAGAGAGACACAATGAGAGAGGGAGCACAAGCAGGGGGAGTGGGAGAGGGAGAAGCAGGCTTCCTGCCAAGCAGGGAGCCCAATGCGGGGCTGGATCCCAGGACCCTGGGATCATGACCTGAGCTGAAGGCAGACACTTAATGGCTGAGCCACCCAGTCGCCCCTTATTTTTCTATTTTTAAAGTATAGTTGACATATAATGTTATTATGTTAGTTGCAGGTGTACAACGTAGTGATTGGACAATTCTATACATTACTCAATGCTCACCACAATAATATGGCGTAGTAACCATCCAACAATATTACAGTATTATTGACTGTATTATTATTGACTACATTCCCTATGTTGTACTTTTCATCTGCATAACTTATTTATTTAATAACTGGAAGTTTGTACCTCTTAATTTCCTTCATCTATTTTGCCCATCCCCTCCTCCCCTCTCCCATCTGGCAACCACCTGTTTGTTCTCTATTTATGTTTCTGTTTTTGTTTGTTTGTTCATTTACTTTTTTTAGATTCTACATATGAGTGAAATCATATGGTATTTGTCTTTCTCTGCTTATTACACTTAGCATAACCCCTCTAGGTCCATCTATGTTGTTGCAAATGACAAGATCTTATCCTTTTATATGGCTGAGTAATATTCCATTGTTTATGTATATCACATCTTCTTTATCCATTCATCTATTGGTGGACACCTAGATGTTGTAATGCTGCAATAAACATAGAGGTGCATATATCTTTTCGAATTAGTGTTTTCATTTTCTTTGGGTAAATGCCCAGCAGTGGAATTACTGCTGGGATTGTATGGCATTTCTATTTTTAATTTTTTGAGGTACCTCCATACTGTTTTCCACAGTGCTTGTACCAATTCACATTCCCACCAACAGTGCAGTGAGGGTTCCCTTTTTTCCACATCCTCACCAACACTTGTTATTTGTATTGTTCCAAATTTTTTTTAAAGATTTTTTAAAATTTATTTGAGAGAGAGAATGAGAGAGAGAGAGAGAGCACATGAGAGGGGGGAGGGTCAGAGGGAGAAGCAGACTCCCTGCTGAGCAGGGAGCCCGATGCGGGACTCGATCCCGGGACTCCAGGAACATGACCTGAGCCGAAGGCAGTCGCTTAACCAACTGAGCCACCCAGGCGCCCCTGTATTGTTCCAAATTTAACTCATTGCTGGATCTGTTGCCTCCCCACCTAATCCTGCTTACAAAAAAAAAAAAAAAGTAATAGCTTCAGATATGTCAGAAGGTAGATTTCCTTCCACAAGTCCTTTCCGGTCTTAAGTTTTCCTCACATAATTAATTCCAAAGTTTGGTCCTATAAAATTGGACCTGAACAAAATGCTTTTGCTGAGGTCATTATATCTGTACCAGTTAAACCTAGGTTATCAGGAATGGGAATTAATGTTGGGGCTATTCTTACTATAGACACTCTAACCTACTTACAGTAATTGTGTAATTCCGCTCAAGGAATCTGTCCATCTCAAGAGTCCAAATATTGTATACGCTTATTGTGATAAATGATATTTATCCCTCAATTCAACCTATGCCTCACTAGGGTCCTACTTCTTATTTAGACATCAAGCTTTTACCTGCTGCGGCACACTAACTTATCCTGCATATTCAGGGTGACTGTTAGAGCCTCTCAGATATTTTCAACTACCACCTCTCCAGTGGATCATGTTTTTCTGACAATGGTACCTAGAAATCTCTGAAATGAGACAAGAACAAGCTAGTCAGGAAAACTCCCAGGAGGGATAACCTACTCTCTTATCATGCATACAATATGAGCTTCACCTCCCAAAGAGGGATAATACTACTGGAAAAGATGATCCAAAACTTGTCTCTAACCTCAGCAGACATCATAAATGATACAACATCTACTCAGCAGCCAACAACCAATTTAAATTTAAATTTATTAACCAAGGGGAAAGTTATACTTTAGCAAACACCTCTTGCTGCACCTGCATAAATACAGGTCAAGTAGAAAAGTCTGTGACTCTGCTAAAAGAAGTCACTTGAATTTTTAAAAAAGACAACCTGGACTTTGGGACGTTTTCATTGCCTGGACTTGATAACCTGGGCCCCTATCTTCAGGGCCTATTACAAGAAATAATAACCAGTTTGTTTCTGGTAATTTCCTGGAATGTAGTTGGCTGATGTACCAAATTGAGACTTCAGAGTCTCAAATGCTACTGTGCAACCATCATCATGCCAGAGGACTCAACAACTCATGCTGTAACAAAAGGAAAAGGTGAGACCGACTAAATCTAACTATGAATGTTCTCTCCACAATCTCCTAATGAGCAACATCGTGGCAATGGTGAAGAGCTGGGTAGTAGACTAAAGTCCTGAGGCTGACTCCATCTGCCCTTGGCTAAGAAGGAGACCGGGAAAAAGAAAGCATCCTCTGACAGCCTAGAGCTGGCCTGGCACTAGCATCTAGGCTTTGGTGTTGATAGGAGCCCGTATGACACAACTAGACTGTGGTTTTCTCTTGATGAACATAAACAAAACACCAACACAACAAGACAAGGCCACCACTGTGATGGATCAAGACAAAAACAAGACCATTCTATCATGACTGAACACAAACAAAAACAAGAACATTATCCAAACAGAAATGACCAAACATCCCCATCCTGGCTAATATGATAATTATGCTCCTTTATCAATTATAGCTTTAGTTTTGCTCCTTTCTTCCCACCTTTTAGATAAAAATTTTTAAGATATCCACGGGCATCTGGGTGGCTCAGTCGGTTAAGCATCTGTCTTCGGCTCAGGTCATGATCCCAGGGTCCTAGGATCAAGCCCAAGGTAGGGCTCCCTACTCAGTGGGGAGCCTGTTTCTCCCTCTCCCTCTGCCTGCTTGCTCCCCCTGTTTGTGTTGTCTCTCTCTCAGATAAATTAAATACATGCATACATACATACATAAATAAAATAAAAAATTTTTAAGATCTCCAATCACAGAACTATCCCCACTTCCTCATAGCGTTCAAACCACAGCAAATCCTCTTTCCTTGAGCCTTCCCCAGAAACCTAACACAAGCTCAAGTCCTATGATAAGTCATTTCTAATATCTTCTTACTGAGATGCCCTACAATTTCCCATATGGTGTGGTCTCCCTCATTGCAATGAGTCAATAAACCCAACTTTGTTCAATTATAGGTGTATTCTTGGTTGCCTTTGACAGGAGGGCATTGTCACTGGAAATCAGCAATTGGCGTTTTTTTTTTTTTTTTCCCCCACTGAAAGATACTGATTTTTTAAAAAGTTAACTCAAGGGGCGTCTGGGTGGCTCAGTTGGTTAAGCGGCTGCCTTCGGCTCAGGTCATGATCCTGGAGTCCCAGGATTGAGTCCTACATCTGGCTCCCTGTTGGGCAGGGAGCCTGCTTCTCCCTCTGACCACCCCTTCCCCATGCTCTCTCTCTGTCCTTCTCTCTCTCAAATAAATAAAATTTAAAAAAAAAGTTAACTCAAGGGGCGCCTGGGTGGCTCAGTCGTCAAGCGTCGGCCTTCGTTTCAGGTCATGATCCCAGGGTCCTGGGATGGAGCCCCGCATCAGGTTCCCTGCTCTGCGGGAAGCCTGCTTCTCCCTCTCGCACTCTCCCTGCTTGTGTTCCCTCTCTCTCTGTGTCTCTATCTATCAAAAAAATAAATAAAATCTTTTAAAAAATAAAAAAGTTAACTCAAAACAAGTTTTAAGCAGTCTGAAATTATACAGTAAGGTCTATGGGTTTGATTTGGCCTGAGGGCTGTCAGTTTGCAACCTTTCAGTTGGATGATGTAAAGATTAATATAAAGATGAATAGTTAACAGCCATTAAGTACCTAAGTTGAACCAGGGATTGAACACACACTTTCACATGTACTGTTTTATTTAATGTTCTTTTCTACTTAAGCCATTCAGAACTCTCTGAATTCTATTCATGCTGTGCCATTTGCAAGGTTGCCCGCTGCATGTTTGACTATAAATGAGGTCAAATCCCTATTTTACAGGAAGATGCTGATGTATACCGGTTCCTTCCCACTGTGAGCCTGTAGCCATAGGAACTGTGATCAAGTACACAATAACACCTCCATGATCAAATCCCTGGGGAACAAAGTTCATTTTAATGAAGCTGGTCTGACTACCAGCAAGCTGGGGGACTTTCTGGGCTTCGCAGCAGTGTGCTGCCTCCTGACTTTCAGCTGGCTCTGGAGGAGGATAAAGCAGAGCTATCTCAGGTATGGGCTTATTGGGAGCTGGGACTGGGGCCAGGCAGGAAAAGGCTGTGGGGAAAATTCTTCCAGGCATGCTGTTCCCGAGGAGAAAGCAGGAGAAGGGCCTTGTATACCAGGTCCCACGGTCTCTGAAGGCTTTACCAGTTCTGTGAGTATATGAATCGCGCCTAGAATTTAGGATTCTGCCATCACCCAGGGCATTGGTTAGAATCTTTCAGGACCCTTCCAGCACTAGAATCATAGGAGCAAGGGACCCAATTCTATGACAACTTTGGCTTGTGAAAGTGGGAGGAACAGAAAAAGCTTTAGGCTAGGTGCTGGAGTTTATACCCACTAACTCACTTCCCTTTCTGTATCCTTGCCATTTCCCATATAATATGTCCTTCCCTCTATTCTCTAAAAAGTCCAGGGACCTATGGCTTCCTCTGACTGCCTGAGGAGAGCCCTGGGAATCTTAAGCCCACCCAGCCCCTGCCTTTCCCCTTTGCTCTGCTCTGTGGACCAAGGTTTCTGCCTTAGTTTCCCTGAATGTCAAAACAGTTTCCCTAGGACTGGGCCTAGCCCTGACTCCTTGGCATCCCAGACTCCCCTGGACAGTGCTGGCCCTTGGAGTCAAGACTGTCTTCCTGTGCTCATAATGTCAGGGTGAGCCTTGCTGTAAGAAACTGATTACTCAGAACCCCATTCTGAATATAGCCACTACATAGAGTCTCCAACTGCCCCTCATGTACTATGTGGATCTTAACAGCCTGAATCAAGATGCTTTGGGCACAGTCCAGTGCGCCATGGCCACATTGCTCAAGGAGCGGCTCTATGCCAGATCAGGTTCCCAGCCCAGATCTTGTCTTCTTTACCACCAGACCATTCTGCTGACAAGACATCTCTCTGGCCAAGCTGCTCAGTTTGAAAGAGATGACCAAAAAAGTAATGAGATAAAGACAGAGACAGAGACAGACAGAGAGGGAGAGAAAGAGAGAGATACTGGGACAGAGGCTCCTAAAAAAGATGTCATTTTTCAATCAATCAATCAATCACCTGAAGCATAATGGAGGGCTGCATCTCTTCTCCATCCTTGCCCAATATGCACCTTTGAAGCTTTTTTTATTATTTAGAAAAATTTTAATTATTATTGAAAAGCTGATACACATGATAAAAAATTCAAACAATAACAGAGTATGCCGTAAAAATGTTTCCCGCCCCCACCCTGACCTCTAATTCTCCTGTCTAGAGGCAGCCCCTGTTCAGAGTTTCTCCTTTATCTTTCCAAAACATACTATGCATATATAAGCATGTGTGTATCTAATCTCCTCCTTTTTGTGAAATACACATATTAACATACTATAGGTTTTCCTACATTATACTGTTTCCACTTGAATAAGCTCCACTTGGAGCTTATTTCCGGTCTGTACATGTAGATATGTCTCATCCTATTTAGTAGATGAATCATATTCTATTGCGACCCTACTGATGGGACAATTCCATTGGTTTTCTTTGTTTGTTTTGATATTATAAACAATGCTACAATGAATATCTTTGTAATGCATCTTGAAATACATGAATAAGTTTGTCAGATAAATTCCTAAAGGTAGAATTCCTGGGTCAAAGGTTATGTCCACCTTGATAGATATTTTCACTCTGTCCTGCAGGGAGCTTAAATCAATTTAGACTCCCATCAACACTGAGGGTGGGCCCGTTTTCCCGTACCCTCACCAACGGGGTATTTGCAGACATTCAATCTTGGTGTGGCTTTATTAGTTTATTCATCAAAATAATCCATGTAAATTATTGTCAGGTCCTGACCTGAGCACAAGAATGTAGAAATTAATAGGACAGGTCCTAAACCTTGCCCTCATAATCTAGACATGCAAACTACAATATTATCTGGAAAATGCAACAACGGTACAAGGTACATAGGTAGCACAATGAAGGGAGGGGTTCATTTCATCTGTTTGAGGGAGAGTGGGGCTTGTTCACAGCTAGGGAAAACTTGGTGAATAACCCAATATCTGAGATAAGTTTTGAAGAATTCATTTATTTAACAAACATGTGTTAAGTGTCTGTTATATGCCAGATACTGTTCTGGGTTCTTAGGATATATTATTGACATAAAGATTCTTGTCCTCATGAAGCTTATGTCCTAGTGAGTCAATAACGAGTAGACATAATGAATAAGTAAATTATACAGTATATTGCAAGGTGATAGGCACTATGGAAAAACAAGCAAAATAGTGTAAGGGGGATAAGGAGTGTCTATGGTAGAGGGGGATGTGAATAGTAATTTTAAGTAAGGTGGTCAGGTAGACCTTGTCAAGGAGGTGATTTTTGAACAAAGACTTGACAAAAGCAAGTTAGGAAATATCTAAGGAAAAGCTTTCCAGGTAGAGACAACAGCCAGCACAAAGGCTCTCAGGTAACTGTGGGCCTGACATATTTGAAGAGCAGCAAGGAGGCCAGTGGAAGGCTAGTAGGAGCGGGGGTCAGAGAGAGGATATGGGCCTTTAGGCCACTGAGACAACTTTGGTTTTTCCCCTAGGTAAAATGAGAAGTCATTGCATGGTTTTAAGCAGAGGAGTAACATGATCTTCCTTTAAAAAAAATTTTTTTAAAGATTATTCTGGATCAGGGCACCTGGATGGCTCAGTTGGTTAAGCATCCAACTCTCAATCTCAGCTCAGGTCTTGATCTCAGGGTCGTGAGTTCAAGCCCTGCATTGGGCTCCATGCTGGGTGTGGAGCCTACTTAAAAAAAAAAAAAGATTATTCTGGATGTTGTATTTAGACTGTGGGATGGGGACAAGGGTAGAACCAAAGAGTACAGTAAGTCAGAAGTGAGGTGATGGCAGCTTGGACCAACATGGTAGTAGTGGAGATGGTAAGAAGTGGTTGGATTCTGGATATGTGTTTAAGGTGGAGCCATTGAGCAGGAAGTGGCATGAGAGATGAAGAAAGGAGTTAAAAATGACCTCAATGGTTTTGGCCTGAGCTACTGAAAAAAAAAATTGAGTTTCCCAAACTGAGATAAGAAGGCTGAAGGTAAAGCAAGTGTCAGGGGGAAAGACTGAGTATTCAGTTTGGGATATGTTAAGTCTCTGAGACCTATTAGACATGCAAGTGGAGATGGCAAACAGGCAGTGAAATATATGAATGTGGAGTTTGAGAGAGAGAAGTCTAGACCAGAAATATAAATTCAACATGTAAATGATGAGTATGGATATTTCAGGCAGATGAGGGTGGGAGTGATCCACATGGAAGAAACAGCTTAGGCATAAATATTTGGATTAGTAACTTATGTCTGGGGAACAATAAATGCTCAGTTCTTATTGGGGTTTGGTTTTTTTGTTTGTTTGTTTTTAAGATTTTATTTATTTATTTGACAGAGAGAGACACAACAAGAGAGGGAACACAAACAGAGGGAGTGGGAGAGGGAGAAGCAGGCTTCCCCCCGAGGAGGGAGCCCGATGCAGGACTTGATCCCAGGACCCTGGGATCATGACCTGAGCCGAAGGCAGACGCTTAACGACTGAGCCACCCGGGCGCCCAGTTCTTATTGGGGTTTAAAGTACAAGGGGGTGAGAGCAGTAGAGGATGGCGCTGCAGAGGTCAGCAGGAATATGACTGCCAAGGGCCTTATGGGACAAACCAGGAAGCTTCAATTTTACCACGAAAGCAGTGGGAGATGAATGATCAGACTGGTATTTCAGCTGGGGAACAAGTCTGGAAATGGTTTCAATAGTCCAGGCAAAAGAGGTGTTGAGGGCTTGCACAAAGGCAGTGGCAGGGGAAAGGCAGAGGGAAGAGTGGATTTGAGAAATATCTGTAGGGCAGTAAGGTTTCAGACTGATTAGATATGAGGGTTCAGGAGTCAGGAAGAGGCAAGGATGATTCCAAGGTTTTGGGCTTGGTAAGTGTACAGGTGGTGGTGTCAACCAAGACAGGGAACAGTGGAGGTGGAGGGGCGCAGTTGCAGATAGAACATGGGCTCATTATGAGTCCTTTTAGATATGCTGAGTTGGAGGTGACAGTCAGATGTTAGATATATTAGCCAAAAGGTTTGCTCTTGAGATTTTGGATCCATTAGAATTAGCCATCAGAGGATAATTAAAACCATGCATATGAGTGTGTTTTGAATGAGGGATGGGAACCAGTAGAGAAGAGTCCTTGATTTCTCTCTTTCCCTCCATCACCAAGTCCCATTGCCTCTGGTGTCTTCAATTCAACCACTTTTCTTCAATCCCATCTGATGACCTTGGCACTAGTCCATCATATCTTCCTTGCACGTTGGGAATTGTTCCTAATTTCCTCTTTCCCACTATTGCCTCCTTTCGACCTGTTTCCTTCTAATAGCCAGAGTGATCACTTCAAAACGTATATATTATCATATCATTATTCTCCTTAAAAATCTCCATTGGCTTCCCATTCCTCTTTATAATAAACTCCAGTCTCTTTACAATGGTTTACAAGGCCCCAGCCCTGGAGTAGCTCTCCAACCTCTTTTCACACCACCCTCCCCTCATTCATGTTGTGATCACCCCAGCTCTCTACAAGCCAGTCCTTTCCTCTCTGGATCTTTACACTGCTATTCCTTCTACCCAGAATGCTTATCTCCCAGACTTTCACACAGAAAACTTCTGGCATCAGCTCAAATGTCACCTCCACACACACACAAAAACAACAACAACAAAGCAAAACACAATACCTCTCTGACCTCCTTATTTAAAATGACCTCTTATTCCCTATATCTTCATACTCATTTCCTTCACATCCATTTCAAAATTACTTGTTAATTGTCTATCTTTCTTACCACAATGGAAGCTTTATGAGGTCTGGAGCATTATCTAATTTGTTCCCCCCTATAATCCTAGCATCCAGGCACAAAGAGTTGCTCTGTAAATTTTTGTTCAATGAATACGGGTGGAAAAGCAGAGAAGGATGATTGCGGAAGCACTGAGGAGTTGAGAGGGCATCTAGAGCATAGTGAGGGGAGTGGCCTTGGGCGGGAGGAGGGACACATGCATGTTCTTCTGTGAACAGAGGCAAGGAGGAAAGTTTGGATGAGTATGCAGGGAAGTGTGTATGTGGAGCTTGGGGGTATGTGGCAAGGGCAGGAAGTTCAAGGATTTCGTGGTTGATGGCCTCTTTCTGGTGAGGTCATCTGCTGACACCTCAGATGGAAGTTTCAGAGGTTGGGTAAAGGATTTGAGGAGAGTGGGAGAGATTTGGAACAGTTAACTGAGGAGAATGGGAGAGGGAACTCTCCAACATTTTGAGACTACCATGTGGCAGCCACCAGGTGAGTGTTGAGGTTATAGAGATGAGGAGAACGTGAAACAGACTTTGCTTTCAGGAATTTGCAATCCAAAGGAGATAGATTTTCTACAAGAAAGCTGGAAAGCCGGGTGCTGGGTACTGTAATGGTGGAGTGTTGCAAAGGCATGATGAGGGTGGGTCTCCATTCTGAGAGTGGGGAAAGGTGCTGGGCATTATTAGTAAGCTCAGTGTTTTATAAAAAATTGTGGCAAGGGGCACCTGGGTGACTCAGTTGGTTAAGCGGCTGCCTTCGGCTCAGGTCATGATCCCAGAGTCCTGAGATCAAGTCCTGTGTAGCATCCAGCTCCTTACTCAGCAGGGAACCTGCTTCTTCCTTTGCCTGCAACCCCCCCCCCCCCAGCTTGTGCACTCTCTCCCTCTCTCTCTCTCTCTCTCTCTGGCAAATAAATAAATAAAATCTTTAAAAAATATAAAAATTAAAAAATAAAAATAAAAAACTGTGGCAAAATACATGTAGTATACAATTTACCATTTTAACCATTTTAAAGAGTACAATTTAGTGGCATTAAGTACATTTACAACGTTGTACAATCATTACCTCTATCTAGTTCCAACATATTTTCATCACCCCAAAGGAAACCCCAGATCCATTAAGCTGTTACTCCCTAGAGCTCTTCTGCCCAGCCCCTGGCAGCCACTTTCAGTCTCTATGGATTTGCCTATTTTGGATATTTCATATAAATGGAATCCTACAATATGCGACCTTTTGTGTCTGGCCTCTTTCACTGAGCATAATGCTTTCTGGGTTCATCCATGTTGTTTCGTGGGTGTCAGTACTTCATTCTTTTTTTTTTCCTCCATCTTTTTTATCGTGGTAAAATATACATAACATAAGGTTTACCATTTTAACCATGTTTAAGTGTACGATTCAGCTATATGTTAATTAAAGAATTTTTTACAAAGTATACAGTTTAATGGCAAATGTACATTCACATTGTATAACCATCACCACTGTTCACCTCGAGAACGTTTTTCATTTTCCCAACCTGAAACTCTGTACCCATTAAATAATGATTCTCCAATCTCCTTTCCCCCCAGTGCCTGGCAATCACCATTCTACTTTCTGTCTCTGTGAATTTGACTACTCTAGGGACCTCATATAAGTGGAATCATACAGTATGTGTCTTTTTGTGACTGGCTCATTTCACTTAGCATAATGTCCTCAGGGTGCATCTACGTTGTAGCCTGTGTCAGAATTTCCTTCCTTTTAAAGGCTGAATAATATTCCATTGTGTGTGCGTATACATATACATCACATTTTGTTTATCCATTCATCGGCTGATAAACATTTGGGTAATTTTACCTTTTGGCTATTATGAATAGAGACACTGTGAACATTAGTGTGTAGGTTTTTGTTTGAACACCCGTTTTCAACTTTGGCAGTATATGCTTAGGAGTGGAATTGCTGGGTCGTATAGTAGTTCTTTGTTTAATTTATTGATTACCTGCCTCTGGGGCTTTCCCATTTTACATTCCCACTACCCATGTACAGGGTGTACAAGGGCTCCAATTTCTCCACATCCTCACCAACATGTGTTTTCCTTTCTTTATTGCTATTATTATGGCCTTTCTAGTGGATGTGAAGTATTATGTCATTTTGATTTGCATTTCCCTAATGACTAATAATGCCCAGCACCTTTTCATGTGCTTATTGGCCATTTGTATGTTTCCTTTGGCAAAATGTCTATTCAAGTCCTTTGCCCATTTTAAAAGTTGGGTTGTGCTTTGCTGTTTTTGACTGGTTAGGAGTTCTTTATATGCTCTATATTAACCCCTTATCAGATACGTGATTTGCAAATATTTTCTCCTGTGGGTTTTCTTTTCACTCTCTCGGTAGTATTCTTGAATACACAAAACTTACATTTTGATGAAGTCCAATTTATCTTTTTTCAAAATTTTGTTGCTTATGCTGTTGGTGTCACATCCAAGAAATCATTGACAAATACAGTATCTCAAAGAGTTGTCTCTGTTTTTTCCTGAGATTTTTATAGTTTTAGCACTTAAGTTTAGATCTTTGATCCATTTGAGTTAATTTTTATTTTTATTTTTATTTTTTTTTAAAGATTTTATTTATTCGACAGAGAGAGAGACAGCACAAGCAGGCAGAGTGGCAGGCAGAGGGAGAGGGAGAAGCAGGCTCTCCGCCAAGCAGGGAGCCGGACGTGGGGCTCGATCCCAGGACCCTGGGATCATGACCTGAGCCAAAGGCAGCCGCTTAACCGACTGAGCCACCCAGACGCCCCTGAGTTAATTTTTAAAAGATTTTATATTATGTATTTATGTATTTATGTATTTATTTATTTACAGCACAAGCAGGGGGAGGGACAGAGGGAGAGAGAGAATATCAAGCAGAAAATTTCCTCCTTCTCCTTCTGCCCCATGACTGATCCTGTTGCTTCTCCACGTTGCCCTGTGTGCTGTGCTGTGCTTCCTGCTTCTAGGTATCTCTGAGTATAGAAACTTCTTCCTTCATGGGCGCCTGGGTGGCTCAGTTGGTTCAGCGACTGCCTTCAGCTCAGGTCATGATCCTGGAGTCCCGGGATTGAGCCCCGCATCGGGCTCCCTGCTCAGCAGGGAGTCTGCTTCTCCCTCTGACCCAATCCCCTCTCATGCTCTCTCTCTCAAATAAATAAATAAAATCTTTAAAAGAAAAAAAAGAAACTTCTTCCTTTATGACATTAATTTCCATGTCATATCATACCTGATTAAAATAAATCCTGTGCACATTTTAAAACATCATTGTACTTTTAAAAAAATTATTGTATTTTTCAGTTACTAAATTTCTATTTGGTTCTTTTTTATAATTTCTATCTCCTTATTAATACTATTTGTTGAGATCTTGTTCTGGTTTCCTTTAGTTCTTTGTCCACGGTTTTCTTTAGCTTATTGAGCACATTATAGACAGTTAATGTAAAGTCTTTGTCTCAGAAATCCAAAGTCTGTGCTTCCTCAGGGACAGTTTCTATTACTTTCTTTTTCCTGTGAGTGGGCCATATTTTACTATTTGCTGTTGTTGTTGTTTGCATGCTTTGTAATTTTTTCTGAAAACTAAACATTTTGAAATTATGATGTGGAAAAGAGAGAGAGAAGGAAGAGGAAGGGGAGGGGAGGGGAAGAGGAGAGGAAAGGAAAATAAAAGAAAAAAATACTTTCAGGGTCTTTTCAGATTTGTCTCTGTGTTGGGGCACTCCTTCAGCACTTAGCCTGGCCACTCACAACTCTGCCTTCATTTAGTGCTCGTGCTGAACCTAAAGACCAGCCAGAAATGAAACCTATGATCTTTTCATGTATTTTCTGAGCATGTATCCTGCCCTGGGAGTTTTTCAAAGCCCTATTTTCCAAAGATTCTCATTTCCCTTTTTTTTCCTCACTGGCCTTTGGTATATCTATTGTTTGCCTCATCTATTATCTTTTGCCCCAGGTGGCACTGACTTGTTCATTTAGCCTTTTTTTTTTTTTTTTAAGATTTTATTTATTTATTTGACAGAGAGAGACACAGCGAGAGAGGGAACGCAAGCAGGGGGAGTGGGAGAGGGAGAAGCAGGCTTCCCGCGGAGCAGGGAGCCCGATGCGGGGCTCGATCCCAGGACCCTGGGATCATGACCTGAGCCAAAGGCAGACGCTTAACGAACTGAGCCACCCAGGCTCCCCAAAGACTTTTAGCAGTCATAAATAATGAAACTGTGTTGAATTTCTTTCCACATGATCTAATTATATACTAGTATTTATCCCAGATTTGAACAACACTGACAGAATAAAGATATATATTTCAAGATCTTTATCTTACATAATATAAAGTACAAACAGAGCTTCAAGAATAGCAACTTTTTTTCAGCATTTACTTAAAAAATTTTTTTTAAAGATTTTTATTTATTTGACACAGAGAGATAGAGCACAAGCAAGGGGAGCAGCAGAGGGGGAGGGAGAAGCAGGCTCCCGCCGAGCAGGGCGCCCGAGGCGGAGCTCGATCCCGGGACCCCAGGATCATGACTTGAGCCGAAGGCAGACACTTAATGACTGAGCCACCCAGGCGCCCCTCATTTAGCTTTTAATGTTTTCTGGAAAGGTCCTCCATGTAGCTGCTTCTCTGCCCTGAGGGTGTTCTGAATTAGACAAAATAATTGCATCAGTCTTTCAGGGAACCCATAGCAGGTCAAAACACACAAATATAATTCCTTGGGAACAAGGTCCATTCTGTTCCCTTTGGGACCAGGTACCCACACCAGAAACAGTCATCAAGACTGTCACTGTGCCAGGAAGGGGTGGAGTAAGGTTAACATTAAAACACCACAAAGCTCTCTTACCCAGTTCCTGTTGGTTAAGAATTCACATGGTTGCTGTAAACCTCTATCTTCCAGAGTTCTGATATGTTCATTCTGACAGGTTTTTTTCTGTTTTTGTTTTTTTGTTGTTTTTTTGTTTTGTTTTTTTTTGGTAGTTCTGGGGGAGGATGGGTTGCTAGAGGTCTCTATTCTGCCCTTTTCACCGATGTCATTCCATGAGCTCAGTTTGAATATACTAAGTGAGGTGCCTGTAAGACACCAGGAATAGACAAAACTATGAACTCTTGAAGCCAGAGATTATGTCCACACCATTAGATCTCCAGAACTTAGAACAGTTCATGGCACACAGGGGACACTCAACAAATGTCTGTTGAATGAATGGAGTTTTTTTTTTTTAATTTTTAAAAAAGATTTATTTTAGAGAAAGAGAGAGAGTGTGTGTGCATAAGTGAGGGGAGAGGTAAAAAGGGAGGGAGACAGAGAATCTCAAGCAGACTCCTGCTGAGCATGAAGCCCATCATGGGTCTTGATCCCAAAACCCATGAGATCATGACCTGAGTGGAAATCACCAGTTGGATGCTTAACCAACTGCACGACCCAGGTGCCCCAAATGAATGGAGCTTTTATTTTTTTTTCTAAATTTTATTTATTTTTGAGAGAGAGAGAATGACAGAGAGAGAGAAAATGAGAGGGGGGAGGGTCAGAGGGAGAAGAAGACTCCCCACTAAGCAGGGAGCCCGATGTGGGACTCGATCCCGGGACTCCAGGATCATGACCTGAGCCGAAGGCAGTCGCTGAACCGACTGAGCCACCCAGGCGCCCATGAATGGAGCTTTTAAAAAGACATTTGAGGGAGCCTGGGTGGCTCAGTCGGTTCAGCGACTGCCTTCGGCTCAGGTCATGATCCTGGAGTCCCAGGATGGAGTCCCGCATCGGGCTCCCTGCTCAGCGGGGAGTCTGCTTCTCCCTCTGACCTTCTTCCCTCTCATGCTCTCTCTCTACCATTCTCTCTCTCTCCATAAATAAATAAAAATCTTTAAAAAAATAAATAAAAATAAAAAGACATTTGAGAGGTGCCAGGGTGGTGCAATTCATTGGGCGTTGGACTCTTGGTTTTGGCTCAGGTCATGATCTGGGGCTTGTGGGATTGAGCCCCACGTCAGGCTTCGTGCTTGGCTGGGAGTCGGCTTGGGACTCTCTCTCCCTCTCCCTCTGCCCCTCCCCTGTGCACACGCGTGCGCGCGCGCACACACACACACACACACACACACTGTCTCTCTAAAATAAAATAAATAAATCTTAAAAAATAAAAAACACATTTGAAAATATGGACCTTAAACTTGACTTCAGTGTATGGCCTAGAGATAGGGATTTTTGAATAATCAGTGTATAGATGATAATTGAAGCCATTGATGAAAAATAAGTTTTTTTCAAATAACATTGGGAATAACTAAATTCCTGGGGGTGCCCGGGTGGCTCAGTTGTTAAGCGGCTGCCTTTGGCTCAGGTCATGATCCCAGGGTCCTGGATCCCAGAGTCCAGCTCAGCGGGGAGCCTGTTTCTCCCTTCTCCCTCTCCTGCTGCTTCCCCTATTTGTGCTGTCTCCCTGTCAAATAAATAAATAAAATATTTTTTTAAAAAAAGGAATAACTAGGGGCACCTGGGTGGCTCAGTTGTTAAGTGTCTGTTTAAGGATCCTGGGATCAAGCCCCGCATCGGGCTCCCTGCTCTGCGGGAAGCCTGCTTCTCCCTCTCCCACTTCCCCTGCTTGTGTTCCCTCTCTCGCTGTGTCTCTGTCAAATAAATAAATAAAATCTTTAAAAAAAAAAAAGGAATAACTAAATTCCTTTTTAGGACAAAGCAAAATTACTACTGTCACGTGCCCCCCTAAAGTTAATGACTGGTCCTGTGTGCCCTTCCAGACCCTTTATCTATTTTTACTAAATGTGTATATAATAAATATATATATACAATTACATAAAATATATGTATATATAATTTTATATAAAATTACATCTTCTATATACACAAATATTTGGCAAATAGTTTTTTAAATATATATCTTGGACAGATATCAGTAAAGTTTATATAAGATATTCAAGACATTATCCTAGACGCAATATACTTCACAAGTTAAAGACACAGCTCTAGATATAAACTGCCTCAGTTTATTTTATTTTTTATTTGACAGAGAGAGAGGGAACAGAAGCAGGAGGAGTGGGAGAGGAAGAAGCAGGCCTCCTGCTGAGCAGAGAGCCCCTGCAGAGCCCGATGCGGGGCTTGATCCCAGGACTCTGGGATCACGACCTGAGCCGAAGGCAGACGCTTAATGACTGAGCCACCCAGGCGCCCCTAAAATGCCTCAGTTTAAATACTTGCTCCACCATTTATAGATGTATAACTTTTGTAAAACACTCTCACTTTCTTCATCTATAAAGTGGAATGGTAATAATAAATAGTATGTTTCTTGTGTAGTTTTTGAGATTTAAATGAAATAATCCCTATAAAGGTCATAGCACCATGTTTGGTACATGGCAAACTTTCAATAAAAGTTCACTATTTGGAATGAACAATCAGAAAAGCAAGTGAAGAAAACAATGCCAGGGGCGCCTGGGTGGCTCAGTTAAGCGGGCTGCCTTCGGCTCAGGTCATGATCCCAGGGTCCTGGGATTGAGCCCCGCATCAGGCTCCCTGCTCAGCAAGAAGCCTGCTTCTCCCTTTCCCACTCCCCCTGCTTGTGTTCCCTCTCTCGCTGTGTCTCTCTCTGTCAAAAAAAAAAAAAAAAAAAAAAGAATAAAATACTTAGGAATAAGGTTAATCAATGAGGTGTAAGATCTGTACACTTAAAACTACAAAACATTGGTGAAAGAAATTAAAGAAGACCTAAATAAATAGAACAACATCCTGTGTCTTGGATTGGAAGACCTAAAATAGTTAAGATGATGATACTAATCAAAGAGATCTCTAGATTCAGTGCAATCTCTATTAAATCCCAATGGTGGGTTTTTTTTCAGAAGTGGAAAGGCCAACCCTCAAATTTATATGGAATTGCAAGAAACCCCAAGTAGCCAAAACAATCTTGAAAAAGAAGAACAAAGTTGGAAGACTCACACTTCCTGATTTTGCAACTTCCTACAAAACTACAGTAATGGAGACAGTGTGGTATTGGTAAAGGATGGACATATAGACCAATATAATAAAATTAACTCAGAAATAAACCCTCATATTTAAGGTCAATTGATTTTTTCACACTTTTCAATTATCTATTTTTTGCATGTTTTATGTAATAAATAATGCATTAATAGAATATTGTAAAAAACTTTACAAGTAAACAGTTATATCTGTCAAAGGTATAGGCTCAATAGTTCTTCCTGATAGAAGTGCACAATCAAAAAGATTTAGACATAATGTAATTTGAAAACAACTTCTTTTTCATCAATGGCTTCAAATATCATCTATACACTGATTATTCAAAAACAGGTGTGAAAAAAGCTTGTGAAAAATTATTAGATCCCAGAGAGGGAGACAAACCATAAGAGACTCTTAATCATAGGAAACGAACTGAGAGTTGCTGGGGGTGGGAGATGGGGTAACTGAGTGATAGACATTAAGGAGGGCATGCGATGTAATGAGCACTGGGTGTTATATAAGACTGATGAATCACTGAACTGTACCACTGAAACTAATAATACACTATATGTTAATTAATTGAATTAAAATTTAAAAAATTATTAGATCCATATTTTGCAAGTCTTGAAACACATGCTTCTATATATGGTTAACTGATTTTTGACAAGTGCGCCAAGATTACTCAATGCAGGAAAGAACAGTCTTCAAGAAATGGTGCCAGAAAAACTGGATACCCACATGCAAAAGAATGAAGTTAGGGGGCGCCTGGGTGGCTCAGTTGGTTAAGCGACTGCCTTCGGCTCAGGTCACGATCCTGGAGTCCCGGAATCGAGTCCCACAACGGGCTCCCTGCTCAGCGGGGAGTCTGCTTCTCCCTCTTCCCTCTCGTGCTCTCTATCTCTCATTCTCTCTCTCTCTCTCTCTCTCAAATAAATAAATAAATAAATCTTAAAAAAAAAGAATGAAGTTAGACCCTTATACCATATATACAAAATTAATTGAAAATGGATAATAGACTTCAATGTAAAAAACTAAAACTATAAAACTCTTAGAAGAAAATATAGGGATGAATCTTCATGACCTTGGCAATTACTTCTTAAATATTACATCAGAGCACAGGCAACAAAAGAAAAAAATAGAAAAATTAGACTTCATCAGAATGAAAAGGGCACCATCAAGAGAGTGAAAAGACAACACACAGAATGGGAGAAAATATTTGCAAATCACATATCTGATAAGAGATTAATTTCCAGAATAAAGAACCCCTACAATTCAAATGACAAAAGTACAACCTAATTCAAAAATGGACAAAGTACTTGATTTTTTTCAAAGAACACATACAAATGACAAATATGCACATGAAAAATGCTCAATGCCATTAGTCATTAGGAAATGCAAGTAAAACCCACAATGAGACACCACTTCCAATGCACTAGGATGGCTGTTATAAAAAAGATAATAATACGTGTTGGTGAGAATGTGGAGATACTGGAGCCCTTGCATGTTGCTAGCGGGGATGGAATGTGGTGTGGCCGCTGTGGAAAACAGTCTGGCAATTTCTCAAAGAGGTAAACATAGGATCACCATAGGACCAAGCAATTCCATTTCTGGGCATGTAAGATTTGAAAACAAGGACTCAAACAGTTACTTGTACACCAATGTTCATAGCAGCATTATTCACAATAGCCAAAATGTGGAAACAATCTAAGTGTCCATCTACAAATGAATGAATAAACAAAATGTGCTGTGTATACACAATGGAATATTATTCAGCCTTAAAAAGAAATTCTGACATATACTGTAACATGGATGAACCTTGAAGACCTTATGCTAAGAGAAATAAGCCAGACACAAAAGGACAAATATTGTGTGATTCTATTTATATGAAATATCTAGGATAGACAAATTCATAGAAATAGAAAGTAGAAAAGAGGTTACTGGGGTCTGGGTCAAGGGGGTGATGGGTAATTGCTTAATGGTTACAGAATTTCTGTTTGGGGTGATGAAAAGTTTTGGGAAAAAATAGTGGTGATGGTTGTACAACATTATGAATGTAATATCACTAAACTGTACACTTTAAAATGATTAAAATGGGGCGCCTGGGTGGCTCAGATGGTTAAGCGTCTGCCTTCGGCTCAGGTCATGATCCCGGGGTCCTTGGATCAAGTTCCACATCGGGCTCCCTGCTGGGCGGGGAGCCTGCTTCTCCCTCTGCCTCTGCCTCTCTCTCTGACTCTCATGAATAAATTTAAAAAAAGTTTTAAAATGATTAAAATGGCATACTTTATGTTATATGTATTTTGTCACACTAAAAAAAAAGGCAAAAAAAATAGGCAGGTCTTCTTTTAAAGAAACTTACAATCTAGTTAAGAGAACTTGAACATTTAAAGAAATAACGTTAAGTATTTGATGATAGCATGAGAATAGTGGTTTTCCTTTGGACAGAGGGGATGGGGAGTTACTGGAAAGGGGAATGAAGGATGTTCCTGGAGTGATGGAAATGTTTTATGTTTTAATTTGGGCGTTACATGGGCATTACATTTGTCAAAACTTAAGAAATTTCATATTTAAGATCTGTGCTTTGATTTTACTTTATGTAAATTTCACCCGGTAGGGGGGCATTATTAGCTACTACTAGTTTCTTGACTACTAATATATATTGCAGTTATTTTCTCCTACTTCTCACTTGTCTGAAATCCTTCAACAAATAGAGACTTTCAATTTTTTTTTTTTGTACCTTTTAATCCCCTTTATCTATTTTGCCCATCTCCCCACCCACTTCCCCTCTGGCAACTCCCAGTTTGTTCTCTGTATTTAAGACTCTGGTTTTGTTTTGTTTTTTTAAATTACACATTTAAGTGAAATCATATGATATTTCTCTTTCTCTGACTTATTTCACTTGGCAGAATGCCCTCTAGTTCCATCCACGTTGTTGCAAATGGCAAGATCTCATTCTTTTTTAAGGCTGAGTAATATTCCATTGTGTGTGTATATATATATATGTATATGTATATGTATATATATTATATATATATGGTATGGTATATATAGATATAAAGATATGGTGTATATATATATATTTATCCATTCATCTCTGGATGGACACTTGCTTCCATATCTTGGCTGTGTAAATAATGCTTCGATAAACATAGAGTTGTATGTATCTTTTTGAATTAGCATTTTCATTTCCTTTGGGTAAATACCCAATAGTAGAATTACTGGATTGTACAGTATTTCTATTTTTAATTTTTTGAGGAAACTTCATACTGTTTTCCACAGTGGCTGCACCAATTTACACTCCCACCAACAGTGCACGGGAGTTCTCTCTTCTCCACATCCTTGCCAACACTTGTTATTTCTTGTCTTTTTGATACTAGCCACTCTGACAGGGGTGAGGTGATATCGCCTTGTGGTCTTGACTTGCATTTCCCTGATAATGAGTCATGTTGAGGATCTTCTCATGTGTCTGTTGTACATCTGTATGTCTTCTTTGGAAAAATGTCTGTCCAGGTCCTCTGTTCATTTTTAAGTTGGATTGGGTTTTTTTGGGGGGGGTTTGAGTTGTATAAGTTTTGTTTTTTTTTTAACTTTTTATTTATTTATTCATGACAGAGAGAGAGAGAGAGAGAGAGAGAGAGAGAGGCAGAGGGAGAAGCAGGCTCCCAAGGCGCAGGGAGCCTGATGCGGGACTCAATCCCAGGACCCCGGGATCATGACCTGAGCCGAAGGCAGACGCTTAACCATCTGAGCCACCCAGGCGCCCTGAGTTGTATAAGTTCTTTATATTTTTTGGATATCAACCCCTTATCAGATATATCATTTGCAAATATTTTCTCCCATTCCCTAGGTTCCTTTTTGTTTTGTTAATGGTTTCCTTCACTGTGCAAAAGCTTTTTATTTTGGTATAGTCCCAATAGTTTATTTTTGCTTTTGTTTCTTTTGCCTGAGGAGACATATCCATAAATATGTTGTTAAGGCCAATGTCCAAGAGATTACTGCAGAGGCTTTTAATTTTAAATGTTAAGTTGATCCATTTTTTCATTTACGGCTTCTGGTATTTATGTCTTGTGTTAGAAGGTTTCTTATTCCAGGTTTGCAAACATATTTTTTTTCTCTCAATATTTGTATCATGTGTATGTGTGTGTGCATGTGTGTGCATTACATATAGCTGCTGACTAGTTGAAAATCATGGGCAAGTTTCCTAACATTGCTAAGCCTTGGTTTTCTCACCTGTAAAGTAGGGATAATGCTGATTTGGTTTGTTGATAAGACGACATTTGAGGGCCACTAAATGTTTGACCCATTTAGACGTTATTCAGAAGAGAGTAGTTGTTGTTTTTTTATATTATGGTATCATCTATCTAGTATGGTATTTGACATTTTATCATAATTTTTTGTGCATCTCTTTCACTAAGGCTTTTCATTGGTAGGAAATGTGGCTTCCCTCAGTGCCTAACCAAGTGCCTGGCATTAAACAGGTGTTCAAGTGTTTGTTGAATGAATGAATTAGTTGATTGAATAGATGAATACCACAGGATAAAACCAAGAACTAAAAGGAAAAAGACTGACTTTGTCAAGAAGTCCTGATATGAAACTAAACACAAAATTGAAGTCCAATTGAAGGAACCTTATGAAATACGTAGGGGCTCTTGTCTAAGGATAGGCTCCAAGATGACTGAGGTTCTGCTGATTGAAACTATATAAACATTCAGGCAAAAGTGCCTTTTTCCATGGAGAAGGTCCATAGGCAGATTTTACTTTCCAGAAGGCTAGGGATCCTGAATACTTTGTCCACCACTGTATTCCCAGCTCGCAGAATACTTCCTGGTAGCTCAGAGATGTTTATTGAATGAATATCTGACTGAATGAAAAGCTTTCATCATATTTTCACAGAGGTCCGCTACTCCAAAGAGTTTTAGAGCTTGATAATATAGAAGGAAAAAAATCAAACAGATCCCTGAGAGCTTTTATCTGGGCCAGGGCACCTAGAAGAATCTATCATTGCGGAGTGATGGAGGAACCCCTCTCCCAATTCCTTCCAAAAGACTGGGTGATTCCTTTCTCGATTGGCTTTCTGATTCTCACATTTGCAGATTCTCACATTTGTTTGTAGTCAGGCTTGAATCATATGCCAGCTTCTGCCTCCTACTACTGTGTGACCTTGTTTGAATTATTTAAGCTGTCTAGGACCAGTTTTCTCCAGTAACATCCACCTTCAGGACCTGATGAGTGGATTACCAAATCAGAACATTGGCATAATCCTGGCAGATTACAATGCACCAACAATTTTGTGTCCTCTTGTGCTCCTCCCCACCCCAACTTTTTTTTTTCTATATAAGACATTTGTTTACATCCATTTACCCTGATTTCCAGGCCTTCAGGCAGTTCCTTGCTCTAACCAGTTTGTCTCTAGTGGTCCGTAGAATTTGTTCATTGGGCTACATGAGTAAATATCAATTGTGGTCATTACCAAGAACTGCTCTCCAAATATGCCTAATTACTCTGTAGTACAAGAATAATGAAGGGAAACTCACATTTGTTGACTTCCTATTGTGTACCAGTACTACACTGGGCATTTTCATGCCTTATCTTGCCCGACAAATTAGACTTGTCATTAAGTGGAAACATTGACAAAGCTTTTGCCATATGGATATTAATTTTGTGCCTGGACCATAGTAGTCCCAAAATTTAGTGCTATTTTTAGTAGCACTAAAAAATAACTGTTGACCAAATAAACTTTCTTTTACCTTTTAACCTAAATTTCACAAACATTCAGCACGGGCAATGTGCTCCCAACTTTAAAATGAAACTGAAAATTGCTAAGTTCCCCTGGCAAACTGGCCTGTAAGAAGTCATTTTCAATACATTAAACAACAAATATTTATTGAGTAAATACTGTGCTCAAACTACGAAAAGACCTGGGGCTTGTGGAGCATACTATTTCAGGAACTGAGGTGCTGGCTGGGTAGACAAGACTAAGACTAGGGAAAAAGTGACCTCACTGGCTCAGACTAGGCCAGGTATGACTGAGAGTTGGATGGGCAGAGACTTTTGCAGGTTTTCAGGAGAGATCTCTTGGCAGGACTGAGCAAGGAGGATCTGGTTGGAAAGGACTAGATTCAGTGTTGGGACACTTAGGCTCTAGTTCTGGATGAGGCTTAACTGGCTGGGAGACTTGGGGCAAGTCCCTTAACCTCTCCAAGACATCAGTTTAGCATCTGGAAAATAAAGTGGGGGTGGGGATGGTTATTGTTGGCCTTGTTCAGTTACTGAGTGCCTTCCAATTCTTAGGTTTTAAAACTTTCTGTCAGCCACCCTTATTTTTCCTTTGAGAAGAAAATACTTCCTATGCTTGGAATTTCAATTAAGTCAGTCAATGGCATTCATCAGCCACTATACTCTAGGAGACTGTGCCGTAAATTCCCCTCCCCAACACACACCAGGGTTTGTTTGTTTTTTTTAATGATTGTTATTTTTAATTGTGACAAAATATACATAACATAAAGATTTACCATTTTAACAATTTTTATGTGTACATTTTTTTTTAAGATTTTATTTATTTATTTGACAGAGAAAAAGACAGCGGGAGAGGGAACACAAGCAGGGGGAGTAGGAGAAGAAGCAGGCTTCCCGCCCGGCAGAGAGCCCGATGTGGGCTCGATCCCAAGACCCTGGGATCATGACCTGAGCCGAAGACAGCCGTTTAATGACTGAGCCACCCAGGCGCCCACATTTTTAAGTGTAGAAATTCAGTAGTGTTAATTACATTCACCTGTGCAACCATTACCATCATTCATCTCCAGAATTCTTTTCATCTTGCAAAACTGAAACTCTGTACCCATTAAACAACAGTAACTCCCCATTCCTGTCCCCATACCCCCCACCCCCTGGCGGCCACCATTCTACTTTCTGTCTCTATGAATTCGACTACTCTATACCTCTTTATCAGTGAGATCTTATAGTATTTCTCTTTTTGTGATTGGCTTATTTCACTTAGCAAAATGTCCTCAAGGTTCATCCATGTTATAGTATGTATCAGAATTTCCTTCCTTTTAGGGGCACCTGGGTGGCTCAGGTCATGATCCTGGGGTCCTGGGATCCAGCCCCGCATTGGGCTCCCTTCTCCGCCCGAGAGCCTGCTTCTCCCTCTCCCTCTGTCCCCCCACCCCCCCCGCTTGTGATCTCTAAATAAATAAAATCTTAAAAAAAAAAAGAATTTCCTTCCTTTTAAAGGCTGAATAATATTTCACTGTATGTATATGCCATATTTTGTCTATCCATTAATCTGTTGATGGACCCTTGGGTTGCTTCCACCTTTTAGCTCCTGTGAATAATGCTGCTATGAACATGGGTATACAAATATTTTTTAGAGATTTTGCTTTCAATTCTTTGGGGTATATACCCCAAAGTGGAATTGCTGGATAGTATGGTAATTCTGTTTTTTTTAGGATTTTTTTTTTTAATGTAATCTCTACACCCAATGTGGGACTCAAACTCACAACCCCGAGATCAGGAATCACACACTCCACCAACTGAGCCAGCCAGGTGCCTCTCATAATTCTAGTTCTAATTTTCTGAAGAGCCACTATTCTGTTTTCCCTAGTGGTTGTACCATTTTAAGTTCCCACCCACAAGGCAAAAGGGTTCTAATTTCTCCACAGCCTTGTTAACACTTTCCTTTTTTTTTAACAGTAGCCATCCAATAGCTGTGAGATGTATCTAATTGTGGTTTTCATTTGCATTTCCCTAATGATTAGTAATGTTGAGTTTCTCTTCATGTGCCTATTGGCCATTTGTATATCTTTGGAGAAATACCTTCAATTCCTTTGCCTATTTTTTAACAAGGATTTTTGTTGCTGTGTTATACTGTAAGGGTTCTTTACATATTCTATATATTACTCACTCTTTAGCAGATACATGCTTTGCAAACATTTCCTCCCATTCCATGGGTTGCCTTTTCACTCTGCTGCGTACTTTGAGGCACAGAAATGTTAAATTTTAATGTAGTCCAACTTACCTTTTTTCTTTTGCTGTCTGTGCTTTGGGTGTCATACCCAAGAAATCATTGCCAAATCCAATGTCATGAAGCTTTCCTGTTTTCTTCTAAGTGTTTTATACTTTCAGCTCTTACATGTAGTTCTTTGGTGCATTATGAATTAACTTCTGTATATGGTATATAAGGTAAAGGTTTAACTTCATTCTTTCACAGGTGAATATCCAGGTTTCCCAATACTGTTTGTTGAAAAGAGTAGATTTACTTCATGGAATGGTCCTGGCACCCTTGTTGAATATCATTTTACCACATGGGAAAGGATTTGGGGCTATAAACTTTTGGGGAGCGGGTGGTACAGGAATGACCTTGTCTCTGTCTTAACGGAGCCTCGGTAGAGTTGAGTACTAAGATTTTGTTTCAAGAGCATTTTTGTCCAGCGCGGTTTTGTGCTCAGTGCACACTGGGCCCATGTTTTCCCACACTTTGTTTCTTAAGCTTCCCATCCAACCAGTGAGGTAGGTGGGTGGAACCCCTTTAGCAAACTCAAATCCCCAAAAGAGCACGGTTATGGCTTGTGCAGAGGCAGGCACAAAGTTAGGATTTGAACCCCGGGTTCTTGGCTCCATGCGTCCTGCTATTTCAGGTTAAGGGGGACTTCGGTGTTCTCATCTCTAAAATACGGGCAGAAATGAAACGAGATGGTCTCTCTTGAGCAGTCTGGCAGCTGGAGGAGCCTATGCATTAAGGACTCGCTAAAACCAGGGGCCAAGACGTTCGGCCTGCAGAGAACAACAGAACCCAAAGAGTGCGGAAGGTCAGAATCTCAGGGCTGGAGTCCCGCCCCCGGGCGGACCCCAAACTCAGATCCGGAACCTGGGCGCGGCCGGGCTGTGCGATTGGCGCGGGAGGGGGACGAGCAACAGAAAAACGCCTGCGACGCGATTCTCGTTGAAACGCCCCACAGTGTCTCCGGAGTGGGGCTTTACAGTTCTAACAACGTCCCCACAATCAGCTCCTTTGCCTTCTCTCCCTCTTACTCACCTACCGCGGAGTACTTTCTTCTCCGTTGCCCCTTCACTGTGTTCCTTCTTGGTACGCCCCCAGCCGGCCGGGGAGGGGCCGGGCTGTTGCCCGCGTAGACACCGCGCATGCGAATCCCCACCGTGTGGGTGGGGGTTGGTGGGGGGAGCACGGACCCCGCCCCTTCGCTGCTCCACGCGTGACGTCGCGGGGGGCGCCGGCCTCCGCCCGGCTCCGAGCGGTGAGGGGGAGCGGCAGGCGGACCAGACGCCGCAGGACCGGGAAGGGATGTTGCGGGTGTTGAGTTCCTGCAGGAGGGGCTTTGCGGGGGGAGGGGAGGCCCAGGGGCACCGCCAGCCGCAGAACTCGGGCTCTGCCCTCCCCCCTCGTGCTTTCTCCCCCTTTCCAGATGTGCCGGGACGGGAGGCAGGGCAGGGACTGGGCATCTGTGACACCTGCATTTCCCTGGAGCCCCCCTTCTCTCCCCACCCCGTATGTTTATCCCGTCTTCCAGAGGTTCCTTTTCATCGGGCTGTCGCTTCTCCCTTGGGAGAAGGAACTCTACCTGGGAGCAGAAGACGGGTTTCAGACCTTGGCCCTGCCACGCCTCTGTGAAAGTCCCCGAACCTCAGTTTCCACCACAGGATTTATTGCCTTCCTTCACCTGGTTTTAAAGATCAGTATGAAACAGTGAAATGGAAAGGAAATGGACATTGTTGAGTTCCTGCAGGGCCGAGTGCTATGCAAAACTGCTTTCTCTGTCACATTTTAGTCCTCATTATTTGGCATTCTTTCACGGATCCGTAAGCTCCCAAAGGTTAACCGATTTTCCTCACATAGCCAGTGAGTAGCAGAGGAGGATACAGATTGAACCGTTTTTGCTCCAGAGTGGAGTTCTTTTCATCAGACACTTCCTTTGTCTAGGCTATCGGATGGAACCATTCTTCAGCCAAACCCTAGCCCCAGAACAGCTGCTTCCTGAATTTCTCCCCTTAAGAATTCTCCTTTTGGGTTCCTCTTTCCAGCACAGTGTGCTCTGCTTCGCTTCTGCCTTGATTACTTCAGAAATGAAATGCAGCAAACATTTATTGAGTGGTGCATGGGGATGAACACTTGCCCTGGATTCTTGTTCTGGCTCTGCAGCTAACTGGTTGTGTGGCCTTGGGCAAGTCCCTTGTCTTTTCAGTGCTTTAACTTCCCTTTGAATAAAATGGGTAAGTGCCTTCTGACCGGCAGGCTCTTGTCCAGTTCTTCCTTCCTGTCCTCCAGCAGGCTCTCCGTGGAGGCCCAGACCCCTCTCCTCTCCATGGGCAGCTGCCAGGCAGGGCACAACCTGCATCTCTGTCTGGCCCACCACCCACCTCTGGTCTGTGCCACTTTGATCCTGCTGCTTCTTGGGCTTTCAGGCCTGGGCCTTGGCAGCTTCCTCCTCACCCACAGGACTGGCTTGCGCAGCCCTGACATCCCTCAGGTGAGTACCTTCTTCATCCTTTTCACACAGGCCTGCTCATGCTGCTAATCCCTCACCTCTCTCCCACCTTTCTTTTGCACACAGGACTGGGTCTCTTTCTTGAGATCTTTTGGCCAGCTGACCCTGTGCCCCGTGAATGGGACAGTCACAGGGAAGTGGCGTGGGCCTCAAGTCGTGGGCTTACTGACCACCTTGAACTTCGGACATGGTCCAGACAGGAACAAGACACAGACATTCCAAGCCATGGTCCAGGCTAGTCAGATGGGATTGAAAGGTGAGATCAAGGAGGACTGTGGGTTGGGCATCAGAACACTTAGGGATGGGTTCTGTCTCTGACCTCCCCAGCCTGGTTACCTTGGGCATATCCCAAGGCCTTAGTCACTTCTGCTGTAGTAAGGACTAGATACATTCAGTGAACACAGTGACACTATGTGGGTTCCCTCTAAGTGTTTTCTGTTTTCCCTTCCAGCTCTGAGGTTCTTTGAGTCTATCCTTGGAGATGTGACGAGATGGGGTAGATTTGACCTAATGTTCTTTCTTACCACTCTTCATCCCTATTGCTTTCTCCTCTTAGAGGCACCTTCTTTTTCCTCAGGGATATTCAAGCATGTCCTCTTCAATTAAGCAAGTGTCCTGAGTGTCTGCTCTGTTCTTACCACAGCTCCATGTGCTATGGAGGATACAGAAAAAATTAGACATCATCCATTCCCACAGAGCTTAAAGTCTTTTGGGGAAATGATGGGGGGAGGGGAGGGAGTCAGTGGGTGCCACTGATTCCTGCGTGAGATTTGGCCTCAGTTTCCTTGTCTGAAATTGGGGAGATGAAAAGGGAGGAGAGAAAGGTGGAACTTTCTGCCTTCTGAGGTCCTTTCCGAGTCTAAGATTCCCTTGTGAATTTCGTGTGTGTGTGTGGCGGGGGGAGGTCTCTGATGTCCAGGTGTACATGTGTGTGGTCAAAGAATGAGAGTAAAGGAAGGTGTCTGATATATACAGACTTGAGATAATTTTTCCTGCTTTTTATTTTGTAAACATATGTACATCAGCTTTATTAATATATGATCATATAACATAAAATTCACACATTTTTAAAATTGAAAAAATTTTTTTTAAGATTTTATTTATTTGAGAGAAAGAGTGAGTGAGTGAGAGAGAGAGCACATGAGGAGGGGGGAGGGAGAAGCAGGCTCCCCACTGAGCAGGGGGCCCGATGTGGGGCTCAATCTCAGGACCCTGAGATCATGACCTGAGCCAAAGGCAGACGCTCAACCGACTGAGCCACCCAGGCGCCCCAAAATTCACACATTTAAAATGTGCAATTCAGTGGCTTTACGTATCATCACAAAAGTGTGCAACTATCACCACAATCAATTTTAGAGCATTTCATTACCTCAAAAGAAATCCTGTACCCATTAGCTGTCGCTCCCCTTTTCCTCCTAACCTCCCAGACCCAGGCAACTATATACCTTTCTTTTTCTGTAGATTTGCTCATTCTGAACATTTCATACAATGTGTGCTCTTTTGTGACTGGCTTCTTTCAATCAGTATGTTTTCAAGGTTCATCCATCATAGCACGTATCAGTACTTTGTGTTTCTATTGCTGAATAACTCATTGTATGGATATTCCACATCTTATTTATCCATTCATCAGTTGTTTGACATTTGGATTATTTCTACTTTTTGACTATTATGAACAATGCTGCTGTCAACATTCGCATGCAAGATTTTGTGTGATCATACATTTTCATTTCTCCTGGGGGAAATGAAATACCTAGAAGTGGAATTGCTGGGTCATATTGTAACTCTGTGTTTAATCTTTGGAGGAACTGTGAGACCATTTTCCAAAGTGGCCGCACCATTTTGCTTCCCCCCAGCAGTGTGTGAGTTCCAGTTTCTCCATGTCCTTGCCAACACTTGTTATTATCTTTTTTTTATTCTAGCCATCCTAGTCATTGGGAAGTAGTATCTCACTGTGGTTCTGATTGGCATGGTTAATGATACGGAGCATTTTTTTATGCACTCCTTGGTCATTTGTCGATCTTCTTTCAAGAAATGTATATTCAGAGTTTTGCCTTTTAAAAAAAATTGGATAATTTGCCTTTTAATTATTGAGTTATATGAGTTCTTTATATTTTCTAAATACAAGCCTCTTATCTGATGTATGATTTGCAAATATTTTCTCCCATTCTCTGGGTTGTCTTTTCAGTTTATTGATGGTGGTTTTTTTTTTTTTAAGATTTTATTTATTTGAGAGAGAGAGAGAGAGCATGAGCAGGGGGAGGGGCAGAGGGAGAAGCAGACTCCCCACTGAGCAGGGAGCCCAATGCAGGACTCGAGCCCAGGACCCTAGGGTCATGACCTGAGCCTGAGGCAGACACTTAACCGACTGAGCCACCCGGGCGCCCCAAGTGTTTGTTTTTTCTTTAGTTGCTTATGCTTTTAGTAAGCAAGCTTTGCCTAACTCAACCTCATGAAGATTTACCCCTATATTTTCTACAAAAATTTTATAGTTTTAACTCTTACATTTAGCTCTATGATTCATTTTGAGTTAATTTTTGTGAATGGTGTGAGGATGGGGTCCAACTTCATTCTTTTGCAAGTGGGCATCCAGTTGTCCCAGCATGTTTTGTTGAAAAGACTGTTCTTTCCCTTTGAATAGTCTTGGCAGCCTTATTGAAAATCAATTGACCATGGATGTATATATAGGTTTATTTCTGGACTCTCAGTTCTATTCCATTGATTTATGTGTCTGTCCTTATGGTAGCACCACACTCTTAATTACTGCAGCTTTGTATTAATTTGAAATCAGAAAATATGAGTCCTCCAACTTTGTTCTCTTTTTAGAAATTATTTTGCTTATTCCAGATCCCTTTAATTACCGTATGGATTTTAGGATCAGCTTCTCAAGTTCTGCTTCTGCAAACAAGCGCTGTTCTTTTTATGATGGTCAGCAACAGAATAATATCATCAATGATTATTTTGAACAAAATAAAAAATAATCCACCTATGATTGCATCATCTAAGCAATAATTACTGAGCACCTACTATGTACCAAGCTTGGGGAATATAGAGATGTGTAAGACATGGGTCCTCACCTCAAGCTGCTTACAGTCTAGCAAGGATACAGATGTGAACAGAAGTAAATACCTTTCAGTGTGTAAAGTAGCACACAAGGTACAGTGGGAATACTCAGGAGTCTGTCAAACAGGGTTAGTGAGGAGGCTTTTCCAAGGATTCAGTGCCTGAGCTGAGGCTTGAGGGAGGTTTAGGAGTGTGCTCTTCCAGCCAGAGGGACAAGCATATGGAAAGGCATGCAGATGGGGACCATAATGGCATGTTTGAGAACTTCAAGGGGTTCAGTTTGACTGGGTGCAGGGGAGGGAGTGTTGAATCAGTGGCAAGAGATGTGTTTGAGGAAGCAGACAGAATCTTCTGGAGGGTCTTGTGTGCCAAGCCCAGGTAGTTGAACTTTATCTAGTACGTTGGGCAAACTCAAAATTTTTGTCAGGAAAATAGCAAGGTTTTGTTGTTGTTGTTGTTGTATTTTTTTTAAAGATTTTATTTATTTATTTGACAGAGACAGCGAGAGCAGGAACACAAGCAGGGGGAGTGGGAGAGGGAGAAGCAGGCTTCCCGCAGAGCAGGGAGCCCGATGTGGGGCTCGATCCCAGGACCCTGGGATCATGACCTGAGCCGAAGGCAGACGCTTAACGACGGAGCCACCCAGGCGCCCTGTTGTTGTTGTTGTTTTAAAAAGATCACACTCTGCTGGCTGACTGCCTGGTGAAAGTGTGTCCAATGGCAGGAAGAGCAGGTAGGAGGTGGTTGCAATAGAGGGATGATGAGGACACCCTAGCTAAGACAATGCCGTTGAAGAAGGGAACTAATCTGAGAGAGAGATTGGCAGTGGATTGACAGGACATGGTGACTGTTTCAGTCTGGGGAACAGAGAGAATCGGGGTGGTTCTCTTAGACAGTTTTGCATGTGCATTTCTTAGTTGTCATTATGATATATATATATATATATATATACACACACACATCCATCCTGGTTTGTATTTCTCTTTTTTCACTTATGACATCATTTTTTTTTTATTTCTGCCTGGCCTGAACGTTATTATTTTAATGGATGTAAGGTGATCCATTAAGTGCTTGGGCCATCATTTGTAATGCTTTTCCTAGTGTTAAACATCTCCATTGCTTCCTTTTTTTTTTTTTATGAAGTCACAATAAACAATAAACACAATAAACAATAAACACAATATACTTGGCATCTTTCTTTTGAATCCTTTCCTTACGATGAGTTTCTATAAGTGGTATTATTGAGTCAAAGGGTATGGACCTTTTTTTAATAGACGAATTAGTTTTGTTGTGGATTTGTACCACAAAGAAGTATACAAAGCGCATGTAGAAATCCATCCCACCTCCCCTGCAGTGTCCACAGTTTGATGGGCATCTTCTCAGTCACAATCTGTACCCATTTAAAATTGTAACAGAGCTACATCGTCTTCTAAAAGGTGTCACTCATTGAGAGTGCCCATTTCCCCACATCTTCAGCAACTCTTGTTATCAGTCTTTTTAATTTTTACCAATTTAATGAGCAAAGAAATTGCCTGATTGTTTTCATTTACTTTCTTCTGATTGTTAGTGAGGTTGAACATCTTGTTAGGTTTATTTGGCCATTTTCATGCCTCTATGAATTTCCTGTTCGTATACTTTGCTCATTTGTCTTTTAAGTTGCTTGTTTTATCTTCTTGATTTTTAGAAGGTCCTCATATATTCTGGATTGTTAACCTTTTTGCCGATTAAATACAGGCATTTTGGGGCACCTGGGTGGCTCAGTCTGTTAAGCATCCAACTCTTGGTTTCAGCTCAGGTCAGGATCTCATGGGTTATGAGATCAAGTCCCATGGGTTCCTCGCTCAGAGGGGAGTCGGCTTAAAGAGTTTCTCCTGTGGGCGCCTGGGTGGCTCAGATGGTTAAGCGTCTGCCTTTGGCTCAGGTCATGATCCCAGGGTCCTGGGATTGAGTCCCGCATCAGGCTCCTTGCTCAGCAGGGAGTCTGCTTCTCCCTCTCCCCCTGCTTGTTCTCTCTCTCTCGTGCGCAAATGAATAAATAAAATCTTTAAAAAAAAAAAAGAGTCTCTCCTGCTGTCCCTCCCCCCAATAAATAAATCTTTACAAAAAATGGATATTTTCATCCATTCTGTTACTTTTTTTTTTTTAAGTTATCTTTCATCATAGAGAAGCCTTCAACTGTTACAAGGTTAACTTTATTGCTCTCACCCTTTACTCAGGCTTATAGGTCTTGTGTCTTTTTTAGGAAGGCCTTCCCCACTTTAAACTTAAAAAATATTCTTCTGTATTTTCTTTGGGTGTTGCTTTGTTTAATTTGTTTGTATAGGTCTCTAACACATCTGGACTTTATTTTGTAGTGTGAGATGAGTCTAACTTTTTTTTTCCCCCCGAATGGAAATTGTCCCAAGGCCATTGACTAAATACACCATCCTTTCCCTGCTAATTTGAAATGGGGTGTGAACCTTTTTGTGGATTTTGGTACCTAGTAGGGACTGCTTTCTTAAAAAGGACAGGCTCGTTTATACAGACTGACACTGGCAATGTGTACAGTTTCACTGCAACTTTGTGAGTATTGGCATGATTGTTTTATTGATTGTAAGCAAACTTAATTTTTTGTTTATATTGGTACACAGTTATTGTCATTTCTCAATGACACAGTGATAGTATATAGAGTACTTTATTGAATAGACTCAATGCCAAAACAGCTGTTACTGAAGGAAGCCTTAGAAATGAATGGAAGTCTGAAGATGAATGGCTTCCACCCCACCCTCCATCTTCTTCCACTGCCTATCCTTTGCCTCTCATAGGATCTTCTGCAAGAGAGCCGGTCCTCATTACTGCCAGGGTGACCACAGAAAGGACCCCAGGAACCTGCCTGTATTTTAGTGCTGCTCCAGGAATCCTGCCCTCCAGCCAGCCACCCCTCTCCTGCTCAGAGGAGGGAGCAGGAAATGCCACCTTGAGTACTGAGATGGCTGAGGAGTGTATCAGGGTCTGGAGCCACGAAGGCCTTGTGCTCACCAAGTTGCTCACCTCGGTAAGAGCCTCAGGTTGTTGGGGTTTCATAGTCTGCCATGCTGAATGCTCTGCCTTGAAGGCTGCTGGGGGCAGTTCTACCTAGGAGAAAAGCCACAGGCTCTATAATTCTGCCTCAGAGGCTGTGTGACCTTGACCAAGCATCTGAGCTTCTCTGAGCCTCAGCTTCCTCATCTGTAAAATGGAAAACATGATACTATCTCCTGATGCCAACAAATAAAGATGAATGAGAGTGAATGTCAGGTGCCCAGTACAATGCCTGCTACATAATAGAGATTGGGTGAGTGACAGCTATTACTATTAATGATTGTCTTTACACAGAATAAAATAGGATCTCCACCTTAAAGGAATGCAGAAGCTGTAATAAGAGGCAGAATGGGCTAATCGCTATCATAGAGGTGTGAGCAAAGTGTTATTCAAACACAGAGTAAGGAGCAATTAACCCTAACTTGAACATTTATGGAGAGTGCTTCACAGAGAAGGTGGCATTTAAGAAAGAGAATTGTGTACAGTAGTTTATAATGTACAAAGTGCTTTCAGGTTCACTATCTCATTTGATCTTAAAATAGCCTTTTGAGGTAGCTGTTATTATCCCATTTTACAGATGAGGAAACAGGCTTAGAGAGAGGGAGTGAATTGCCCAAGGCCACACAACTGGTTAAGTGGCAGACCCAGGATTTCAACCTATGCCTTCTGACTGCAGTCCCAGGCTTTGTCTGCCCTTTCAGGGTGACCCTTGAAGAGGAGGAAGATGTGGGCAGAGAATGCAATAGAGGGGGTTCAGGAGAGGGGAAACACATTCCAGGCAAAAGGACAAGCACGAGCACGGGCCTGGAGATTGAAGTGTTCAGCCTTCGAGGGCACTCCATGAGGAGGGGCTTAGGAATGACTGAGGGGGAGAGGCAGGGGCCTGATTGTGAGGCACCGCGACTTGAGGCTAAAACACTACGACTTGATACTGCAGGCCATGGGGGCCGTTGGTGCTGGGTGAGAGAGACTGAGTAGAGGAGACAGACCAGTTAGAGGTTAGAGTTAGGAGGCTGCTGTGTGCTTTTCTCTCACATTTGCAAAGACCCTGGCAAGGAGCATCCCCTGGGAGCTTAGAATCAGAGAAAATACTGGTTTCCAGACCGGGCCTGCTTGAGTACATTTAAAATGTGGGCAGTAGTGAATTTCCCATCTAATGGAGACATTATGGGGGTTCACTTCTGTGGCTGGGCAAGAAAGCAGTTCGTAGACCATTGAGACAATTAGCTTGTATAGAAATTACATTTTCCCACATTTTCCCTTTGGTTGCTCCCTGGATGTAGAGAGCCCTCTCCCCTCATGGGGGCTTCTCTCTATAGCTCTTGGCCCCAGGGATAAGATTTCTTCCCAGAGGAAGATTCTCCACCCTCCTTCCCTCTCATTCATTCCTCCTTCCCTCCCTTTGCCCATCCTTAGGAGGAGCTGGCTCTGTGTGGCTCCAGACTGTTTGTTTTGGGCTCCTTCCTGCTTCTCTTCTGTGGCCTTCTCTGCTGTCTCACTGCTCTGTGCTTCCACCCACGCCGGGAGTCCCACTGGTCTAGAACCCGGCTCTGAGGGCACTGGCCTAGTTCCCATCTTGTTCTCAGGTAAGGTTCTTCGCCCCAGTCCTGTGGGAATAGGGGGTGGGGTGGAGGTGGCAGTTATAACTGAGACAGACTCATTCCTAAACAATATGGTTTGGTTTTACGTATTTTTGCACTTTACGTAGATGGAATCATACATATTCTTGTGTGACTGACTTCTTGCCGTTAACATTCTGATTTTAAGATTCATCCATAGCTGTAGTTCGCTTTTTGGCAACAGTGGTGAGTTAACAGGGTTCGCATTTGATGATGCATCCTGGATATGAATTTTGTTTGCCTTGCTTTTGTCCTGAAATTCTGATACCCAGTTTTATGATGCAAATTTTGTAAAACTCACCTTGAACAGCGCAAAAGGATTGATGATGCGCATTTACTAGGCACATAGTACGTGCCCAAGCATTTTACATACACTTTCCCTTTTCCATCAGCCTTCACTGCATTTAGAAAAAGTTGATTTTGCTAATAGCAAAGTAGTGTGAGGAACACACCTCACAAAGGTGGCAGTGGGCGGGGAACATATTGGCTAACTAGTCCATGTGTCCGCTCATTAAGGAAAAAAATATTTCTGTAAAAAAGTCTCACTCTGTGAGGAGGAGGTCATATAATTTGAGAGTTATCTGTTGTGCACCCAGCTCTTAAACTGTTCTCAGCTTCAATGACTAGCTGCTGTACCCTAGGAGATAGCCATGGGAGAAGTTGAAACAGCCCAAGCCCAGGGAAGGGCTCTGTCCAGAGGAACTGGATGCTCAAGATCAGCTTTGCTTATTTTGCTCAGGGCTAGGCTCCACCTACTTGGGATAGGAGATGGTGGAACCCTCCTAGCTTTTCTTAGATCTGAGTGGACTGGGAAATGAAGGCTTTCTGGCTCCTAGCAGATCCTAGGGTCCTGAAGCCACCCACCCAGTTGGGATGAGTGCTTGTACCCACTTCCTCTGCTCCTTCCTCACTCTTTTGCAGCCATCCCAGAGCTTCCCCCAACAGCCCTCTGATCTGCCCTGTTTTTTTGGTTTTTAATTTTACTTATTTGAGAGAGTGAGCGAGAGAGCATGAGCAGGGGGAGGAGCAGAGGCAGAGGGAGAAGCAGACTCCCCGCTGGGCAGGGAGCCTGACAACGTGGGGCTCGATCCCAGCACTCCAGGATCATGACCTGAGCTGAAGGCAGACATTTAACAGAATGAGCCACCCAAGCGCCCCTCTGCCCATGTTTTTAATCTTCTTTTTCTCCAGGTGTGAATCAACTTCTCCAGACTTTGTTCTAAGTTGGAAGAAATGTTTCAAAAAATGGAGAGCTGGAATGTGGGGGAAAATAAAAGGCTTTTTTGCCCAGTGTTGCCCAGAGTGTTTATTGGGGATTGGGTTGAGGTGGGAATTTCAGGGTAGACAGGTTTGGGGGACTTTTCCATGTTGACTCTTCAGTTAGGGCGTGGATTACTACAGCTCTATCCTCTATTGTGACTTGCCTTTGGAAAACACCTGGTTTTGATCGCAGCTCTGGCACCTTATGTCTTGTTTTCTTCTATGAAAGAAAATCGATAGTTCCAACTAGTTGAGAGAACCATGGGGATGCTTTGACATAAATGCTGTGTGACCTTGTGCAGGTCATGCAATTGTGAACGGCCTGCTTCCTGAAGGGATTTGACAGATTGAGCTTTCCCAGCAAAGATTCCTCGAACTTGGGAGTCCACGCCCTGGCTGTATGGTTACTAACCAGAGCAGTCCATTTTCCCGCCTTTTCTGCGCCCAGCAAGTCTCCTTCCCTTGCCCCTCCCAACCGCTACCTTATACGCAGGCGCAGATCCCGGCTTCTGTCCTTCCACTCGCGCCCCCTCAAAGCTTCCCCTAGCAACAAGCTCGGGCTCCTCGCTAAGGCGGGGCGAGCGCATGCGCTGCAGCCCTCTCCACGGCCAGTTGTCGGACTGCGTGCTGAGCTCCTCCCCCTCCAAGCCTAGCCCTTCTCCCCGCCTCCTCCCATCGAGGGTCCGCGTGGCGGAGCGCGCGCGCACTCTGACTCGGTGGCTGCCCATCTCCCTGGCCCCAGCAGTGAGGATAGAGGGGCGGGGCTATTTCGTTTTAGGTTCCGCCCCCTTTGGCCCGGCGTCCCTACCGCGCCTGCGCGCTCCCGCCCGGTCTCCATCTTGGAATTGGGAGGAAGAGGGAGAGGGAGACCGGGACGAGACCGGGGCTGTGGTGCGGAGAGAGGCTGAGACTGAGAAGAGGAGAGGGAGAGAAGGCGCGGGGACCGTCCTTAGCTACAATCTTTCAGCTACCCCCAGGAGAGAGAAGGGAGAAGGGAGGAGGCCGGGGCGGGAGTGAGGGCTGTCACCCTCGGACCCCGGCGTGAGAGGGGCCGTGCGGCCGGACGTCCTCGGGGTGGGCCCCCTGTCGGTGGCCGAAGACCTGGGGCTCAGGCCCTTCGGTCGCGAATTTCCGGGCTTGACCCCTCGCTTCTCAAATATCCGGGCATCAGCCCCTCAGACCCCACATATCCAGGACTCGGGTCCCAACCTCTCTAAACCTGGGGCTCTGTTTCATAGGATTTCAAAAATCTGGGGTTCAGGCCCCTGCGTGCACCAGTATCCGGGGTTCATTCCCCGCGCGTTCAGATATCAAATTCAGCCTCCCTTCGTTCAAATATCTGGGGTTCAGACCCCACAACCAGAAATCCGGGATTCAGCAACTGTCGCTCTCGAGGAGGAGGAGGACTGGACCGCGAGGTCAGATCAGGTTGTCACCCCCTCCCCTCCAGGGGAGGCTTCCCGGGCCCGCCCCTCAGGAAGGGCGAAAGCCGAGGAAGAGGTGGCAAGGGGAAAGGTCTCCTTGCCCCTCTCCCTGCTTGGCAGAGCCGCTGGAGGAACCCAGGAGGAGGCGGAAGCGCTGGGGCACCATAGTGACCCCTACCAGGTGAGACACGGGGTGCAGGGGCGCGGGTCCCTGTATCTAGCATTGAGAAGAAAGGGTGCTCCTTTTTGAGGAACTGGGCCTGGATAGGCCCTCTCCTCAGGATGAAGCCCAGTGGGCCAGTGGTCAGCCTCTGGCTAGCCATGCCTTTTGCTGCCACCTTGTTCCTCCTTCATTATGTGTCTGATGGGGGATCAGGTGACAGGGTCTTTGATGTCATGGGGGTCACGCCCTAGGGTGCTTGAGCTAATCAGATGGGTTTGTACTCTTCTGGTCTTCTCCCATGTTCACTTTGCCCCTCACAGCTACCTGTTCTCCGTGATTATACCCCTTTCTCTGGATTGCTTTGGGTGTTGATTCCCTTGCCTTTGATCTCCATGGTGGGTCCACTTATCTGTTTTTTAGGCATGGTCTGGTCGGATTTCTTGTCCTTTCAAGGAAGTGTGTGTGTGCATTTGTGTTAGGGAATGCCTGGCAATATTTTCTCCCAGCTATATCATTACTTTCCAACCTCTTGCTGATGGTGTAATCTCATACATTTGTCAAGCGATCTGTCATTTACAAAGTGCTTTACATCTGTTCTCTCATGTGACACCTCCCCCTCCATTCACCCTGTGGGGGCTTCTTTTGTTGCTGTCTTCCCATTTTACAGTTGAGAATATTGAGGCCCAGAGAGGTTACCCAAGGTCACACAATGGCAGAATCAGGATTTGAACCCAAGTTCTTGATCAAGTTTTGCCCCTGCTCCATACCTGTTTCTTGGCATCTCTTCTTGGCCAGGGATCCAGAGGAGAATGAGTTGGGGTGAGATTTAAGAATGAGGGGGAGAAGAGCTTCCTTTTTAGGAGGGCTATACTCAGAAGCTTTTCCTGATGGGAGGCTCTGGCTCCTGTCTTCTGGTCTCGTGGATTTTTCTCTCTACTGTGACCTTCATCTTTACCCTGATTCCATTCTTTGGCCTGGGTTCCTGAGAGGGCTCTCTCTTTTGACAGATGATAGCTGTAGTGGTGTCTCTTCACAGTTAAAGCCAAGCTGCTGGGGTAGGATGATCTCCAAAGTATTAAATCCTTGTGGTGACCCTGGAGGCAGGGAAGGAAGAATCCATACGCCAAGTGTCTACCTAGTGTTCCTAGGTTTGAGATCTCATTAAAAATCTCACAACAGCCCTATGCTGTAATCCATTTTACCAAAGAGAAGACCAAGTATAAGGAACTTACTGAAAACCCTGTGGTATGTTGCTGGTGAGATGTACTGGTAGTGTTGCTTAGGGACAGACTTGGGTTTCCTCATCTGCAGAATGGAGATAACATTGTCCATTTTAGAAAGTGGCTGTGATTTAGCACAGACCTTGGTAATGGCTCAAATATTCATTATTTGAGGAAGAGGCCCTGCATGATGTTTTGTTGGCATCCCTTATATGTGGCTTGGGGTCCTGGGTTGGTGTTCTGGGCTGGGTGCTGGTAAAGAGGTCAAGAAGATTGCTTTGGCAAGTTGTGAGCCACCTGCCTTTGTGTGTGGGTGTGTGGTGGGGGTGAGGGGTGCTTGGCAGGGTTACTGGCAGGAGAATGGAGAAAGGGGCCTGTTTTGAGCAGCTTGGGAGCTGCTGAGGGCTTGGCTGAAGGCAGTCAATCAGTCTCCCAGGCTATTCTGAGCCCTCTGCACCCTGGGGGCCCACGCGAGAGTCAGGCTTACTTCTTGCCCTCCAGCTTCCAGATGGGCTAAGGAGACAAAATTAACACAACAGGAAACAATGCACGACAGAATATAATCACATGCTAAATTGTTAGGTGCTTTAAAGGAGCTAGAACTCTGTGTGCCCTGGGAGTCCAACTCTGCTGAAGGCTCTTTTGTGCCTGAATTCCAACAAGTGCTTAGCCAGGAGCCTGGCCTGGAATTCCCTGGGAGAAAGGGGCGGGGTCCTTGGCTTCCTTGTACTGCAGGAGCTTGCTCTGGGTTTTGGGCTGGGTGCTCTAGGAGCTCCCCCCAAAGGCTAGAGTGGTCAAGGGAGGCTTCCTGCAGGAGAGGGATGAGCTTGAGGTGAGTTGGTGAGTTGCTAAGACAGTAATAAGCACACTGGCCTGACTGGAGAGAGGATCCTGTTCTCTGACCTTGGAGAAATCCTGTCTCCTGTCTATGCCTCAGTCACCTCATCTGTGAAATGGTGACCACTCTCCCGCCCTGCTTATTTCATGTCTAGCATAGGGGACCAGCTTTCGGCAAGACTTAACCTTTTCTGAGCTTGTTTCCTCATCTGCAAGGTAAGGGTAATAGTAAATCCTCATAAAGTTGTGGTGAGGATTGAATGAGAGAGATGCATGTAAGGTGCTTACTTTACATGCTCAATAAATGTTACTTGGACACCACAAATGTCCTGCACCTGTGCATGATGCATATGCAGTTGGACTGGACAAGTAAGGCGGCCCAGGTCACAGAGAGGCCCCCAAAGCCAGGTGCCGTTTCTGTCCCTGTCCGTCCCGTTCCGCATCTCCTCCCTACCACAGCGTCCCTAGCCCTTTTTGAGAGCAAGTCCTCTGGCCCTTCTGGGCCAGTACCCACTTCTAACAATGGCCGGATTTCCACTGCCTCCGGCCTGGCTGTTTCCTGCTCTCTTCCAGGGTGTGAGAGGTTGAGGGAGGAGGGGGCCTCGACGCCAAGGGGGACAGGAAGGTGCCTGGAAGTATTTGGGGTATAGGACTTGTGGAACAGGACACTTGGGAATCTGGGGTTCTGGCTGGGAGGCGGGATCTTTTATTCTTGCGGGGAGAAGTAAAGGTTGTGGCAAAACGGATCTCATTGAGGGCTGGGGGTGGTGAGGATGCTTAGCTCTCAGTCTTCCTAACAGTTTTAGGGACTCCAGGGACCCGGCCCCCGTGCTCTGGTTGCCAGGGCAACTTCATTTTTTTGGAGCTTTGATGTTGTTCCTAATCTCCCCCTTGCCCTTCCTCTGCGGTGCCTCCCCCTCATCAGGGAACTAGGGGAGGAGAAGGCAGAAACTTGAGAGGCCCCTTCCTCTCTCTCTGAGTGTCCCATCTTTGCCCTAAGGGTCTGCTCTTCATTCTCCAGGTCAGGCCCCACTCTCAGGGCCCCCAGGGGCCATCATGCCAGCTGGGGGCCGGGCCGGGAGCCTGAAGGACCCCGATGTGGCTGAGCTGTTCTTCAAGGATGACCCTGAAAAGCTCTTCTCTGATCTCCGGGAAATTGGCCATGGCAGTTTTGGAGCTGTGTACTTTGTGAGTTGGGACTTAGGAGAGTGGGGTAGAGATGGGCACTGCATTCTTCTTGCTGTGGGTCCACAGCCCTCTACACTACTGTACCACACCAGCCTTTCCTGCCCTCTCCAGCAAGTCTTTCCGCTGCCCAGTTCTTACCAGGAGCCTTCACTACCTTCTGGTCTGGTCTTCTAGGCCCGAGATGTCCGGAATAGTGAGGTGGTGGCCATCAAGAAGATGTCCTACAGTGGGAAGCAGTCAAATGAGGTTGGTCAAGTTTGACAAGACTGGTGGGGAGCAGGGCAGGGGACCCAAGTCTCGATGTGTAGGAGTAAGCCTCTCCTCCCCTGACCTCCTCTCAGAAGTGGCAGGATATCATCAAGGAGGTGCGGTTCCTGCAGAAGCTCCGGCACCCCAATACCATTCAGTACCGGGGCTGTTACCTGAGGGAGCACACGGCTTGGGTGAGCTAGCCCCCTGACTCTGGCCTGATCTTTGCCCCCATCCTGGTCCTGGTCCAGTCTCTTAGTTAGGCCCTGTTCCAGGTGCTATTATATGGACCTTGGAAAGGAGGAAGTCTCCCCCCGCAACTTCTCTAGACCTCAGACAAACCCATGAACAGCAATGTCTGTCGAGAAGGAGAGGCTGGTTTGAAGATTGGCATAAACCATTAGTAGTTGGAAAGGGGCACGTAGACTGGAGGAAATGGAGATAGAATGGGGCTTTGAAGGGATTCAGATGGGAGTGGTGGTATCTTGGGCTGTTTCTAGAGGAGGCCCTGGCTCTAAGGGACTCTCCCACGACCACGTCGTTTTCTCAGTTGTCTTTCCTCTCTGTCTTTACCCCCCGGGGGCAATGCCTGAGTGGAGGATAGGCAGAGAAACTCTCTGGATCTCTGTCCAAGGGAGATGGGGCAGGGGTGGCCAGATAGGCTTATCTCTGACCCTTTATCCTTTCTTAGCTGGTGATGGAGTATTGCCTGGGCTCAGCTTCTGACCTTCTAGAAGGTAAGTGGCTCTGGCCAACAAGTGGGAGAAGGGAGAAGGAAGGGCAAAGAAGCTTTAGGGGAAGGGATCAGGGGAGCTTGTTCCAGCCCCACCCTTGGGCTCCCTTCAGTTTGATGTTTTTCCCTCACTCCCCAGTGCACAAGAAGCCCCTTCAGGAGGTGGAGATTGCAGCTGTGACCCATGGGGCCCTTCAGGGCCTGGCTTATCTGCACTCCCACAACATGATCCATAGGTACAAGCTGCACTGACGATGGCTGGGAGGGGGTGCACTCTACACCACTCCTCATTGAGCTGGTCTATAGCCCTCTTGGAAACTTGGTGCTAAAGCCCCTGCCCAGCCTTCCTGAGATGCATGCCTTATCCCTGTGCTTTGTCTCTGGCAGGGATGTGAAGGCTGGAAACATCTTGCTATCAGAGCCAGGCTTGGTGAAGCTGGGGGACTTTGGCTCTGCATCTATCATGGCACCTGCCAACTCCTTTGTGGGCACCCCATACTGGTGAGTGGGGGTAGTGGTGAGTGGAGAGAGTCCCCAGGATGTTGGGAGCAGGAGTTGGCAGAGTCTGGGTGGGTGATCAGCCTCTTTCTCCTGACCTTTCTCCCAGGATGGCTCCGGAGGTGATCCTGGCAATGGATGAGGGGCAGTACGATGGCAAGGTGGATGTCTGGTCCTTGGGGATAACCTGCATTGAGCTGGGTAAAGACTACATCCTCTGTTCCTTCGTCCTTTTTTCTCTCCACTCCTTTCTCTTTCTCTTACCATCGCCATACCATCTCATCCTTAGGCTTTCAGGCTCCTGTCCATTTTGACTCTACCGTTGATCCCCTATTCAGGCAGCTGTCAAATCCTGCCAGCTCTTAGACCTGAAGATTTCGGAGCATTCTTCCCTTCCTGTCCTCTAGTCTAGTCCTATATCTTTTTTTTTTTTTTAAGATTTAATTTATTTGACAGAAAGCACAAGCAAGGGGGGAGCAGCAGGGAGAGGGAGAAGCAGGCTCCCCGCTGAGCAGGGAGCCCGATGTGGGGCTCAATCCCAGGATTCTGGGATCATGACCTGAGCCAAAGGCAGATGCTTAACCTGAGCCACCCAGGCGCCCACATCTTTTTTGAATGCCCACTGTGTGCCATGCTATCCTAGCAGGTTCTGGGCGTATAGCAGTGAATGAGGTTCTTGCCTTCATGGAACTTATATTCTAGCTGGGGAAACAGGCTGTTTTCTCTCAGTGGGATAGAAGCTGAAAGGAGAAGTTACAGGAACAGTACAACCATAAAACAAGGGACTTGACCTAGTTCAGGGGCTGGGGCTTAGACAGGTTCTGTCTAAGTGGAGCCGTAAGACAAATAGTAGCTGTATGAAGACTGTAGGGAAGAGCATTCTGGGTAGGTAAGAGCAGGCACGAGTTGCTGAGACTAGCTTCAGTTGTTTGGAATATTGCAGGTAATGCCATGTGAAAAGCAGTGAGAGTGAGGCTCAAGTGAGTTCATGAGTCCTTGAAGCCCTGTCAAGGTTCTCATCTCTGCCAGCTTAAGCTACTGAAACAACAGTTTGTGAGGTCATGTTCGTAAAGCCTTCAACAGGGAGCCAGGCACAGCTAGTTGCCCAAGAAAGAGATGCTCTTAGCTCCTCTTGTCAATGACTTCCTGCAGTGATCTGTCCTACCAATAGTCTCTTCTTCCCTCCAGTCTCTCTCATGTCAGAGAGATCCTCCCTAGCTGGGTGCTGTTGCTTTGCTCCCCTCCGCAAAGCCGTTAATGCTCCCCATTGCCTTCAAGACTGACGCCATCCTCACCCTTCCTTCCACCAAGCTAAAGGTTCCACTTCCTGAAGGTTGGCTCTCCCCTTCCTGAGCTCCACGCCCTGAGTGTGCCATGAACTGTTCCACATTCTTGCCTTGGTTTGTATTGTGTCTTCTGCCCAAAGTCCGAGATTTGGACATACATCCATCCCACACATCCATCTCCACATGTCTGCATTTGTCATTTGAGGACACAGCTGGACAGGTGATGCAAATATGTGAAACAGGCCAGGTATAAGAAAAATTGAGAGCTGTCCCTTTTATTCCTAGTTTTTGGTAGAGACATGAATGAAGAGAAATATTTCTCTATTGAAGAAACAGTCAGTCCTGATCATAAATGGCAGCTGATAGTCTGTATCAGAGAAGCAATGTGGAGAAGGCCCTGGCAAACTGGAGATTGCTCTTGCTTAGCTCTAGCCCATCGTTATGCAGGAATGTCAGCTCCTTTTCACCAGATCTAATTTTTTCGGAGAAACTAAAAATTTAGATGATGATGATGATGGTTATTAAATTGTTAGGTTGGAGGCACTCCTGGGTGGCTCAGTCGTTAAACGTCTGCCTTCAGCTCAGGTCATGATCCCAAGGTCCTGGGATCGAGCCCCAAATTGGGCTCCCCACTCAGCCAGAAGCCTGCTTCTCCCTCTCCCACTCCCCCTGCTTGTGTTCCTGCTCTCGTTGTCGCTCTTTCTGTCAAAATAATAAAATCTTTTTTAAAAAAATGTTAGGTTGGGATTTAATTTAAAAATCACTGTTTAGGCCAAAAAACATAAACAACACAAAACATTTGTCTGGACCACAAGGAGCTCCTGGCTTATAACTTCTAATCTGAGGCCTAGCTCCAATACCCCTTTTTCCAAAAGACCTGCCCTTAATCCCCTGCCTGTGTACCAGTTTGAGGGCCCACCATGCACACCCAGCTTCCCAGCCATTTTTCTGTCTCCTTCCCTGTTAGACTGGAAGTTCCTTGAGGACAGGGCCTGTCTCTTGTTTTTCCTTAACTTCCCCATAACACTCCCCCAGTTTTTTGGTCTTATTTGGAACCTAATAAATGTTAGTTGGGCTGATAACTGTGTTTTTTTCTGCCTCCTTTGGTGCTTATGCACATGTTGTTTTCTTTGATCCTGCTCCACCATGTGTAGGGGAGAGGTAGGTGTTAACATTTTACAGAGGGACTTAATTGAGATTGTGAGAATTGGTCAGGGTCATGTGGCAAGGAAGTCAGGGAGCTGGGGTGTGGACCCAAATCTTTTGATTTCCATTCCAGCCTCCTCTGCCTACCTGCCACCTCTCACCTTCTCCCTGTTGACCTTTCTCTGTAGCCGAACGGAAACCACCGCTGTTTAACATGAATGCGATGAGTGCCTTATACCACATTGCACAGAACGAGTCCCCTGTGCTCCAGTCAGGACACTGGTGAGGACTGGGATTCCTGGGCCCAGGGGTAAGGCTGCCTGGCTCATGCCCTTCCCACCCCTCCCTTATCCTCCCATGACTTGTAGGTCTGAGTACTTCCGGAATTTTGTTGACTCCTGTCTTCAGAAAATCCCTCAAGACAGACCAACCTCAGAGGTTCTTCTGAAGGTGAGGGCTCACTGGCCTAGCATTCTCCTAGAACTGTTGCCTGTTAGAATCACCTGAGAAACCCCTCAGGGACATTAGTGTTTCCCAATTCTTCCTCCACTAAGAGCTTCCATTTATGAATTCCCATCCCTGTTCCCAGTGCAATGGACTTTGTATTTTGCAAGATTTTGTCTACGAGACTGCCTTTATTTATTAAGTAATAATTTGTTTTCCCATCTTTTATTAATCAAAGATGTATATAATTGCCAGCCAGAGCTTCTGGTCTGCGTGCGATAACCAGGGTTACCACACTGATCTGATGTAATTCAAGCCAAAAGCCTGTGTAGCCTTGTCGTGGGTAAATGTATGATTTCCCTTAGGTGTGTTTTGAGTTATCAAAAGTAGAGGGGCCCCCATTCCCTTCACAAATCTATGGGGGCCTAAGGAGCCCTGGTTGGGAAGTGATATAGACAGTCCAGTTTGACGTCCTTGTTTTATAATCATGGGATAGCTTCTGAGGTCCACAGAGGCCTCATGATGTGTCCAGGGGCACACAGCACTTTGATAGAGGACCTGGACTACAATCCAGATCTCCTGACTGTTCTTGTCTGCTAGCCACGCCTGGAGGAACAGGAGCCTGTCCCGGGAGTAGCGATCGGGTGGTGAAAATTCATGCGGGAGCAAGGGGTAGGACAAGGCTAGCATCAGTTCATGGTTCATGGTGGGCATGGGCCCCAGGGAAGTGTCTCAGGGCAGAGGGAATGCCAAAGCCCAGGGGATATTGTGGGGCAGGGTGCTTGGCAGCAGGCCTTAGCGTTCTCTCCCCTCAGCACCGCTTTGTGCTCCGGGAGCGGCCACCCACAGTCATCATGGACCTCATCCAGAGGACTAAGGATGCTGTGCGGGAGCTAGACAACCTGCAGTACCGAAAGATGAAGAAGATCCTGTTCCAAGAGGCACCCAATGGCCCTGGTGCTGAGGCCCCAGAGGAAGAGGAGGTAACCCTGCTTACCATGCCACCCTTTTATACCACTGTGTCGTGCTTGCCTCCTAGCAGCTGCTTGGCTCACTTTCCCTCTCCCTCTTACTACCCTCTGTCTCCCTGTGCTGCCTCCATACACACACCCCCTTGTCTTTCCCCTTCCCTGCCCAAAAGCCTGCACCCTGTCCACAGGAGGCCGAGCCCTACATGCACCGGGCTGGGACGCTGACCAGTCTAGAGAGTAGCCACTCAGTGCCCAGCATGTCCATCAGCGCCTCCAGCCAGAGCAGTTCGGTCAACAGCCTAGCAGATGCTTCAGACAATGAGGAGGAGGAGGAGGAAGAAGAAGAGGAAGAGGAGGAAGAGGAAGGGCCTGAAGCCCGAGAGATGGCCATGATGCAGGAGGGGGAGCACACAGTCACATCCCATAGTTCCATCATCCACCGACTGCCGGTATGCAGCTCACCCTCAGCAAGCCTGACGGTGACAAGGCCGAGCCCCAGCTCTCCCTCCCAAGGGTGATTGCTCCTCCTCTAAGTCTCACTGGGTCTCCAGGGAACTCCCTTTGGGCCCAGTGACCTCTGAACTTTGGTCATTCCTGTTAACCTTCCCTTTCTGTAGGGTTCTGACAACTTGTATGATGACCCCTACCAGCCAGAGATGACCCCTGGCCCTCTCCAGCAGCCGGCAGCCCCGGCTCCCACCTCTACCACCTCTTCTGCCCGCCGCCGGGCCTACTGCCGCAACCGGGACCACTTTGCCACCATCCGTACTGCCTCCCTGGTAAGTGTGGCCATTCTCCCTCAGCCTGGATGCCCCAAACTCTAAGTCCAGAGATGATTTTTTTCCTCCTGTGGCACTGAATTAAGTCCAGATTCCACCCTCACTTTCTGTTGCTGTCTCTCGCCTTGTCTCCTCGACCTCCCCACTCTCTTCTAACGGACTGTTTTGGTTACATTGCCCAATGTGGGTATTCCTAGCTTGGTAAACTCTTACACCATCTTCGTGGCTAGGCTTAAGTAGCATGTCCTGGGGTGTCTTCCCAGGCTCCTGGACAGCCAGGTGCTTCACATCCCTGTGCTGTGTTACTCCTAAATGGCATTATGATAGGTGTGCTGGAGTTTATGTTCCTGGAGGGCAAGGAATGGTGGCCAGTGTCTGCCTCATACCATTGATTGGCTCTTAGGCCCACACCCATGCCTGTATCTCATCCTTCCAGCCTCCTCTGGAGGGAGAGGGTACAAGCCCATTTGAGAGATGAGACAGTCATGACTCAGACATGCTGTTGTCCAAGGCACTTGCCCAAACACCTTTGGTGGTTCTCAAATTTTCAAATGAAGCAGGACCTTGGTCCTCCTAAAATCGAGTCGTGGTGATGTTTTTCTCAGCTCACAGGAAAAGATGGATAGACTTTTCATAAAACAGTTTTTCTTCCATGCTTTTTTTTTTTTTTTAAGATTTTATTTATTTATTTGACAGAGAGACAGGGAGGGAACACAAGCAGAGGGAGAGGAAGAGGGAGAAGAAGCAGGCTTCCCGCTGAGCAGGGAGCCCGATGTGGAGCTCGATCCCAGGACCCTGGGACCATGACCTGAGCCGAAGGCAGATGCTTAACGACTGAGCCACCCAGGCACCCCCATCCATGCTTTCAGTAAACCTTTAGATTACATTCTTGCTTAGCTGAGCTGCAGGCACCAACATCAAATCCCTTAGAGGCTAGTGGTCAGTCTAATATATTCTATGGCTAATGCTGTGGTTGTTGTGCTAGGACAGTTGTTCACACATCCTGTGGTGCTTAGTGCTTTGTGGTGCTGTGCAGAGAGCTCTGTGACTTCCAGGGACGTGGCCCACCTGGGCTAGTTAGGAGTCATGCCCACTTGACAGCGGGACCTGAGCTCCAAACTTCAGATGGGGACATCCAGGTCCAGTGTTCTTGATACTCCCAACATCTCACGGCCCAACTCCCAGCTCCATACTTGGGCTGTGTAAGGAGTCCTTAGTGTTTGCTGAAATGGAAGAAAGCCAGCACTTGTTAGGTCAGAGCGTTTTATTAGGCACTATGACATCTGTATCAGATTTAATTTCCACAGCTTTCTACAAAAGGGTATCATTGCCTCATTTAGCCGATGAGGGAACTGAGGCTTAATGTCGTTAATTTGCTTGAGGTCACGTGGTTAGTAAGTGACCGAGCTGGGAGTGTAGCCCAGGTATGTCTGATTTTGAATTAATTTGAATTGTTGCCACTTCTGTGTTGGGCCCTGTGCGGGTCTCACCGGTCTGTGAAATGGACTGAGTGTCCCTCATCCTGTGGAGGCAGCGGGCTCAGAGGGGCCGAGTGTGAGGAAAGTACCAAATGAGAATTAAACCCGAGTCTGAAGCGTATATTCTCCAATAGAGCACGACAGTTGCGTGTGTTCATGAGACTGGGCAGGGCTGAGCCCCACTTCTCTTCCTCTCGCCTGCCCCAGGTCAGCCGCCAGATCCAGGAGCACGAGCAGGACTCGGCACTGCGGGAGCAGCTGAGTGGCTATAAGCGGATGCGACGACAGCACCAGAAGCAGCTGCTGGCCCTGGAGTCGCGGCTGAGGGGTGAACGCGAGGAGCACAGCGCACGGCTGCAGCGGGAGCTTGAGGCCCAGCGGGCTGGCTTTGGGGCTGAGGCAGAAAAGCTGTCCCGGCGGCACCAGGCCATCGGTGAGAAGGAGGCTCGAGCTGCCCAGGCCGAGGAGCGGAAGTTCCAGCAGCACATCCTTGGGCAGCAGAAGAAGGAGCTGGCCGCCCTGCTGGAGGCGCAGAAGCGAACCTACAAACTGCGGAAGGAGCAGCTGAAAGAGGTGGGATGGGACCGCAGCCCTGGGCAGGGCCTGTGGTGAGCGAGGTGTCCTGACCCCCTGCCCTCCCCACTGCCTTGCGCAGGAGCTTCAGGAGAACCCCAGCACCCCGAAGCGGGAGAAGGCCGAGTGGCTTCTGCGGCAGAAGGAGCAGCTCCAGCAGTGCCAGGCGGAGGAGGAGGCGGGGCTGCTGCGGCGGCAGCGCCAGTACTTTGAGCTTCAGTGTCGCCAGTATAAGCGCAAGATGCTGCTGGCTCGTCACAGCCTGGACCAGGACCTGCTGCGGGAGGTAGGCCACCCCATCCCGCATTCCCTCCCACACCACAGGCGCCTGCCCCTTCCGTCTGCCTTGCTTGGGGTCATCTTTCCCCTCTGCCCTCTTGCATGTCATGGCTTGGCTTCTCTTCCACGCCCCTGTTTTCCTCGTGCTGTCAGACCCTGCTTGAGCTCCCTGGGCTTCTGTTCCCAGGCCGGCCAGGAGCCTGGCTCCCTTACACCCCTCGGCTCCCCGTGCTCAGCTCCCTGGAAGTCCTGGGGCTCTCTTGACACCAGCAAAGCTTCCTGACCGGGCTCGGGGCCCTGCCTCCCTTCTGCCTCAGGATTTGAACAAGAAGCAGACCCAGAAGGACTTGGAGTGTGCGCTGCTGCTGCGGCAGCATGAGGCCACACGGGAGCTGGAGCTACGGCAGCTCCAGGCCGTCCAGCGCACACGGGCGGAGCTCACCCGCCTGCAGCACCAGACGGAGCTGGGCAACCAGCTGGAGTACAACAAGCGGCGTGAGCAAGAGTTGCGGCAGAAGCACGCGGCCCAGGTTCGCCAGCAGCCCAAGAGCCTCAAAGTACGTGCAGGCCAGCGTCCCCCGGGCCTCCCGCTCCCCATTCCTGGGGCTCTGGGACCACCCAGCACAGGCACCCCTAGAGAAGAGCAGCCCTGCTCATCTGACCAGGAGGCAGTCCCGAACCAAAGAATTCTGGGAGAGGAGGAGGAAGCAGTTCCAGAGAGAAGGATTCTGGGAAAGGAAGGGGCCACCTTGGAGCCAGAGGAACAGAGGATGTTGGGGGAAGAATCAGGAACCCCTAGTCCCGGTCCACAAAAACATAGGAGTTTGGTTGAGGAGGAAGTTTGGGGTCTGCCTGAGGAGGAGATAGAAGAACTTAGCGTCCCATCCCTGGCGCCCCAGGAGAGGAGCGTTGTAGGCCAGGAGGCGGCTGGGGGATGGGGGTTATGGGGGAAGGAGGATGGGAGCCTGCTGGATGAGGGATTTGAGCTTGGCTGGATCCCAGGCCCGGCACTGACCCCAGTCCCCGAGGAGGAGGAGGAAGAGGAAGAGGGAGCTCCAATTAGGACCCCGAGGGATCCTGGAGATGGCTGTCCCTCACCAGACATCCCCCCTGAACCCCCTCCAACACATCTGAGGCACGGCCCTGCTAGCCAGCTCCCTGGACTTCTGTCCCATGGTCTCCTGGCAGGCCTCTCCTTCGCAGTGGGGTCCTCCTCTGGCCTCCTGCCCCTCCTCCTCCTGCTGCTCCTCCCACTGCTGGCAGCGCAGGGCGGGGGTGGCCTGCAGGCATCACTGCTGGCCCTTGAGGTGGGGCTGGTGGGCCTGGGGGCCTCCTACCTACTTCTTTGTACAGCTCTGCACCTGCCCCCCAGTCTGTTCCTACTCCTGGCCCAGGGCACCGCACTGGGGGCCGTCCTGGGTCTGAGTTGGCGCCGTGGCCTTATGGGTGTCCCTCTGGGCCTTGGGGCTGCCTGGCTCCTAGCCTGGCCAGGCCTGGCTCTACCTCTGGCAGCTCTCGCAGCTGGGGGCAAATGGGTGCGGCAGCAGGGCCCCCGGATGCGCCGGGGTATCTCTCGACTCTGGTTGCGGGCTCTCCTGCGCCTATCACCCATGGCCTTTCGTGCCCTACAGGGCTGTGGGGCTGTGGGGGACCGGGGCCTGTTTGCACTCTACCCCAAAACCAACAAGGATGGCTTCCGCAGCCGTTTGCCTGTCCCTGGGCCCCGGCGGGGTAATCCCCGCACTGCCCGACACCCACTAGCCCTGTTGGCGAGGTTTTGGACCCTGTGCAAGGGCTGGAACTGGCGCCTGGCACGGGCCAGCCAGGGTTTAGCCTCCCACTTGCCCCCCTGGGCCATCCACACACTGGCCAGCTGGGGCCTGCTCCGGGGTGAAAGGCCCAGCCGTATCCCTCGGCTGCTGCCACGCAGCCTGCGCCGACTAGGGCCTCCTGCCTCTCGCCAACCAGTGCCTGGGACTCTAACTGGGCGGCGATCCCGAACCCGCCAGTCCCGGGCCCTGCCTCCCTGGAGGTAACCAACTCTAGCTCCTCCTCAGCCCGAATCTAGAGCATCGAGCACTTTATCTCCCACTACTCAGTGAGGTCTCTCCAGTCGCAATCCTCTCCTCCCTTTCACCCCTCCTTCCTTAGTATGCTTTCCCACCTCACCCCAGTCCTTTGGACCTCTAGACAGGCAGCCTCCTCCACCGTGGAGTCCAGAAGTTACACTTTGTGTTCTCCTGACGCTCCTCCCCCACCCTAAATTATTGCTGTTCTCCCGCTGTGTGTGTGCTCATCCTCACCCTCATCAACTCAGGCCTGGGGCCAGGGGTGGCGGTGGGTGGGAAGTCATGTTTTTTTTTTTTCTCTCTTTGATTTTGTTTTTCTGTCTCCCTTCCAACCTGTCCCCTTTCCCCCACCAAAAAAAGAAAAAGACAAACACAAATAAAATATCTGAGCGGAACTGTACCTTTGGCCCAGGCTGCCTCTGTCTGCTTTGTCCTGCCGCCTAGCATCCCGGGTATGCCCCCGATCTGGACCCTTGGCCCCCAGTTCCATGACCTCTTCACCCCCATCTACGTTATCTTAACCCCTTTCACTCCTCAGCCTCATCCTCTCTGCCTTCCTAGCTTCGTTGCCCCATGACCACCAGCAGCTCGGAGCTCTGAGCCCCTGTTGAGCTTCCACAGAACTTCTTGGTCCCATAGCTCCCCTGTTGATGGATTCTTTCCAGAGAGTCCTTAGGTTCCGGGTCCTTTTGTCCTCATCCCCTGCCTTTTCTCCCAGCCCGTTCCCTGTGTGGTTCCCTTCTGTCTGGGAGCTGACTTGCTCTCCTGGCATTAGGCTTTACCCTAGAGGGCTTGGGGATGGGCCTACAAACCCTCTACAGTAGGGGGTGGTGAGTTGGGGGGGAGGGGCCAGGCAGAGTTGGGGGTGGGACATGGAAATGGGATTGGCTGTGGGCCTTGGAGTGGGAGCTGAGTACATAAGGGGCCGGGCTGGAATGCGGAGATCTGGTCAGGGTAGCCGCTGCTGGCCCACTGAACTTGTCAGGCCCTTTCTGGACACCTCCTTGCCCCTCTCCCTGGTGTGGGCCAAGATGGGCCTACTCCTTATCCATTTCTCAGCTCGGAGCTTATCCTTCTCTCCCTCCCACCCTGAGGTGCTGAACCTGGGACTCCTTCTGTCTTTCTTTAGCTGTGTTGCTCTCTTCCATGGGTGTGTTGTGTGACTTGGTTCTCTCACTCTTGTGCCCCACTTGGCTTCTGTCTCTGGGTTGTATTTTCTCCCTCTTTGCACGGTCAGAGCTTCTTGTGTGCATTCAGTACCCTAAAGATTTTCAGTTCCCTGTCCGTGAACTCTCCTGCTGTTTCTTGTAAGTTTTCTACCCAACTCTGAACATGCTCTTGGAACCTGTCTTGTTTACTTTGTATTTCTTGCCCATTGAGAACCTTCCTTATCTCTCTCAACACAATCCCATCTCTCCGTGTCTGTCTGTATACAGCTCCCCCCGCCCCCTCTGTCTAACATGTTTTCTGTTTCTCTCCCTCTCCCTGTCTCTGCTTCTGTCTCCTCTCTCTCTCTCTCTCTCTCTCTCTCTCTCTCTCTCTCTCTCTCTCTCTCCCTCTCTCCTCCCCCTCTCCCCTGGTCGTTTCTCCTCCTCCTCTTCCTCCTCCTCTCCCTTGTCCCCATCTCCCCTTGGTCCGTCCACTGCATAGTCTAAGGAGCTGCAGATCAAGAAGCAGTTCCAGGAGACGTGTAAGATCCAGACTCGGCAGTACAAGGCCCTGCGGGCACACTTGCTGGAGACCACGCCCAAAGCTCAGCACAAGAGCCTCCTTAAGCGGCTCAAGGAAGAACAGACCCGCAAGCTGGCAATCCTAGCCGAGCAGTACGACCAGTCCATCTCAGAGATGCTCAGCTCACAGGCGGTGAGGCCTGGGGTCCAGGGAGGGAGCGTGGTGGAGGCTGGCCTCTGTACGCCCGGCTTAGCTATGGGGAGTGGGAATGGGGGAGTGTGGACAAAGACGGGGCTTTTGTACTTGGGGGAAACTTGGATACTTTCCCACTGTTAGTATTCTCTGCCATGGTTTTATTGTGTCTCTTAAGTATTTTCTTAAGGTCTTGACAAAGCCAGCCTGACTACCAAGAACCACCAAGGAAAGAGTGGCTATAATTTTTTCCCCGGGCCTGAGTTAGTTTAATGTGTTAACAGGGAGCAAATTAAAATGATTGTGGCCCTTGGGCCGAATTACTCAGACTTCTGGAGGATTTTGAAGATCGCTGTTCTCTAAGAGAGATCACACAACACTGGAATGGGCCAGTTAAAAACTATGTATAGTGTAAAACATCAAAGTGCCCCTATTCACTGCCATTCTCTCATCCAATCCCACCTCTCAGAGGTAACTGTTCATAATTGTATTTTAGTTTTTTCCCTATGCATATTTGGAAAATTACACACAATTTTAAATGGAAATGGGATCGGATTGTACATACTGTTCTCTTCTTTTTCCACCTAATATTTCTTGGACATCTTTCCATGTCAGTACACCTGTCTCATTTTTGAAACAGCATAGAATTTTCCATGGTATGGATGTACCATAATTTCTTTAACCCATCCCTTATTGGTGGACATTTAGGTTGTTTCCAGTATTTTGCTATTACAACGCTTCAGTGAACACCTCCGAGCACATGTGCAAGTATACCTGGGGGATAAATTCCTGGAAGTGTAATTGCTGTGTCACAGGGTATGACGACCTTTCATTCTGATAGATGTTGAGACTGGCTGCTTCTTGAAACCTTAGGGCCCAGGCCTACCTGGGGCAGGGGAGGATTGTGGGGGTGGGGGAGGAGGCCCCTAAAATGAGTTCTTCCCGTTTGCCAGCTGCGGCTTGATGAGACCCAGGAGGCAGAATTCCAGGCCCTTCGGCAGCAGCTTCAACAGGAGCTGGAGCTGCTCAATGCCTACCAGAGCAAGATCAAGATCCGCACAGAGAGTCAGCATGAGCGGGAGCTGCGGGAGCTGGAGCAGAGGGTGGCTCTGAGGCGGGCACTGCTGGAGCAGCGGGTAAGGGGGCTCTGACACCAGGATGCACTGGGGAGGGCAGGCTCCCCATTTCCTGCCCCCGGACGTGCTAACCTCTCTTCTGGGTGTCCCAGGTGGAAGAGGAGCTGCTGGCCTTGCAGACAGGGCGCTCTGAGCGAATCCGGAGTTTGCTCGAGCGGCAGGCCCGTGAGATCGAGGCTTTCGATGCCGAGAGCATGAGGCTGGGCTTCTCCAGTATGGCTCTGGGGGGCATCCCAGCCGAGGCTGCTGCCCAGGGCTATCCTGCTCCACCCCCTGCCCCTGCCTGGCCCTCGCGTCCTGTTCCCCGATCGGGGGCACATTGGAGCCATGGTCCTCCTCCACCGGGCATGCCCCCCCCAGCCTGGCGTCAGCCCTCTCTGCTGGCTCCGCCAGGTCCCCCAAACTGGCTGGGGCCCCCCACACAGAGTGGGACACCCCGAGGTGGAGCCCTGTTGCTGCTAAGAAATAGCCCTCAGCCCCTGCGGCGGGCAGCCTCAGGGGGCAGTGGCAGTGACAATGTGGGCCCCCCTGCTGCTGCAGTGCCTGGGCCTCTGAGCCGTAGCACCAGTGTTGCTTCCCACATCCTCAATGGCTCCTCCCACTTCTATTCCTGAAGTGCAGGGTGGATGAGCAGATGAATGGGACAGGGGCAGGGGTGGGTGGAGCCTGATCCTGGAGGGCTGTAAGCTTGAGGCCCACCCAGGGGTGGGGGACAGGATGTTGGCTCCAGCTCCCCTCAGACCTCCTCATCTCATGAGCTTCTTGGGCTGGCCAGTGGCCCAGGGCCAGCTTGGGCATCGGTGCCTCAAGGCTGACCAGGAGCCCCTGCCTCCCCACCATGGTGCCAGGGTCTCTCTCCATCACAGCCTCGGGAAAGGAGGGAGATGTGCGTGTCAAATATTCATCTGGTCCCCTGGGGGAGGGGAAGGGTGGGTCTAGATATATTATATTCAGAGAACTATACTACCCCGTGTAATGGGGCCGTGGACTGGGGATGCCAGGCCCCCCAGACCTGGGGTGTGGCAGAGCAGGTCTGGGGTTGGGGAGAACAGAAGGAAAAGGCCTTCCTAAGAAAGAAGGATCAGGATGGGGTCTTGGGGTCAGGTTGCCTGGTCTCTCCATCTCCCCCCCCCCCCCCCCCCCCCCCCCCCCCCCCCCCCCCCCCCCCCCCCCCGTTGCTGTCTGACGTCCTGTGCCGTCTTGTCCTTTATCTTTTTTTTAAATTGAGATCAGAGCTGGGGCAGGGGAACAAGGGAAGGACCTTCGAAGGGGCTGCTCCCAGGCCTGGGGGCAGTCATGGGAGCCCCTCCCAGCTATGGGGTTGGCACAGAGCCCCACAGCAAGCTTTTAATAAACTGTTGGTTATTCTAACAGACCCCAGGACTCACCCTTTCTGTCCAAGGTGTGTATTAAGGACTGTTTGGCCGGAGGTGATAGTGTGACTTGTATTTAAAAAGGGAATTTATTGGGCTGTGTAACTAAAAATTTCAGTGATTTTAATGACTTTGGGCATGGCTGGATCCAGAGCTTTAAAGGAATTCATCAGTCTTTTGGCCTCTACTTCCCTTTGCTTTGGGCTTCAAAGATTTTCAGAAGGCTCACTTGTACACACAGGCTCCTGGCAGCTCCAAGCCTACATCTTAGCAGCAATCTCAACAGCAGGTATGCCAGCAAAGTCCTAAAGTGACTTCATTGGCTCAGTCTGTAGCCAGAGGCCTGAGGTACTCGGATTGGTCAGGTCTGTGCCCCATACCCACCCCTTCAAGGCGAAAAGAATTGGCCCAAGGACTAAGTGGCTGTTTCTAGAAGGCGAGAAGGAAGACGTAAACACCAGCTGTCGCCAAGTCACTTCATTATGTTTCTCACATTTTTCTTAAAGCCAGTTATTCAGACCCTCCTCCCAGCTAGGCATGTAACACAGCTTAAAAGCAGGATGGTGAGGGCCCTGCTGGTCGGGCTGGAGGAAGCGGGGTAGGAGCCCCACTCTTTTTTGATAGAGCCCGGTGGCAGACTGGATGGCAGGGTCTGGAGGCTGGGACTTCATTTGGAGAACCTGGGGGAAATAAAAGGGAACCAGACTGGGTGGGGACAGTGGCCACTCCTCACCTTCCTGGCCCAAAGTACAGGGAGTGAGGGTGGGGTCGGTTTTCTTTTTCTTAAGTTTTATTTAAGTAATCTCTTCGCCCCAAACTCAGCGACCCCAAGATCAAGAATCACGTACTTCTCCATCTGAGCCCGCCAGGCGCCCCAAGTGGGGACCAGTTTTGATGAGGTGATTCAAACAACTCCTTTATTGAGTCTTAAACGATAAACCCCTGTAAACACCTTAAACTGAGAACATGAGAAATAGGATCCCAACAACGTGTGTCCCTGGGGGTGCAAAGTCTTCTCTGAAGAAAGCTGCTTCTGAAGCTCTGCAGGCACCGACTGGGATGGGGGCTGTGGGTGCTGGATCTGTTTTCTCCAAGTGGAAAGCCTCCTGGGGAAGGGGAGGAGCTCAGTTACTCTCTCCATCACTGCTGATGATGCCGCGCATATGTGACCAGTCTGGGGGTGGGGCACGGGGCTGCTCATCCTCTGAGCCCAAAGTCCGGCGGTATAGCTCCCCCGGGGCGTCCGCTTCTCCTGAAGGGTTCCAAGCTGTGCGTCTGCGTGGCCGGCCTGGATTGAGGGGCAGAAAAAGCAGGAGATCAGTTATCTGAGAAAATCCAAGCCCCGTCTCAGAGAGTGGGAGGAAACCCCTCACCTGAACCACTGATGATGTTGGTAAGGTCCAAGGAGGCCACCTCAGCCGCCTCCTCCCGCTGCTCCTTCAGGGCCCGGCACTTCTCTAAGGAAGGGTTACCTGGGGCAGAAGAGGCTGGTGATGCCCTCTTCCCCAGCCGCCCAGGCCCTCTCCTGCGGCCCCCAGGGCACATCCAGCCTCACCCTTCATGCCCAGGGCTTCCAGCTCTGCCCGGAGGACACTGAGGCGCTCCTTGTGTGAGCGGCAGGGGCCCAGCAGCTTCTTGTAGTTGCGATGGGCACCACAGGCCCGAATGTAACGCTTCAGCCTCATCACAGCTGGGTGGTCCTCACCACGGCGACCAGGGCCAGCCTGGCAAGGAAAGACAGCAGCTGAAGGCCAAACCTTCTGGACTTGAGTCAAGGTCTCCCTCTTCCTTAAAGGTGGCCTCCCACCCCATCGTCCCCCCTCATCACCTTCCTGCCTTTGGGTTCCGGACTGCCATCTGTGGACGAGGAGGAGGAGCTTCGCGTCCTGCCTTTCCTGGAGCTCTTCTTGAAAGAGTGGTTCTCCTTCTCCCCCTTAGGGCTGCCCCCTGCCTCACGGTCACTCACCTCCCTCTCCGAGTCGCTCACCTCCCCACTGATACTGCCCACTCTGGCTGTCTTTCCAGTGCCTTCAGTAGTTGGTTTCACCTCTCCCCAGCTGTCTTCCCCATCCTCGCTGCTTCCACTCTGCCTTTTCCCACCCTTCCACGGGGTCCCGTCCTTCCTCTTCCTCCGCACCAGGGGCTCTTCATCTCCGCCGCTCTTATCACCACTGCCTGCTTTTTCCTTTTCTCCCTCTCTGTCCCCTGACTCTCCCAGCAGTCTTGCTGCCCTGCTTCTCTGCTCACAGCTCCTCTCCTCCCAAGCTGACTTGTTCCCTCCATTGCCCCGGGCTCCAGCTTTCCGATTCTCCCCCTCTTCCTCCCTGCTGTTTTTCTTTTTGGCCAGGGTGTCCTCCTCCTCCTCACTGTCCCTTTCACTTTCCTGGTGGCTTTTAGCTCCTTTCTTTCCCACTGCCTTCTTTCTTGTCCTCTGGATCGGTTCCTCCTCACTGTCCTCACCCTCCTCCCTGGCCTGCTTCCTACGGGCAGTGGTTTGGCCTGGTGCCTGCTTATCCCTTGTCACGGGTTCCTTCCTAACCCTGCCCTTAGACTCCTCCTCCTCTTCCTCCTCTTCCTCACTGCTCTCTTCCTTGGAGACCTTACTTGTTCTGGCAGAGCCCTCTTCCTCTTCCTCACTGCTCTCCTTGGCCGCCAGCTTCTCTAATCCAGTCCTTGCAGTCAGGCCCCTCTGCTGTTCTTCCTCATCATTGCTCTCCTCAACTGCTTTCTCTGAGGCTTGCTTTGGCCTCTCCCCCTCAGCTGGACTGACTTCTACTGTCGCCATCCCATTCTTTGCTTGGGGGCCAAAGCAGTCCGGACTGGAGGCTGCAGAGCTGGGCTCTGGAATGTGGAGAGAAAAGAAGGTCGGGATGGGTTCCTCCTGGCCCTTCTTCCCTCCACTTGGGGTTGGTTGCCTCTGACAGATGGAGGGAAGGGCAACAGGAAACACAGCTATCAGTCAGTCTACCCGGTGCCTGGTTCCTGCCTCACTGGCCTCGTGCCCGCATCTAATGCTTTGGGAGATCATGCACGCGCAGTAAATACTTTTTTGAATGCACCAACTATGCAGAAGCCACTAACCTGACTCCGAATTGAAACGGAACCTTTTCCTCACGGGGCCACTCATGGGGGTGGGAGGCCTCTTTGCCTTCTTGGCAAGATCTAGCCTCTCTTCCCTGGCACCTGCTTCATCCACCTGTGTGCGCGCGAGAGGGCAAAACGTGTACCGAGTTTGCGTTCCCTACCCCCTCCCAGGCCCCTCCTCCTCAGCAACAAACCCCGCCTCGCGCCACACCTGCACCTTCAGCAGCTCCTTCTCCACCAGTCGCTTCAGCGCTTGCTTCTCGTCGGGCTCCAGGTGGTCGCGGCCCGCGTGAGCCAAGAACCTCCGCCGCACGATGGAGTGCGTGAGCGTGCTGCGGAGACATGTGTCAAGACGGAGTCCCCGTCCCGCCCCTGCCCTTTCCAACCCCAACTCCAGCCTCTAGTGCACCTGAGGTCCGGGCGGCCTCGGAAGAAGCTACGGATGAACTCCTGCATCTCGTTCTCCCGCGCCATTTTGCTCCACCTGGGATTGGTGGCTCCCGCCTTTTTTTCTCTTCGGCCTCCGTCACCGCGTTTGACAGGAGCTTGCGCACTCGCCGGGTCGTGGCGCCGTGGGAGGAGGGACCGTTGGGGGTTGGTCGCGGATCGTCTGGACCGAGAACTTTGCCAGACAAAGCTGCCTGCCTCAGGTAGTTGGAGGGGTTCGCGGCTCCTACCTTTTCTTCGCGTCAATCGTTTTTTTAAAAAATTCTCGTTAGAAACCGACTCGACGCCGGCAGCCTTCGGGTAACGTAATCAACCCGCGACACTGCCTCCGTCCGTGGTCACGGGCACTAGCTAGGCCGCAGTGATTTCGAAAGACAGATAAAAAAGGATATCCTCGCCTGAAGACTAGGAATCCCTGGGGGGAAAGTCTTGGGGCTTGCGATTATCCAGAATCCGCAAAGGTACCTCCGGCGTTCGCCATCTTTATGACATCATCGCGTCGCTGCGACGCCATCTTCAGCGTAGCCCCTGAAAGCTACGTTCTTTTCCCGGTGCGCCTAAGAAGGCAACCCTTGCGGTTAAGAGGCTTGGGCGCGGGGTACGCTGGGAGTTGTAGTCCCGGCGGACACAGCCTTACGGAGTCTCCGGAAGCGGAGGCGTGAGAGGCGGGGCTGTGCGCAGGCTCTGGGTAGCGGGACGCCTGACACCTGCGGGGCATTGCTCCTGGGGCGGGTCATGAACGGGCCGGCCGACGGCGAAGTGGACTACAAGAAGAAATACCGGAACCTGAAGCGGAAGCTCAAGTTCCTCATCTACGTGAGTGCTGGGGTGAGAGGTTTGTGGGGGTTGAGGCCTGGCGCTGGTAGGACCTCAGTTTACCCACGTGTAAAGGGAGCGGAGTCAGCTGTCGCCGGGTTCCGGGCCCCTTTACGGATGGCCGTTGGCTCAGCGTCCACCTTGCTTGTGATACAGGAACACGAGTGCTTCCAGGAGGAGCTGAGGAAGGCGCAGAGGAAGTTGCTGAAGGTGTCCCGGGATAAGAGGTGGGACACGGTGGGGGGAAGGGGGAATGTCTGCGGGTGATGTGGCTTCTGTGGATCTCCATTCGGACCCCGTCCTTGGAATTGGGCCACAGATGCATGGCGCCTGGCTTGGGTCTGTTGCGGGGACCCCTTGACCAGCTAGAGGGGACAGGGTCCAGAAGAACGTTGCTGAGATGGGAATAAACACTCTTGTTCTCCCCCACCTCTTCTTTTAGTTTCCTCCTAGACCGACTTCTGCAGTACGAGAACGTGGATGAAGATTCTTCTGGTGAGCAAGGTCATGAAAAATTAGTGGAGGAAGTGGCTCCTGGCACTTCGGCAAGCTTCCTGGGCCCCTCATTATAGGCTGCGGAGGCTGATAAAACCTCCAGTGGTTCTTAAATCTGTTGCTTGCCCTGCACCTCCATTCTTTCACTCGAGTATTTATTGCTTTGCACAGGGGATACAGTGGAATTTGCGTTCTGGCTGGGGGTAACAGGAAAACAAAGAAACTAGGATCTTAGATTTGAAAGGAATAAAATCAGGGTTGCATGGTAGTGATCGGACTAGAGCAGGGGTTGGTAAACGTTTTCTGTAAAGGGCCAGGTAAAACATATTTCAGGCTTTGCGGAACTGTTGCAACTACCCAGTTCTGCTGTTGTAGCGCAAAAGTAGCCACAGGTAATATGTAAATAAGTGAGCATGGATGTGTTTCAATAAAACTTTATTTATGGACACTGAAACTTGAATTTCATGTGATTTTCACATGTCATAAGTGGTATTTTTCCTTTGAGTCCACCCTCGCCCCACATTTAAAAACGTAAAAGCCGTTCTTAGTTTGCAAACGACGCAAAAGCAGATGACAGACAGCGTCAGTAGAGCACTCCGGAAAAGCGTTTCTCGGGAAGGAATGTTTGAGCTGGGACCTAGCTAAGAAGCAGAAACCAATTTTGTGCAGATACAAGTGAGAGATTTCCAGGCAGAGGGAACAGCCAGTGCAGATGCCCTGAGGTGAGAAGGGACCAGAGCAGAAGGGCTGAAGCGGTGTTTCCAAACTTTGCTTTGAGCACTCCTTATCATGTCAGACCAAGGCGCCGCGGACATACTTGCTTATAAGACCACAAGATGAAACAGCGTCAAGGTCATCGTATATAATTTGTTCTGGTGGTTTTTAGACTGGTTTTTTCTTTTTCTTTTTCTTTTTTTTTAAGATTTTATTTATTTATTTGACAGAGAGAGACACAGCGAGAGACAGAGCACAAGCAGGGGGAGTGGGAGAGGGAGAAGCAGGCTTCCCGCCGAGCAGGGAGCCCGATGCGGGGCTTGATCCCAGGACCCTGGGATCATGACTTGAGCCGAAGGCAGACGCTTAACGACTGAGCCACCCCGACGCCCCTAGACTGCTTTTTTCTTTACTGTTTTGTTGTTTGTTTTTTTTTAAACTTAATGCTGGTTGCAAATCACTAAGTTGACTTCATGACCCACTAATAGGGTGAGACCCACAGTTTGAAAAAGTGCTAAGGTGGGCATTTGTGGTCCTATTCCAGCGTGGGGTCCTTATAACCTATGACATATATGATCAGCTTTCCCCATGGTGCTTTTTAAACACTGGTCTGGAGTGGGGTCAGCAGACGACAACCAGCCAGGCTACTTGTTTTCGTAAATAGTGTTTTATTGGAACACACAATGGTCATTCCTTTATGTATGATGGGTTGGTAGGTGATGGATGAGGTCAGAGAAATAGGCAGGAGCCAGCTCATATGGGTCAAGGCAAACCGTTTGGCTTTTCGTCCTGCTGCTCATTGCCTGCCTGTTCCTTCCCTGAGGTCTTCCAGGTAACTTCCTGTTTGAGGGGCACTTCAGGACAGGAGCCATGAGAAAAAACAGTATGTTCATGGTCAGAGTGAGATAAATCTTGAGGAGGGAGAACCAGAGACGTAAGCCGCCACTCGTATCCTGGAAAAGCCCACCGTCTGGTCAGGGAGACACCCACACATGACACATCTTAGCACAACGAGAGGCAAGCCCTGACAAGTGAGAGTGGAGAGTTTTGGGGACAGCCAGCAATTAACTGAGCCTGAGGGATTCTGGAAGACTCAGAGAGGCAGTGTTTAATTTTGCTTCTTAAAGGATCTGAGCAGAGAAACTGGGGACAGCGTACATCCCGGGTATCAGTTATTGTTAAATGAGCTATGGGCCTTCTAAGTAGAAGTGCAGAACTGGGAGATAAATTTCTTTCTAGAGGAAATGATGTGACGGAAGAGTATGGTTCGGTCAGGAGACCAGAAAGGTAGGTTGAGACCAGATTAAGAAGCACTCCAGACGTTCGCAGGCAGGAGGGGATGTCACTAGGAAGGCTGGGATCAGCTTTCCAGATAGATCATTCTGGAGCTGGCGTGGACAGTGGGTAGCAGGAGAGGTGAGATTGCTGAGCCGGTGATTTTGATGTGGCGGTCTGAGGTGGTGGTCGTTGGGGTGGGGGGCAGTGGCTAAAGACAGGGGAGATGTGAAGGGTAGCTTAGCAGGACCCTGGACCTGGGGAGTGGAACAGAGGCAGGAGCTGAAGGCAGCTTAAGAGTGGCAGAAGAGAGTGAATGAGCAGAGATGGGGGGTTCTAGTTCAGCTGCACACTTTACTCTCTCAGCCTCGGTGACCTCATCTGGAAGGAGGACATGATGCCCTCACCTTCCTCCTTGGGTGGTTATGAGTACAGGGAGCGGGGGTGAACTTTTCAGAGCCTAGCATGCAGTTAAGTGCTTGACAGTTGTGTTATGAGGGAGGAGTCCAGGCAGGAAGTCAGTTGTAAAGGACATTTTAGGAAGCTGTGGGCCTCTCCTGAAGAGCGCCTATGTGCCAACTGGGGAGTCAGATTCCCTGGGGCCGTTCCATAGAGTTGAGATTGCACCTCTCTGGGGTAGGCTGGAGCCCCCCACCCTCCCTCTGACCAGTCCTCCCCCCTCACAGACTCAGATGCCACTGCATCTTCAGATAACAGCGAGACAGAGGGAACACCCAAGCTGTCGGACACGCCAGCCCCCAAGAGGTGGGAAGAAGCCATTGTTCTTCTCTGGGGGTGGGGGTGGGTGGGTGGGGGCACCTGGGCCTCCTAGCTGCCTCTGACAACCCCCCCCCCCCGTACTTTCTCCAGGAAGAGAAGCCCTCCGCTGGGGGGCGCCTCCTCCCCCTCCAGCCTCTCCCTGCCTCCTTCAACGGGGTTTCCCCTTCAGGCCTCCACGGCCCCCTCCCCGTACCTGAGCTCGGTGAGTTGTCGTCAAGGGTGGGAAGCGGTAGCTGAGCCGCCTGGGAGTAAGGTGGGCATTGTTGGGCAGACGGGCCTCAGGGGGAGGCCGGCCCAACTCTGGGGACATCTGTCTGGGTGTGGCAGCAGGCGTCCGTTGGAGGGGTGTGAGTCGGGGCTGCCCACTTCTCTCTGGTGTAGGAATGGGGGACAGGCGTGACTGAGGAGAGCAGAGCTCAGGACACAGTCCTGCTGCTGTCCCCTCCCCTTCTGTTCTCAGGAGCCACACTCATCACCACCTCTTGTTTTTCCATTCCTCCTCCTGTTTGCGTTTCTTCCCTCCCCCCCCAACCCCATCCACTCCATTTCCCATCTCCATCCCCTCACTCCTGCCTGCAGCTGGCTTCCCCTCCCTACCCCCCATTCCCTTCTGACTACCTGGCCCTGCAGCTGCCCGAGCCCAGCCCCCTGAGGCCCAAGCGGGAGAAACGGCCCCGCCTGCCCCGGAAACTCAAGGTACCCTGATTGGGGGATGTTAGGGAGGGGCCAGAACGGCAGGAGGACCGCCATCTGAGGGAGGCTCCAGACGGGCTGGGGCCTGTCCAAGAACTTCCAAGGACTGATTTGGGGCTGCTGGGGGCCCAGCCTAGGGCTAGGAGCTGAGGGGTGGGTCAGAGATGTCCTGGCCCACAGGCTTGATGTGGAGAAAAATGAGGGCAGGACCACCCTTGGGGCACGCAAAGCTAAGACTCGGGGGGGCCAGGCTCATTGTTCACAGGTGGCCTGTGATGCCGGGCAGCCCCAGAGGACAGGCAGAGTTGTGGGACCTGGAGTGGAGTCAAGATTCCACCAGTTAAAAACCATGGGACGTAGAACAGGTCTCTTTGGCTGTCTAGGCCTCCTCTTCTGCATCTGTAAGTGAGTGATCAAACCACATGTAGCGAACGAGTGTTTCTGGAGCACCTGCTGTGTACCAGGCACTGTTCTAGGTGCTGCAGATGCAGTAGCGAACAAAACACAAAAATCCCCACCTTCACGAACCTCCCATTCTAGCAAGAGAGGTGGAAAACAGACAAGAAAAGTAGGTGCCAGTGCTGAGAAATGGGGCCAGGTAGAGGGTGGGAAGCCCCAGAGTAGAGAGGGGCCGGTATTTTTGGGTGGGTGGTCTGGGACATTATTTGGTCAGAGGCTTAAAAGAAACGAGAAGCGAGCATGTGACTCTCTGAACAGGTGTTTCAGGGAGAGCAAGCAGTGCAGAGGCCCCCAGGAGTGCGTGTGTCCACCTGTTCACGGACCAGGAAGGAGGCCAGTGTGGTCAGAGGCAAGGGAGGGGTGGGGGGGGGGGTGGTAAGCAGGTGAGAGAAATAACCAGGGGGCAGGATGGTGGAGCGCCCTCTCGGTGTCACAGAGGCTTCGCTTGTACCGTGAATGAAATGGGGAGCCGTTGCAGGAGGTCAGGCAGAGGGGAATCTGCTCTGCTTTATGGAACTCACAGCTGTGTGGAGAACGGACCGGGGAGGCACTAGGTGGGGATGCAAGTGGGGAGACCCCCCCCAAGCAGCCTCCTGCAGTAAAGCAGGTAGAGCGCCAAAAAGTGGCTGATGCATCAGTTTCGAAGATGGAGCCATGGGAAGACCAGCGTGGGCTGTGGGCAAGAGCAGAGCCCAGGGGCGGCTCCAGGATTTGGGGCCTGAGCAACTGAAGAAGAGGGGTAGCCTCCCTCTGAGCCCGGGAGGTCCGGGAGGAGCAGCTGTGGGAGGGAAGACGAGTTGGGACATGCTGAATGCTGTCAGGAAAGGCCAGCGAGATACAGGAGGCCGCAAGCCTGGGGCTCGTGGGGTGCACTGAAGTCCTCAGCTTGGAGGCGGGTGTGATTGTTGGGGGAGAACGTGGCTGGAGAGGAGGGGAGAGAGGCCTGCGCGCTGAGCCCTAGGAGAGAGTAGGGCCCAGGCGGTACAGTGCCCTTCCAGCTCCGAGTCAGAGTGGAACTGGGACTAGATAGGAAGCTTTCACGGCGGGTAGACGGGAGCCAGAGGCAAAATGGGAGGTCACGTTTGGGGTGGTTAGGAGTGCTGGTTCGGGGTTCAAATCCCAGCTCTGCTGCTTAGCCTCCATGTGACCTCGGCCCCCGCACTCTCCTTGGCAGGCTTTTGCTTCTGGCCTGTAGGGCGGGATGGTGCGCAAGGCCAGGGGCGGGGAAGCCTGGAGCCGATGGGTGGAGGCGTGGCACGCGTGTGGCATTGCTGTGTGAGGCTGAGGTGCTGGGTCCTGCCGGAGAGGTGACAGGGAGCTGAGTTGTGGCCATCGAGGAGAGAGGAGGTTGGTTGAGAGAGGGGCCCAGATCAGTTGCTGTGGTGGAGGAGGGGGTAAATCAGGGAAGGCCCTAAAGAAGAGGTAACATCTGAGCCCAGGGGAGGTGAGATTTGGAAATTGCAGGCTCAGCAAGAGTGGAAGGAAGATAGGGACCTGGCAGAAGTGTTGTTTGGGCTGACGCAGGAGAGAGAAGAGAGAAGGACGGCGGACAGAAACATAGGGTGAGGGGGTATCACAGAGGCCTGGGTGCCCAGGGCCAGGAGGTCCTTGTAAAGGGGTGGGGGTCACTGAAGTTTCTGGGTGGCTCAATCTGAGGAGACAAAGGACAGCCGTGAAGACAGGAGCAGGTCAGTTAAGGGCCTGGGCCCCAGTCAGATGGAGTGGATTTGAGTCCTCCACACACTTCCCGTGTGACCTCGGGCGAGTCATTTCACTTTCTGAGCCTCAGCTTTCTTCTCTGTTCGGTGGGGTCAGTGTAGAGTGAAGTAAGTTCAGGAAGAGAAAACACATAGCCCAGTGCCTGGTCCCTAGTAAGCTGTGGCTGAACAGGAGGTGCTTTTGGTCACACAGAGGCCATTGGGGAAGGCCAGGAAGGGGTGGGACGTAGGGACTAAGGTGGAGGTCCAAAGGTGGCAGCCAGAGGAGGGGGGGGGCTGTCCTCATGGAGCTGGGCCTCTTGTCTGTCACCAGTCCTGGCCAAGTCCTGTACCCTGAGGCACTGACCAGGAGGTAAAGGCCCACTCTGGTCCTCCACCACCCCAAGGACAGCAGCGGGGCTGGGGGCTCCTGGAGAGGCAGCTGGTAGGCCATGAGGGCGGAAGGTGTGAAAGTAGGCCCCGGGGGCCACTGTAGAGACACACGTAAGCACTTCCTGCCGCCGCCACCTGGGGCCAAACGGGACCTGCCCAGCGGGGACCCAGAGGGCACCCAGCGGGCACCCAGTGGGCCTGTGCTTCGGAGTCTTCATTTGCGAGTCTCAGATTCCTCCTCTGGCCCGTAACCTTCCCTCCGTTCCGGGGTGGTCGGAATGGGTGTTAATGGCAGTCACCTGGCACGTAGCAGGTGCTCGGTTTGGGCCCACAGAGCTCTCTGGTGGGGGTGGGGGGGGGAGTCCTGGCAGGGGGCGGGGGCTGGAGGGTTGGGCAGGACAGAGGCCACGTCCCAGCCTCGGAGGACAAAGCAAGACTTTTGATGGCTAGAAAAGGATACTTCAGGTGGAGGGGCTGGCCTGTTGTCGGGCGCAGCTTCCCGCCTGTCCCTTGAGTGGGGGAATGACACGCTCAGGTCTGTGTTTTAGAGAGCTCACTCTGGCTGCAGTGTGGAAGAGCTGACTCTGGGAGAGGCTGAAGGCAGGGAGTCCAGTTAGGAGGCTGGTACCGTAGCCCAGGTGAGCTGCGGGGGTCCCCAGACAGAAGAGGTAGAAGCCTCACCCAGCGGGGGGGCGAAAGCCTAGGACAGCGTCCAGCTCACCAGCAAGTCCCGAAGTAGGAGGGAGAGGCCGGTGCCGGTGCCGGCAGCTGTGGTCCGAGGTGCCCAGAGGCGGGCAGGCTGGCACTACGGGCTGGCTCTGACCGCCCTGACCGGCTCTAAGTGCTGTCCTGGGGGCAGCCAAGGGGCCTCCCTGGAGAGGGCGGGGTCCGGCCTTCCCCTCCTGGTTTCCTGGGAGATCCACCACCCCCACCACCCCCACCACCCCCACCACCCCCACCACCCCCCTCATCACCGTCTCCATCACCACCTCTCACCTGCAGCCATTTGTGGGGTGAGATTCAAGGGGCTGAGGTGAGGCAGGCCCCCCCCACCCTGATTCCAGCATTGGCTGGCCCGGCTGTGTCCACTGCCCCCGGCATGAGCCTTTGCCCCCCTTCCCTGTCCCCCAGAACTGCCTTAAGAGGCCCCCGCCAGCCTTCTGGAGGTCCAGTGCCTCCCTGACCAGCCCTCCCTGTGTTTCTTCCCCCTGCTGCAGATGGCGGTGGGCCCCCCCGACTGCCCTGTGGGAGGGCCGCTGACCTTCCCGGGCCGGGGCTCGGGGGCCGGGGTGGGGGCAGCCCTGGCTCCACTGCCTCCACCCAAGATGCCTCCCCCCACGATTCTGAGCGCCGTCCCTCGGCAGATGTTCAGTGATGCGGGCAGCGGGGACGATGCCCTGGACGGGGATGACGACCTGGTGATCGACATCCCGGAGTGACCCCATCTCTGGCTGAGCCCACGCCCTGTGCCTGACGCCAGCACACACGAGCCCCCAGCTTCCGCAGAGACGTTTATTGACGCCCAGTTGCCATGCTGCGGCCACTGACACAATCAGAAGAGGCGTAAACATGCACGGACGTCCCCCGGGAGGTGGGTCCCCACGGGGGGTGGGGGTGGGGGGGAGGGCAGAGGCCCTGCCCTCCCGTCCTGGCCCCATCCAGGGGACAGTTCTTTAAATGAGTGGCCGGGAGCATCTGCCACCTCTGGGAGAGGCAGAGAGCCTGCGGTGGCCCCCGCATTTAAAAGGGCAGCTGTACAGGGCTAGGTTGGTTGGTTGGTTTTTAACGAAGATTCTGTATTAAAGTAGTGGCTCTTTTTTTCGTTTTTGTTTTTTGTCCTTCTCTTTTTTGGAGACATTCTCCTCCTCCGAACCCCCCCCCCCCCCCCCCCGAATCCGACCTCCTCCCTGTGGGCCGAGGGGGACGGGGCAGCCTGGAGGGGCAGGAGAGAGGCGCGGCGGCCCCCTGTGGGCGTTCCCCGGGCCGGGTTTTTGCATATCTGCGTGGGAGCGAGTCAGGCAGGAGGAAGTTTGCATATGTGAATATAGATGTCCACGGCCCCTCACGACAGGACAGACCCACGGTCACGGAGACTCACAAAATAAGACAGGTAGTGGGGGGCGGGGCATCCACCCCGTGTAAACGTGCAACACACTCGTGCGGAGGTTGGGTCCTGGCCCCGCGGGGCCCATGCCGGGCAGCTGCCGCCCGCTCAGGCTGAGGGCAGGGCCCCGGCGGCGGGGGGCAGCTCACTGGTCAAGGTGTGCCAGCGCTCCAGGGCCGCGTCCGGCTGCTGCAGACAGTCACTCCAGTGCTTCCGGGCCTCGCCCCGGGCCCCGGGTCCCAGGGACACGCCACCTGGGAGGCAGCAAGAGGCTGGCACCGTCAGGGCCCATCTCTGCCAGCCTGCCACCCCCGACCCCCCATCATAGGCTCCACCCGGCAGCCTCATCCCTCACCGATGAAGTCGTTGGATTTGCCGATGTCGTAGTCCCACACTGTGACTTCCAGAGTCTTGGTAGCCAGAGCAGAGAGCTCCATCTCGTAGAAGAAGTCCTGGGGCAGGGCAGGCCACAGCTTCCGTGAGGCCCCGGCCCCGGCCCCAGCCTCCACCGCCCCCCCGCCCCGCTTACCTCATTAAATTCCGGATTAAGAGTCTTCTTCTTCACGCACGTTTTATGCTTGGATTTCTTATCCACGTCAGGCCTCAGGTACCTGTAGAGGAGGGGGGGGGCGGTCAGGGACACATCAGGCCGCGGAGGAGGTCAGGCAGGCTCCCAGGGGAAGGAAGGGCGGGCTCACGTCTTGACGTAGGGGTCGGAGTAGCCATTGACATCCATGGCAGCCAGGTGGGCGCAGCGCACAATGCCCACCAGCAGCCCCCGGCGCCGAGAGCTGTAGCTGAGACTCAGCAGGATGCGCCCGCGCTCTTCCAGCAGCCCAGGCCCCTGCTCGGCCTGCTCCAGCTGTGGGGCCGACTCAGGATCAGCCTGCATCCCCGCCACCTCCCACCCAGACGCGGTCCCTGTGAGGTTACCTCACCTCCTTCAGGTAACAGGAGATGCCCCTCAGTGCCGCTGACATGGAGGAGGGTGAAGCCAGCTGAGGGGACGAAGAGAAGGTTCTGGAAACCTGGCCTCCCCAGGGCCGCCGCCCCACCCCGCCCCACCCCCACCCCCCACCCCCACCCCCCAGCCCCTACACAGACCGGGACCTGGCGCTCAAGGCAGATGTTAAAATGTTTCTTCTGTGAAGGCTTGAGGCGGCGGAGGGGTACTCGGATCTCCCCGATGAATTCATTGTGGCTCAGCTTGTCCTCGTCACAGACGGAGATCCTGGCGGGGAACTGCAGGGTCAGGGCCCCCTGGCGTACCTGAGCCTGCTCCAGTGGGGGAGAAAGGTCCTCCAACCGAACGCGGAGCACCCGAGGCCAATCCCAGCTCTGCCCTACTCTACGCCTCGCCTGTCGCACGGGCTGTGCGGCGAGCCCCGGCCCGGCGCGTGAGGAGGATGCCGTGATCGGCCCTGTCCCGCTGCCCCGCCCTCTCCAGCTGCCCCGGCCACCCCTGGGCCGTCGGGACCCAGGCAGCTACTTCAGGAAGCCCCCACGAATCCTGAGGACCGCCACCCTCCACTGCCTCCATTCAGAGCCTGGGGACGGGATCCAACTGAACAATGTGCCCAGAGCAGGCATTGGTGGGTGTGGGTCCCGGACTCCCGTGTGCAAGGGCTGGAAGCGCCTTGAGGAGCCTTGGGCAGTCGGGCGAGGGTCCCGCGCCTCCTCCGGCACTCCTGTCCTCCTTTGCCTGGAGCAGGGCACCAGCCTGGGAGAGACACACAGGAGCCCAGCGATTAAGAAATGACAGCTTATAGGGGTGCCATGGTGGCTCAGTCCATGAAGTGTCTGCCTTCGGCTCAGGTCGTGGTCCCAGGGTCCTGGGATCGAGCCCCGCGTCGGGCTCCCTGCTCCGCGGGAAATCCGCTTCTCCCTCTCCCCCTGCTTGTGTGTACACTCTCTCTCTGACAAAATCTTTAAGAAATGATTGCTTTCAGTTCTGTTCATCCCCTTATGCAGCTCCCTGCGCTTCCTTCTGTCCTGACCCTCCTGAGGAGCTGTCATGGAGGGCTGTTAATTTCCTACCTCTGCCACCTACTAGCTACCTATGTGACCTTGGCCAAGTCACTCCACCTCCCTATGCCTCAATTCCCATCTATAAAACGGAGATATGAGCACCCACCTCCTACAACTATCAGGATCAAGGGAAATAAATGTAAAGGCGCATAACCCAGGGCTGGGCACCAGTGCGCACTCGGCTACTCAGGCCCAATGCGCTCACATCTGAGAGATGGGCCAGCCTTCCAGGTGTCTTGCCTCTGTCCACCCTGCCCCCCCGCCCCGATCCCCAGTCAGCCTCACAGCCAGCAGAATGATCTCCAAAATCCAAGGCTGACCAATCCCCCCCGCCCCGGTGCCAACCCTCCCCCGGCTTCCCCATTGCCAAGAACACAGCTAAAGGCCTCACAAGCCTGGGCTGTGCTGCCCTTCAGTCGGGCCAGGGATTACAGTCCCCACAGCTCCACCTCCTGGGATGATGGAGCAAGTTCCCTGTCCCTGAAGACTTCACTCCTTAGCACGGGATGTTAGGGGGGACACAGGCATGAGAATGGGCAGACCTCTGCTACATAGGTCTGACACGTGGGGGGGGTAGGGTTGGGGAGGGCGCTCGGCAACCAGGGAAAGCTTCCAGGAGGAGGCACGGCGGGGAGCACTTTCCATGGAAGAGACACAACAGGTAAAGGTCAGGAGTCTTGAAGCTGACCAGCAGTAGGAGGAGATATTTGGAGGGCCTGCTGCCGAAGGGGGATGGGGAGCCAGTGATTGTTCTTGAGCATCTGAGAGGGGCTTAATGGGAGGCAGATCAACCAACCAAACAAGGTGGCAATGACAGCTCCCAGAGGAGGTGCTGAGCTGGAATCCTCAGTAACAAGGGGAATGGAGCCCTCACCTGAGCACCTTGTGGGTGATGTCATCATCCGTGATCCCACTGTACGTCAGATCCTCATTCCACACGGGATTCAGCGTGTTCCTCTGAGTCTTAGTTTTTAGCTTATTGGCCTGAGGTGTGGGGAGAAGGTTCCCAGTCCACGTCCCCCAGACCCATGGAGGCTGAAGGCAGGGGAAGGTTGGGGACAGACCCACAAGCCGGCTCAGGCTGGGGGAGGGAAGAGGCCGTTACCTTGCAGGCCCCAGGCAGCAGGTGCAGCTTGACATAGGGGTCAGCCAGGCCATTGAAATCCATGGGCTTGAGGCCCTGCAGGGGAGGGGAGGGGAGGGAAGAGGGCTGCAAGCTCCCAGCCCTGCCTCCCTGCCTCCCTCTGCAGAGTGGATGCTCAGGGTGTGGAGAGTCAAGAAGAAGGGTGCCGGGGGATGGGGGGGGGGAGGAGGAGGGGTCCAACCTGGGGACCTGGAAACAGGCAAACGGGGCCAGGGCTTGGGAGGCAGGGAGTACCCACCTTGGCCCTGAGGATACTGCAGTGCAGAGTGCAGGAGGCCTGGTCGTAGAGAAGGTCAAACTCCAGCATGCCCAGGGCGGCTGGAGAAGAGGAAAGACCAGCGTGAGGCAGTGTGTAAGGAAAGGTGTGTGTGTGAGAGACCCGTGGGCAGGCTGGGGAAGGTGCGCACGCCTGGGCGTCTGGCGGCCTGCGAGGGAGGGTGTGCGCGAGCGTCTGGGTCCCCGGCTGGGCCGCCACTGGGGCTGTGTGGGTGGTTGAGTGTCTCAGCAGAAATATTGAATATTGAGCCTTTCGGAAACTGTAATCTCCACGCTGACTGCAGCCCTGGAGGCAGAACCCGCCTCCCCCAACACGCCCAGCAGGGCCCCAGCCCCTTTCCACAGCCCGGAAGCACCCCCCACCCCCAGCCCCCAGACTCACTGGTATCATCTGAGTCGTAGCTGTCCACCTCCGCTCCGTCCTCGGGCGTGGTGGCCCCAAGGAGGGCTGCAGGGGGGGCCAGGGCCAGGGGTGCCAGGCGGGCAGGGGCCGCCCTGAAATCCCTGCCCCCGCCTTCGGGTCCTGGTCCCGGGCGGGGGAAGTAGTCAGAGATCTGCCGGATGGGCCGGATGGGCCCAGGGCACACGTTGATGGCCATGTGCTCCTGGATGTTGATGGTCATGCGGTCGCCCCTGCGGCCCCTCATGCAGCACCCTGGGCTGCAGGAAGGAGGTCCAAGAGAGAGTGAGCCCCAGGCGGACTCCTCGTACCTGCTGCCTGCTGGCTGAGGGCCAGGCGGCAAGCTCCCCAGTTGGTGGGACCCTCCCTGGCTTCCCTTCCCAGGTGTGGAGGGAGAGGGTGGCCTGGGCCAGCTGGTGGGCAGGCAGGAGGCCTGCGCCCTCCGGACCCCCAGCTTCGCTGCACCGGGGCTGGGCTGCCAGCCCAACTCCCCCAAATAGGTCCTGGCTCCACCTCGGCCATGCCCACATACCTTTGGACAGTTCCTGATGCCATCTTCCCAGCTCCTGCCCCTCATCCTGGGATGCCGTCCGCCCCTGGGCCCTGCCTACCTCTGAAGCAGCCCCGCAGGCCCCCTCCTCTGCCTCTCCTAGGCTCTGTCCATCCCTCTGCACCAGGGGCCTGTCTGGGCCGGGTGTCACCCACCCCTCTGGGCTTTCATGGCCCACTGTCCCTTCATTCAGTCCCAGGATCGGCCTGCCTGCCTGCGTGCCTGGTCCCCCCTACCCTGCAGCCCCCCGCGGGGAAACCCCCCTCCCCCCACCCCCCCCACCCCCGCCTCGGATGCCTCCTCCTGAGACTGGCTCTCCAAGAGGAGCCAGAAATTGCAGCCTCCGGGGAGCTAAGCACGCCGTGGGCTCACAGGCTCTCCCTCACCCTCACGCCCCCGGCGGCCCAGCCCTCTGCACCTGTGTCTGTGCCTCCAACAGGTGCCCAAGCCCTGGGGGGGGCGGCAGGTACAGGCTGGGCGGTGGCGGCCGGCGACTCCCGCGGCGGCCAGCGAGAAGAGCGCGGAGTCCGGCGGTGAGAGCCGAGAGGGAGGGAGGGAGAGCCGGAGAAAGTGCGGGGAGGAGGGGGTGAGCGAGGTGGAGGCGAGGAAGCAGGCGGCGCAGGCGGCGGGGGGCGGGGAGGGGCGGCCGGAGGCTGGGGAGGGGGCGGGACTCTCCCGCCCGCGCCCGCCGGGCACAGACCGGGACGCACGCGAGTGCACAGCACACACACACCACACGCACACACACACACACCCCCACGGGCACTCCCGCGCACACGCCTGCGCCCACGTGCGCACGCTCGCACACACGCACTAACCCCCCGCGGAGAACTTCGCCGGCACACTCTCGCAGACACACGGGCTCCCTGCGCCACCGGGAACCAGCGGCAAGAATTGCCCGGCGTTCCCCAACTCCCCGGCAGACCCCGGGTCCCCGCCCCTGCCCCCGCGCCGAGCCCGCGGCGCCGGCCTCCCCGGCCGTCTCCTAGCTTCCCTCTCAGGTCTGCGGGGTTAGACCACCCGGCTGGTTGCCATGGCGACGCCTGTTCCTCCTCCTCCTCCTCCTCCTCCTCCTCCTCCTCCTCCTTCTCCCCCCCCGCCCCCCGCACATCCTCACGCCCCTCCCCCATGGAGAGAGCGCGGGGGGAGGGAGTAGGCTGGCGGGCCTTCCCCCTCCCCAGATCCGTAGGGGCGGGGCTTAGAGATCCGCAGTGACCCCGGGGGTGGGGGGGGCAGGCGCAGGGGATCTGATCGGCCCGCTCTCGCTGGCCTGGGATCTGGGGGTCTCCGAGCCGGGGGCCCGGGAACCTCACAGTCTGAGGGAGGCGACAGGTCCAAGGCTGTGGCTCCCCCCCCCCCCCACCCCATGCCTCTTCTCTGTAGCTGTTCAGGCGTCTCTCTTGTGGCCCAACTCAGCCCCCAAGGGCCGGGGTGCCCTCCCTCACCCCACCCCCTGCCATCTCCAGTTCTGTCTGTCAGGTGGGGAAGGGCGTCAGGCTTCCTTCTGAACGCCCCGGAGCCTTGCAGTTCAGTCCCTCACCAGTCTGCCATTTCCCACCCGAACCCTGCCATCTGCCTGTCGAACTCCAGCCTTGGACCTTTGTTCTTCTTTGCCCCAAACCCGCCGTCCCCCCAAGACAGAGTCCTCACAGTGGCCTTTGAGGCTCTTGGGCCCAAGACCCTGACTTCTCTGATCCGTGGCTGTCTGGCAGGAATGTCACTTGCAGTTCCTAGAACACACCTGGATCTCCGAGGCCCCTGGACTTGTGCTCACAGGACCTCCCTGGCCTGGAAGATCTTCCCTTCCTTCGGGAGTAATCCTGGGTCACATCTTCCTAGCAGTCTTCCTAGAGTATTCCCACCCCACCTCCTAGCTTCCAATGCCCTACCTTAGGCTCCGTTCTCCGGCCTGTTTACATTTCTGTCTCCCCCACCACCAGGAAGTGCCATGGAGGCTCCCTCAAGCTGTACCTAGCCCTCAATTGGCACCCCGAAGTATTGTGATTTAAAAGTAAGAGAAGTGTGGTTGCACAATAATGTGAATGTACTTAACACTACTGAACCGTATGTTTGCAAATGGTTAAGATAGAAATACTATGTGTGTTTTTTTTAAATACACGATTTTTTTTTTAAAAAGAGAGAGAAATGCAAAGTCAAACCACACTGAGATAGCACTTATCACCTACCAGATGACAAAACTCAAAGCATCTGTTAACACACAATGCGTGCAACGCTGTGGGTAAATGGGCACCACCTCTGCGGAGGCCATTCTGATGTTGGATACCAAGATGACAAATACACAGACTCTTTGACCCAGAAATTCTACTTCTAGGATTTTATCCTACAGATATGCTGGCCCATGAGCAAAATAATCAAAGTTCAGGGTTCTTTAATGCAGCATGTTTGCAATGACAAAAGACGGGAAACAACCTAAATGTCCACGAGCAGGGGATCAGTTCAATCAGTTCTGACACAGTTCCCAAACGGTGAAAGAGTATGCAGCCACAACAAAGAAAGAGTCCCTTGTACTTGTATGCACACACTTGTACAGAGCCGTCTTCCCAATCGCAGCTTAACCTAAAAAAGTAAGGCGCAGAACAGTATGAATGGAATGGGGAGAAAGGAGTTTATATGTGTTCGGGTTTTTTTGTGTGTGCATAACTTATCCTTGGAAGGCTGCCCAAGAAAGTGGTAACTACATCAAGCTCTGAGGAGATTGCTGGAGGGTAGGGTAGGGCAAGAATAGGAAAGTCTTATTTCCTATGCTTTTGTACCCTTTGGATTTTGTACCATTCGCCTCTGTTCCCTATTCGAAAGAATACATTAAAATAATATCTATTTAAAGGCAACCGTCAGGTTTCCTTTGGGGCTATCCAGGATAAGAGAGGAGGCAGGACCAAGGGAGACCCCCATCCAGGACCAGAGCTGGTGGGTTTGACAAGAGGCAGACGTGGGCCTGCGGGGAGTCGGGGGAGCAAGCTGGCCAAGAAGTCCTGCCCTCCTCTGCTGCTGCCTGCCGGGGGCTTAGCTCAGGCCCAGCAGCACGCCTCCAGAAAGTCTTGTTGGGGCACGGTGAGGATGAAGTGGGAGCTCTAGCCAGTTGCGGGGCAAATGGCAGACAGTGCTGAGCCCTGGCTTGTGGAAAGGTTTTTATCCATCCACTTGGCCAATATTTATTGGACGCCTACTATATGCTTTGGTGCAAGTCTGTGACCAAGATCGGTGATCTGTAGCTCCAGGGCCTTGTAGGGGAAAGAGACAGATACAGAAACAATTCCGACGCAGTGATGGGATAGGGCAGGATCCGAAGGCCATGGGAGTTCCCCTCCTGCGCCAAGTGTGGTCTCAACTGAGACTCGGAAGATAGGAGAAGTTAGCCAGTTCACGGGTCGGGGGGCAAAGACTGGAGTGTGCTGAGCGAGGGGGGCCGTGCAAGACCTGAGGTGGGTGGGTGGATGGGGCTGGGCAAGAGGCTTGCAGCTCAGGGTAAGAAGTTCATAATCACACAGGCACCAGGGGAAGCCATTGGAGGGTTTTAAGTCATGGATCCTTGTGTTCTGATTTGTTCTCCTCGAGGGAGGAGTGAACAGAGAGAAGTCCCCCAGTCCACAGGCTGTTGAAATACCAGGGGAGGAATGGGGTTGACTTGGAAGAGTGGCCACAATGGAGCTGCCAGGGAGGCGGATGGATTTGAGATTTATGTTGGAAATTGAGCCAACAGGTCTTGATGACGGCTCTGTCAGGAGAGAGAGAGGAAGGAGGATTGGGATGACTCCTGGGTGTTTGTGTGGAGCAGAGCATCTCAAGGAACAGTGAGACCCCTTTGCGGCAAAGGAAAGCAGGAGCCCAGTTTGGGATGGGAGAACCAAGAGCTCCATTTGGGATCTATTGAGTTGGAGATGGTTTTGGACATACAGAGACACGAAGCAGGAAGCTGGGTAGAGGAGTCTGGAGCTCAGAGGAGAGGACTAGGCTGGAAATATACATTTGTGAGTCACCAGCATATAGATGGTATTTAAAGCCATGAGATTGAATGAGATCACCTAGGGAGAGAGAATATAGACAGAAAAGAGAAGGTCCAAGGCTGAGCTGGCTGGAGAAGGGGGACCCCTGAAAATGGGCGAGCAGGGCTCCCACGCCAAGAGGCAGGGGCATGTGTGCTCTGCTGCGAGATAGACAAACCATTAGATTTGGCAAGTTAAGAGGTCATTGGTAGACTTGGCAAAAGTGGCTTCAGTGGAGTGGTGAGGACGAAGCCAGGTCGTTTTAAAGGTGAGGGAGCAGAGACAACAAGTGTAGACAGCCCCTTAGGGGTTGTCTGTCTATAATGATGTGCATCCAAGAGTTCTTTCCCCTGTGATATTCCTGAGGGCCGAGACCTGCCCTGGTGATTTCTATCTAAGCCATAAATGGAGCCCAGCACAGAGCAGGAGCTCAATACATATACTTAGTGATTGGACGAATAAATGAATGAGAAGTCATTGCCTGTGTCAAAGGAGCCTTTTCTGGGGGACGGGGCAGCTGCATCTTTTTGGGGCAAGTGAGGAAACGGCAAGATCCACTCCAATGGCTAAAGGCTCTGGACCCCTTCCCGCGGCTAAACGGTGGCAGCAGCCTCAGACAGGCCTGGGCTGGGAACCCTGGCCCGGGGTCAGGAGCCGGACTCCAGCCGGACTCCTCGCTGCTCCTCACGTGCCTGACTTCCGGTAAGTCACTTCCTCTTTCTTAGAAGAGAGAAGTGTAGGGGAAAGGGACCCACAGGAGGTCCCGTAGATGTTAGTCTGTCTCCTTTTCCCCCATTTTCTCCTCCCTGAGCTTTACCGTTTAGGAAATAGAAGCTGAGCAGGGCAAGGACCTCCCCCGGGCTACTGTGAGGACGCTTGAGAGGGTAGCCCCTGAGGGCAAGAAAGAGGAGGGGTGGGGACCCAGGGGAGGAGGGCGCCTCCATCATAGGACAGAGGACCTCCCAACATGCCACAGACACATGCCTGATTTGGGGGAAGTCCCAGAACCGGGACTGCCGGAGACTCTTGAACAGGCATCTGTGTAGTCAAACCAAGAAGACCCTGAACTGTCCTTGGGCTTGGGTGGGGCGGGACACATCTGTGACAGACAGGCCCACCTGCCAATCAGAGGAGAGCTAACTCTTAGAGGCCCGCAGGACTGACAGTGGCTGTTGGGAAGGGACAAATAGAGAAAAGCGGGGATTGGAAATGGGAAATAGGATGGCCCTTGCGGGCCCCCACCCAGAGAGAGGAGCCTGCGAGGGTGCTGTGGGTGACCAAGAGACAGGCCTCGAGATGGGCGGGGCCTTTCCTCTGACAACCCCCGTGCCTGCCGTTCCCGCAGCAGTACCTTCTCCTGCAGCACCTGCGGAAGGAGGCGGGAGGAGGGCTTGGAGGAGCGGGAGCGGTGCCCTCGCGGGTGGGAGGGAAACAGGCACTCGTGAGCACTGCTGCCACCTAGTGGGACACGCCTGTTATTGCTCCCGGCTCCCAACCCCAGGGTCGTCCTCAGCTGAGCACTTAAGGGACCCCTATGCCCTTGAATTTGGGGACCCAAGGCAGGGGGGAAGCCTCAGAGAGGAAAATGCACAGCCCTGGGAAGTGTGCGTCGCCCACATTACTTTGCCCCTCTGTGCCTTGGTTCCCTTGTCTGTATAATGAGGACAGGCTTGCTGTGATGGGTAAGGGAGTCCATGTAGAGAGTGGATTCCGGGGGTAGCTGGAGGTGTTTATCCCTGCCCCCCACCCCAGGAAAGACTGTGCCTACTATACAAAGGCAGCTCTCCTTAGTCCCAGCTTCCAGCAAGCTTGCCCCAAGTCCCTCCTATTTCTAACTGTTGGGGCTGCCCCTGTTACTGTTTTATCATTGGCATCACCCCAAAGGATGAAGGCCCTGGGGGAGATGGGGGGGGTCGGTCCCAAAGTGTCCTCTTCTGATGTGGGGACTTGGGGGGAGGTTCCCAGCTCCCAGCACTTTCTCTCTCCCTTCACCCCAGAGCTCATGCTTAGAATGGCCCCAGGCTGTGACATCACAGAGCCCCCACCCCAATCACAGGAGTGGAAGGGTCATGAGGCTGTGGCAGTGGGCGTGGGGATGGGTGTGGCTGGTTGGGCTGGGGGCCATAGAAACAGGTGGGAAGCTGTCCTGGGAGCAGTGGGGAGGAGGAAGTCTTGGGGTGAAGGGTCAATCTGCCTTAGAAGCTGGGAGGCCAAGCAAGGGCCTGCCTCTCCAGGCCCGTCTCTCCCACCCCCCCCACCCCCCCATCCAGCACGGACCTTCGCATGGAGAGCTCAGTTGATCCTTAAGATGTTCCTGGAACAAAATCAAGCCCCTCCCCAGCCACACTAAGGCTGTGTGGCCTGGCAGGGTCCTTGGTCAACCACAGCCTCTTGGGGTGGAGGGCAGGGGTCTGCTTGATTCTTGACATAGACTTTGCTCCCTAGCACCCAGCCGGGAGCGTGCCAGCACCTTGGTCCGGGGAGCAGAGTCTCTGCTCTTCATAGACAGACCTGACTTCTTTGATTACCCAGACTCAGACCAAGCCAGGCTCCTGGCTGTGGCCCAGTTTATTGGAGAGAAACCTGTCATCTTTGTTAACTCAGGTATGAACCCGCTTGAGAAGGGGCCTCCTTCCTTGCCAGGGCCTGGAGAAGAGCTGCCCTTGGCCCTTCCATTGGAGAGGAGGCAGGGTCCCCATCTTCCCCTCCTTGTCTAACAGGACCCAACTCCAAGCTCTTCCATCACATCCTGGTGGGCGCTCTGGTAGTGGCCTTCCTCTTCCTCCTTTACCAGTTCTGCACACACATGTAAGGCTCCCCTTCCCCGGGCCCCTCCCACCTCAGCCTGCCTTGGGAGAAGCTGAAGGACCTAAAAGCCTAGGGAGGCAGGGTGTGGCCTCCCACTTCCTGATCTCATATCCCATAGGAGCTGCCAGAAAGGGGCCTGAGGAGCTGGACAAGGGCCCTGGACTCTGCCCTGAGTGCCCAAACCCGCCCTCCTCTCCTGCTGATGAATAAAAATCTGCTTTTTTTCTTGCCTGACTGCTCGGATAACCAGGCAGGGGGTCCTGCCCCGTCCTGGGGTCCGAGGGCCATCCGTGCTTTCTACCCCCAGACCCCCACCCTTCCCCGCACCAAAGAACTGGGTGAAGAGGGCCTTGGTGGCGTTCACGCAGATCAGATCGTCTTTATTAGCGGTCTGGAAAGCACCTCCCAGGGTCCCCTGACCCCAGACTGGAGGAAGCCTTGAGAGGTCTGTAGCACCAGGGACATGCCGGGGCCCGAGGGCAAGATGTGCAGCCTAGTGGGGAAGGGACGGGGTGCCCCCTCACCTGCCCCCGGGGTTGCTCAGCACTGGAAAGGTTGGGGGTAGCAGCCACCTCCCTCCCCCCACCCCCACAGACTAGTATGGATTTGGGCGAATAAATAAAATAAATAAGATTCCTCAGGCTGGCCTCCCCGAGAGAGGAGCAGTGGAGACAGCTAGCCCCAAGCAAGGCCTGCGGGGGCGAAGGGGGGAGGGTTAGTTAGGGTGTTCCCCCCCCTCCCAGATGGTGGGGAACCGAGAGGAGTCTGCAGCAGGGGGACTGGCTGGGATGGCCTTGGCAGCAGGGCCTTCCCCACATCCTCGGAGTCCTGGTCCCCTTGAGTCAGTTTCCCCACGGCCCTCTAGCCCTCAGTGGATGGGAAGTGATGCCCCCTTCCTCTGTCCTTTGCTTCCCCAGGGCCCCAGGGTTGGTGATGGGAGAAGGGGTGCACAGGAAGGGGTTTGCTACCTTCAGCTCAGGCACTGCTGGGAGAAGAGGCACCCCCTCCCTTCCTTTCGCCTGGTCCCTGCCCCTCAGCCCCGGAGCAGAGATGTCCCGCCCCTTTGCAGTGCGCCTGTCGGTCCTGGGGCCACCAGTGCAAGAGGGCCCTGGCTCCCACCTCCTGCCCGGCAGCCCCAGAGCCCCGTCCCCAGGGTATGGGGTGTGTGTGGGGGGGGTGGAGGGTCCCCCGGCCCCACCCTCAGTCCTGGGTCTGACAGGGAGAGGGCGGCGTGGAGCCCCGGGGCCGGAAGAGGCGGCAGGCCCCGCGGCAGATGAGGAAGAACCAGTAGAGCTGGGGGGCCAGGAGCAGCGCGGCGCCCAGGTTGACGTGGGCCGGGATGGCGAGGGGCACGGCGAGCAGCGGCAGGCCGGCGTGGCGCCCGTAGGCCCAGTACAGGTAGGGGAAGAGCAGCACCCGGCAGCAGAGGAAGCTGATCAGCATCAGGGCCCCGTTCACCTTGTGCAGCAGAGTGTGCTGCCGCTTGTACTGCGGTGGGCGGGCGGGGCGGTCAGAGGGCAGGGGGGTGGGGCGCAGAGCGGGGCGGTGGGGGGGGAGGGCAACTCCGACCCCCTTCCCCTCTTCAGCCCCCTGCGCCCCCGCCTCCCCTGACCCTGGCCTGGCAGCCAAAGAATCCCTGAAGGTCCCTGAAAGTGCCCTCCCTTCGGGCTCATGCAGCCTCAGGCACCCTCTCACCTGGATGAGGATCTTGCCAAGGCAGACGAAAGGGGTGCTGACCTCAGCCATCAGCAAGCAGCCTAGGAAGAAATCTCCCTTGCCCTGACGCCACACCTGCGGAGGAGAGGGAGAACTAGCCTGGCCTCTCCCTGGACTCCCTCCCTCTCTTCTCTGGGGCCACTTTTGGAGATGCTCAGCTTGGAAGGTCTGAACACCTCTAGTGTACAGAGGCCAAGCTGCGAGCATGACGTCACTGTATCCTTCCAACCGTCCCGTGCAGGAGACTCTATACCTTCTGGCACGGCCGAGGAAACTGAGGCTCAGAGATCTGCGACCACAGCTCCCAGGCACCACGGCTGGGCATATCCAGCCCGGGCCAGGCTGAGCCCAGACCCTCTCGCTGTTTGGGGCTGGCCTGGTGCTCAGAAAACCCTCTGCAGGAACTCTCCATCCTGGGCCTGCCCTGCTCCTGGGGGACCCGGCCACAGGGCTCCCCGGGCTCCTGCAGCGTTGGCGTGAGCAGGACGGGGGGCCCTGGCTTTCAGCACCCTGACTCACCACCGACAGCGGGAAGCAGACGAGCACCATGACGGCGTGGTGGAGCACCATGAGGAACTCCTTGTGCAGGTAGCCGCGTGCCACGGCCCAGATGCTGCCTGGGGCTCTGGCCCCCCCTTCGTCCCCTCCGTGCCCCTTGACCTGGTGCTTGTGCCAGTGACAGAGGAACATGGCATAGATGTCGTAGATGAAGTAGGGCACTGCAAATTGCGTGTAGGCAGAGGAAAGCCAGTGTCTGTTGGGCAGAGAGAGAGGGGGGCATCAGAGAGGAAAGGAGATGGACAAAGCAGTGACCAGGTGCCGGGGTCAGCACTGGACGTACCACCGGAGCAAGTGATATTCACAACCACCCTGAGACAGAAGTGGACTCTCGAGGTCTGTGAAGGGTAGAGGGCAAGAAACTGGCCCAAGGTGGGACGGTCACAACACTGGTACGTAAGAGTGCTGGGAATCAAACCCGGACTGTCTGACCTCAGAACCCACCCATTTTTCATATTCATTCATTCATTCATTCATTCATTCATATTCTCTCTCTCTCTGCAATAGGGGGAGAGGTGAGGTAGGGAAAAGACACCAAAGGGCAGCCACAGACCACAGGGCAGTGACAGAGAGAGCAAGCTCAGGCAAGATCTGAGAGACAGCTGAGGTTAGGACAAATAACAGCAGAAGAGGCAAGAGCAGTGGAGAGGGATCGTATTGGCTGACATCCACTGACACGCAGGCACTGTTCTAATATCCAAAATCTTTTACATGCATGAACTTATTCACTCCCCGCAGAAACCCTATACAAAGTGGGGATGGTTACCACCCCCACTTTACAGATGAGGAAACTGTGAGACTAGGTGACTTGGCCAAGGAATAACCAACCATCGGAAGTCTGGCTCCACTGTCCCCAGAAGATTCGAGACAGGTGTCACAGACGAGCCTCCCTGGGGACTTGGTGGTGCCATCAGCACTGCTTTTTCTGCCTGAATATGGCCCAACCTCTTGTTTTTGTTTTTGTTTTGTTTTGTTTTCAGGTACAGCCAAGCATTAAGGAGAAAACACTGAGCAAAAGGAGCCAAGAACAGAGAAAAGTTCCTTGTACTTTGAGAGTAAACAAAAATGAAAAGTGCACGAATATGCAACATTGCATTTTTCTTCTTGACTCAGCACCTTGAGCACTTTCTCTTAAATGCTGTAGCCCCGTGGCAGGTCTGAGGTGGGAGTGCGAGGTCAGGGAACTGGCCCAGCTAGGTGGAGGGATGAAAGCAAAGTCAGCCGGAGTAATGAAGAAAAGGAGCTGAGACCCTATATGAGTTGCTGCCTGAGGGAGAAGAGGAATGAGGGCCTGGGGCGGGGAGTGGGGAGGCCAGCGAAGGATCGGGTGAGATGCAGACAGAATGCAAACCCTAGGAAGACTGCCTGCAAGGGGACAGGCAGCCAACTCTAGCAGGGATGATTTGGGGCAAAGAGAACCCGAGACCCATGCTGGAGTTTGGAGAAAGGGAGAGAGAAGAGGGAGCAGAAGCCCAGGTTAGACAAGCAGGGAGAGCCCTGGTGGAAAGGGGTCTGACTGGCCCAAGCGGAGTTGGAGCAAGAGTGGCTGGGAGAGCCAGCCCCAGGGGCCATGTGGCTTGTGGGGGGACTAGTCCTGGTTTAACTTGAAGAGTTAAACCCATCCGCACACTCTCAGCAGTTAGGTGCTCAGGAGTAGGAACAGCTGTTGTCCCTGGATTAACCCTGATCTTCCCCCAACCACCTGAGGATTACCGGGGAAGGGATGAGAACAGACCTGGGGTGGGGGGGACGCGTGGGAGGGGAGGAAATGTAAGAGTGGAAAGGTGACCTCTGTGTGAAAAGATGAGAGCAAGAAATGCCTGGGAATCCAGGCTCATCTTAGACCCAGGGGTGGAGCAGAAAGGCAGAGGGGAAGAGGAAGCCAAGTTACCAAATGGGATCTGAAGAAAGAGTTAAGCGCCCACTGTACAAGAGCCAAAATTGCTTTAGGCATCTGACTCCTGCAGCTCAATGCTTCCTCAGGGTAGCCCTTCCAGGAAGGGATGTACCCCACTCCACAGATAGGGGAACTCGTCTGTAGAGAAAGAGGGGCGCCGCCAGGCCAGGGTCCTCCAGACAATGTTCCTGCGGCCCAACAGTCACCAGAGAAGGGGGTCAGGGCCGGAAGTTAAGCGCGGAGCGTCTTCAGCACCCTGCCGGGCCGATCGGCAGCAGCCCGCGGGTCACCTGGAGCCGGCCCGTCAGCACCACGGACAGGGCCCCTCTCCCTCCTCCTCCGGCCCCACCTCGCAGGCCTGGGCTTTTTTGGCAAGCACCAGGCCCTGCGGCAGCTGCCAGTGCCAAATTCTGGCCTCTTCACCCTTCCCCTCCCCCACCCCCAGCCCCCCACGGCCCAACCGTTAGTGGCCTTGTCTCTGTCATGTCTCTCCTGTCTCCCTCTTTCGCACAGAGCTGGAACTGGGCACCTGCACTCGGGGAGGAGCAGAAGGGTGAGCCTGGCATGAGGAGGGAGGCACCCCAGTCGGGTGCTGGTTAGAAAGGGGGTCTGAGGGACGTAAGGGAGGGAGGATGTGGGGAGGAAAGGGCACACAGGACCTACTACAATATGAGAGGCCAGGAAGCCTAGGAGCCGCTCTGACAATCCTTTTTGATCCCCACTCCTTTTCCCCCTGGCTCTGACCTTAAAGGACAGGACATGGATAAATTTATCCCTGGGTGTTGAGTTGCAGCTAATGCAGTTAACTTGCTCAGTCCCAAGTGAAGGGCTTGGGGACCACTGAAGGAGTCCCCCGGAAGACCTGGGGTCCTCGGGAGTCACACACACACACACGGGCTGCAGGAACTTGGGCCAAGGTGGTCTCCTGGCACTTACTGGTCATCAATGATGTGCTTGCAGGAGGTGGAGACGATATAGCCGGCGGTGGAGGCCATGACGGCTTGGACAGAGGACACTAGCCTACGGAAAAAGAGGGAGCAGAGGTAGAGGAAGGAGACACAGCCCTCAGTTTCTCCTCTTTACTGTCCTGTTACTGCGCCTCGGGCCACTCTCTGCCCGTCTCTGCCTGAGGCCGGCTTGCCCGGAGCTCGCCCCCCACCCCAGGCTCCAGGACTTCCCGCTGCTACTCCTCAGTACACCCCATTCCTCCCTGCCGGCTTCCTTCCCTTGGTCAGTCGTGGACACTGAGTGGCCTCAGGAGGACACCAGGGAGGTCATCTTGAGGTGAGACAATGCTGATAACAAGGTCTCTTCCCCGGGAGGGGCAGCACAGGGACAGCACTGGATGGCAAGGGGGTGCCCCAGGCCTGTTCTCACAGCACTCAGCCACCCAGTCACCAGGCCACTCCTCGGTGACCCCAAATTCCCCTGGCCACTTTCCCGCTCACTCTTTGACTGTCTCCATGCTCTCCTCCCCAACTCTGGCCCTCATTCTATAGCTTGTACAGAGTTCTACTGTTCACTCCTCTGGCCCTTGTACCCCCAAACATGTGCCCTGACTAATACACAGCTCTCTGCCCCTTGCCTTGTTCCCTAATATCTTATAAGAATGTTTTAGTCACATGCTGGTCCTGTTTTGGAGGGCGGGAGGGTGAATGGGGGAGAGGAAAGAAAAGCAGTCTGGATACTAGTAGACCAGATGGCTGGGTTTGGACGCGGTCTCCTGGGACAGTGAGTAAGGCAGTGAGGGGGACAGGAAGCTTGGAGGTAAAGCCCACCAACCACTTCAGGAACCGCCAGTCCCTAATGGGCCAAGGGTCCAGGGAAGGACTGGGGTCCCTTCCACCCCCATAATGCCGGAGAAGGGGAGAGGGGCCAGGGGGAAGGGATGCAGTTTACCTGGCTGAGACAATGACCGCGTCAGCCTCCTCCCAGCGCAGCTGGGGCAGCCGCTGGAGCGTGTTCTTGGAAAGGAGAAAGAGTCCGGGGAACACCACCCCCCCAGCCACCATTGGGGTCAGCATGGTGGCTCAGGCCTCGGGCAGGGAGGCTGGCGGCCGCGAGGGGACAGGGAGGCCGAGCTGAAGGGAGTTAGAGGTGGAGAAGGGACACCAAGCCAGGGAGGGAGAGAGAAAAAGAAAAAGGGGCACAAAGGGGACAGGGCGGGGACGGGATGGGGCAGGCGAGTCAGACCAGAGGAAGGCAGAAAGGGAGTTAGATGAGACTGGGGAAATGGGGAAAGACTGGGTAGAGGGAGGATCGGGAAAGGGAGCCGGAGGAAGCTGGCCAGAGGGCTGGAAGCGAGACAGGAGGAGAGGACTTGATAAGAGGACAGAGAGGGAAAGGGTACCGGAGGAGGATGCAGGTGGGGGAGGGGAGGGCGAGGAGAGGCAGGTGGGGAGGGGGGGCTTACGTGGAGAGGCTGGGAGGACCCGAGAAGGCGGGGTGGGACTCTGGTGCCAGCCCTGAGAGGGAGGGGGAGAGGGAGGGAGGGAGGAGGGAGGGAGGAAGACAAGAGGAGCGGCCCGGCAAGTGGTCAGCGGTCAGCTCGGCTCTCCCGCCTCTCGCTGCCACCACGGTCCCCGCCGCCCGGCCCGGAGGCTGCACGGGGCATTATAGAGAGTTCCTGCCCAGCCCCCTGCCCCCTCAGTGGGGAGGGGGAGGGGGAGGGGGAGTCACCAGCTTGGGGAAGGCGGGGGAGGGGTGGGGAATGATGGCACCGACCAGACACCAAGAAACCGGACCTGCAGCAGCGTCTCCCCATGCAGCTCTGAGCCACAGCAGCGGCTGCGACAGAGATGGGGGGGAGCAGAGAAAGAGGGAGGGGGAGGCCCTTAAAGAGACAGCAGCTGCGGCACAGGGGGCTGCTGGGGACATGGGCCAAGGGAGGGTGGGCTCTCCTCTTGGGAGGGAAGGTGGCCCTGGGCACCCTGGCCAGCCAGGACGGGGCTCTGAGCCCCCAGATGGGGGCTTGACCCTGTTTCCCACCAGCACATTGCAAATGCCTGCCATTTCTTCCTCTGCCAGTGCCTCCCAAAGCTTGCCCCTCAGTGGCCTGCTGGGGTCCCAGTTTAAGGGCACCACTCCAGCAGAGAGAAAAAAGATTCCTTTGGGGAGGGAGGGAGACAAAGTTGTGCATCTTGCTGTCTCTGAAGGATGAGTTTAAGGACTGGATGAGAATAAAAACACCTCAACACAGCCTCCTGCAGGCTCAGAGACACCCCCCCCCATATCCTTCACTCCAATGGGAATGGGGAAAACTATAAGGTATAGGTGAGGTGCCTCTAGATCGAGTCTTCGCTGCAAGGCTGTCCGGTGATCTTGTGTATCAATTGTAATAGCACTGAGGTAACAGCACTTGTCGTGTTCTTACGGGTCAAGGAATGGTCCTGAAGCCTTCGGTGGCCCTCCGCAAGGTCACACAGTTAGAAGAGGCAGGAGCCCTCCCATGCTGGATATCAGAGTGGTTGCCGGGTTTGAAGAGGGTGAGGAAACCCTGCCTCTCTGAAAACCCACCGGGAATGGGAGGATGCTCCCGCCCTGTCCCTCAGGCTACCTGGCCTCTCCTGGCCTCCCCTAAGCACTGGTCACTTTCTTTTTCTTCAGGCCTATTATCTTCTTGGCTCCCCTTCCATGGGGGCTTCACAGAACAACAGTGGGAAAGGTCCTTCCCCAGTGGGAAAGGACCCCAGGGATTAGCTGGTTCAAACCCCTCATTCACCTGCGAAGAAACTGAAGCACAGTGACTTGGCCAGGGTCACATTGTATATCTGAGGCCCAGCTGGAACCCCATTGGCCTCTGAGCTGCTTCTCACCCTTTTGTGCTGCCTTCCTGGAATTTGACCTTCCTGTCCTGAACCCCACTGTCCTCTGGGCTTCTCCATGACGTGGGGCCTGTACCCAAACCGTACTTTGGTTTCCAGGCCTACCCTAACATACACCTCAATAAGCAACCCCACAATTTTTCTTTGCCTGTCCAAAGACCATTCCATTTCCTCCCCAGAAGAGGCAAAGGGCTGGATTTGCAATTTTGTGCTGCCCTCTAGTGGCACGCGGAAGGAACAGACTGAGAGGTCTCTGGCCTGTGGCAGGAGTTGGGGACAATTTAAGGACAATAGTGCACCTAGCTTTTTGACCTCAGGGCTAACCCTAACCCTAAGGGGGAAAAGGACCCAACTTCTTGAGTGTTTACTGCCTGCTGCCATGAGGCAAGGTGGTTTATGTTCATTCTTATTTAATCTTCCCAGATGATAGTATTTGTTTTATAGACAAGAAACGGGTTCAGAGATTTAAGGAAAAAAAAAAAAAGACAAAAACCTTGCCCAAGATAACACAGCTACGGGAACTGGCAAAACTGGATAGCTCCAAAGCCAAAGAGCAAAGCTGAGTTTGCGGGGAGGATGGGCGATGGTAGAGCACCGTAATGTGACTACTTGATTCAGGACTACAAACCTGGTCAAGTCGTGGCTTCTCTCTGGATGACGTGAATTATGGCAGGCGGACACACTGTTCTGTCTTCCAGGAATTCACCTAGACACCCAAGTAAATTCTGCCTTCTGCCTGCTCCCTCTCCTACCTAAGTTTCCATGATAGCTCACACGCGTATTAAGCTGTGTCAAACAGGTCATAAATCGGCAGCGGAAGGGCCCAATCCGGCCCACAAACATGCTTTCTTCAGCCAGTATGGTGTTGCCAGGATAGTATTTTCTTAAATTCTAACTTATTTGTCAGTGTTTGCAAATTAGGAGATTTCACATCAAAGCTCAACTTCTTTTAAGAAAGAATCAGAAGGTCAGACAACATGGAGCCCACGATCTAGCTCCATAATGCTGGACTGGGGCCGAGCAGCTGTTACCCCATTCGATGGGCTGAATGTTGAGTCCTCCAGCTCACCAGTAATCCTCCACAGAGCCTACAGCCCTGTTCCTTGCAGAAGTCGGCCACCCCTATTTCACAGACATGAATTCACCTGATCCTCACACGAGGTCTCCATGAAGACCTAAAGGTGGGTGTTCTTAGTAAACCCATTTACAAGTGGGGGGGGCTCTGAAGTTCAGAGAGGTTAAATGACTTGCAAAAGATCCCATAGCCAGTTTCTTTTGACTCTTAATTTCCCCCCGCTTGTGCATGCGCGCGTGAGTGCGCGCGCGCGCGCGCGCGCACACACACACACACACACACACACACACACACACACACACACACACTGCTTCTGCTCTCACCACTAACTCTTCCTGAAAGCAGGAGCTCAGCTCCACCAGGCCTGGCCCAGGAAGGACGCCCTCACCCTGTCTTCTTACTTGGATGCCACCAAAACAGCCTCTGCTCTCTCCATCCGCAGGTTGGAGTGGTTCTGCAGGCCCCAGCAGAGGACAGTGAAGCTCAGTGGGAAGAAAATGCAGCCCAGTACAAAGAGTAAGGTCATGCCTGTCTAGGGTAGAGAAGATGAGAAAAGATGAGCATGAGAATGCACAGTGTCCCTCAGACCCAGAGACTCCCTTCACCCTGATAACCCAATGGCCCATGGGATCCATCCATCTGCAAGCCATCAAGCATTGTTCTTCCCTAATCTCTTTGGGATTTTTTAAAAACAGATTTTATTAATTTGAGAGGGAGAGAGAGAGCATGAGCAGGTGGAGGGGGAGCAGAGGGAGAGGAAGAAGCAGACTCCCCACTGAGCAGGAAGCCCAAGGTGGGGCTCAATCCCAGGACCCCAGGACTGGGAGATCATGGCCTCAACCCAAGGCAGATGCTTCACTGACTGAGCCATCCATGTGGCCCTCTTTGGGATCTTTATTGCACTTTAAATATCCCTCATCCAGGACAGTTGGACATCCTAATTTTTTTTTTTATCAACCCATTCCAACAATTTCATTCATTTTCCCTGTAATCCCTGGAGCTGGTCTACACCTCCCAATCCATCTCACACTTTAAAATTTCTTCTCTTCATCCTTCAACCCTGAGGATGTGCCTGCTCCTTCTTATTAACTCCACCCCACCCCATCCTCTGCCTGCCTACAAGCTCTTCCGGTCACCTCTCCCTCCTCCTAGGTTCTCACCTCTGAGGGGCAAGGTGGAGGCTACAGAGGGAGGCTGGTGATTCTCATCAGCACCCAGAACTCAGAAAAGGGAAAGAGGGTGTTCAAATTGTAGAGATATTTGAAATTTAAAAATAATACTTTCTTAAAAAGGAAAAAAAAACCAAGGCATTATCCCATTAACAAAGAAAAAAAAAACAAGAAACAACAGAACCCCTGAAAACATACATGTTTACATACGTTATTTTTGTCTGGGAAAGCCTCCCCTCCCATCCACTCCAGGGAGGGGAGGGGTGCAGAAGTCCCACGGGGTATGCAGGGAGTTGGGGCCCGCCATCCTGCATCTCTTAGGCAGCTTGGAGAGGACCTCCTTTTAGGACACAAGGAAGGTGTCAAACTGCAAGGGCACGAGGCAGAGGCAGCTCGGCTGGAGCAGTTGAGGAGGGCAGGAACATCACGCTCCCATTGGTGGATGGGTGGACGGTTTAGAGCATGCTCTCCTCCCATTGGCCCACCTCTTGACACATGTGCCCTTTCATGTGCTCCCTGGCAGAGGGGTCTCCCCTAGGGGGTGGGCTGTGCGGGACCTTCTAACGCAGAACTGACCAATTAGAATTCGTCAATGGCTCGATGGACAGCTTCGTTTTGGGCAGAGCTGAAAAAGAAGCAAGGAAAAGGAACGAGGGGGAGAATAAGAACACCCTAAGGAGTCGGGCTTTAAAAGGCAGTACAGTATAAGGTAATGGTTAAGATGGCAGTTTCTAGGGTGGGACCATCTGGGCTTCAGAATCAGACTGCGGATAATAAAAGAAACGGACTGCATGGCTCCATTTGGATGAAGTTCAAACCAGGCAGAATATCTTTGGTGAAAAATCAGAATAGCACTCAACTTGGGGGGGGGTAGGTGTTGACTGAGGGGAGACCCCTGCGAGCCTTCTGGTGTTGGGAATGCCCTTATTCTGATCACGACTGTACACATAGGTAGGCGTGTCCTTAAAATGTGTGCACTTTATTTAAATTAAGCTGGAATTAATTTTTAAAATGCTAAACAAATTTAGGCTCTTCTGTTCCCCAAATGATGGTGGGCCAGTCTCTGTGGACCTCAATTCTTCATCTGTGAAGCTGGTTTAATAATAATTCCAGGTCATTAAATGCTACTTATAGAACATTTACTATGGGCCAGACACTGATCTTAGTGCTTAAAAATATCAACTCATTTCCTCATTAACAGAGGAACAGCTTTGTGGCTTATTATTGTGTCTATTTTACAGAGATGGGAAAACAGAGGCACAGAGAGGTTTGGTACCTTGTCCAAGGTGACACAGGAAGTGAACGAGGTAGGATTTTTAAAATCCTATTTTCTGACTGCATTGGTCTCCATAATGTTAAGCAGATATAGAAAACCCATAAACTCATTTTCCTAAAGGAACTGCAAGGTTAAACAACAACAACAACAAAACAACATTATTTTAATACAATTTAAACAGCAGTCACAATTTAGAGCTTATCTCTGTGGGTCCTGACTCTGAACATCAAATTAAAGGTTAAACCAAGAGCAAGATAAGATTGCTTTTTTAAAAGATTTTATTTATTATTTGAGAGAGAGAGAGAGAGAGAGCATGAGTAGGGGGGAGGGGCAGAGGGAGAGGGAGAAGTTGACTCCCCACTGAGCAGGGAGCCCGACCCCAGGACCCTGGGATCATGACCTGAGCCAAAGGTAGACGCTTAACTGACTGAGCCACCCAGGTGCCCCACAAGATAAGATTTTTTTTTTAATGAAGATGGTTCAAATTTTAGAAACAAAGTTAAATAATTTTACTAATAGACAGTTTTTATTCCAATATTCTCTTCAACTTTTCTTGTCTACATTTTTAAAATATTTTATTTATTTGAGAGAGAGAGAGAGAGAGCGCACGCATGAGCAAGGGGTAGGGGCAGAGGGAGAGAGAGAAGCAGACTCCCCGCTGAGCAGGGAGCCCGATGTGGGACTCGATCCCAGGACCCTGAGATCATGACCCAAGCTGAAGACAGATGCTTAACTGACTGAGCCACCCAGGTGTCCCAAGATAAGATTGTTAAAGATGAAGACTTTAGTTGCCTTATTAGTGGCCATTCTCCCCACCAGCTTCTCACCATCTGATCAGGACCCCTTGCACTGGCTGCATAACCCACTGTGGGTAACAACTCAAGTTGGAAAAATTTGGTTTAGAGCAGTATTTCTCCACTTTTTTTTCATTATTCTCCCCTAAGCAGCCTTTTTTAGACATTTTGTTTCCTAATCACCACTCATCATGAAATTTTGATAACACAGATAGGGTGCCTGGGTGGCTCAGTTGGTTAAGCGACTGCCTTCGGCTCAGGTCATGATCCTGGAGTCCCCGGATCGAGTCCCGCATCGGACTCCCTGCTCAGCGGGGAGTCTGCTTCTCCCTCTGACCCTGCTCTCTCTCTCTCTCTCAAGTAAATAAATAAAATCCTTAAAAAAAAGAAATTTTGATAACACAGATATACTATATATCTGTGCTTAATATACTAAAAAGAGATTTTTTGGTTTGGTTTGGTTTGGCTTTTTGGTTTTTTTTTTGCCACCAAGAACCTGTTTCTGACCCCTTGGGGGCGATATTACCCCTGTCAAAATCCATTAGAGCCATCATACCAACTCAGGTTCTGAGCGACCGTTACTCACACCATCTCAACAGCCAATGAAACACGATTAGTCCCATTCCACAGATGCATGCAGAGAGACCTTACATTAATTACCGAGGATTGAAAGGGCCGCTAAATGGATCGGGAATCCAGAGTCCTACAGAGATCCTAGCTCAGCCACTTAATTCTCTGCTTCAAAACTGTGCTTTCTCACATGGAACATGGTGGGATTGGTCCAAAGAGGTTTTCTCTAAACCTCAGGGTTTTGTTTGTCTGTTTGTTTTTGCCCTATTTGACCTAACAGTAGCAAACATCTATATAGCACATACTAGCCATCAGGCACCAATCTGTGCCCTATACATACACTAGCTAATGTGGTCGTCACAATAACCTAAGGAGGAGATACCATTATTACTTTCCATTTACAGAGGAGGGAATCGAGGCACAGAGAGGCTCGGAGAGGTTGTGTGATTTTCTCAAAGTCACACAGGCAGTTAAGTGGGCATAGCTAGGATTTGAACCTGGTAGTCTGATTGGCAGAGTACCCACTCTTAACCAAGCACTTTATTTTTTATTTTTAAAGATTCTATTTATTTATTTATTTGACAGAGACATAGCGAGAGAGGGAACACAAGCAGGGGGGGTGGGAAAGGGAGAAGCAGGCTTCTCACTGAGCAGGGAGCTTGATGTGGGGCTCGATGCGGGGCTCGATGCGGGGCTCGATGCGGGGCTCGATGCGGGGCTCGATGCGGGCTCGATGCGGGGCTCGATCCCAGGACCCGGGGATCATGACCTGAGCCGAAGGCAGACGCTTAACGACTGAGCCACCCAGGCGCCCCTTAACCATGCACTTTAAAAGGAAACTCTTTATCACTACTGAAAATAGAAAGCCAGTATCAATTGCTGTAAATAGAAGGTAACCAAAAAATAAATACAATGAAAAAAAGTGTTCTAACCTTCAAGCTAGATACTTTCACCTGCTCCGCATTCTGAGCTGGAGGCCTGCACTCCCTTTGTTAAAAACAAGACATGGCAAGATAAGCACGGGTGGAGAGGTGTTAAAGGGCTTCTGGCAGCAAAACGAGACATGCTCCTGTAATAATCAGAAGTGTTGAAGAGGAACTGGAAAGAGAATAGCTTTCGTACGCGGGCGCCCACTTTCTTGCAGATGGGTGTAGCGTGTCAAATAAACCCAAGACCGGTCGCGTTCCGCACACCGTGATCCCTCATCAGGGCGTTCTAGGGGTGCCCTGAACTCCTCCTCGGAGGAGGGGAGACTGCGCCAGTTCTGGGGGGGCAGGGGGGTGCAGCCCCTGGGACGCGCCCCCGGAGAGGGGTTAGGCGTGAGTAGCGCTCCCCCAGGTGACCGTCCAGGCTCCAGGGACTCCGGCCGCTTCCCCGCCCCAGCCTGGCTCCCCAGGGGAGTCTCTCACCCCCACGCGGTCCTCACACACCTGTCACACAATTCACCCGGGGCCTGGAGTTTACGGTTTCCTGCTACTCCAGGCTCCTGAGTCCAAATGCTGTCCTGCGCATCCTCTCTGCCTGGGTGCTGCGCAGCCTCAGCCCTGGGAGGCGTGCAGGTGTCTTAGCACCGAAGGCTGTGAATAAGTAAACAATAAGCAGCCAGAAGTGGCATGTTTCCCACATGATACCCAGGGAAGGGTCCAATTCCCCCTACCCGTGCTCTGGGGAGAGTCCTGCCCAGCAGGCCAGAGCATCTATTATTTAATGCTTTTATTGTACCTGGCCCAGGCTAGGCACTGTTTAAGCAAGTCCAGTCCCACCCTTTATCTGTGCAGTAGAAAAAGCTGAGGGGGAGATGAGTGGAGTGAGAAGAGGAAGAGTCTGTCCAGGCCCTTTTTTTCTGCCACAGATTGGCTGTGTGACCTTGGTCAAGTGTCAGAACCTCTCTGAGCCTCAGTTGTATACCCACAAAGTTCCGTTGCCTGAGCTCAAATCCTAGCTCTGTCACTCACTAGCCAGGAGGACTTGGGCAAGTGATTTAGTGCTTCTTAAAATGAGGATAGGGACTGGAGCAGTACCTCTGCCTCAGGCTGCTAGGATGAGTGAATGAGATGTGTTCCTATGTGTCCCCTTGTAAATTCTCACTCTGATATGCATTCCGAGTTGTTCGGGTTCTATTTTTTCATGAGCCCTTTGTTCTATGCTGGGGACTGTACATAACCTTTCCTCCGATCATCACGAGCCCTCTTGCATCTTAGGAGATCCCTGCTTTCCGGATGAGCAGCTCACGCTCCATGAGATCAGCTGATTTGCCCAGGGTCACACAGATACACAGTGGCACAACTAGAATCCATTGCCTGACCTAAAATTCTTTTCAACCAGGTCAGGATTCTTTTCTATCTATAAAGTGGAAATAATGGGGGCTCTGTCAGTTAAACATCGCCTTTGGCTCTTTTCATGATCCCAGGGTTCTGGGATCCAGCCCTGTGTTAGACTCCCTGCTCAGCAAGGAGTCTGCTTCTCCCACTCCCTCTGCCCCTCCCCCCTTGCTCTCTCTCTCAAATAAACAAATAAAATAGAAAAAATAAAAATTAAATTAAAATAAGATGGAAGTAATTGTTCATGCCACTCAGGTCTACTGTTAGGATTAAATAAAGTCTGGGAAGAGGGTTTGATTGATGCTTACTCTAGCTCTGGTCATCTCCACTTCTTATTCCCTGGGCATGACTACCTGAGCACAGGCCTTTCATTTTCCTAAAAGGACGCCGATAACCTCCTCTTAATCTCTGGGAGGCAGTATCATCTGATGTCCATAGGAGGGGCCGAAAGTCTAAGATCAAAATCGGAGCAGCCGGGTTCCGTTCCCTCGCCTGAGGGCAGGCCTGGCTGGGTTTCTCTCATCTCCTGGGTGTTTGGTGGGTCTCAAATCTCCCACCCACCCCACGAGGACTGAGAGTACATCACCTTTTTCTTTCCTTCTTGGGGTCAGTGCAAAACTCCACACAACCATATCTGACATCTCCAGCTTTGAACTTGAGGGAGAGGGAGACCTTATGGTTATTTGGCTATCGTGAAGTCAGTTTCTCCCTGCCTCCAACAAATGGTGTGATGTGAGCAGAAGTGGCCTTGGCAACGTGGGTGCATACATCACCGTCCTATTGGTTTGTCTTGCAGAGAGCAGGCCCGGTGCACTGTCCACCATCCTGCATAATGTATGAACCCTCGGTAGGAACAGAATACCATCAGCAGTGAGTCTGACCACTGCAGGCCATGGACGTGTCCAGAGGTCTTGCCAAGGCTGACGTCTCTCTGTTGGCAGGAACAGAACAGAGGGAGGGAGTCTTTGTCACCTGAGGCCTTTCCTGGGGCTGGGGTGGGAACTGGCCTCATCTTGGGCCTTGGGATTCTGCAAAGATGGGGCAGACAAGACAACAGCCCCAAGAAGGCAACCTGACTCTACCTTAGAGTCAGCAATGATGACATTGGGGATGGCTAGCTTCCTGTCTCCTGGGTCTGAAGCTCCCTCTGAGAGGGCTGGGGGTGGCAGAGGAGGGGTGGGACTCTGTCAGTGTGGTTGAAGGTGAGAAGGGAGATTTGGTAACAGGGGACACAAACCCCGGCAATTTTTGGGGTTGCCTCAGGGTGCCAGAAACCCCCAGGGGCAGCAGTAGGGACAAGGTACATGGTGAGGGGGGGAGGACATGGACAGAAGTAGGTGTATAGTGGTACTGCTGATGTGGGAAACAAAGGCAGAAACAAACTATTAAATTTCCTACAGCTCATCGGCAAGTCCTTGAAACTGGCAGAGTGACATTCCTCTGGGGACTCAACTGCCTCGATGTTGATACTTTGCTAAGGGCAAAAGACAATCCTAGCCCACCCCCCACCCCACCCCCACCTCCCAGGATCCTGTAAGCCTACTTTAACATACAAAAATTCTTTTGGTAACTTCCTTTATCTCTAAGCCCCCCAAGATACATGTTGGCAATCATCCCCCAAGCATATGGCCCACTGATATACATCTGAAGTGTCTCATGAGTAAGGTTTTATTAGACGGTGATAAATGACCTTTTCCCAACGATAGCTAGCCCCTTCAAGGTCCTGGAAACCTTGCTTCCAAAATTCCTTAGAGACTTATGCTATCCCTAACACTCTCCCAACTTGAAAGTATATATAATAATGGGCCACTCCTCGTGACCCCGGTGCAGCTCTTTCTGCTCCTGGGTCGTGTCCCTGTGCTTTAATAAAAATCACATTTTTGCACCAAAGATGTCTCGAGAATTCTTTCTTGGCCATCAGCTTCGAACCCTAATGTTATTTCCTACATCACTACTTTCAGGGGAACATGCCCAGATGCAGTTATTGGATGAAGTCTGAGGCTTTGGTGTGCTTACAGGAGTGTACAGAGTGCAGTCATGTATGTGTAGCTCCCAAAAGGGCAGGAGGAATGCAGGTGGGAGGTCTGAGTGGCTTGTGAGCCATGGGACCAGGGCATCTCGATAACTACCCTTCATTAGTGGATGGCATTGGATTTGATTCGTTCATAGAATCAGTGAGTACTCGCTGGAGGCCCCCAAGACCACACCAACTGCCAGGGCTTGCGATATGGGGATGAATCAGACCCAGGCACTTGTTGTCTAACCAGGGAGCCAGGCGCCGAAGGGGAGAATTCAAATACGTTGTCATCAGTGCTGGAATAGGCATGCATATAAGGTGCCCACAGCAGCTACCACCCCCTGAGGTTGGCAGGGAGACCTCCCTGAGGCAAAACTGAGCAGAGGCTTGGAGGATGAGGGAGTTCTTCAGGGGGAAATAGGGGAAGGGTGTTCTAGGCAGAGGGAACAGTATCTGCAAATGTGTGGAGCTGTGAAACCCTTTTCTCAGGAACCTTGAACAGATGGAAGACTGGAAGAATGATGGAACAGGGAATAGTCTTACTTATTTGTTTACAGATTATCTGCTCCTCCTCCCCCAGTGGAATGTGTGCCCCATGAGGACAGGAAATCTGTTTTATTCTCCGCTGGAGGCCGAGCCTAGATGAGATATGCTGTTAATGAACAAAGGGAAGATAGGACGGGCCCAGACTGGATGAGGTGGACAGTCGGCTAAGCATTTGAACTTTGTCCTTCGGAGGAACTTTGTCCTTCGGAGGTTTAAAATAGAAAAGGGACAAGATCTGAGGTGGGTGGCAGGAAATCACTTAGACAGTGACCAAAGGTTGAGGAGACCCGCCCAAGTCTTAAACTGGAGCACAGTCAATAAAAAATGAGTGGGGTAAAGTTGAGGGGGGGGGGGAAGGAAAATGCTATACAATTGAGAAGTTAGCTTTGATTTTTACAGCATCCCCGTAAGGCAGGAGTTTCCAGGTTTTACAGAGGAGGAAATGGATTCCGCGTGGCTCAGTGACTTGGCCAAAGTCACCCAGCACGTTGGTGGTGCAGCCCGGCGGGTCGGTGTTCCCTTTGCGGCGCCGCAGGACCCAGCACGGGATGAGGACCCGACCCGGGCAGGTGGCAGCGGGGAACTCGCCTTTTCCGTTCAGTAACGGCGGGAAAACCCAGAGGACCGCGACTAGGAGGGGCCGGCGGCCGCAGAGGATCCGGCCGGGGAAGAGCGGCGAGCGGCGGGGAGAAGGAATTTGGGTCTCGGCGGCCGCCGTAGGAGCGGCGCTCGGATCCCCATAGCAACGGCCAGACGCAGCGGGAGCTTCTGGGCGGCGGCCGATTGGACGAGCGCGGCGCGGAATCCGCGAACTGCCCGCGGCCCCGAGGGTGCAGGCGCCGGGGACCGGTCACTGGAGGGAGCCGGGGTGCGGGGACAGCCAGGGGTGTGGCCCGGTCAGGCTGGGGCCTGCGAGGGGGACGCCGCCCCGAATCCCCGGACCCCCGATCCCCACTGTCCGGACCTGGAGCCATCGTTCGGCCTCAGTTTCTCCAACCGGGAGTTGGCGGGGGGGGGGGGTGGGGGGGAGTGGGCATCCCAGTCCAATGGCCCCTCTCAGCCTCTGAGACCCAGGACTTTCTCTCCTCTGCAGCTCCTGGACTGACTGGCGCTGCCCTGACCCATGGACGTGAGTCCTAGGCCCCTTTCCCTTTTCTGGAGCGGCCCCCTCAGGGCCTTAAACTCGCCTTGGAGCCCGAGCCCAGACTGGAGAGGGGGCTGTTTACCCAACAGAGACCCTTCGAGCTCAGGACCAGAGCTGTGAGAGAGTGCCCGGAATAGACTTCACACGGAGAGCACATTCCCGCTCTTTCTGGCAAGATGAGAAGCTTGCCAAGTAATCAAGGAGGCTTTAAAGGCATCCCAGGCTGAGGGAACAGCTTGGGCAGAGACTCGGGGCTGGGAGACTTCAGTCTGGCTGGAGTATAGAGGAGGAGGGAGGGAGAGGTAGGCAGGGCTAGACTGGGGCTTTGTCACTGAGATAAGAAGTTTGGACTGAGTCCGTGGGAGACACTGATGGATTGTAAGGAAGGGAGGGTTACACAACACAACTGGTGTGGAAAGGGGCAAAACTGCAGGTTGGAAGACATTTAGGGCCTGAGGGATGGTAAAGTGGGGCTGAGGAATCAGAGACAATAGGTCTGTGTGGAGAGGCATTCTGAGAGGAAGATCAACCAGTCTTGGAAAATTCTCAAATGACCAGCAGGGACCGATGGTCCTGAAAAGGGGGTGATTGGGAGAAGTCACGTTTGGGGAACAGGATAGTGTAGTCCTAATGACGCTCTCCCCGCCATCTGATGGCTGTTCCTCCTCTCATCCCAGCTGCGTCCAGGTGTCCGTCCTGGTATTTTTGTGCTCCCCGCAGCCCCTCCCACCTTCTTGTCACCCCTTCCTCCTGTGCTTGTGCAGGCCTCCTCTAGCCCGTGGAATACCACCCCGGCTCCCGTCAGCAGTCCTTCCCTGCTGCTCCCCATCCCTGCCATCGTGTTCATCGCTGTGGGCACCTATTTGTTGCTGCTCGGCGTAGTGCTGCTGACTAGGCACTGCCTACTGGTGAGGAGCCTGGTGGAGGCCGAAGGGTGGGCTCCGGGGAAGAGGAAGCGGTCAGTCAGTGCCCTCAGCGGCAGGCCCTTACCCTGAGGCTCCTTTGCCATTTAGCCACCGCATCCATCCCTCCGTGCCATGTCCCCCCCTACCTCCTCCCCCCACCATCTGGCCCGGATCCTGCCCCTTTGCATCTCCTAGGCCCAGGGTGGCTGCACCGACTGCAGCTCCCCCTGCAGGAAGCAAGGTGCCTCCAGGCCCCAGGACTGTTGCTGGACCTGTGCAGAAGCCTGCGACTTCCCTCTGCCTAGCCCAGCCCACTGCCTGGACGCCTGCTGCCCCCAGCCCACAGAAGCGGTGAGTTCCCGTCCCAGCCCTGACACCCTGAGCCCTGACCTGGGCCCTCTCTGGGCATTTCTTTTGTTGGTGCTGTTCAACAACATGGATTGCTGAGCACTGACTCTGGGGAGACTGGGTCAGTTGGAGACAGCCAAAGAAAGACATCATAAACAGCACATCGCATACTTTCTGGTGCTGAAAGCTACTCGGAGGAAAGAAAACAGGGTGGCAGCTGGGGACAGCTGTGTAACCTGGAGGGCACACTGGCTTCTGAAAATGGTGGTTAAAAGAAAAAACAACCCGACACAGAGCTCCTTCTGTTCACTGAGTGAGTACGACGCCCCAGATTCTGTGCCACTTTATTGACATTATCATTTACTCAACAACCCCGAGAGCTGGGTATTTTTAAAAACCTAGATATATATAGTTCTGAGTATGAAAAGCATTGATTACAAAGCGTGCATGTAGAAATGCAAAGAAGGCACCAGTCAGCGTGTAAACCAGCTCTATAACCAAGGCTGCTATGTTTTGTTTGCGCCCTCATATACTGGTAGACTGTTGTCACTGCTGTGTTATCTACCAGTATTTGGCAAAGGTGGGGTCATGCCACAGATACTCTTTCATCACTTCTGCTACCTGCCCTTTTTGACTTGACATCACACCTTGACCTCCTCTCCGTGCCTGTGCATGTAAAGGGGGAAGTATTTCTGTCCTTTTGCAGGGAGAGGAGTTGGCTGAGGGAGATTCAGTTGCTTCTACAATGTTACATAGTAGAGTGGTGCACAGTAAATTGCTCCACTGTGTGTCGAAATAGAATCCTCAGGGAGAAGCCTGGCTCCTGGAGGGCAGGCCATTTTCGCTTTTGCAGGTTGAAAGATGGTGAATGTAATTGACCACCTTCCTATTTGAGGCTCGGATTTAGACAGCGAAGCTCTTGCCCTTGAAGTGGTGACCTTCCCCCCAGGAGGAAAGCAGGAGGATGAAAGACAAGCAAATTCATAACTTGGGCTGACCATAGTTGGTCAAATTCCCGGGAGATGTTTTGAGTTTTGAAGGAAATTATGGGGCAAGGGGCTCTCCTCTTACAAAAAAATCTGCTTCTGGTTTCCTAGGGGTAGCTGGGAAAGGGAGCCCAGGACTGAGGCTAAGGGGGCAAAGGGGAAAAAGAAGATGGCCCTGGGTCCTAAAAACTCCCTATTTCATAGGAAATGCTCAATTACGAAGCGATTTCTGGTCCCCTGTTGGGGGTACGCTGCTCCTTGCCCCTTCTGTCAGTCTGGGCCTCTCCTCCTCGGTCAGGGTGAGGTGCAGGGAATTCCAGACCTGGAGATATATTATATATATATATATATCAGACCTCAGGGTCTGATCCACCCTGCTTCTGCCAGAGCCAGGAAGGATTCTAGAATGGCCACAGGGCAGGGCAGGATCCCATTCTGTCCTTGAGCTGTCTTTGCACAAGGTACAGTAAAGTGCCTGTTCTTCAGTTTCTTTGTAGTAACAGTAACAACCACAAATATGACAAAGCTCTTGCCTACTTTACAGCTGTTAGAAACAGCCTTCCAGAGGCTGGAGTGACTTACCTGAGGCCCAGGCCGGGACACAAACCCAGATTTCTCTTCCTCTCTGGGGGAGACACCTGCCTGCTCTGGGCTTTCACCAAGCATGTGGCAAGGATCTCATTCACTCATTCACCCATTCCTTCACCTACTAAAGATCTGTGCAGTTGAGGCACTGTGCCAGGCCCTGGGGGCTCTGCGAAAGAAGCTGGACTGGGTCCCAACCCACATGGGGCTTCCACTGCAGCAAAGGACAGAGAGGAGGAAGTAGGCAGTTACTTTAGAGCATGAGAAACAAAGTGATACATAGCGCGATGGTTGGTTCTCAGCCCTGTGTGTGATCAGAAGTGCGGATGGGACAGACACAAAGCCAGGCATCCGGGCCCCACACCCAGTAGGTCTGGCCGGGGCAGGGGCCGGAGAGCTGTAGCAAGAATCGCTGCCTTTTCTGGAGTGCTCACCACGTACTAGGCATCAGGCTCAGCTCCTTCCCCTGATGCCCCACCGTGAGCCTCTGAAGCAGGCATTCTGTTGGTTTCAGAGATGACCGAACTGAGGTTCAAAACATGAGTGAGCCAAACCTGGGCCTGAATTTGATTCAAATCTGGGCCTGAGCCCTGGACACCAGAGACGGCGGGCCATCACAAAATCACAGGGAAAGGAATCGAAGCCGAAGCTGCAGAGCCTAGAGAGACACAAGGGTTAACAGGCTTGTGGCATTCTTGTTTATGTACCGAAGTAGCAGATTCCTTCCAGAAGCCACATGGCTGCTTGTGAGAGTCCAGAAATCCATTAGACAGTTATTAATGACTAGCTCTAAATCCTTACAGTGGACAGAGCCCAGAAATGCTTTCAATACCCTCTCCTTCGAGGTGAGGGTGGCAGAGCCTCTCTCAGCCACCAGTGCTGCGCACAGAATGACAGTGTGGTCCTCCAAAACCTCACAGAGCCCACTTCATCCCAAACTGGGACTCCCCAGAGACGCCCCAAACCACTCCTTCGTCAGATACAAGGAAACCGCTTCACTCCCCCTTCCGCCATGACGCCTGTAGCCTCCTCCTCGAGAGACAGTCCTGCTGACAGCAGCGCCAGCCCAGGTCAGACCCCTGTCCCTGCAGCCAGCAGATCCCCTCCCCTCACTGGAGCCCCTAGTGATATCTGATCTCACCAGTCATCTGATAGCGCACCCCCAAACCTCAGCTGTTTCAAAGGTCATTCCCCTATTCCTGGCTTGGCCTGGCATCTGATTGAGGTGTGCAACTGGGACTGTCAGCTAGCTCGGCCTCAGGCCTCAAGGAGCCAATCTCCTGGCACGTCCGGGGTGTGTCCCACTCCAGCCACTTGGCCTGACTCCAGCCCATGCGTGAAGAAGTAGCAGATCACCCCTGTCACCAGGCAGGACAGGAGTAGGCTGAAATAGACCAGTTCTCCCTTCTTGTCACAAGGGACAGACCCTTCTTTCCCCCCGGGGAGCTAAGGAGTCCTCTTCTTTCTTCTTTGCCCAAAGAGGGGAAAATGGTTTGATTCATCCACTCACTCGACATTCATTTGTATCTCACATACCTACCGAGGATGAGTCCTCGTGCTACCTCACCAGTGACATGAGATGAACTGTCCCTGTCCCCGCGGACCCAGAAAGAAGCTGATAGTTCTGGCTCTGGGGGGCAGTGGAGTCAAGGGGCCTCTCCCTCTCTGAGCCTCCATTTCCTCTTTTGTGGAGAGGCCCCCTGCCCAAGGTTCTGATAAATAAAAGAGAGAGGACTCTTGAAAACATTAAAAAAAAAATCTGCCAATTACCATTTTCAAAGACAACTGGGAGATTTTTCAGAATCATGCATGAATACAGCCTTGCAGGGAGTAGGTGCTCAGAAATAATGAAAGAGGTCCTGCAGTTTGGTCTCATGCCAAGGAAGAAAACGGAACCAAGTTCTTTTTATCATAGAAGGAAAACGTGTGTGTGCTCTCCCTCGTCTCCGTACTTGGAACTGAAGGAGGCCACAAGGATATAGTAGAACCAACTTTAAGCTGAACATCAGGACTTCATGGAACAGGGCTACTTGATCTCTCAGTCTCCTTGCCTATAAAATGGGAAGAAGGAAAGAACCCCCTGAATAATTTCTTCCAGCTCCTGAGCTCAGTTGTTTGGAACGCCGCCTCCTTGCTGATTTCTCAACAGCACAGGGAATTGATTTGTTCCCAAGAAATGGTAGATGGTACCCTCTGTTCCACTGGGCAAATGTGGCTTCCCAGGCCTCTCTGTTCCCTTCTCCCCGGAGAGGGAAACAGCTTAGGGGACTGGTCGCCCTTCCTCCTGCCCCTCTCCCTCACCCCTCTCTCCTCTCCCTCAGGGTTGGGCCCCTAGCTGTCCCCGCTGCTGTCCGCTCTGTGACTGTGCCTGTGCTTGCCAGCCTCCCGACTGCCAGAGCCTCAACTGTCTCTGCTTCCAGATCAAGCTCCGATGAGGCCCCGGAGTCCCTGCCCCTTGGGGAGTGGCCAGCCCCCGGGGCCCACATGCCCCGCTCCCTGCCCCGCTCCCTGACGGGGCCTCTAGGCCCCTGGAACCACAAATGGCCTGCCCAGCTCATCGGCCTGGGAACCAGCGGCAGAGAGCCTGGCTCCCTGCAGAGCAGGACTCAGAGAGCCCCTGGCCATTTGGACTGCAGCCCCTTTGGAGGGCCAGGAGGGAGAGGGGCTAGTGCTCTGGCAGGTCACCCTGCCCACCTCTCCCCCTTGCCACATAAACTATTATAATTGAAGGTGAGGGTGGGAGACACTGCTCACCACAGACCACCTCATGGGACGAACTTGGGCCTGGAGTATCAGGATATAGGGGTACCACAGCCACACAGTGTCCATGGACTCTCGGTTATCTTGAGGTGAGCATCGCATCTGCATCTGCTCTCCCGCCAAAGGCATGGTCTCCCCAGGATCACAAGAGCCATCATCAGGGCCCAGAGGGGAGGGAGGATAGAGAAGGAGGCAGGGAGGGCCACAGATCCGAGTCTCCTTTCCTCTTCTCCCTCCCCATAGATTCTTGTGCGAAGATTGATTTCTCTTGACAACCTCTGAGGGCTTCAGACTGGATTTCCAAGGAAATGTCCTCCAAAGTACCGGTGAGTGGGCAGGGCCCGCCCCTGCCCCCCAACTAGGGCAAGCCCAGGCCTTCCTCCCCCTTCCCTCACTGTAGGCCCCACGCTGGCATGAATGTCAGGGGCTTCAGGTTTCCCTAAATATAGGTCCCTGCCAGCGGATCCGTGGCAAGGAAAGGGCAAGGGTCACCGGAGGAGTTGCGGACATGGGCTGGGGGGAGGGCGGGAGCTGCCTTATAACCCAGCCCGGGAGCGGCCAGGCTCACTCGCTGCTGACCAGGCTCTGCCCGCTCCTTCTGCCTCCTCGCAGGTAGGCGCCCACGGGACGCAGCGCGGGGGGGAGGGGGGGCGGCGCGCTAAGGGGTCCAGATGAGGATGAGGGGGTTCAGCTGGGGGCTGACCAGCTAGGGACAGGTTTGATTTGGAGGGGGAAGTCAGGTCCCAGGGAGACGTTTTCGCGGGGCTTCTGGCGCCGCATCCCCAGACTTGCTGGGACGAGCGGTGGCTGCTGCAGGACGGTCGGCGCCGGCCCGGGGCGGAGAGCGCCTGCGCACGCGCGGCGAGGCTGGCCCGCCGGACCCAGAGCCCGTGAGCCCGACGGGCGCGGCCGGGGCGCCGACACCCGCGCGGGCGGGCCTCCCGGAACCGCTGCCCCGCCGCCCTCTCGGGCTCCTCCCAGTGCAGCCGCTCTTCCGCGCGGGCTGGTGACCCAGGGAGGGGTGGCCCCGCGCCCCTGAGCCCGCAAGGGGAGTCTGCGGGCGAGGCCGGCCGACGCCCGACCTCCGGGTGTGCCACAGCGTGACACACGCGGCCATCAGCGCCGGCCGGAAGCTGGGGCTGCCCCGGGCCGCCCGGCGGGGGCTGGGCGGGGAGGCTGAGCCTCCGTCTTTTCAGGCTCTTGTACCCACTTCCCCCCTCCCCATCTCCTCCGGTGCCCCAAATCGGCTGAGTCACAGCGCCCCAGAACGCGCCAACTGGGGGGGGAGGGAGAGGGAGGGGAGGGCCCCGGCGACCCGCAGGATGTGGCCCGAGTCACGTCCTAGGGGGCCGGGGGAGGGATCGTGTTCTCGCCGCGCTGTCCCCGCCCAAGCGCCGCCTCCGGGCTTCGCCTTTCGGGGGCGGCCTCTCCACTAATCCTCGCCTGCAATTGGACGCCAGGGCGCCTCCCGCCCCCTTCAAGGGAAGAAACCCGGCGGAGGCTGGCGCCGTGCCTTTATAAAGCCCGGCGCCACCTCCCTCCTGCCCGCCCCCTGCGCCGCCCCCTCCGGAGCTTAATAGGCTGCGTTCCTCCTGGAACGCGTCGCAGAACCAGGGTCCTGGTAACGACTGCCGCGTTCGCTCAGTCTGCTCGCCGGCCCGCCGCCCTCCACCGCCGCACCCCGCAAACCCGCCCCCTCCCGTGCCAGGTGAGCGCCCCTCGCCATGTGCGAAGGTCAGGGACCGTGGAGAAGGATCCTGGGGGCCGTCGGCAGCCGGACCCCCCCTCCCCCAACCCCGGTCCCAGCATCTCCCGCGTCCCACTACCACCCACACATATGCTCTCAGCCCGGATTCCGCAACCCTCTCCAGCTTGAGCTCGGTTTGCTGCGCAACGCAGCGGCTCCGCGCGCTGCGTCATGGCGAGGGAGGAAGCAGGACGAGATGAAGGGCCATTCTCTCTCTCCTTTACTTGCCGGGACCCCAGGTGCAAAGCATTACGGCCCCTTTGCCTCTGCGGGGATCCTAAGAGGCAGCAAAGGGATGGGGGCCAGCTCATATAACTGCCTCAGGGTTCCGGAAAGCGTGGTTGGGCCCTGCCCTGGGAGGTGGGCGCCCCCGGCAAGGAGGGGAAACCCCTTGGAGGCGCCTGATGCCCAGTTAACACTTTCCGTGTCTTTCCTTATTGGGTGACCTTGATGGTGAGCTTGGAACAGCTGCAGCCGTGCGAGCAGACAGGAGCATTTTCAGGGGAAGGGGTGGGGCGCCTGCCTCTCTACAATTCTCTCACCCTGTATGAGCAGTGAGATCGGCAAACCTTACCCATTTCCGCCACCCCGGCCTGGGCTTCCTCGGCTGCCCTTTCCTGGGCTTCTGATTACCCTCCTACCCTTTCTTCCAACACCCTTTTCCGAACGCCCTCCCCCAACCCTGGTGGAGAAGCTTGACCTTGGGATGTCCTTGAGGCTTTGGAGCCTGGGCCAGCCCTGGGACTTTGGGTGGATTGGAAGGCCCTGGCAGTCAGAAGATCTGGGTTCTAATCTCAGCTCTGGCTCTTGTGCTGTGTGACCTGAATCACAGAACTTTCCCTTCTCCGGGTCCTTGGGTTGGGCCCTCTGCCTACATACCCCCTCTAAATTCTAAATTACTCCGGTTCGGTTCTGCTTCTAGGCAAGGTGACCCCATGGCAGAGCGCAAGCCAGAAGGGTCCGGCTTCTACATGACCCGTCTGTCCATGGCTCTGGCCTATTGCATTGCCCCAGATGCCAGTATGCCACCCCACCCACAGCTGGGAAACACCCAGCAACAGACAGTGTTAGGAAAGGTACAGGAGGCAGGCCTAGTATAGGGAAGTTGGGTGTAGGGGAGGGCTGGGGACAGGAAGTGGCCAGATACCCACCGGTATGGAGCAGGGGAGGTAGGGAACCTTTATCCCAACCTCCAGGCAAGGGGCCCTGCTGGTTGGAAGACCCACAGTGAGCCCCCGCTAATCAGTCCTCCCCTATCTGCCCCCTTTGCCCAGGAACTGACCGGCACCATGCCCTACCAATACCCAGCGCTGACCCCGGAGCAGAAGAAGGAGCTTTCCGACATCGCTCACCGCATCGTGGCTCCGGGCAAGGGCATCCTGGCTGCAGATGAGTCCACTGGTACGGGCAGGACACCGTAGGAGGAGAGCCTAGGGTCAAGGGTGACTGGCTGACCCCCTTATTTCTGTATGCTGCCCTCTCCCAGGGAGCATCGCCAAGCGGCTGCAGTCTATCGGCACTGAGAACACAGAGGAGAACCGGCGCTTCTACCGACAGCTGCTGCTGACTGCCGACGATCGCGTGAACCCCTGCATCGGGGGCGTCATCCTCTTCCACGAGACGCTCTACCAGAAGACAGATGATGGGCGTCCCTTCCCCCAAGTTATCAAATCCAAGGGCGGTGTTGTGGGCATCAAGGTGAGGGGGCGGGGTCTCAGGATGTGAGAGGTGAGCAAGCACTCTGGGAGAGAAGGCCAGAGTAGTAGGCTGGCGATGGATGTTGGGTTGGGAGTCTGGAGACTTGGGTGGGGTCTGCCCCAGATCATCTCCAAAGCATATGTGAGGAAAGCTAGAAACGTAGGAGACCCGCTTGGCCTGTTTTTAATATTTCATTTTTAAGTGATTCCCACACCCAACCTGGGGCTTGAACTCACAACCAACCCTGAGATCAAGAGTCACAGGCTCCACCGACTGAGCCAGCCAGGCGCCCTTGCCTGGCGTTTTTAATCCTTGTAATTCTCAGAGCACGGTATTCCCTTGATCGTACAGAGAAAAAAACCAGAAACTCAAGGCAGTGATGTGTGCGGCTCAGCGAGTTAGTAAGTGCTAGGAGCCCAGGCTCTGTCCAGTCACATCCCCATGTATTTTCCCTCCTAGGATCAAGTAGTGTAACTTCGTGAAAACGTTTGCAAAGCGAGATACCATTTGAGGGATTAAGGAAAGTTGAGGGCAGAGTGGAGTACTAGAGGTCCCTTCCCCCACCTTATGTTGTTGCCCACCCCACCCCCCCACAGGTGGACAAGGGCGTGGTACCCCTGGCAGGAACAAATGGCGAGACTACCACCCAAGGTGAGAACTGCTCTCTGCTCCCTGCCCTCCAGACCTACCCCTCCGGGTGCCACCCGCCCCCTCCTCCGCCATGTTCTGACTCTTCTACTCCCCATCCAGGGCTGGATGGGCTGTCTGAGCGCTGTGCCCAATACAAGAAGGATGGAGCTGACTTTGCCAAGTGGCGCTGCGTCCTGAAGATTGGGGAACACACCCCCTCAGCCCTTGCCATCATGGAAAATGCCAACGTTCTGGCCCGTTACGCCAGCATCTGCCAGCAGGTGGGCCGATGGGTCCCCAGCAGGCCACCTCCCGCCTCCTTTGGTTCCAGAGTATCAGCTAGCCTGCCACCCATCTGTCAGGATACATACCCGACCCCCCCGACCCCCCCCCCCCCAGCAGCTATTCTGGATCCTCACCAAGCGTCCGGCTTGGGCCCATGGAGGATACTCGAGGGCTCTCTGAACAGAGGAGCAGAAGAGGGATTATGTGGGTGGCTTGGAGGACATGCCTGTCTCTTGCAGTCCGCTGAGGGCTATGAAGCCATGAGTCTCTGTCGTCGTGGACAGAAGATCTCGGCTGATGGCTGTGGAGAGCTGTAGGTGGGCTCTAGGTTAGGAGGCCTCATGGCTACCCTGTCCCTCATCCCACAGAATGGCATCGTGCCCATCGTGGAGCCTGAGATCCTCCCTGATGGGGACCATGACTTGAAGCGCTGTCAGTATGTAACCGAGAAGGTAAGGTACCTGCCTGCCTGGACAGTGTGGTGGCTAGGCAGCTGGGCCGGGGGCCTTGGGGCTGACCCATCCCCACCCTGCCCCCAACTCCACCCCAATCCACCTTGGCCCTGCTCTGCTGTAGGTGCTGGCTGCCGTCTACAAGGCTCTGAGTGACCACCACATCTACCTGGAAGGCACTTTGCTGAAGCCCAACATGGTAACCCCAGGCCACGCCTGCACCCAGAAATATTCTCACGAGGAAATCGCCATGGCAACTGTCACAGCCCTGCGCCGCACAGTGCCCCCCGCTGTCACTGGTGAGACCCACATCCTCCTCTTGATCTCTGGGAGGTAGATGAACTGCACCCGTAATCTTTAAGCCCATTTGGTCAGATTTTCAGGTCACTTTCTAGAGGCTGCTACCAATCCCCAGGTCTTTGCCCATAGCCACTTACCCCACTTTACTCCTTGTTCTACAGGGATCACTTTCCTATCTGGAGGCCAGAGTGAGGAGGAGGCATCCATCAACCTCAACGCCATCAACAAGTGCCCCCTGCTGAAGCCGTGGGCCCTGACCTTCTCCTATGGCCGAGCCCTGCAGGCTTCTGCCCTGAAGGCCTGGGGTGGAAAGAAGGAGAACCTGAAGGCTGCCCAGGAGGAGTATGTCAAGCGAGCCCTGGTAAGGATGGGACTGGATGGAGGTGGGCAGGGTGTCGGGGCGGATGGAATTCTGATGAGACCTCACTCTGGCTCCTCTCCCCTCTTAGGCCAACAGCCTCGCCTGCCAAGGAAAGTACACCTCCAGTGGTCAGGCCGGGGCTGCAGCCAGCGAGTCCCTCTTCATCTCTAACCATGCCTACTAAGCGGAGGTGTTCTAAGGCTGCCCCCTCAACACTCCAGCCCCTGCCCCCTCCCACACTCATTCTTGAAGAGGGGGCCTCACCGGGGCTCCAGGCTGCTCTTTCCCATCACTTTGCCTCCCACGTGACATTGGTGTGTGGTGTTGTCTGTATATGCTAACTCCATCTCTTTCCAGCCCACTGCCAATAAACAACTATTTAAGGGGGAGTCTGCTGTCCATGTCTGGTGTTCAGGCCAGGGAGGGCCACGGGAGGTGTCAGAGCCTAGAAGAGTCCTTTCTCTTTGTCCTTGTGAGGCAGGAGAAAATCGAATGGGTTGGGAGAGGACCTTCGTACATTGTTTTACGCTTGCCCAGGGCTTCAAGAAGAGAGCTTGTGAAATTTTCTTCCCACCATCAAGGGCTTCGCCCCCTTTTGCCAGCAGCACCTGATAAGGCTCACAGTTGGGGACTACGTGTGTAACTGTTAGGTTCAGCTGCACTTTTAGACCCAGAATTTAGAGGTGCAGAAGAGGTGCCCCTGTGACAAAAACAGTCGCTGACAAAAGCCAACATTTCCCGAGTGCTGTGACCCAGGTGACAGAAGTGATCTATATATAAGTAGGTGCTTCATGCTTAAGGCCGTATTGCCTGAGATTGCCCTTTCTTGAGGAAGACAAGATTATTAATACATATGTCCTTCATCTACACTGTTGAGCTGGTCTGTTTTCCCATCTTAACAGGGGATGGGATTAGAACTGGCTTCTTAATTAATCTTCTTTGGGCTGGGGAAGCCCTTGACAAACCTGGAATCCCTTTCCAAAGGGGCCTCAGCTACACAGAACTGTGGGGCTCAGGTTCCGGCTTAAGCCCTGAGCTAATGTAGCTGCTGTATTCCATGTAGCCAGAAGGAAGGCCCTGCACTTAACCCCTGTGCCAGCCATGTCTTGGACCCTTCCCCGGACACCCAGGCTGAGGTGTAGCAGTAATCGGCTCTTCTGAGCTGTTAAATTAGATCCTGGTCATAACCGGGGACCTCGTGAGTCTTGCCATTTCCTGAATTTCCTGATACGAGGCAGTTTGCTGTCTGAGCTTCCCTCTAGAGGGAGAAAATAATCTTAACTATTGTGGTCTCTCTGGCCTTAATGGAATCCCTGTAGTGATGCTCCTAGAACTGACTCGGACCTTCTAGGAGTTTTAAGGACTCGGTCCTTTCCTTCAATGCACATTTGCATGTTGCCTACATACAAAACCAAATCCACTCTTAGTGCTCCTCTAAACTTTGGCCTCACTTCTGTACCTAGCCTCACAATTCTCTGTGAAACGAAGTAAAGCAAATAAAAATGGAAGGTCATCAGAAGATAGCAAAAATGACTTCAAAAGGGAGCAGCCTGTGTAAAGGCTCAGATACCACAAAGCGTGCATCATCTCAAGTGTCAGTTTGGGGCTTTGGACCTTTTTAACAGTGAATTCCAGAACGTGTAAGTGATAGGTGGAGAAACTAGAACGGATTCCTTAAAAAAAAGGAATACAACTTGGCGGACAAGAGGAAGCAACTGAGGGATGTCGGGGACTCTTCTGGAATCAGGGAGGTCACGACTGAGATGTAAGCTAGGTGTGAGCAAGGTGGCCTCCTTTTCTGCCTCTCACTTCAGAGGTCCTCTATGGCAGAGAGTTCCCCGGGGCCGTGGAAAGAGATTTGGACAGGATTCCTCCGTCCACTGAACACGTATTTAGGTATGCCTACTGTGCCCGGCCGTGTTCTAAGCACTGGGGCTTCAAGGGTGACCCTCAGGGACTATAATGGGGGAGGCCGACGCACACATAAAATCAAAACGTGCAACGAAGTTACAAGCGGAGCCGTAGCTCAGCTTGCTTCCCTCACTGAGACCCGAAGGGAGCGGACTGAGGTGTCCAACTGCCCGAGCAGCACCGGCCCGCAGGCCCCGGTCACCCCCGCCCACAAGCTGCGGACATCCGGTTCCGTCGCTCATTTCCATTCTTAGCTCGAGAGGTGGGGTTAGGGGCGCGGCGCGGGAGGGGGAGGGTGTGTATGACGCCACATCCGGCGCGCGGCGGAACTGGTCCCTCTTTGCTTCCGCGGCGGGGCCGGAAGTAGAAGCGGCGGTGGCGGCGGCCCAAAGCGTAGGGAAGGAGGAAGGCAGGGAGCCCAGGAGCGGGAGCCGGAGTCGCGGCGGCGGTAATAGTCTGAGACCCCTCTAGGCCACCGTCCCGAGCGCGGGACCGCGGGGTTCGACGGCAGTTAGCGGGGAGCGGCCAGGGCCGTGGGACTTTGGGGGTCCCGGGGCCGATGTGAGGGGAGGCGAGGGTGGGGGGGCCGGGCCAGCTTCAGGATGGAGTTGCCTCCCTGCCTCCCCCCGGCGCCCCCTACGGACATTCTCATCCACGGGCTCGTCTTCGCCTTTCTCAGGAGACCCCTGTGCGGTGCGGAGGGGGCGACGGCCCCGGCTCTGACCCGCGCCGGGGGGGTGGGCCATGGCGGAGATCAGCGACCTGGACCGGCAGATCGAGCAACTGCGGCGCTGCGAGCTCATCAAAGAGAGCGAAGTCAAGGCCCTGTGCGCTAAGGCCAGGTGAGCCGGGTGGCCCCGCTGCCCAGGGGTTCCGACCTGGGGCAGACCCAGCTGAGAACTTGGGGCCTGGCTTATCCTGGAATCTTTCCCAGAGAGACGCAGACTAGGGCCACTTCCCTCGAGGAGCAACCAGCCTGTTGGGAGAAGACAGACCTGGAGAAAGATACTTAAAAGTATTAGGTGATGTGTTTTCAGTGGCGTTAGAGAGTTATGAAAAGTACTTAGGAAGCTCAGGGAGACCACCCTACTTGTCGGGGGAGCAGAGGTTTCTTGGAGGAACTGAACTTTGGGGATAGGCCTTGAAGAATAAGATGATAAAAGGGGGTGTCCACAGAAATTCAAGGCAGGAAAGCTAAAGACTCTGTAGTTTATGAAATTCTTTTTAATTCTAAGAACAACCCCTAAAGGCGGGTGGTATTGTCCCCATTTTGCAGGTGAGGACTCTTATGTTCAGAGTCAACCAGCAAGTAAGGGATGGAGTCTGAAGCCAGAGCTCCATGTCCTGTCTCTTTTCAGGCCTTAATGCAAGATGGTGGAGTTGGATCACCTCGTGTTCAGTGTGAAATGGTAGCAAATAAGCCAGAGTAGAATTAAATCTGACTGAAGGGAGGCCCGTGGGAAGTAGGATAATGTGGTGGTTAAGAGCTCTGGCTTTGGAATGTGATGATTCTAGGTTGGAATGTGAACCCTGCCACTTAACTGGCTGTGTTGGTGATCTCGAGGTTTCTGCACAGTGTCTTCATTTGTATAGTGGGAATAATAGTATTTAAGAAGATGGTGTGAAGAACCAGTAAAGTGGTGCTTGGGATGAGCTTAGCATAGTGCCTTGGTACAATGTAAGTGCTCAGCAGTCTTTAGGTGTTACTGTTAGGACTGGGTAGGAAGAGGGCATTGCCGGTAAGGACTGACGTCACCAGGGAAGGCCTCTAAGAGAAAGTGGCCTTGAAAGATGGAACTAATTTGGAGAGCTGATGGGAGCAGGGCCAGGGAGGAAGGACATTTCCAGTAGGATGAGAGCAGGAGTAGAGGCTCTGAGATGTGTGGGCACCAGTGAGACCACTTACCTGCCTCCCCCGAGGTACAGTTTCTCATCCAAGTACTAACCAGGCCCGACCCTGCTTAGCTTCCGAGATCAGACGAGATCGAGCGCGTTCAGGGTGGTATGGTCATAGACCCCCGAGGTACAGTTTGTGGCTTGCACCACGCTGGAGATTATGAGGAAAGAGCCAGCAGAATGACCATACATTTATTTGCTGAACAACAGGCCCACTATTATACAATAGGCCTTGTACTGACAAGCAGTTTTTGTCTTCTCCACAGCAGTCTTGTGAGGTTGGAACTATTTGCTACTTTTGACATGACTCCTAGAGGCCTCTTGACTTGACTGAGGTCACCCAGAGAGAAAGTGGCAGAGCTGGGTTCTGAACTTGTGGCTTTCAGCCTCTTGCTTGGCTCTACCTCAGACAGACCCACAGCGGCCAGACCAGGCCTGTTTGACAAACAAGCAAGGCCTCGTTTTAAATGCATGTCTGTGCCTCTGTGTTTTGCCAGCTAAAGAAAATTTCCCTGACTGGACTAGTCCCAAGGTGTTTTTAGTCATCCCTGTTCTCTCGGTTTTGAGTGGCATTTTTAGAAACTTAAACCAATTGTTGCTTGGCACCATTTTTTTTTTTTCCCTGTAAGACTCATCCTGCCCCAAGGGCCTGAATTGATTTGGTGGTGATGGTAGCTAGTTCTTGCTTCTAGAGATCTAGCCTCTGCTCTCTCTCTATATATCAGCATAGTAAGAGAGCAGAGGGTTTGTTTTTTGTTGTTTTTTTTTTTTTTTTTAAGATTTTATTTATTTATTTGAGAGAGTGAAACAGAGAGAACACAAGCAGGGGGAGAGGGAGAAGTGCTCCCCGCTGAGCAGGGAGCCCGATTGCGGGGCTCGATCCCAGGACCCTGAGATCATAACTTGAGCTGAAGGCAGACGCTTAACCAACTGAGCCACCCAGACGCCCCAGAGCAGGGGGGTTTGAATCAGGTGGTCTTCAGTATGAATTCCAGCTTTGTCACCTATAAACAGTGTAACCCTGGTCAAGTCACTCTACCTCTCGAAGACTTTGATGTCATTATGGAGCTCAAATGGGATTCTGCATATGTAGGGACAGGGACTGGGACTTCGACTTCGGCAGGCACTTCCTAAAGGTGGCATTTGTTGGCGGAAGTAAGGGTGGGCAGGTGTGAGCCCTGAGAGTGCGGATGATGTGCTGGGAGTGACAGAGCTGGGGTCGGAGGCTGGCCCTTGTTCCCAGACCCTGCTGGGCCCTGCCAGCACTGGGTGGGGGCGTTAGACCCGGAATCTGTGGGTGAAGCCGGCACAAATTCTTAGGGGATTGGGCTCCTGAGTTCCACTTCTTTCACTCTCCAGCTTTGTGACCTTGATCCTGCCCTTTTTTTCTCTAAGCTTCGGTTTCTCTGTCAGATGAGGATGCAAAGAACCTCCTGGGTCAGCTGGGAAGGTCATCACAAGCAGTTGATGTGGAAGGTTGTTGGACGCAAGGTGCAGTCCCAGTGGGAGGGCCTGGTTGCCGATGGGCCCTCAGACCCCTGCCAGGGCCTCTTTCCATTCTCACAAAGCCAAGCAAGCACACTTCCCTCCAGCCTTTGTCAGAGAGAGTGCTCTCAGGGACATAGGTAAAACCACGAGTTCTCTGAGCTCAGGGAGCTCCTAGTCTCCAAGCAGGAGGCTGGCAGAAAAAGGTAGGCGAGTGCCCAGGGCCCTCCCACACCAGAGCAGCTTGATAAAGGCGTCAGACCCCAGAGCCAGGCCTCTTGGTTCAAGTCCCCCCGTAGGACTGCGGCCAGTTTATTCATCTGAGCGGTGGGCGGCCTCACAGTACCTGCCTTTGGGGTTGGCTCTTCGGTTGTGTCATTGATGCAAGGCTCTTACTACGGTCCTGGGGCACAGCGTGACCTGGAGTGGTCACTGCTGCTGTCATCAAGGTTGAAATCTCGAAGCGTGGCACCTCTTCCATTGACTGTAATCGACCAAGTGGTTTTATGTCACGTACCCTCAAATAGCAATAGACTCCACTGCAGGGAGAAATGAAAGAACAAAGTTGTCACTCCCTCTAAATAAGGAAAAAGCACAGCGCATCACTTTGACGGTGTGTCTGATGACTGGGTGCCTTTGGATGGTCTGGGCGAGGCCTCCGTGATGGGCAGAGGGACTGTAAGCTCAACGGGGGACACGGTCTCAGAGCGCTCCAGGCCGAGGGAGCAGCGTGAGCCGAGGGCTCTGTGCGGAGAGGAGGTCTGTTTTCTGGAATAAGCCCTGGATGTGTGACAGAGGGCAGCAGGGAGGGTCAAGGCTCGGAAGGCCACTGCCTCCTTGGAAGGGCTTTGAATGCAGTTAAGAGCTGGGGCTCTGGCCTGTTGGCCTTGGGGAAGCCCCGTCAGCCCATCCTGGGGATCTTGCACACCTCACTCCTGCCCCCTAGAGATTCAAGGGGTACCTCATATCCTCCCCTCAAAAAGATGTGGAATTGGGCTGGGCTGGCCTGGCTGTGGTGACCCTGGTTTTCTCCTGTCTCCAGAGAGATCTTGGTAGAGGAGAGCAACGTACAGAGGGTGGACTCGCCGGTCACAGTGAGTACCGTCTGTCCTTTCAGAGCCTAGCTTGGGCTTTTAGGCACATGGGCATTCCCCTTAATCTTGGGGACTGCCAAGGTCTCCCCCTCTTCCCTGAGAGCCCAGAAAGCCCCGTGTATCTGCTCCCTTTCCTAGCTTCAAGGGAGCCTTGCTGTACCAAATGGATGTTATGGGAAGGCTCTTTTGATTTGTTGGGGGGATGCTCTTGGCCAGAGCAGAAGGCCTCTTAATATGGTGAGTGATTCTACTCCACACGTTCCTGTGTATTCTGTTATTAGTAGCTTTCTTCTGGGTTCTTTGAGGGGAACAGGGAGAGGAGGGGCCAGGTCCTCCAGAAGCTACAGGTCTAGCTGGAAAGACCTGGCTCTAGCTCTTCCACCCAGAATAGTTGGCACTCTGTGTGGGATGGGGTGTGATTCCAGACCAGGCGAAGCTGGGGTAGGAGAGTAGATTTTTGGCCCTGAGGAGTAGAGACTTCGCCAGGAGTGGTAAGGCGCTCTTGAAGCAGTGGGTGTTGTGAAGGCTGGTCCCTGGGAGCAGAGCTCTCAGACTGCCTGAGTTCCGACCCGCCTCTCCTCACTTCCCAGGTGTGCGGCGACATCCATGGACAGTTCTATGACCTCAAGGAGCTGTTCAGAGTAAGTGTGCGGAGACTCGGGGACAGGGGACCTGGGGGCTGACTGGAAGGCCCCTCTCATTGAGAATGGAAGCTTTGAACTTGGTGCGTGGAGTGTGGGTGAGAGGCCTCTAGTTAGGTGGGCCCTCCGAAAGATGGGCTGCCACTTGACTGGCAAATGGGCTACCATGGTAGGGGACATTTTGGGACCAAGCAGAATCATCTTCCCCCCCCGCAGGTGGGTGGCGACGTCCCTGAGACCAACTACCTCTTCATGGGGGATTTTGTGGATCGCGGTTTCTACAGCGTCGAAACGTTCCTCCTGCTGCTGGCACTTAAGGTGGGAACCCGGGCTCCGGGTGCCCGCAGCTGGGCCCTCAGACCTGAGCTGTCTGTGTCCTTTCCGCCCGCTCTCCTGCCTCATCCGCCTCCCGCTCTGAGCTGTGCTGCTGGGGTGCAGCTTGCTAGGGGGTGGGCAGAGCCGCTCTCCTCGGCTCAGGGGCGTCTGATGGGGCCCCTGGAGGAGGAGTCGGAGGTGCACGTTGGAGGGGAGGGAAGAGAGGCCCCCCCACTCCCGCCGCCGCCATGTTCAGAAAGTGGCAGGGCATTGAGTTCGCCTAGGTCCAGTATCCATTGGTGGGCGAGATGACAGGGCGCCTGGGGGTCTGGGGAAGGACTTGGTGGTGAATGAGTAAGTGTGTGGTTGATGGAGAGGGGTCAGCCTCAAATCCCCCGGAGGAGGGGCTGGGGCCCACGCGCTGGATGCAGCAGGATTCAGGCATGAGATGACAGGATTTGGCGTGGGGGTGGGGCTGACACCTGTGAGGAGGTCTGGGAGGGGTGGGTGAGGTGACAAGGGAGAGACAGAGCCCAGACCCCAGCCCCGTGTGCGTGGCTGCCCGCAGGTTCGCTATCCTGACCGCATCACCCTGATCCGGGGCAACCATGAGAGCCGCCAGATCACCCAGGTCTATGGCTTCTACGATGAGTGTCTGCGCAAATACGGCTCGGTGACCGTGTGGCGCTACTGCACTGAGATCTTTGACTACCTCAGCCTGTCGGCCATCATCGATGGCAAGGTAGGCCGGCCACTGGGCCCTGCAGGGATGGGATGGGTGGGAGAGACGCGGCGCCCAGCTTGCCTTTGCTCCTTTCTTGTCTCCCTGTAGATCTTCTGCGTGCACGGGGGCCTCTCCCCCTCTATCCAGACCCTGGACCAGATCCGAACGATTGACCGAAAGCAAGAGGTGCCCCACGATGGGCCCATGTGTGACCTGCTCTGGTCTGACCCCGAAGGTGAGGGCGGGTGGGCGGGTAGGAGCAGGCGGGCTCTCCCCTTCATTTGGCAGGAGACTGAGGGGCTCCTGTGGTAAAAGGGACAGTTAAAGGTTGAAGTGTGGAAGGGACAGTTGGGCCAGGCGGTGGGGAAGAGCAGAGCGGGGCTGGTCTCCACCGGCACCCTCGGTGAGGAGGTGCGTTGAGCTTGGAGAGGGGTTGGGCATGTGTATCATCGCTCAGAGGCTTGTTTGGGACAAAACCATCTGTGCCCTCAGTGTGAAGGACCTTCTGCAGAGGGTAGACTCCCAGAATGCTGGCCCCATGAGGATCCCTCCTTTTGTGGGGTTCCCCGGCTCGTCTGGAGCAGAGCCAGGATTGAAAGCCGAGTCTCCCAAATACCCGTCCAGAGCTCCTTCTGTGATAACACAACCTCTGCTCAGTCACTGCCCTGCCCAGCTGCCTGGCTGCCCCTCCCAGGGTGGCCGGGACAGCCCTCTTCACACGTGCTGGACCCACAGGGTCATGATCAGCGCCTCCTTTCGCTTTCGGGTACACCTGTTTGGCCAGTAAATCACATGGTCACTGAGGACGGGGCAGCTCCAGCTCTCAGAAAATGCTCCCTCCCTTGGAGCTTCTCTGCTCCAGCATTTGCTGTCCTGTCTCCAGGATTCCCCAGAACACACTCGGGCCCCGGGCTCTTGCCCCATGGGCCTGACTGGGAGAAAGAAATAGGGTGTTCTCTTTCGAAGGGCAGTGGGCACCAGAGAAGCCTTGAGGACACCCCCCCCCCCCCGATCCCTACCTTCCTTTGCCTCAGACACAACAGGCTGGGGCGTGAGCCCCCGCGGGGCTGGCTACCTGTTTGGCAGTGACGTGGTGGCCCAGTTCAATGCGGCCAACGACATTGACATGATCTGCCGTGCCCACCAACTGGTGATGGAAGGTTACAAGTGGCACTTCAATGAGACTGTGCTCACTGTGTGGTCGGCACCCAACTATTGCTACCGGTGAGCTGCCTGGGCCAGGAGGTCGAGGTGGGGGCGGGGAGCCCTGCTGACCCACTCCTCTGACGCTGCCGTCCTCCTGCTCGCAGCTGTGGGAACGTGGCAGCCATCTTGGAGCTGGATGAGCATCTCCAGAAAGATTTCATCATCTTCGAGGCTGCTCCCCAGGAGACCCGGGGCATCCCTTCCAAGAAGCCCGTGGCCGATTACTTCCTGTGATCCCTCCAGCCCCTGCCCCTCCCAGCCTCTCTGGCCCTCGGACCACTGTGACTCTGCTCCCGTCTCCCTACGGAGGCTGGGCATCCGGGGGTGGGGGGCCGTCTGGGCTCTGCTCTCCCCCCAAAGAGGGCACTGTGAGGGTGAGGACTTTCTCTGGAGAGGCTCGGAGCCTCAGCTCCATGTTCCTCTCCTTTCTCCCCACTTGAACCATGGAGTTTCCAATAATTTTTTGGTTTTCTTTTTTCCTTTTTTTTTTTTTTGTTTGTTTTTAGATAAAAAATTTTGAGAGAAAAAAAAGAAAAATTCTAATAAAAGGAGAAAAATGGTCTTTGGGTTTGTGTCAGACTTGATTGGTAATGAGCAGCGCCGCCGGCCTGGGACCTGGGAGTTGCGCAGAGCACCTTGACTGCCCCGGAGCCTCCTGGTCTATATCCAGTGACAGTGACTGTTCCCAGAAGGCTTGCCACGGGCTAGGTAGAGGGCTGGGTTCTCAGAAGCAGCCTTATTTAATTCTCAAAACTAGTGAGTGTCAGGACATTCAGATTTCCCCATTTCCCTGAAAAGGAAGTAGCCCCAGAGCCGTTGATTTACCTGCACGAGGTCAAGCAGCTGGAAAGTGGCAAGTTGAAATCGGGGCCCAGGTCTCCCCACAAAACCTTCACTGGCCCGGCCCTGCCCAGGGCTAAGCAGCATTAGCCGACGTTTCTAAAGCACTGAGATCTTTTTAAGTTTTATTAACAAAAATACTCTGGTCCTGAGAACAGACTGGTGTGGCCTGCACTGGGGCAAGGGGGTAGAACTTGCGGAGCCCGAGGGTGAGGCCCAGGAGGTGGGAGTGCTGGGCAGTGGCCCCATTTGGCCAGGCAGAGCCTCCCTGCATTCACACGGAGGTGAGAGCCTGGAAGGGGAAACTGGCCCCAGCAGGACTCCCAGCAGCTTAGCCAGGGCTTTGAAGCCGGGGTGGGTGGGAGTGAAATCAAAGTGTGAAGTGGGGTGGTGGGGGAGGCCCCAGGCAGCCATTTGGTGTGGGGGATGGGGCCAGCAGGCCTGGGGGAAGGGCAGCGGAGGCCTGTGATGGAAGACAGGGAGGGAGGCAGAGGGGCCCAGTGAGAGCTCAGTACATTGGTTTGGAGCCCACATCCAGGTAAGCCCCAGGGCCGGGGTAGGCAAGGGGGAAGGGGCCCCCCTGGAGGAAGTGCGAGGCGAAGGGTGCCGGGGGTGCAGCCCCTGGGTATCCTGAGCCCCCCGGACCAGGCTGCAGCTCCAGGAACGTAGCTGAGTAGGGGGCCGGACGCCCTGAGTCTGGAGCCTCAGGGAAGCTGGGGTTCCTGAAGGAGAGAGAGGTGTCAGAACAGGGGAGAGGGACCCCCCCAACCTTGAACAGCCCAGCTCTGCGCCTTTGTCCCACTCGCCTGGTTGGAAGGTGACTGGGGGCCCCATGAAAAGCCGCCGGGTGCAGAAGGTAGGCTTGGGCGCTGGAGCCACCACACGGAGGAGCTGGGGCTGGGGCAGCTTCGCGGGGGGCCTGGGCCTGCTCTGCATCCGGCTCGCGGACATCCCCACCAAGCGTGGAATCGCAGGGACCGCCTGGTGCATCTGGGGAGACGGAGGGGACAGGCTGGGCTAAGGAGGACTGGCAACCTGAGCACTGGCCCCCGTCACTACTGAGACTACGCTCACCTCCACTCCCATAGGCCTCTGCGGCTACCGGCTCTGGGCCCCGCAGTTTCCTCTTCACACGGGCATCTCGCTCCCTGGAGAACAGTGACAATGATGATGATGGTGACGGTGATGATGATGGTGATGATGATGGTAATAACAGCACTTGCCAGGTGCCAGGCATTTCACCCTCCCAGGGACCCTGTCGGGTAGGTGCCATTATTATACCCATTTTACAGATGAAGGAACTGAAGGCCAGAGAATTAAGTGACTAGAAAGCGGCGGAGCTGGGCTCAATTTCTCCCTTAAAACTTTCCAATGCTTTCCTATTGCATGTATTGCATTCGGGAAACTGCTTCTCAAGCTAGAAGGCCAGGGCATGGTCTGAACCCAGCTCATCCCGCCTGGCTTGCCAAGCCATCATTAGCTATCTTGCCGCCGGACTCGGGAATCCTCTTCTGTCTGCCCCTGCTCCCCTGTTTAGCTCATCCTTGTCTCAGTTCCCGTTCTTGTCTCACTTCCTCAAGGAAGTCCTCCCGACCTCCCACAGCACGACACAACCTCCCTCATGACATCTGTCCACAGTTTACATTTGTTCGGGTGACCCTTTGATTAATGGCTGCCTGACTGTACATGCCTTGAGAGAGCCAGAGTCCCCAATAAACCTTTACTGTCCAACGTAACGTGGCTTCCCTTCGCCTCTGACTTGCCGCTTCCACTCCAGGCACACCCCAGGTGCCATCCTCCCTCAGGGCCGTCGCATAGGCTGTTCCCGCTTCTTTGTCCCGCTTTTCTCAGATACCCACTATACGTCCTTCAGGACTTGTCCAGGCCTCTAATCTAATACATACCTCACTCCGATCCTTCCTGTCTTCCTTCCTTCCTTCATTTCTTTTCTCTTCAAAACTTATCCCTAACATACTATATTTTACGTATTTCTCTCTGTCTACTTGCCTACTCTGTCCCCTCGAGTATCAGTCCCGTTAGGGCAGGGGCTTTGGTTTTGTTCACTGATGGATCTCCAGCACCTAGAACTGTGCCTGGCACACAGCAGGTGCCAAATAGGAAGCAATGAGTGAATAAATGTCTTTACTTACCACTGTGTTCCTGGCACACCGTGGTCAGCTCACAAACATTTGCTGAATGAACGAGGGAATGAATGAACAATGCCTACCTCTTACAGTTTCTGCCATTCTCCCGGAAGCCCTTGGCAAAGGGATTGGCTGCGATCTTCAACTGTGTGATCTGGGGACACACACATCCAGGGGTCAAAGCTCCCATGGCCCCGGGGGCAGGGCCCACTGCCGCCCTCAAGCGGGGTCACTTACCCGCGGGTTCTGGTAGGCTGTCACAGAGATGAATGTGGTCTCAGGGAAGCGGAAGGAGGCGACGCCGCCCCAGTGCTGGCTGCAGAGCTGGGCTGCCCGCACCAGGTGTATGCGGGGCTGGTACTTGTGCATGGAGTGCAAGATCAGCTGGGAGAAAAGGACCGAGCTGACTCCCTGCCTGGGGCCCCACCCCCACCCCTCAGCCTGTCCTCCCTGCCGGCCGGGGCCTCACATGGCCGTGGGGGTCCAGGGTGCTGTTGGTGAGCTTGACACGGTGGAAAGACACAGGCTGCCGCATCCAGTGGGCGCCCGTGGCAGGAGAGTCAGGGTGAATGTAGACGCGGTCAGGCAGGCGGGGCTCCGCCTTGCCGCTGGGCTCCCAGCGCCGGCCCTGCCAACGGTAGCGAGCCCCATCCACTGGAACCACATCCAGAAGAAACAGGTAGCGGGCCTCGGGGTCCAGGCCAGTGACTGATACTCGACAAGCAGGGAACATGCGCCTGGACAGGGGAGGGGATGGGAGAGGCCTGGCACTACCCACTGGCCAGGAGTGGGCACAGCGCCGGCAGGGGCCACGGCCACCGCGGGCTCACCCAGCTTTGTCAGAGAAACATCCAGGGAGGTGGAATTAGAATTCAGAGGGCAGGGTCTTCGAGCTGGAGGCTTGTCTCATCCCATTTTACACACGGGAAACAGGACAGACAGGAGATCTGACCAGGGTCACACAGCAGATTAGGAGCAGAGCCCGGACCCCTGACTCCTTAGCCCCTCCAACTCCACTGCAGAAGCGGTGGCGACACACTTCTGTCCCTAAAATCTTGCCAGGGGTCTGCTGCTCCCTACTCTGGTCTCCTCACCTAATCTCCAGCACCAGAGTCTACACCGCTGGCCAAACCTGCTTCAGGAAAAAAAAATGTCCTGCCTGCATCGAGGCAGAGGACTTAGCATGCTCGGGCCCGAGCTCCCGGCCTAGAAAGACACGGGCCACACACTGACCACATCCCTGCCTCCAGGGTGACCCCAGACCTAGTCATATACTGACCCTGATCCCGGCCAGATTTCCCTGAATGCTGGTCACTGGCTGGCCCTTGACCCTAGTCATAGTCTGAACGCTGGCTCCAGCCGCAGGCTGACCCCCGGTCTGGGCCACAAATGAACCTATAACCCAGCCAGACTTTCTGACCCAGACCCAGAATGACATAGGACCCTTGCGATAGGTTGTTCCTTAAATCAGCTACAGATTCCACAGACTGACCCTTGGCCCTTGCCACCGAATGACCCCTAATCCAGCCTTAGAGTAACCCTTGACCCAGGCCACACTTGCACCCTGAACTTAGGCAGAGCTCTAGACCCTCTAGCAACCCCCAAACCTAGCCCCATCACCAGGAACTCTGCCTTTCCCAAAAGACCCCCACCAGGAACACACTGGGCCCTTTGACCCTGGCCCAGCCCCTCACCTCCCAGCTTTGGTGATGATCATCTCTGTTCCCACAGAATTGAACTCTTTCCACAGCTCTCGGTTCTCCAGGCTCAGGCTGACTCCAGGGAGCGAGTGAAGGGCTTCTGGGGCTGGGGGGGCCGGCTCAGTGCCCAGGGCTGGGGGCAGCGGGGGCAAGGGTGGGGGAGCGGCCAGGGTGCAGGGAGCAGCCTCAATCCCGGAGAGGAAGCAATCCAACTTGGGAGTGTCCAGATCTGGAGATGGGGGCAGAATGAGGAGCCAGTAGAGGGCCACAGCCCCCCACGGTCCCTACACAGGAGCTGATCCCCATGCTCACCAGGGTAGCGGTAGCCCTCTGCCAGGGCAGGCGGGAAGCTGGAATCTGTCCCCGGCTGGGGGGGCCCAAGGCGGTAGCCTGTCCCCAGGGAGGAGTACAACTCTCGTGGATGGTACATGGATGGAGTAGTCCTGTCTGGCCTCAGGTCACGCTGCCTAGAGTCAGTCCCCCGGTGCTGAGAGATGCCCCCTTTATAGCTCACAGCTCAGCCCCTTCCAGACCCAGGATCACAGCCCCTCCCCTATTTGGGGCCCTGGAGTTGGGCTGGGGTGGAGACCCCTGGGGCCTGGAAGGGGTCCAAGAGGGGGCCGGATACCTGGGTACCCTCCCCTTCTCTCCCCCCCACCCCAGGCTTCATTAGCTCCGACCCCCTGCCCCCTCATTACATAATTAACTCCTCGGCCTGATTGATCCCCGGGGGCTCGACAGGGACGCAGTTTGGCGCTTCCGGCCAGCTGGTCCCCGTTCCCACGGGGGGAGCCCCGGCTAGGGATAAGCTACTCAGGGGCGGGGCCTGGACCCTGGGATGGAGCCTAGAGTCCTGGGGCAGACCTTGGCGCCCCAGACTTTTCTAGCAGGTACCCCCAACCCCCTTCACTTGGAGGCCAGGGCTTGGAGGGATGAAGCATGACTGGAGGGAAAGAGCAGGGCTGGAGGGACTTGGCCTGAGCTTATTGTTACGCGGGGCACTGGGGACCTTGAGGAGTCCGCAGCCGAGGCCCGAACCCTGGAGGCCTTCCTTCCTGCTTCCCATTCTGCAAAACCTCCACCCTCCGCAGAGTCTCCAAAGTGCAGAAGCACGCACAGTTCAGACAGTCTCTGACGGCCGGCGCCGGAGTTTCCCAGAAGGTCCCGCGCTGGGGAATCCTCGGAACTACATTTCCCAGCAGGCCCAGCGCCGAGACTCGGTGTGAAGGAGACGGACAGATGCCGCTGGGGCCGCTGGAAATTGTAGTCGCGACGAGAGGGGCGGTGAAACCGGCGGCGCAGAGCGCTTGCCTCTAGGCGGCGGCAAAACGCTAGAGCAGAGACGGCGCAGATCAGCCGAGGTCAAGGCCTAGGCGGGCAGAGTGGGGTCGGGAAGCTCCATGGGCAGTGAGATCGGTCCTGGGTCTCAGGGCTGAGCCCCCGGCGCGCAGACTCCTGGCTTTGACCGCAGTGCCTACCCCATGCCATGTGGGGCCCAGAAAAGAACAGGTCTCCAGAGGCAGGAATCTGCATTTGAGTCCCCCTTTCCCGGATTCCACGTGAGCCTGGGGCTGTCTCCACTCCATTGTTTTATTATGTACAAACGCTACAGAACGAGGGGAGCAGACACGCGTGGGGTAAGAGGGGCCCGGTGGGAGGAGTTCACAGGGCAGACGGTGCACCGGGGCCGGGGGAGCAGCACACGGGCCATATCTATAGGGCAGGCGGGGCAGGAAGGGGTTAAAAACGAGATCCAAGCCAGCCAGATCGCAGGGAGGTGTGGGGGTGTCGTCCACCTTCTGATCTCCCCCCAAGGTCACAGTGCATGCAATAAAATATATGTACAGGAGCTGGATCCTTCCTCTGCAGGGGCCCTGAGGGTCCAGAGCCCCCTTCTCGTGGAGGGAAGCCAGTGGCGCCCGCTGGCGGCCAGGCCGGGCTCGAGCCACATGCGGCAGGAGCAGGGGTCAGTCCCAGCCGTTGTCTTTGATCATGTGGTTGAGTTCAATGATGTACTTCCCCTCTTTGTACTTCTGGCTGCTCTCGAAGGCCTGTTCCTGAAAAGAGGGGAGAAGACATCATCCCTGGAGCAAAGGCTTTACCAAAAGGGATCGGGGTTGGGGAGCAGGTATGACTGGCCCCATTTTACATATAACAAAACTGCAGAGAAGCCCGACCACCCGGCCACAAGACACAGAGCTGGTAAATGACAGAGCCAGGTTTCTCACTAATGGGACAGACCAAACTCTCTGAATTACCGGTACTTTTTAAGTACTAATGTTGGCGCCAACAGAGAGGGTATGGAAGTTTCTAAAAGATCCAGGGATTACAGACTTTTAGCTAAAGGCCTGTTTTGATCTATGCAATGTGTTTTGTTTGGCCAGCAGAGAGTTTAGTAAAAATAACTTTAAAGTACCAAAATATAGGTGAGGCCAGGCTCACTCCAGTTTGCCAGAGACTGCCCCTTCCCTCCCCAGAGCTATGTTGCCCCTTTTGCAGACCCACAGTATCTTGGCCCTGCAAGCACTTGAGTTTTTGACCTCTGGATCAGGCCATCTCTTTATATGACAGAGGTCCAGAGAGGTTGAGCCACCCATCTGGGGACACAGAGCAAACGTGTGGCAAGGCCAAGGGTGAACTCAGGTTAGGGCAGCCTGCCTGGGGCATCCACCCCACAAAGGTACCACAGCTCCAAGTGATGCCCGAGGAGCCCTGGCCCTTGCCATTTCCCAAGAGCATCTTCTCTTGCCGCATCTAATCTGATCCCCGTAACAATTTTGGGTGTCAGGTGGTGGCTTTCTCCTCCATTGCCTGATAAGGAAATGAGACTCAGGGTAGTGAAATCAGACCCTGGACAGCAGCTGTAGCAATGAGGGCAGTGAAAAGGAGGCTCATGGACCCAAGCTCCATGTTGCTGTGGGGTCTTGGGCAACTTCTCTGAACCTCTGAATGGCAGTGGAAGCTGGCCGTCAAGGATGTGGAGTTAAAAACAAACAAAACACACAGCCAGGATTCTGGTCCATATGCTGTTCCTTACAGTTGTGTGATCTTGGGAAAGTTACCTAACATCTCTGGGCCTTCTTTTCTTCTGTGAAGTGGAGTTAATAATAGATTCTACCCACAGGATTGTTGTAACGACGGAATGAGATAATGTGTGCCAAGCACACACAACAGTGCATGGCCCATAAGCCCTCAATAAATGGTCATTCTGATGGTGGCCTCATCTCTAAGATGGGGTGAGGAGAGCGATGGGTGGAGAGAAAAGTTCTGGAAGCCCTTGCAGGATGTGACAGAAGACAGCATGGCCAGGGGATGAAAAGACAGTCTGACTTGTGGGAGCTGGGCCTGTGCGCTCTGAAAGAGGACCACATGACTCCTTGTGAGGAGGAGGAGGTGATGTGAGGTTGGGTTAACGGGTAGCCTGGGGTCAGAGGTCACAGACTCACATATTTCCAGCCCAAAGTTGTCTTGCAGTTCTCGCAGTGGATGTCAGCGACAGCATGGAGGCCTGTCAGCAGCACCCGCTCCTCGGCTGGCCCGCAGCCCACGTTCACCCTGTGGGGACATGGGGGCAGTCCCAGGGAGGGTCCCGCCATCACAAAGCCCCCCTCTAGCTTGTATCCAACTGTGTCTGTCCTTAGCATCCAAGAGAAGGGCCATCACATCTTCCAACCTGAATCAGGGGACTCTGGGAGTCTCGGCATGATGCCAGGGGTCACAGGTCACAAGAGAGGTCAGGGAAAGAAAGAAGGGGGACCGAATACTCACACAGAGTTGAAGAGGTAGGCACGCCCCTGACTGCCCTGGAAGGACTAAGAGTGGAAGGGAGAAAGGAAGGGAGTCAGGGCTATTGGTGGAGAGTTGCCAGGTAGCCCTTCTAGCCTCTCATTCCAGCCCCAACCGTGACCTGGTTACCTTGGAGATGAGGTCGTCGTGGTTGGCCAGGTGAGCGCGGCAGTGGGCACAGCTATACCTCCGGTGACAATCATCCAAGTAGGCCTGAAACGTCTTGGGCTTTGAAATCCGCACCATGGCGGGGGCCGGGGGCAGTGGCCCCACGCGGGGAGCAGCCCACGGGGAGCAGAGGGAGCCCAGTGCCTGCCGGGGAGGGAGTGAGTGGGCTGTCAGGCCCCGGGGCCACATACATTCAGGCACACCCAGGGCCATGGGGACTCTGTCACACTTGGCTGCTGTCTCTTCTCCCCAGAGCCAGCAGCTTCTCTCCAGGGGCCAGAGCTGGCTCAGTTTCGACTCACTGAGGAGGCCTCAAGTTGCATCATGGGGAAACTGAGGCTTGGAGGAGCCTGAGGTGAGTCACCCATCCACTTCCGGCCTCACCCCTGCTGACCTGGCTACTGAAGCTGGAGGAAGGGGTTTTAGAGTGGATGAGCTGTCAGTTCTGGTTTAGGGGGAAGTATGGAGGGATTAGGAACTGGATGGTCCTTAGGTCCTTAGGACCTCACCTGAACTGCCAAGGGCGGGGGTGGGGTGGGGTGGGGTGGGTGGGGAGTGGGGGGAACGCGGCTCCACTTGAGGTACAGGGAGTTCACCTGGGGAGAGGGTTCCTCACCTGGAGAAGGCAGAGGCCCTCACTGAAGGTGGAGGGTCACCTAGGAGGGGACGGGCTCTTACCTGGGGGGGCGCCGAGGCCTTGTCTGTGCCGAGGGGCTCTTACCTGCATCGCGGAGCCTTACCTGAGACCCCGGGGCTCACCTGGGGCGCAGGGGTGGGGGGCGGGCGCCGGGGGAAGGGGGCAGTCCTCGCTGGCGGGGCGGGGGCCCGGGGCGACGCGCAGCCCTGACGATGCGGGCCTCACCTCGCCTGGGCGCGCGGGGGCCCGGTCCGCCGGGGTCTGGCCTGGGAGTGGGGGGCGCTCCTGGTGGGCGCCGTCCCCCCCGGCCCAGGTTCGCAGCCGCCGCGACTTGTTTACACCGAGACCAGCTGCTGCCGCCGCTGCGGCGGGAGGGGGAGGGGGCCGGCCTCCGGTCCCGGCGGTCGCCGTGGCCAATCGGCGCGCCGCATGCAAATGAGGGGGCGCGTCACACAGCGGCCAGCGCAGGCCCGGGCTGCCCTTCCCCCTGCTCCCCGCTCCGGCCGGCCCGGAAATGCGGCTGCGGCCGCAACCCAGCCCGCCGGCCCCGCGGGCCCGGGGCGCGTCGCGTGTCTGGCCTCCCGCCGTCCCCGAAGGGGCCCGGCTCTTTGGTGCCAGACCTGGCGCGGGGTTAGGAGGGGGATGGTGTCTGGACGCACGTCCCCGGGGAAATAAGAGTCATGATTATCGCGTTCAGCCACCGCCCGTGCCCCACTCTTAATCCCCGCAGCAATCCTATGAGGCGGCTTTTGCTATTGTTCCCGTTTAACGGGGGAGCAGAGGTCAAAGAGGTCCAGCAGCTCTCCCGAGGTTATCCAGCTGGGAAGAGGCAAAGTCGGGATTCACTTTGGTCGGATTCCACGGTCTTCGCCCTAGCAAAAGGCACCAGGGAAAGGCTCTTGGCACAGAAGAGCTAACGGTGCCCATCCGCTTTAAGCCTCTGGGAGCCAAAGCCTCGGAACAAAGCCAGTTCCTACTGTTGAGCATCACCTCTTCCAGGCAGCCTCCTTTGATGCCCTTGCCTCTGCAGGCACGGTTAGTTTACACAGGCTTCTACCCTACTAGGCTTGTCTTACTGCCTGCGGTGGCCACAGGATGCAGCCTGGCCTAGAGTAGTCAGCAAATGTTGGTGAAATGAGATTTGGTCAGTGAATAAGGTACTAGGTCTGGAGAGGGCTGAGGAGTTTGGGGGAGCTTCTGGCTTAGATCTGGGGCAGCAGATGAGCACCGAGGACTCAGCCTCTGCAGCCCATGGGGCCAGATGAAGTCCCTTGCTGTGTGCCTGGCGCTCTTCATGGCCTCAGGAGAATAGAACCCGTGGCTCTGAAGGGGCAGGAGGCCTTGCTCCTTCCTGCAAGGGACGTTCCTGAGGAGAGTGGAGGCCAGGATGGCACGGGGTGTGGCACTACTCTGGGTCTGGAATGCGGTGGAACCAGTGGGTCAGGCTGCTTAGGGCCCCAAACTCTGGCCCCAGGCTGGCCTCTTCTGCCCTCAGTTGCCATCTTTGCAGTAGGCTAGGATCTCCTCCCACCCGTGTCCCCCAAACACCAAGATGTGACTCAAAAGAAGATATTTATTGGGGAAGAGACATAGAGGAGAGGGTGAGGGCCTCCGGGCTTTTAGGAGACCTGGGCAGCTCCTCCGCGGGTGTCCAGGTAGCGCCTCAGTGCTGTAGGGTAATCAGTTATGACGCCGGTGGCCCCCAGGCCGTAGGCTGCTTCAAAATCCGACTCTTCGTTGAGGCACCAAAAGATCACCTGAGTGGGGACGGAGGGGCTCACAGTTGAACACAATTTACCTAGAACTTCCCCTTGCATCTAGATGGTGGGAGCTCTCCTCCCCTGTGGAGACCTCCCAGCAGTGGGATGCTGGGGTGGATTGTTGGATCGTCAGGAATTTTGTAAGACTGGTTATTAAACACAACCATCATGAAATACTAAATTATATAAACTTGTAATTCAGTAAACGATCTTAAAAACGAAGGTAATAAATACTCAAAACTCTTCTGTTCCTAATTATTTTACTACATGTTACTATTATCCCTGCTCGGGAGGTTAGTCACATCTGTTGAATGTGGCAGGTGGAAATACTACCCAAACTCTGTGCTCAATGACTTCGTGTTGGCTGCCTGAAATCAGACAAGGTGAGAGTACATACACCAGGGAAATCATCTATTGCTCGAACACAAGCTCCTTTTCCTCTTCTCTGCAAAGCTGGCTGAGGAACATCCCCCAGCCTGCCCGAGTCTGCTGCTTCTCCGTGTCTTCCCTTTGCTGGAGCTTCTCTTGTGGGCATGGTGGTAGGGAGGGATGGTACTGGTACCCTGGGCAAGTCGCCGGGCCTCTCGGTTTCTTAACGTGGCAAATGGGAATGATGGTCCAAAGCTGAGTTGTGGTGAAGACCCTCGGAGTCGGGGGGCTAATCTGAAGGAGGTGTGTCATCCGCACGCCTCACTCACCCCCGCGTCCAGGCCGTGGAGTCCCAGCCTGCCCGCTAACTCCTCCACCCATAACCCTGCTTGCCCTCTATGCCCGACACCTGGCAGTGACAGCACATGGTGGCCAGAGTGACCCTTAATGGGGTCACCCAACTGGATCAGGCCTCTCCCCTGCTTCAGACCCTCGAAAGCTTCCCTTCCTCTAGGCTGAAGTCCGGGCTCCTTGCTGACACTCACAGGCTGCCTGCCTCAGCCTCTGCTGCCTTCTCCAGCCACCACCACCACCACCCGCCCCGCCCCGCCCGGCCACTTCCTCTACACTGCAGCCTGCCGGAACCCGCTCAGTGCCTCCACTCAGTGCCTGCCCTGGCCTCTGGCTCCTCCCGGCCCTCCCACATGCTGAGCCTCCTGCCGGAGACGCTCTCCCTTTCCTCTCCTCACTTCTTCCAGAAAGCCTCCTCTGACCCTGCAGATCACGGCGCTGTTTCCTTTCTGTCCACTGGGTGCCCTGTGATTGTCTACCTCACTTCCTGCCTCTGCCCCTGATTTGATGGTAAGCTCCCTGGTACCGCGGTGCCTGCAACGCAGTGTGTTCTCAACACAGGTCTGCGAATTAAATGACTTCGTCAAAGTGAATGTCCAGGGGAGGGGCGAGGAGTAGACTGGGCCCGTTTTTCCCTTCTCTGGTCCTTCCCCAGCCCCATTAACCCTCTCCTCAGGAATCAGGACATGAGTAGGTTCAATACATCATCATCATAACGGCTAGCACTTATCAAGCCGTTAGGAAGTACTAGTCAAATATACCATTACCCCCACTTCACAGATCAAGAGACTGAGACTCCCAGGTGACCTGCCAGGTGACCCGGTTAGTTGGTGGCAGAGCTGTGACCGGGACGCTGTGCTAGGCCCAAAGTGCGAACCACCACCTGCTCAGGAGGTGGCGGTCAAGCCTCACCTGCACTCCTCGCTGTTCCAGGTGTCGGATCAGACTCTTCCTCATGATTAACCTGGTGGCGGGGGGGGGGGGGGGGGTTGGCAGAGGCCCTGATGAGAGGGGACGAAGGGCAGTGGGAGGTCTCCATGGGGACACGCCACCCAGCATTCTTGCCCCCTCACCATTTGGAAACCACAGCTGCCAGCTTGTTCAGCCCAGAGCAGGAAAATGGGAAGTAGGTCCTGCAGAGAGGTGGTGGCACGGTCAGTCCCCTGCGTCTCACTCTGTCGCAGGGGTGGGGGGGTGGTGGTAGTGTGGTAGTGTCACCCTGGCTCCTCTAGAAGAATCTCTGCAGTTGCCCAGATGAACAAGTCCCCTGTCATTCCGTGAGAGTCTACTCCCACATCCATGCATCCATACTCTGAGAGTGTGCCCGTCCTCCCCGCCCCCCCCGGCCGTTTTACAGAAGAGGAAACTCAGTTTGGGAGAGTCGAAGTGACCTGCCCAAGGTGTCACAGCACATCTGTGGTGGGGCCAGGGCCGAGACCAGAACCCAGCTTGATTGTCAAACTGGACGCACAATCTGAAGGTCCCGTGGTTGGGCCCGACCAGCCTCCTGTGGCTGGACAAGGCTCAACGGGTCTGCTGCTTGCCCTGATTGGCCCACTTCAGGGATGACTTTGGAGGCCCTTTATAATGTCCCAGCGCAGGCTCTGGAGTCAGACCCAGGCAAACTTGGGCCCTGCAGTTCTAGCTGTGTGGCCTGGGGCAAATTCCAGAGCCTCTCCGAGCCTCAGATTCTCTATGGGTACTATGGGGGTCACGATTCCTGTAACTTCTGGGTTGCTGCAAGGTAAAGCCCTAATCAACTAAAGGATGTGAAGACACTTTGCAAACTCTGTATAAAAAGTTATGTACAGGGGCGCCTGGGTGGCTCAGAAGGTTAGGCGTCTGCCTTCGGCTCAGGTCATGATCCCGGGGTCCTGGGATCGAGTCCCACATCGGGCTCCCTGCTGGGAGTCTGCTTCTTCTCGCTCTCCCTCTGCCTGCCTCTCCCCCTGCTTGTACTCACTCTCTAATAAAAAAAAAAAAGTTATGTACACAAAGTTCTGTAGTCTAATGATATCTTTGTAGCAAGGGATTGTGGGGACTGGCTGGGAGCCTCCCTTGGGACAACAGGGCGGGAGAAGAAAGCGCTGGAGCTGCCACAGAGTTCTCAGAAAGCAAAGGGAGGGGCCGGGCTTAAGAGCTGGCGAAGTATCCAGATTCCGGATACTTTTCCCAGCTGTTACTTTGTTAATCCTGGTCTCCCAGCAGGAGAAAGCTTGCTTTGCCTTTTGAGAATCAGAGAATGATACTATAATTGATTAATATTTGTCTCCCAGACTGTGAACTCACGGGGGCCTTACCCCACCCACATCTTATTTACTAGTATAACTGCACCTGGAACAGAGTAGACACTCAATAAATATTTGTTGGATGAATGGATGAATAAATGAATACTTTGTCCTAAAACTCCACCCACATCAACACACATTTGCATAGAGTTTCAAGGGGTTTGTGGCCGCCCCCCATGGTATTCATGAATGCTCGCTGAGAACCAGTGTCTTCAGAGGACCCTGGGGGTTATCCCTGAGGATGGCCAGGGAGCTGGGGACCCTGCATCATGGGGTTTTGAGGTGGGGGGGTCTTTATCTGAGGACAGAAGCATGTGGGGGACTGGGGGAGGATGCAGAAGGGAAACAGGGACGCTGTGAGTACCTATTGATGGTGGTGGGCAGGAAGCAGATGAAAAACCTCTCGGGGATGTGGACGAAGGGCAGCAACCCCAGGTAAAAGAGCAGCACCAACCACAATCCTCGGCTTATCGTGAAGGCGAACGGCATCTCGGGGTTCTGGGAGGCAAGGGGAAGTGAGAAGGGGGTCAGTCTGCTTCTGGAAAAGCAGAGAGGAGCCTCAGGTTGCAGGGGGAATAGTGCAGGACATAGAGGAAACGCCACCACCTGCAGGATCAAAGCTGTGATCTTGGCCCAGTGTTTAGGCCTAACTGCACCCCCCCCCCCCTGCCCAGTTCCCACCAGCACGCCTTTGCTCACACTGTCCCCGGTTCCCACCAGCACGCCTTTGCTCACACTGTCCCCGGTTTCCACCAGCACGCCTTTGCTCACACTTTCCCCAGCACCTCTCCTCTCCAAATCCTCCCCTTTGAGACCCTGCTTGGGGCCAGGTCCTCCACAACCCCCCAGACCTGTCCAGCCTCGGCCCGTAGAGCCTCCAGCTCCTGGGAGGAGGGGCCGCTGGAACAGGGAAGGCACCCGGACTCACGGCAGCCCTGCACTTCTTCATGATTGAGCTCTTTTCTGAGGCCCAGATGGTGATTTCATTGCGGTCAAAGTGCCTCACCAGGCCCGCTACCTGGAGGAGGAGGAGGGGGAGGAGATGAAGAGGAGGGTCAGGCCTCTCTCCAGCCCCAGGCCCCTGGCCACCCTTGCCCGTAGTCCCACCTTGTTAATGAGCTCTTCGTTTACTGATTTGACCTCCACACTCATGGGCATCCGAGGGAACCTCCGGAACACGTCCTCCAGGCTCACCATGCGCCGGTCTGTCCCGTGTGCAAAGTGGCCTGGGTGGGTTGTTCAAGAGGGATCAGAGGGGTATGGATGGGGTGGGGTGGGAACCCAGCGGGGGGAGGAGAGGAGGGAAACAGAGTCCCAGAGGAGAAGAGAGGGCAGGAGGCTGAGGCCACGACCCCACTCGGTGAGGTCACACTCTCACCTGGTGAGAAGTAAACCTCCAGCTCCTCTTTGCAGAGGGGCAGCTCCTGGAGAGAAAGGGGGTACGTCACCAGGAGGCACGCGTGGAGGCACGGTGGCTCTCGGTATGGTGACGGGGGGGGGCAAGGCGAGGCCCACCTCAAAGTCCAGGCTGCTCACGTCCCTGTTCACGCCTGACAGGCGAAACAGGTTCTCGTCGTGTGACACCACCACCACACCATCCCGGGTCAGCCGGCAGTCAAGCTCCAGAAAGTCGGATCGCTGGGCCACGGAGCTATGGGAGTGAAGGTCAGTGCAGGGAGTGGGGGGGCCCAGGGAAAGGGGCAGGCCAGACCCCAGGGCGGTGGGGAGGTTGAAGGGGGCGTGGGGCAGAATTCACGGTAGGATGTGCAGGCTCTGCACTGCACACCTCCAGGGGGCCCCAGGCACTCAAACTAGGAAGGGAGTGGCACCCCCTGGTGTCACACAGTGCATGACTGGGATGACATCAAGCGGGCAGCTTGGGATGGCAGGTGCATGCACTCACTTCTCCATGGCCTCCATGGTGTGCTCCAGCCGCTCCCCGGACCCTGTGCAGGGCAGCTGGGTGGGTCCCAGGGGCCTGGCCTCCCCCTTCGCTCCTCACCCCCTGCCCCGTCTTCCCCCTTCCACATCCTGCCCTGCCACCCTGCTCTCCTCCTCTCTCGGGCTCTGCCCTCTAACAGCCTGCTGCCTGGACCTCTCCTGCTGCCGTCCACCCTGGTACTTTGCACCCCGACTCCACCCTCCGTAGCCGCCATCACCATCCTCCCTTTCGGGTGCCCAGCTCACCTGCCCGGTGGGCTCCCAGGCGCGGCAGGAAGGCTCGTGCCCAGGGCGTGTGCAGCAGGCGAGGCCGGCGCAGGAAGAAGACGGAGAGCATGACATAGCTGCCCAGGGCGGGCAGGGCATAGTACAGCACAGGGCTCATGGCCACACTGCCTCTCCGGGGCTCCCGCTGCGTGAGCCCTGACGTTCCTGAGGGACTGTGCGGCCTCCGCCGACAGCCTGGCTGGTGTAGGCTGGCTCTGCCACTGGTTGCCACCACACCCCTGGGACCTGCTGAGCCTGCTCCTGGCCTGGGGCCAGGCTGCAGGGCTCAGCTGGGGATGGGGGAGAGGCAGGAGGAGAGGCTTCCGGCAGCTCTGGCTCTCCCACCCCTACACCCTTCCCGGACCCCAGCACCCCTGCTCCCCTTGGCCACACTGCGGGAAACAAGCCTCCCACCACCCCCGGGTCGGCTACAACCTTTCCCTCCTCCCATGGGTGCTTGTGGCTGGGGTATGCAACACGCCACCCCGAGCCATTTCCAGAGAATCCAGGGGTGTGGAGGATGCCCCTGAGTCACCCCCGAATCACCCCCAGCCAGTTCGACGGGAAGCCATTAGGGAGGGGAGAGGACAGTGACTAAGGGGAAAACTGACCCCACTCTGTCCAGGAGTCTGGCGCTCCTGACTATCCCATCGTCAGCCCAGGCTGGCTGGGGACCAGAGATCACCAGGGTTGGGTAAAGCCACACAGCTGGGAAGTGGCTGGGCAGGTGCGTCGGTCCCCAAAGCGACGGTTAGCATGGGGGCATCGGCGGACACAGACAGAGCCAGGGCCATCATATACACATCTCTATATTTATATATTAGATACAGGCACAGGGTGGGCGGGGGCACCAGGCTCTCCTCGTGCCCCCCACTCCACTTCTGTTCACCCACATACAGAGGCAGCAGGGGTGTTAGACGTGGCAGCTTTGGGGGAGGGGGCTTAGGCCTGGGCCCTGCGCCTCAGGGGTACTAGCCCTTGCGCCTTAGGAAAATTCCTTTCAGGGAAAATGGGGTAGGGTTTTAATGGGTCAGGGCTTGCCCCGAGTCCCTACTCAGGATCCCGCATCCCCCCACTGCCCTTCAGTAGGTCCCAGGGCAGCCAGAGCCCTTCCATTCCAGAACTACCAGAGACTGGGATAGCTGGGGTAGACAAAGGCAAGCAGCAGAGGGCAATTTGCTTTGGGGCCACCCAAGCCCCTCGGGCCCTGGGAGGGGAGGCAGGGCGGAGGGAGCCTTGGCCTGCTGGATCAGGAGGCCAGAGTGAAGCCGGGGAGGGTGGCCAGGCACGCCCTCTGCCCTGCCGGGGGCCACCGGGGGGGGGGGGGGGTTCTGGGCGGGGCGCAGTGTCCATTTCCTAACAGTCCGGCAGGGGAGGGGCAGGCAGGAGGCAGGGCCTAAACAAAAGGGCAGGCGGAAAGGCACTGTTAGCACCCACCAGAGGACCTGCCAGAGCCCTGACCTCCACCTCCCTCATCTCATCCTCACGGCTGCCGGGGATGGGCTTTGTCTTCCTTAACTGGACGTGGGGGGAGCCCCAGTGCCTATCTCAGGGTCCAGCTGGAGGGTGGAATAAGTTAATGCATGTGAAGCCCTGAGAAGAGCGCTTAGGGCTCTGTGTTTGCTCTCGTCCTCAGGGCTCTCCCCGGGAAACTGAGGCAGAGAGAGCTGAGGGGTCTTGCACAATGTCACATGGCTCTTACTAAGTGTGAGGACTGGAGTTGGAGCGCAGGTGTGTCTGCCTTCCTTCCGTCAGGCTGCAGCTGGCCGGGAGGACGGCAAAGAGACTCGAGGAAGGAGAGCTGTGTGGGCGGGTGTGCAAACCACTGACCCGGACACCAGGTGGGAGGGGACTTGGCATCTGGGTCAGGCTGGGGACTGCTGGCTCCTCCCAAAGCAATTACTGCCCCACCTGCCTCTCTGCCCACATCGGGGAGCCAAAACCTGGCTCTGGTCCTCAGACCAGGGAGAGGGGCCCTCAGGGCCCTCTGGCCATGAGGCCCGGAGGGTGCAGGGGTGCAGGGGTGCAGGGTGTTGCCAGGTGGGAGACCTTCGGGGCTGGGGGAGAGGAAGCGGATGTGAAGGACTGGTGGCCCACAGGTCTGTGGCCTGGGCAGGCTCCAGCCTTTCTGTTGCCACCATGCACCTGCCCTGTGGGCGTGAACAAGCCTGTGACTGTATGGAGGTGTGCTGGGCACACTAGTATCAGGGTGAATCTGTGTGTGGGCAGTGGGGAGCACTCACCAGGCCCCAAGGAACATAGGTGTCTGTCCAGATTAGGGGGCCTCCAGTGCCCCAGGCTGGAAGCGGGCTGTCTCTTGGAAGATGAGCTCCTTCAGCCGTTCCTTGGGTAGATCATCCAGCTCCATGTCGAAGGTGAAAGGCTCCTCAGCCACTGGCTGGGGTGGCAAAGAAATCAGGCTCAGGCCGGGTACAAGGGATGCCTACCCGTCACCTACCCGCCAGCCCCGCTGCTGGTGGCTGGCCCACCTCATCTGTTGGGTCGTAGTACTGCTCCAAGTAGGGGTGAGCCAGCGCTTCTTCCACTGTGATCCGTTTGTTGGGGTTAAAGGTCAACATCCGGTCTAGCAGGTCAAGGGCTAGGTAAGGGCAGGAGTCAGGGGTCAAAGAGAAGGCTGGAGGAGCTCCCAGAAGCATCGCTTTGCTTCTCGTGCCCAGGGTCCTGTCTATTCAGGCAGCTGCATGGCTCATGTACCCTCCTCTGCACCGAGTTTTTATCCGGTATTGGCCCCCATTGTCTCTCTCTCACCTTTGGAGTCTGACTTGGGAAAAAGCTTGGCCCAGGCCACCTTGGTCTTGGAGGGCAGAGACTGCAGGTAGTTTCGGGCCTTCATATTGATGATACAATTCAAGTCCTCCTGGGATGGGGAGCCCAGGATACCTGTGGGTAAGGCAGGTGCCTTGGTCAGAGTTCTCCTCTCCCTTCTGGGAACAGAAGGAAACCAAAACAAGAGTCCCCACCAATGAGCTCCAAGCCCTGACAGTTATCTACCAGCCAATACTATGGTGATGAAGGGCAAGGGTTCTGGGTGTGGGCAGCCACAGGTTCAAATCCTGATGTGAGCACTTCCCAAGTGTGGGGTGTAGCCTTGGCTTCTCCCATCTCTCGAGTGGGGACTGTGTCTATTATCTCATTGAAATACCGTGAGATGCTGCAGGGACTCCACATATGGTGGTACCCTGGCTATAAAGAAAACTCACCTCCCACTAGTCTCCCTCCCACTTAGCTGGCCAGGCCCCCTCACCCAGAATGTGGTTGAGCTGGTCCAGGTAGTGCTTGCCAGGGAAGATGGGCCGGTTGGAGAGCATCTCAGCCAGAATGCAGCCCACAGACCAGATGTCGATGGACTTGGTGTAGCCCTGGGGAGGAGGAGAAAGCAGTGGGCTCCTGGGCCAGCCTCAACAGGGCCCTGCTGTCTGGGCCAAACCACGACTCCAATCTAGACTCAATACCAGCAGGGAGGAAGAGGGCAGAGGCCTGGAGGACCTAATGCTCAGCTTCCTCCCAAGGCCTAAAAACCGGAGTCATGTGACAAGGCCTGGAGGCAGATGTCCTGGATCATGGGGGTCATGCCTGGCTCAGGGGTGGCTCCAGGGCTTTCTGGGACTTGGCCCCTTCCCTTCAGGGGTGGGTGGCCCCCCTACCTTAGAGTTAAGCATGATTTCTGGAGCCCGGTACCAGCGTGTGGCCACATATTCTGTCAGGAAGCCAGTGTGGTCATGCTCGGGATCGGCAATCCGGGCCAGGCCAAAATCGCAGATCTGGAAGCCAACCCAGGCTGCTAAGCTCGCTGCTCAAGGCCCAAGGCCCGAGCAGTCATATCACCCACGCTGTTCCCTTTGCTTGTGAGGTTCTACTCAAGGGGGCTACTGGTCACCTAGAAGCCCCAGACCCGTGGGAGGAGGGGATAGGCACCCAATCCTCTGACCTTAAGGTCGCAGGTGGTGTTGATGAGCAGGTTAGAGGGCTTTAAATCCCGGTGGAGCACATTGGCTGAGTGGATATACTTGAGGCCTCGAAGGATCTGGTAGAGGAAGTAGCAAACATGGTCGTTGCTCAGCTGCTGGCTTTTCAGCAACTTGTAGAGGTCTGTCTCCATCAGGTCCTGCACGATGTAGCTGAGGATGGTACCGGAGACCCCCCGGGCGGGGGCGGCAGGGGGCACTTGGTTAAGAAGAACAGGCTCTGGTGGCTAGGCTTCACGTCCCCTTCCAGCCAGTGCCCTTAAGACTCAGAACATCTGCCAACCCATCTCATAGGCTGCACAAGGCCCAGACTCAGCAGGTGGGCTCAGGGCCTCTGCTGCATCTCAGCGGGCGGCCCTGAACAGAAGTACTTCAATTCTGTGGCCTCAGTTTCCCTACTGGGAAAGCAGGGATAATAAACTGCAGGAGGCAAGAGAGCTTCACAGTGAAGAGCAGCAACTCTGGGGTTTAGTCTGCTGGTGTCTGAATCCTGCACCCCCACTCCACTGCTTATTAGCCTTATGACCTCAACCCGTCTGCACCTCCATTTCCTCCTGTGCAAAGTAGGGGAAAGAGTGGTTCTGTAGAGAGTAGTTACGAAGATTCAGTGAGATGACCCGCGTAAATGAGCCAACCCAGCCCAGAGCTTGGCACATTGTAAGTGCTCAGCAAACATGAATACTGTTGCTATTATAAATGCCTCAGCCACATGGCTGCTGAGAGGGTTAAATGAGATAGTGTGAACACCATCTGGCGTGCAATAAATGTTTGCTTAAAAATAAATGCCTGCCTTATGGGAATGGTTTGGGCAAGACAAATGAGGAGACGCTCCCAACAGCACGCTACTCCTCAAAGAGTGCTTGGCCATATATCAGAAGATAGAGGAGTAAATGTCCTTTCGTATTTTCAGAAAAAACAAAGATTAAACATACGTTAAGTAAGTAAGTAAATAAATAAATAAATGCCATTTGGTGGGTCTCTGAAAGAATAAGTCAGGACTGTCTTTTGGAATCAGCCTCGAAAGGGCCTTCTGAAGACATCTGGACCAATCCTGCTGTTTTAGAGGTGAGGAGGCCCACCCAGCAAGATGCAGTGACTTGCTTAAGGTCACACGGCGAGCTGGGGGCGAGTGTGGAGATTTCCTGCCCACAGCTTGTGGTGGGGGCTGCAGACAGTGCAGCACAAAGCCCCATGTCTGGGTGGAGAGCTGGGACTGCCGGGGGGAGGGTGGGGTGGGGAGAGGTGATGGGTGCTATAAGCCACTACCGACAGGGCCTGGCAGGAAGTGGACGGCAAGCCCGGGAAGCAATGTGGGGTGCCGGGGTAGGGGGAAGAGGACAACAAAGGCAAGGCTGTCCCTCCCTGGGCAAAGTGCAAGTCCACAGGTGACTGGGGTGAGGCTCTGAGCAGGAAGTGCCAGAGAAAAGACAGTTCTCATCTGGGGGAGGGTAGGAGGAGGTAGCAAGAGCCGCGCCTGATTTTAGGCTTTCTGAGCCTCAGTCTCCTCATCTTTGAAATGGAGCTGGGGAGACCCATCTCCTACAGCAGCTGGGAGGGAGAATAAGAAAGGCCAAAGCGCCCCGCATCAGGCTCCCTGCTGGGCAGGAAGCCTGCTTCTCCCTCTCCCGATCCCCGGGCTTGAGTTTCCTCTCTTGCTGTGTCTCTCTCTGTCAAATAAAGAAATAAAATCTTAAAAAAAAAAAAAAAAGGAAATGCCAAAGCACTTGGCATGCACTGCACCTCACTCATAGTAGGCCCTCAAAAACGGGCAGTTTTCTTCCTCTCTGCCTTCCTTCCAGTCTGGGGACCCAGAGAGGAAAGAATCATCATCTGTTAAACGAGAACTGACTGTGGGCAGAAGCTGGGTCATGTCACAGAACTGCAGATGTCAAAAGACAAAGCTCCCATAGAGCCCAGCCCTCTCCCCCCCTGCCCCCGCCCCCCCCATCAATGAGGCACAGCACGGAGAACAGACTTGCCCAAGGCCACACAGCCTGGCTGCAGCAGGCAGGATTCACCTCAGGCCTCCCAGCCCTCTTACACCCTGTGGTCTCTTTTCTGCTGGAAAGTTTCATTTACTGGGTTTGTTTTGGAGTGTGGCAGGGAAGAAGGAAACAGAAAGAAAGCCAGCGTTCTCCCAGCCCAGCTCTGAGGCCGGGCCTGGCCAGCCATCTGGCCAAGGTGAAGGATACACATCCCTCATGGCTTCCAGGGTGGGCGCCCGCAGAATGTCCCGAATGCCAATGACGTTCTCATGGCGGAAGCGCAGCAAGATCTGAATCTCGCGCAGTGTGCGCTGGCAGTAGGTCTGATGCTCGAAGGGGCTGATTTTCTTGATGGCCACGCGAATCTTGCGCACGTGGTCGTAAGCTGAGCTGAGAGGGCCAGAGAGGTATTTGTTGGTGTGGCCTTACAGAGGGGGAGTCCAGGCCTGGTGGCCCCACCCAGGCCTGAGAAGGGAGGGGAGGGAGCAGGAGAGGACTCTGGCCAAGTCATAAACAATGCTGGTTCCTTCCTGCTGTGAAGGCCTGGGATCTCCAGGGAGAAAGCTGGGGACCGGCCAGGCAGCCCTTCAGTGACTTCACAAATAGAGGAAGAGACTGACCGCTCACTGACTTCCCTCTCCTCAACCCTGTCCATTCTAGTTGCCCTGACCTCTCATCCTCCCCTCTCCAGGATGGTTTCCCTCAACCCAAGACAGGTCCAAGGAGTGGGTGGTGAGCCGAGGCCCCGCGGCAGTGAGGCAGATACATTGAGGAGGGAGTCAGGAGGGACGAGAAAGAAGGGATGAGGAGGGCACCAGTGTTAGGGCGAGGCACCTGGGCAGGAGAGCTGTTCCCAGATGAACAAAGGCCCAGAGCACACGGTGGGGATGAGAGAGCTCACAGACCCCTCCTCAAAGTTGTAAGGACACACTCCTGGACCCCTCGTGGCTCACTGGGCCCCTGGCCCCAGGCCCAAAGCCCTGCCCCACCCTGCCCAGCCCTGAGCTCTGCTCTTCTCTCTCAAACTCCTTGGCAGGCCTCACTGGGAGAATCCAAGGCATCCTCTCCCCAGAGTAGGGTCCTTCACTCGGTCCTCACTAAGGATATCACCTCCCTAAGAATACTTAGTATCTCCGCCTCATCCCGTGTCCCTAGGGCCCCCAAGGGCCCCACAGCTCCCCCGCATACGCTCGGATGTCCGTCGCCTCATTACAGAATGGTCGCTTCTAGGGCCTCCAAGCCCCCTCCCCTTAGAACGTACGAGGAGGCGCCGCTCCCCGAGAAAGCACCCCAAGGCCCTCTCCGTGGGACGCCCCCCTGCCTCGTGAAGCCCCCGCCTCCTCAGGACACTGGGAGTCTCCCCGGCCCAGAAGGCACTCCTCGTCCCTCCCGGCCCCCCCACCCCCATCAGCCCCCTCCCCCGGAACGCCCCCTCACCTGACCATGCCGTACGCGCCCTCGCCGATGTAATGCAGCTCCGTGTAGCGGGGGCCCACGTCGAACGGCTGCCCCTTCACTACCTCCACCTCCCCCGAGACCCCCGGGCCGACCCCATCAGCTCCCCGGGGCTCCCCGCCCCCGCCCCCCTGAGCCGCCGCCGCCGCCATCTCCACTCCTCCCCTCCGGCCCGCCCGCCTCCCCCCGGCGGCCCCGCCCGAGGCCCCGCCCCTTCCCGCCCGCCCCGCCACCAGCGGAGCGGTGCGCGCCAGGCCCCGCCCCCGCGCGCCCCCGCGCGCCCCCGCGCCCGCCACGTGACCTGCGCCCGCGCGCTCCCGGTTCACGCTCCGCTGCTGCCGCCGTGGTCCCCGGTCCCTGCCCGCTCCGTTTGCTCCAGGCAGCCTAGGGGCTCCCGGGGCGATCGGGAGACGGTCCACACCCTCCCGTCGAATGCATAGCAGTGTGTGCGGGAGCTGGGACCGGGACAGAGTCGCCTGCCGCCCCCCGCCCCAGCTCTGCTACAGCTCGAGTTGTGGCCCGGGGCTCGAGATGGAACCCCAAGGGAACTCTCACCAGCCCTCTGGAGTGTGGCCTCCCTGAGCCAGGCCCGGCCCGATGATAAAGCGGTCCCATCCGTATTTCCCAGTAGCGTGGGAGACGGCTTCTTCACAGATGTGGTCTGCCTTTCACAGATGAGGCCACTGAATGAAGCCTGAGCCGGGGCTGGTGACTTAGAGCTGGAGAACCCACAGGTGCAGACTCCCAGCCTAATGGCTTTCTGAGAGACACCTGCAAGACTGGGCTAGTGACTTGGCCTCTGCCAGCAACCCGACAGTGCCCGAAGTGAGGACAGATAACCTCAGCCCACTTTCTGCAGCAGAAAGGCAGGGAAGCTGCCTGTAGTGTTGACTAGGTTTGGCTAAAATACACTATCAGGCTTTTCTCAAAAACAGCAAAATAGGTAACTTATTTTCTTAAGATTTCATTTATTTGACAGAGAGAGAGAGGGACAGCTAGAGAGGGAACACAAGCAGGGGGAGTGGAAGAGGGAGAAGCAGGCTCCCAGCTGAGCAAGGAGCCCGATGCGGGGCTCTATCCCAGGACCCTGGGATCATGACCTGAGCCGAAGGCAGACCCTTAACGACTGAGCCACCCAGGTGCCCCATAGGTAACGTTTTTGTTGTCGTGGACTTGGCAAAACTGGAATCCTGGCAAGATCATCATCTTTTGGTTGGGTACTAGACTTTGTAGTTTACACCATACTTGGACCAGCTGAGTTTCTTCCGTAGGACAACCCCACTTTATAGGTGTCATCTGATTTTCATAGCAGGATGAACAGGGGCCACATCTGTCTTACTGTATCTCCCCCGGCCCCCATTCCCCCAGGGCCTGGCACTCAGACATTCAAAGATTTTTTGACTGGATGAATCAAATTTTACAGACGGGGAATCCGAGTTGGGGAGCTGAGACTCAAAAGGGTATCTTCTGACACAGAGGCAGAGGCTCTTTTTAATTCCATTCAGTCTCCCAGAATCATAGACTGTTAACACCAAGGAAAGGGCCCTCAGAGGCCATCCAGTCCATCCCCCTCACTTCACAGAGAAGATGTGAGCTGGAAGCTTCACAAAACACATCTCCTAGGCTTCAGTAAGTAATCACATTGTTGGCTTTTTTTGTTTGTTTGTTTTGTTTTTTAAATCCCTTAGAAGCTGGGAGTAGATCCTTATATGCATTACAGACCAGGAGACCAAATGGAACAGTAATTATGATTCTGAAATTGCTCATAATTAGATCTACAGTCAGGCACTCTAATTTAGATTAATGAGACCAAGTTGCTGGTTCCCAATAGCCTACAAGTCAGTGAAGGTTTAAAAAGATGCTAATTAGATAAGTGTTTCGGGTTTTTTTTTGTTTTGTTTTCATTTTGTTTTTAGTTATTCATTTGATAAGCTATTAAGTAGCACTGTGTGCAAAGCTCTGAGCTAGGCACTGTGGCTGATGAAAGACTACTATATGGTTGTGAATTAGTGGTTAAGAGCAAGAGCTCTCTGGATTTCCTGGGCTAGAATCCCATCTTTACCACTTACTCGCTCTGTTACCCTGGACAGATTATCCTCTGGTCTCTCTACCCATGGAGTTTCTAATCTATTGAAGAGAAAAGGTGCACATACATAAATCAATGTAATACAAGATAGATGGATGTCATATGGGGTGTGTGAGCTCAGGGTTGGTGAGATCACTCTTTTTTTAGAGAAGCGAGGAGGGAGTTAAGGAGGAGATAGCATTTGCATGATGGAAAAAGAAGTGGGGTTTGGGAAGGTCGGCATAGAGGGAAGGCCTCAAGAAGGAGGAGCAGCGTGAGGCCCCGGCATGGAGGCAGAGCCTGATTTGTCCAGTATAAAGGATTAAAGGGAGTTCAGGCTGGAGAGGCAGCTTGGGGCCTCGATTCAAGCAGGGAAGCTGCATGTTACTCAGTAAGCAGTAAAAGCCTTTGAGGGACTTTCGCCAGATCATTTTGCAACTGTGGGAGAATATAATGACTCAGAGAAAGCACCATGGAGTTCAGCATGGAGCCGGGTTTCCTGAGCGGACTGGGTTCCCCGGCAAAGGAAAGGCGGGTGCATCGAGAGCCGCGGCTGCCCCATCAAGCTGCTGCTGTCTGTTTCAGAGGAGTGTGACTCAGACCCCCCTCTAGTGGCTGAGGCTGGTACTTCCTTGGGATTTCTTGGTCTATTTCAGAGACTGATGCTCAACTAATAAAAGCTGAACAGTTATTCTGCACCAGGTACTTTTATGTATTTTGTCTTCCGTCATCCTCAGAGCAGCCATCAGAGCAGCCATATGGAGTAAATACTATGAACGTTTAACAGAAAAAAAAAACCCAGAAGCTTACTGAACTACTGAGTTGGTAGGGGCTGTCGGAATCATTTTCTCCATCAAACGGTTCATTTCCTCACAGCTCACTGCACTGTTAAGAGTTTTTCTAACGGCTGCCATTGGCTTAGTTCCAGCCTCTGGATCTACCCAGACTAAGGCTTAACCCAGTTCTTATCTTTGATGTCAAGGTCACAAGAGAGGCCAGTGGGTAGTTTGCCCAGGGTAACGAGTGAGTAACATCTGAAGAGCATAAGTCAGCATTCCCATTTCAACCACCTCAACCTGTCAGTACAACCCGAGAAGGCAGCAAATGGGCAGGAACAAGGGTCAGAACGCATTTAATAATTTATGGGGTGCCTGGGTGGCTCGGTATGTTAAGCGTCTGCCTTCTGGTCAGGCCATGATCCCGGGGTTCTGGGATCAAGTCCTGCATTGGGCTCCCTACTTAGTGGGGAGTCTGCTTCTCCCTCTGCCCCTCCCCCTGCTTGTACTCTCTCTCTCTCTTAAAAATAAAATCTTTTAAAAAATAATGTATGAAGATTTAAGAACTGACCATTTTTTTAAACCCCAAAAACCTCTGATACAGTTTTTGGTTTTTTTGTTTTTTTTTTAAAGATTTTTATTTATTTATTTGACAGAGACAGAGACAGCAAGAGCAGGAACACAAGCAGGGGGAGTGAAAGAGGGAGAAGCAGGCTTTCCGCCGAACAGGGAGCCTGATGTGGGACTCGTTGTGGGACTCGATCCCAGGACCCTGGGATCATGACCTGAGCTGAAGGCAGCCGCTTAACAACTGAGCCACCCAGGCGCCCTGATACAGTTTTTGTTTTGCTTTGTTTTCATCACTTCTTCCTATCTTAGAGATGAGCTCTACTCAAACATCTCTCCTCTGGCATAACCATTCTGCAGATGACCCCTTCTCTGAAATATTTATTATTTTAAAGATTTTATTTATTTATTTGAGAGAGAGAGAAGGAGAGACAGTGAGAGAGTACAAGTGGGGAGGAGAGGGAGAGGTGGGCTCCCTGCAGAGCAAGGAGCCCGATGCAGGGCTCGGTCACAGGACCTTGGGATCATGACCTCAGCCGAAGGGAGACGCTTAACCGACTGAGCCACCCAGGCGCCCTTATTTCATTTCATTTCATTTTATTTTACTTTATTTTATTTATTTGAGAGAGAGAACCTGTGCTCAAGGGGGTGGGGGAGAAGGCTCGATCTCACAACCCTGAGATCATGACCCTGAGATCATGACCTGAGTCAAAACCAAGAGTTGGACACTCAACAGACTGAGCCACCCGGGTGTGGTCAGCGCTGCCTATCCCGCTGGGCTCCTTTCTCTACGGCGTCACCCTTGGTTATGTCATACTCCAGTGGTATCAACTGTTTCCTTTATGTAAATCTCTGCCCTTAGTTACTGCCTTTCTCCTTGGTTCCAGTTGCAAAGTTTCAGTGTTTTCTGGACAACTTCACCTGGCGCGCGGATGCTTTCACATCCAGTGAAATTTGTCCTTTTTACTTCAAACCTGTTTGCCTTCCAGACTCTGCTTGCTACACTCCGTCACAGCGTCGGACCCTGTCATGTCTCGTCTGTCTAGCCAACTCCTTGCCATTTTATTGTCATCATAGTTCCTGAGGCCATCATCGCTACCATGGCTCAAACCCTAATTGCATATTTTTATGTTTTTCCTTTTTAACTTTTTTAGATAATTTCATAATTGATAATGTTACCAAAAAGTTGCAAAAATATTTCAAAGAATTTCTGTATACCCCTTCATCAACATTCCCTAAATGTTAACACTTTAAATAAACAGTGCAATTATTAAAATCAAGACATTAGCATCAGTAGAGTTCACCTATAGATTTTTTTTTTCTTCAAATTTTGCCAGTTGTCCCACGAATCTCTGTTTTCTGGTTCAGGATCCAATTCAGGATCACATGTTGTGTTCAGTTGTTATGATTCCTTCATTTCCTTTAATCTGGAAAATTTCCTTAGTCTTTTTTTTTTTTTTTTTTTTTTTTGGTCTTTCATGACCTTGACACTTTGGAAGACTACAAGCCAGTTATTTTATAGAATGTCCCTCAGTTTGGGTTTGTCTTATGTTTCCTTGTGATTCCTTATTTCACTTTGCCTTCACCACTGTGTTGTCCCATATATCGTTGTACTGACGAGTCTCCTTTCTTCAGCCCTTATGAGGTTTGCATTAAGCAGGAATCTTTCAGTAGCAAGAGGTCAAAGACCCAGCTCAAGCCGACTTAAACAAGAGGGGAAATTCATTGGCTTACTGAAAAGTTTAGAGGTAGATATTAAGGTACAGTTGGCTCCAGGGACTCAATAGCATTAGGATTTTGGTCCCAGCCCTAAGCCCTGCCTTCTTCTGAACTGGTTCCATTTTCAGCTGGTACCTCTCATGGTATCAAGAGTACCAGCAGTTCCAGATTTATGTCTGATTTTTCCCCCCAGTAACTCCAGGAGGGGGAAAAGCTTACCTCTGTCTGTCTCTTGTCTCCTTGTCACTAAAACCCCAGATTTGACTCCCATTGGTTGATGGTTTTGTTTGGAGCCTCTACGAATCCCTAAACCAATCAATGTGGAATTGGGGGTTTAGTCATCTCTACCTGTGTGACGTGAACTAGGCAGGGAAAGGGATGGTTTCCCACGGAAAATTGGGGTGCTAGCCCCAAAAAGCACTGACCAGGCAAGACAGCAGTGTCCATTACAATGTTTCTGATTAGAAATTCTTTCATTCATTCATTCATTTATGTATTTATTTATTTTAAATTTAAATTCAATGTAGTATACCTTGGCTAATTGATTAGAAAAATTTTTTTAAACATTTTATTTATTTGACAGAGAGGCACAGCGAGAGAGGGAACACAAGCAGGGGGAGTGGGAGAGGGAGAAGCAGGTTTCCCACCCAGCAGGGAGCCCGATTTGGGGCTCGATCCCAGGACGCCGCGATCATGACCTGAGCCAAAGGCAGACGCTTAATGACTGAGCCACCCAGGCGCCCCGATTAGAAATTCTTAATTCCTCCCATTAACTACCAAATAAAGTCCAAATTCCTTGACCAACTTCCAAGGCTCTACTCAATTTGATCCCAATCTATCTTTCTGGACTCATTTTCTAGATGAGCCTTTTGCTCTAGGCAAACAGGACTTGGACCTGGCCTGCGTACCGTACACATTCCTGCTTCGGCACCTCTGCTCACTCTCTGCTCTTATGGATGCTCCTTCCTTGACATGGGTTTTTTCAGTAAAAGGAATTCTTTCTCATTCCAGAATTAGCTCAAATACTACACTCTTATGAGGTGTTTCCTGGTGTCCTCCACCTGCGTGTGTAACACCTATACTTCTTATGTCTTTGAGCAAATGTCAGATTTGTATTATATTTATTTATGTCCTCGCCTGCCCTCCCTACTAAGTCGTAAAGCGTCCTGAAGCCCATGCAGCTGGCGTCTTTACTTTTAAATCCTCTCCAGTGTCAAGTAGTGTTTTGCTCTCAATCGATATTTGTTGAAATGAGGGACCTGAATGGTGTCCATAGCCTTCATCAGCTGGGATAGCGCTTTTCTAGATGAGCTCAGGGTTGACTGTGTTCCTGTTAAAATGCGGCATCCAAAATAGAACGCCGTTTTCTATATGTAGCCTCACCAGTGGGAGTGCAGTGGGAGTATTGCCTCCCTTGTATTGGGCCAATATTTTATTTTCTTCCACACAGAGCCTTTCCCTGAACCCCCAGTCTGAAATATCAGCTCTTCATAGGCCTCCCTCGCAGTGTTCTTTTCTCACGTGGAACTTACCGCAATTTGTCATTGCAGATTCATTTGTGAGGGGATGGAGTGCAGTGATGGGCCGGGTGGGGGCTATAAGGGTCCCTTCTCTTTCTGCTTCTGTGAATTTACTTCCCAGAACTGTGGAGAGATGAGGCATACTCCTATTATCTGCAGAAGCTTGGATTATATGATTTCAACACGCATTTACTGAGTTCCTTTGTGCTGGGGAGGTGGGGGGGCGATGGCTAAATTGGAGGGGGAACCAAGTGCCTCCCAAGGGCTAGTTTTGTTTGGGAGGTACATGATCATATTTGATTTTCACACTAGCCTTGTGAGGTAGGTGTTGGCCTTTTGCTCCACACCATACATGGGATGAGTGTCAGGCAGGGGACTCAAACCCCATGTCTCTTTAGCTCCAGACTGGAGGCTGCAAACAAGTGGTCCAAGGCCGTATTCTTCCCGCAAATGAAGAGTGCCTGGCGTGTTGCATTCCTTTAATTTGAAAACCAGAGCAAACAAAAACACACGTTCTGGAATCCGACTGCCCAAGTTTGAATCCTGTCACCACTTACCTGTTTAATTTCATCCTCAGTTTTTGTCACCTGGAAAAGAGGACCTAGTACTTTTTTTTTTTCATAAGAATGCTGAGATTTATTTTTTATTTATTTTTTTAAAGATTATTTATTTGAGAGAGAGAGAATGAGAGATAGAGACCACGAGAGGGAAGAGGGTCAGAGGGAGAAGCAGACTCCCCACTGAGCAGGGAGCCCGATGCGGGACTCGATCCCGGGACTCCGGGATCATGACCTGAGCCGAAGGGAGTCACTTAACCAACTGAGCCACCCAGGCACCCAGGAATGCTGAGATTTAAATGCTTTTATGTATGAACCTGGGTGAGTGGCACAACTTTCCGAAACTTTAGTTTTATCAAATGCCAATTTGGGATGATAAACTGATGCTGTCGACTTCACCAAGTTGGTGGGTATAGTCATGTTTTGGACATATTTGAATAGGCAGGCCTCCAAATGGCAGAGGGTATACCGATATTACATGTCTCTTATCAGTAGAGATGCCTCCCTGAGTTGTTATCAAATTTTTATCATTTTTAAAATTAAGATATTAGGGGCGCCTGGGTGGCTCAGTCGTTAAGCGTCTGCCTTCGGCTCAGGTCATGATCCCAGGGTCCTGGGATCGAGCCCTGCATCGGGCTCCCTGGTCCCTGAGCCGAAGGCAGACACCCAAACACTGAGCTACCCAGGCGCCCCTATGTTTACCTTTTTGAGGAACTGCCAAAGTGTTTTCCGTGGGGACTGTACCCTTTTATATTATCACCAGCAGTGTTTGAGGGCTTCAGTTTCTCTTCTCACCTCTTATTGTCTTTTTTATTATACCCATCCTAATAGGTGTGAAGTGGTGGTTTGTGGTTTTTATTTGCATTTTCCTACTGGCTATGTGCTCATTGGCCATTTATATGTCTTGTTTGGAGAAATGTTTCTTCAAGTCCTTTGCCCATTTTAAAATTGGGATGTTAGGGCACCTGGGTGGCTTAGTCGGTTAAGCATCTGTCTGTCTTTGGCTCCGGTTGTGATCTCAGGGTCCTGGGATCGAGCCCCGTGGCGGGCTCCCTGCTCAGCGGGGAGTCTGCTGTCCCTCTCCCTCTGCTCCTCCCCCTGCTTGTGCTCTCTTTTTCTCAAATAAATAAATGGAATCTTAAAAAAAAAATTGGGAAGTCAGTCTTCTTGTTGTTAGAATTGCTAAAGTTCTTTATATGTTCTGGTAGTAGTTTCTATCAGGTATATGATTTTCAAATATTTTCTCCCATTTAGTAGATTGCCTTTTTCATTTACTTAAAGTACAAAGTGTTTTTGTGGGGCGCCTGGGTGGCTCAGTTGTTGGGTATCTGCCTTCGGCTCAGGTCATGGTCCCAGGGTCCTGGGATCGAGCCCCGCATCGGGCTCTCTGCTCAGCGGGAAGCCTGCTTCTCCCTCTCCCACTCCCCCTGCTTGTGTTCCTTCTCTCGCTGTCTCTCTCTCTCTCTGTCAAATAAATAAATAAAATCTTTAAAAAAAAAGTACAAAGTGTTTTAATTTTGATGAAGTCCAATTTATTATTTTTTCTTCTATTCCTTGTGCTTAGGTTTCGTATCTAAGAAACTTGCTTACTCCAAGTCATGAAGATTTATGTCTGTGTTTTCTTCTAAGAGTTTTATGGGTTTAGTTCTTATATTTAGGTCTTTGATCCACTTTTAGATATTTTGTATATTGTGTGAAGTGGGGGTCCAACCTCATTCTTCTGCATGTGGACGTCCAGTTGTCCCAGCGCCATTTGTTGAAAAGACTATTCTTTCCCCATTGAAATGTCTTGGCACCTTGTTGAAAACCAACTCACCATAGATACATGGGTTTATCTTTGGACTTTCAATTCTGTTCCATCAGTCTAATTATTGCTTCTTTCTTTCTGCTTGCTTTGGGTTTAGCTTGTGCTTCTTTTTCCAGTGTCTTAGGGTGGATAATTAGGTTGTTGTTTGGAGATCTTTCCTCTTTTCTAACATGGGCATTTCTTATGTAGGCTCAAATGTATAGCTGTTTCCCTTTAAGCACGCTCAGATGCACACCATAAGTTTTTATATGTTGTATCTTCATTTTCATTCATCTCAAAATATTTTTTTTGTTCCAAGTATTTTCTAATTTCCCTTGTGATTTCTTTTTTGACTCATTGATAATTTAAATAGAGTGTTGTTTGATTCCCACAAATTTGTGAATTTCCCGAATTTCTTTTTTTTAAAAAGATTTTATTTATTTATTTGACAGAGAGAGACACAGCGAGATAGGGAACACAAGCAGGGGGAGTGGGAGAGGGAGAAGCAGGCCTCCCATGGAGCAGGGAGCCTGATGCAGGGCTCGATCCCAGGACCCTGAGATCATGACCCGAGCCGAAGGCAGACGCTCAACGACTGAGCCACCCAGGCACCCCCCAAATTTCTTTTTTTAAAAAGATATACAATAGCAGAGTTTCTAAGAGATTGGGCTTCTATTTTTTTTTTTAAAGGAATCTCTGTGCCTAACAGGCTCAAACTCACCACCCTGAGATCAAGAGTTGCCTACTCTACCGACTAGAGTGAGGCAGATGCCCCCACAAATTTCTTTTTGTTATTAATTTCCCATTTTGTTGTGATCAAAGAACATATTTTGTATGACTTCAATCCTTTTAAATTTATGGAGGCTTGTTCTATGGCCTAGCATATGGTCTATCCCGGAGAATGTTCCACGTGCCCTTGAGAAGATATGTACATGCTGCTATTCTATAGACGCCTGTTAGGTCTGTTTTGTGTTTGGTGTTGTTTGGGTCTTCATTGTTTCACTACTGCCTAGTTATTCTATTCATTAGCAAAAGTACAGTATTGGCATCTTTAATCATTATTGCTGAATTTATATTTCCCCCCTTAATTTTGCCTGCTTTTGCTTCATATATTTCTTTGTTAGGTAGGCATATGCTTATAATTGCTACATCTTCCTGATGGGTTGACCTTTTAATTATAAAATGTCCCTCTTTATCTGTAGTACCTTTTTTTTATATTAAAGTCTATTTTGGGGGCACCTGGGTGGCACAGTTGGTTGAGCCTCCAACTCTTGGTTTTGGCTCAAGTCATGATCTCAGGGTCCTGTGATTGAGCGGCTCAAGTCATGATCTCAGGGTCCTGTGATTGAGCCCCATGTTGGGCTCCATGCTCAGTGGGGAAGTCTGCTTGAAAATTCTCTCCCTCTGCTCCTCCCCCTACTCTCTCTCTCTAATAAATAAATCTTTTAAAAAAGTCTATTTTGTCTGATATTAGGGTAGCCATTCCAACTTTTGTTTTAAAAGATTTTATTCATTTATTTGAGAGAGAGAGAGGCAGTGAGAGAGGGAACACAAGCAGGGAGAGTGGGAGAGGGAGAAGCAGGCTCCCCGCTGAACAGGGAGCCCGATGCGGGGCTCGATCCCAGGACCCTGGGATCATGACCCGAGCCGAAGGCAGACGCTTAACCAACTGAGCCACCCAGGCATCCCAATTTTAGCCATTCTGACGGGTTTGAGTTGGTATCTCATTGTGGTTTTGATCTGTATTTCCCTGATGCTGAGTGATGTTGAGAATTTTTTCATGTGTCTGTTGGCCATGTTCATGTCTTCTGCCCATTTCTTGACTGGATTATTTGTTTTTTGGGTGTTGAGTTTGAGAAGTTCTTTATAGATCTTGGATACTAGCCCTTTATCTGATAAGACATTTGCAAATATCTTCTCCCATTCTGTAGGCTGTCTTTTGGTTTTGTTGACTATTTCCTTTGCTGTGCAAAAGCTTTTTATCTTGATGAAGTCCTAATAGTTCCGTTTTTGCTTTTGTTTCCCTTGCCTTTGGAGACGCATCTTGTAAGAAGCTGCTGTGGCCAAGGTCAAAGTGGTTGCTGCCTGTGTTCTTCCCTATGATTTTGTTGGGTTCCTGTCTCACATTAAGTCTTCCATCCATTTTGAGTTTATTTTTGTGTATGGTGTAAGAAAATGGTCCAGTTTTGAGAGAGAGCACGGGGCTCGATCCCAGGACCCTGAGATCATGACCTGAGCTGAAGGCAGATGCTTAACTGACTGAGCCACCCACCCCCCTGCCCCAGTTTCATTCTTCTACATGTGGCTGTCTAATTTTCCCAATAGCATTTGTTGAAGAAACTGTCTTTTTTCCATTGGATGTTCTTTCCTGCTTTGTCGAAGATTAGTCGACCATAGAGTTGAGGGTCCATTTCTGGGTTCTCTATTCTGTTCCATTTATCAGTGTGTCTGTTTTTGTGCCAGTACCATACTGTCTTGATGATTACAGCTTTGTAATATAGCTGAAGTCAGGCATTGTGATGTCCCCCAGCTTTGGTTTTCTTTTTCAACTTTCCTCTGACTATTCAGGGTCTTTTCTGGTTCCATACAAATTTTAGGATTATTTATTCCACTTCTGTGAAAAGAGTTGATGGTATTCTGATAGGGTTTGCATTGAATGTATAGATTGCTCCATGTAGCATAGACATTTTGACAAATTTTTCTTCCAACCCATGAACATAGAACGTTTTCCCATTTCTTTGTGTCTTCCTCAATTTCTTTCATGAGTGTTATATAGTTTTCTGAGTATAGATCCTTTGCCTCTTTGGTTAGGTTTATTCCTAGGTATCTTATGGTTTTGGGTGCAACTGTAAATGGGATTGACTCCTTAATTTCTCTTTCTTCTGTCTCCTTGTTAGTGTATAGAAATGCAACTGATTTCTGTGCATTGATTTTATATCCTGCCACATTGCTGAATTCTTGTATGAGTTCTAGCAATTTTTGGGTGGAGTCTTTTGGGTTTTCCACATAAACTATGATGTCATCTGCAAAGAGTGAGAGTTTGACTTCTTTGCAGATTTGGATGCCTTTTCTTTCTTTCTTTCTTTCTTTCTTTCTTTCTTTCTTTCTTTCTTTCTTTCTTTCTTTCTTTCTTTCTTTCTTTCTTTCTTTCTTTTTTTTTTTTTTGTCTGATTGCTGAGGCTAGGACTTCTAGTACTATGTTGAACAGCAGTGGTGATAGTGGACATCCCTGCCATGTTCTTGACCTTAGGGGAAAAGCTCTCAGTTTTCCCCCAGTCCTTTTAATGTACTGTTGGATTCTTTTGGCTAGTATCTTGGTGAGTATTTCGGCATCCATGTTCATCAGGGATATTGGTCTCTAATTCTCCTTTTTGGTGGAGTCTTTGTTTGGTTTTGGGATCAAGGTAATGCTGGCCTCATAGAAAGAGTTTAGAAGTTTTTCTTCCATTTGTATTTTTTTGAAACAGCTTCAGAAGAATAGGTATTAATTCTTCTTTAAATGTTTGGTAGAATTCCCCTGGGAAGACATCTGGTCCTAGACTCTTGTTTGTTGGGAGATTTTTTATTACTGCTTCCAATTTCTTTGCTGGTTATGGGTCTGATCAGGTTTCCCGTTTCTTCCTGTTTCAGTTTTGGTAGTTTATATGTTTCTAGGAATGCATCCATTTCTTCCAGATTGCGTAATTTGTTGGCATGTAGTTGCTTATAAAATGTTCTTATAATTGTTTGTATTTCTTCAGTGTTGGTTGTGATCTCTCCTCTTTCATTTATGATTTTATTTATTTGGGTCCTTTCTCTTTTCTTTTTGATAAGTCTGGCAAGGGGTTTATTGATCTTGTTAATTCTTTCAAAGAATCAGCTCCTAGTTTTGTTGATCTGTTTTACTGTTCTTTTGGCTTCTATTTCATTGATTTCTGTTCTAATCTTTATTCTTTCTCTTCTCCTGATGGATTTAGGCTTTATTTGCTGTTCTTTCTCCAGCTCCTTTAGGTGTAGTGTTAGGTTGTGTATTTGAGACTTTTCTTGTTTCTTGAGAAGGGCTTGTATTGCTATATACTTCCCTCTTAGGACCACCTTTGCTGCATCCCAAAGGTTCTGAACTGTTGTGTTTTCATTTTCATTTGCTTCCATGAATTTTAAAAATTCTTCTTCAATTTCCTTGTTGACCCATTCATTCTTTAGTCGGATGCTCTTTAACCTCCGTGTATTTGTGTTCCTTCCAAATTTTCTTTTGTGATTGAGTTCAAGTTTTAAAACATTATGGTCTGAGAATATGCAGGGAATAATCCCAATCTTTTGGTATGGTTCAGATCTGATTTGTGACCCGATATATGATCTGTTCTGGAGAATGTTCCATGTGCACTCAAGAAGAATGTATCTTCTGTTGCTTAATGCTCTGAATATATCTGTGAAGTCCATCTGGTCCAGTGTATCATTCAAAGCCCTTGTTTCCTTGTTGATGTTCTGCTTCAGTGGTCTGTCCATTGCAGTGAGTGGGGTGTTAAAGTCCCCTAGAATTATTGTATTATTATCAATGTGTTTCTTTAGATGCTTTGCCTTCTTATTTCACCTCTTATACTATAAACAAGTGTCCTTTCATGGTCTATTTAGTGCCATGGTCTTGCATTTTTGTGCATTTTGGTGGTGTGTTTGCTGTTTAAATAGCTTCCAAATGTAGTCCTGAAGTGCTGTCTAATGTCCCTAAGTGCAAGAATGCCATGATATGCCTTAGGAGAAAAATACATGTGCTAGAGAAGGTTCATTCAGGCATTAATCATAGTGCTGTTGGTCATGAATTCAGTGTTAGTGAATCAATAATATGTATTAAATAAGGCGTCTTTAAGCAGAAACACATAAAACAAGGTTATACAAACTTTGAACAACACAGGTTTGAACGTCATGAGTCCATTTTTAAAAATTAAATTTATTTTTTTAAAGATTTATTTATTTGAGAGAACATGTGAGAGAGAGCACATGTGTGCGCAAGAGAGCATGGGTCGGGGTGAGGGGGGAAGGGCAGAGGGAAAGGGAGAAGCAGACTACCCACTGAGCAAGCAGTCTGATGAGGAGCTCGATCCTAGGACCCTGGGATCACATCCTGAGGCAAAAGCAGATGCTTTATTGACTGAGACACCCAGGCGCCCCATGAGTCCATTTATACATGGAATTTTTTTCAATATATACTTTAGAAAATTTTTTAGAGATTGCAATTACAATTTAAAAAACTCACAGACAAACCATGTACCTTGAAATACCAAAAAAATTAAGAAAAGTTAGGTATTAATGTAAGAATATAGTATATAGAATATAGAATAGTATATAGTATATAGAATATAGTACATATAGTGTATAAAATATGTGTTGTTTAGGTTATTGGTAAGGCTTCTGGTCAACAGTAGGCTATTAGTAGTTATGTTTTGGGGGAGTCGAAAGTTATGCATGAATTTTTGACTATGTGGGGGGTTTGGCATCCTAACTCCCCCATTGTCCAAGGATCAGTTGACAAAAATATTGTGACCAGAGGCTGGCAGAAACTTAACCCAGTATTTCCTCCTAGGAGCAAGGGTACAATATTTGCTAATTCAGTGTTCACAGTGACTTTATAGAATATAACTACCACGAAGAATGAGACTCGACTGTGCCTTGAATATGTCATCCCACTGCCTTCTGGCCCCCATTGTTTTGGACAAGAAGTCAGGTGTTAAGGGCGCCTGAGTGGCTCAGATGGTTAAGCGTCTGCCTTCGGCTCAGGTCATGATCCCAGGGTCCTGGGATCGAGTCCCGCATCGGGCTCCCTGCTCCTTGGGAGCCTGCTTCTCCCTCTGCTTCTCTCTCTCTCTCTCTGTGTCTCATGAATAAATAAATAAAATCTTTAAAAAAAAAAAAGAAGTCAGGTGTTAATCTTATAGTAGCTGCTTTGCATATGATGACTCCTTTTTCCTGTTAATGCTTTCAAGGCTTTGTCTTTCAATACTTTTACTGTAATGTTTCCGGGTATGAAACTCTGTACTTATCCTATTTAGAGTTCATATTTTATTTTATTTTTTTAAAAGATTTTATTTATTTATTTGACAGAGAGAGACACAGCAAGAGAGGGAACACAAGCAGGGGGAGTGGGAGAGGGAGAAGCAGGCTTCCCGTGGAGCAGGGAGCCCAATGCGGGGCTCGATCCCAGGACCCTGGGATAATGACCTGAGCCGAAGGCAGACGCTCAACGACTGAGCCACCCAGGCGCCCCTAGAGTTCATATTTTAGCAAATCTTAGCAAATTTGGAAAGGTTTAACCAAGTTTTCTTCAACTTTTTTTTTTTCTGATCCTTTCTCCTGTCCTCTGGTACTCTTATTACATAGTATGTTGGTATTCTTAAAGGTATCCCACATTTCTCTGAGGCTCTGTTCATTTTTCTTTTAAAAAATATTTTGTTTATTTATTTGTCAGAGAGAGAGAGAGAGAGCAGAAGCAAAGGGAGCAGCAGGCAGAGGGAGGAGCAGGCTACCTGCTGACCAAGGAGCCTGATGCGGGACTCAATCCCAGGACCTTGGTATCATGACCTGAGCTGAAGGCAGGTGCTTGACTGATTGAGTCACCCAGGTGTCCCTGATTAGTATACTTTTCAACTCCAGAATTTTTATTAATTAAAAAATAATTTCCACCTCTTTATTGATATTCTCTATTTGATGAGATATTTTCACCATACCTTCCTTTGTTTCTTTAAGCATGGCTTTTTTAGTTCTTTGAACATTTTGTTAAGGGCTACATTGAAGTCTGTTATTTTTTTAAAAAAGATTTTATTTATTTATTTGAGAGACAGTGAGAGCAAGAGAGAGAGCATGGGTAGGGTGAAGGGCAGAGGGACAAGCAGACTCCCTGCTGAGCAGGGAGCCCGATGCAAGGCTTGATCCTGGGACTCTGGGATCATGACCCAAGCCAAAGGTAGACGCCCAACCAACTGAGCCACCCAGGTGCCCCTGAAGTCTGTTAAATCTGACATCCAGGAGTACTGGGTGACTCAGTCAGTTAAGCAGCCAACTCTTGATTTTGGCTCAGGTCATGATCTCAGAGTCCTGGGATCGAGCCCAGTGTTGGGCTCCTTGCTCAGTGGGGGAGTCTGCTTGAGGATTTTCTCTCCCTCTTCCTCTCCCTTTGCCCCTTCCCCTTGCTCTTGCTGTCTGTCTCTGTCTCTGTCTCTCTCTCTCTCTCTAAAATAAATAAATAAATCTTAAAAAGAATCTGACATCCAGTTCCTCTCACAGGTGGTTTCTGTTACCTGATCTTTTGCTTGTGTGGGGGTCACACTTTTCTCTTTCTTTGCATGTCTCATAATTTCTGTTGAAAACTGGACATTTTAGGTAATATCTTGTAGCAACTCTGGATGCAGATTCCCTTCTCCCTCCCTGGGGGTGGTTTTTGTTTGTTTATTTTCTAACTTGACTAGGCTATTTTAGTTATGTCTATTTCCTCTCAGCGTGAAACCTTTGGTGCTGCTCCTCAGAGGACACAGCCTTGGGCATGTGCACACTCACTATGGAATGACAATGGTTGTAGCAGGTTCTCTTTGATTGTCTCTTTCCCTGACTTCTCTGTTAAGCTGTCTGCTTTATTTGGTATTACACACTCATTGTTAGGCTCTGCTAATTACTGACTGGTTGCTCAATTGTTTGTGCCCTGGGGCATATATTGCTCAGCACTCTGCTCCAAGTAAATTTGGCAGGGGTAAGTTGTGATGCTGGTCTTTGAGGTTTGTTTTGACCTTAGGAGGGCTTTTCTTAGCTGTCTCTTTCCCAGGTTCTCTGAATTGAATGGCCTATGGTTTAGCCTTGTGGTTCTTTTTTTAAAAAATATTTTATTTATTTATTTGAGAGAGAGAGAGAGCATGATGGAGGGGAGGCACAGAGGGAGAAGCAGACTCCCTGCTGAGCAGGGAGCCCGACGTGGGGCTTGATCCCAGGACCTTGGGATCATAACCTGAGCCAAAGGCAGACGCTTAACTGACTGAGCTACCCAGGTGCCCCAAGCCTTATGGTTCTTAACTAAGGGGAGCTATTGGTTTTGTTTTGTTTTAGAGAGTGTCCTTAGGCTTGAACTTTCACACACTGTGTCTCAAATAAATTTACTTCCTTTGGAGAGAGCCTCAAGTGTCTTTTTCTTTTCTTTTTTGTTTTTCCCAAGTGTCTTTTCTTATGGACTGCCTCTCCCCTGGGCAACATCTCTGGGGCACTACTCTGGGCACTGGGTAGGGCCTCTGGTCTTCTTGGCTTGCCTCTCCCAGCATGGGATCTCTGCTCTATGGGCAAGCGGGGATGAGAGCAAGCAGAACCCGGTATTCTTGTGCTGTCACACCTGGGACAGAACCTCCATCCTATGAATAGGGTCTGGGTGGGAGAAGGAAGCCCCCTACCTCTCTGCCACACTCACCAGAAGTTTAACCTCCTTACATTGGAGTTGGAGGGGATGAGAAATGCTGGCAGCTTGCTCCTCCTGGTGAGATATGGCATGGCTTGACTAGGAGCTGAGGGGAGAGGGAACCCTGTCTTTTTTTTTTTTTTAAGATTTTATTTTTAAGTAATCTCTACACCCAATGGAGGACTTGAACTTACAACCCCAAGATGAAGAGTTGCATGCTCCACCAACTGAGCCGACCAGGCACCCCAGGAACCCTGTCTTTTTGATCACACCTGCTCAGAGTGGAATTTCCCTCCAGCTGAGTTGAGGGGAGAGACAGTAAGAGGGAGGATGGAATTGGTTGTGGCTCACATGTTGCAGACTCTCTCTATTCCTACCAAGTTGTAGTAGGTTTTCTTAAATAAATGTGTCTTTGTTGGCTATGTGTCATTAGGACAGTTTCCAAAGACTTTGTTTCTTTTTTAAAATAATTTTCACCAGCTTTGTTTTTTGGAGGGATTGGGTATATTCAGCCCCTCACATTGTCATCTCAGAGCTTCGATCTTCCCCAGCTTTAAAACTTTTTAGTCAGTCTGTTGTTCACCCTACCAGTTATCTACTACCTCCAGCACCTGCAAAGTTAAAACACTTTCCTGTAAATGTTCTTAGCAAATTACTCCTGGGGAGAAGCTTTTTCACTCTGGGCAAGCTCCAACTGAAGTCAGATACAGACAGCCTTGTAAGTGTGGTCTTCTACACAAGACAGTGCCAATAGCGACAATTCTTTGGGAGTAAGAATTGGAAAGAGCTCTAGCTCTGTGCTGTTTTCTTCATTGGCTGTCAGGTTGCACTGGGGATGTGGGCTATTTTCCAAGGTTGCAACAGAGCTGGAGAGTGGGGGATAGGACTAGGGCAAGTTAAAATATCACAAATATCACAAAATATCACAAATCTTACCAAGATTCACCACGTTTCTTGAATGAGCCTTCCTCAAGTTGCTATAAGCCTTTGGTTCCTTTCCAGAGTTTTGAAAAAAGTTGATCCTGGCCATTTTTGTGGGGTTTTTCATTGCTTTTGTGTATGAGTGAATTTGCATTAGATCCTTTTTTTTGAGGACATCACCAAAATCAACATTTCATTAATATTAATGTTCAGGGGCTCCTGGGTGGCTCAGTCGTGAAGCATCTGCCTTCGGCTCAGGTCATGATCCCAGGGTCCTGGGATCGAGCCCCGCATCGGGCTCCCTGCTCAGTGGGAAGCCTGCTTCTCCCTCTCCCACTCCCCCTGCTTGTGTTCCCTCTCTCGCTGTGTCTCTCTCTGTCAAATAAATAAATAAAATCTTAAAAAATATATATTAATGTTCAAACTACTATACATCCACTAAATTCCTGTACCTGTGCTCAGGTTTCTTTATAGGCTCTGCAATGATGTCCTAAAAGACTATGTTTCTTCCTTGAAATCAAGACAGAAAGCAAGTGAAGTCGTGCAGGTTCCCCTGTCTAACAGTGTTGTAACCCTATTGTAACACCATGAAAAAGGGAAACGAGGTTTATTTAGCATGAATAGTTCTCACTGCTCCTGCCACTTGGTGCTCACAAATTATCTGAAGAATATAGTATCTAGAACCTTGCCAGGGCAATACCAAAGTCATTGGTGAATGGTTTTATAAATTACTTTTTAAAATTTCTTGAAAGTCAGACTATTTGCCTATCCCCAGTCCTTTTCCTATTTTCTAAAATTTCTCAGAGTTTGTCTGCAATGTTTCCAAAACTGTATCTTTCAGCATCTTGGGGGATGGACTGCATCCAAATCTGAGGTCTTGAACATTGCAATTGAGTTAATGTTCTCTTATCATTCTTCTTTGGGATGCCATTTTCCTCCTAACTACAACCTTCGACAATTTTAATCTTGCACATCATTCTTCTTATAGAAGACAAACCAGGGGCGCCTGGGTAGCTCAGTCGTTAAGTGTCTGCCTTCGGCTCAGGTCATGATACCAGGGTCCTAGGATCGAACCCCACATCAGGCTCCCTGCTCAGCAGGAAGCCTGCTTCTCCCTCTCCCGCTCCCCCTGCTTGTGTTCCTTCTCTCACTTTGTCTCTCTCTGTCAAATAAATAAATAAAATCTTTAAAAAAAAAAAAAGAAGACAAACCAAATGAAAGTTGAGAGGTTCTGCTTTCTCTTGGTCATTTGTTAATATTACGCCATCAACCCTAAGCAATGGGCCCATTTCTTCCTTTTTCTTGCTCCAAATATAGCTATAAAAACCCTTTTTGTTGTCTATAGTATGTTTCACAACCTCAGCTCATTCTGAGTTATAGACATAGCTGACATTAGTCCTATAGGTTTATACTAGTCTTTTATGTTTATCCCTGAGTAGGTGGCTCTTCTTCTAGCCTCTGCCATAGAGTCTCCTTTGCAGCCACTCTTGTCCCTTTAAATGCTCCCCCATTGCTTCTTCATCGAGATCTAAAAGGGATGAAGGAGATGGGGGAGATGGATATTCTTGAAATGGTCATTAAAATCGCAAATATTGGGGTGCCTGGGTGGCTCAGTCAGTTAAGCATCCAACTCTTGATTTTGGCTCAGGTCATGGGATGGAGCCCCATGTTGGGCTCCATGCTTAGTGGGGAGTCTGCTTGAGATTCTCTCTCCCTCTTCCTCTGCCCCTCCCGTGCTCTCTGTCTCAAATAAATAAATCTCTAAGAAAATCTCACAACTTAATTTAGTATTGAAACATAAAAAGATTTAGTACACATAATGAGATAATTGTTCATTAATTTAGCATTCAATGTCTAATTTATGCATCATCAATTTAGCATCCAGTGATTAATTTAGCATTGTCTTATTCATGCTGAGTACATCAGTACATAATTACATGCTGCTTTTTCCCTTAGCTTTTTTTTTTTTTTTTAAGTAGCCTCCATGCCCAACGTGGGGCTTAAACTCACCACCCTGAGATTAAGAGTCACATGCTCTACTGGCTGAGCCAGCCAGGTGGCCCTTCCCTTAGCTTTTGTTGCATTTATCTATTACTATATAACAAACCAGCATAGTATTTAGTGGCATAGCATGACTTTTTTATTATTACTTATGGATTCTGTGGGTCAGGAATTTGGAAAAGGCGTATCAGGAAAAGCTATAGTCTGTTCTACAATGTCCACCCTCAGCTTGGATGACCTGACAGCTGGGGATGACTCTTACAGCTAGGGCTGGAGCAGCTGTAGTGGAGGACCCACTTCCAACATGGCTCCTTCACTCCTCTGACTGTCGCCTGGACTGGGATGGCTGGGGTCAGGCTCAAATGGAACTGTCAGTCATAGTGCCAGTGGCTGTCCTAACGAGTGTGGTGATGGCAGGCCTGTAGTTGGACTTCTTGCCTGAGCCACCCAGGTGTCCCTGGAAATATTTATTTTCAACAAATTTCTTCTTTTGATCGATCAAAACATCTTTGTATAAAAAAAATAAATCTATGCTTCTTATAAAAAATGCAGATGTGCAGCAAGTGAGAAAATTCTCCTCCATCTCAATTGAATTTTTTACTTCTTTATTTTCCAGAGTTACCTATGTGCGTGTTTAGGAATTATGTGTGGCTTATTATGAAAAACAGGGTCTTCCGTCACTTGTTTCCTGTTCCCCAGAAGCACCATATTCAACCTCGTTAGTGGATTCCTTTATAGTCTCCATATATCTAAATAGCATGTTCAGGGGGCACCTGGGTGGCTCATTCGTTGAGCATCTGCCTTTGGCTCAGGTCATGATCCCAGGTTCCTGGGATCAAGCCCCACATCAGGCTCCCTGCTCAGTGGGAAGCCTGCTTCTCCCTCTTCCACTTCCCCTGCTTATGTTCCCTCTCTCGCTGTGTCTCTGTCAAATAAATAAATAAAATCTTAAAAAAATAATAAAATAAATAGCATGTTCAGGCGCCTGGGTGGCTCAGTCAGTTAAGCGTCTGCCTCTGGCTCAGGTCATCATCTCAGGGTCCTGGGATCTAGTCCTGTGAGGCTCCCTGCTCAGCGGCGAGTCTGCTTCTCCCTCTCCCTCTGCCCTCCCCTCCACCCCTCCCTGTCACACACACTCTCTCTCTCAAATAAATAAATAAAATCTTTTTTAAAAAATAGCATGCTCATATTGCTGCTTCTTGATTTTTTGGTTTTAGGCATTATGTGTGATCATCTTGGAAGCTGAGGCTTTAACTCTTTCATCTTTCCTACACTTCCTGTCTTCATCCCCCCCCATGTTACTGCATCACACACAGTTTTGGTTACATAGATATTCCGAGCATACATCACTGTAACTATGTAAATGCTCTCCACCGCTGAACCATGCAGTTACTTTTCTTTTCCTGTACTTTTTGTTCCTCCTTTCCCTGCCACTGAGTTAATAATTATGTCCTGTTCTTGTTTTGTTTGTTTGCTTTGTATGTACAACACTAATTCCATTTTAAACTCTGCTCTGAGGTGTAAATATCTCATTACATTCAAACACATTAGATTTTCTATTGGTTTTATTTTCTTAAGGACACCTCCCTGTAGCCTCCCGACCTGCTTCCAGCTGGAGTGGTTATTCTCCAGGCCTGCTGCATAGCTGGCTCCTTGAGAACTCTATTCACAACCTACTGGAGCTTCATGGTTTTCTTGAGTTGGATCCCTACTTTTCTGGATTCCATATCTTCCTTTTTCTTGCTTTATCCCTTGTTTTGGTGGGCACATTCTCTAGTACTCTGATAAGTAAGCATGCATTTTGGAGACTTTGTATGTCTAAAAATGTCTTTATTTTACCTTCACACTTAATAGCTTGGGTAGAGTATTCAAGATTTGAAATCATTTGTCCTCAGTATTTTGAATGCACAGCTGTGTCTTCTGGCTCCTGTTGTCAGCATTGAGAAATCCAGTTCCATTCTGGTTCATGACTATTAGAAAACTGTTTTGTTTCTCTGGAAGCATGCGGGGATCTTCCCCAGGACTTCTTGGTCCAGGACGCCTGGCTGGCTTAGCTGGTAGAGCATGCAACTAACTCTTGATCTCAGGGCCTTGAGACCCAGAGCCTAGAGATTACTTAAAAACAAAAACAAAAACAAAAATAAAACTTCTTGGTCTGGATCTCTTTCCATTCACTGTGTTGGGCTCCATAGGGAACTTCATTCCCTATGTATTTTTTATTCTTTTACGGTAGAAATGTGTACTGAGAAAACCTATCACGTAGATCAAGAAATAAAAGATTGCCAACATCTTGGCGAGGTGGGTCCCTCCCTCGGAGGCCCAGTGACCGTCCTGACTGTTGTGATGACCACTTTCTTGCTTCTCTTGGTAGTTTTTCCTCCCACAGATAGATGTCTAAGCAATCAGTTTAGTTCTGCATACCTGGGACTTTATAAGAGTAACATAAAATTTACTGCCTCAGCCATCTCCAAGTGTACAGCTCAGTGGTGTTAAGTACCTTCGTGTTGTTGGGCAGCCCATTTCCAGAACTCCTTTCATCTTCCCCAACCCAAACTCTGTACCCATTAAACAGCAACTCTCCATTCCCTTGTCCCCCACCCCCAGCCCCTGGCAACCACATTCTACTTCCTGTCTCTGAATTTGACTGCTCCAGGTACCTCATGTAAGTGAATCACATAGCATCTGCCTTTATGTGACTGGCTTGTTTCCCTTAGTATAAGGTCCTCAAGCCTCCTCCATGTTGTAGGATGTGTCCGAATTTCCTTCCTTCTTTAGGCAGAATAATATTTCATTATTTGTGTGTGTGTATCATATTTTGTTTATCCACTCAAGCATTTGGCCTCTGTTTTTTATAGATTGGTTGCTTTCCTCAAATGTCTGATGAATCCTGGGTGTCAGCTCATACAGAAGCACGGGCTAGCTACAAACCAAGCGAAAGTTCTGCACGTGTGGGCAGCCTCCTCCTGTGGTCTTCACCGCAGGGACCCAGCTGGCCATGCGGGAGCTCCTGATGTCTCTGTCTTCAGGTCTTTCTTCTTGGTTTGGCCAGATTCCCTGCAGAAAGCTCTTCCAATTGCCTGCCCAAAGGTCCCAATCTCTGTGTCCTTTGTGGCTTCTGCAAAGGGAATCTGTTGACTTGTTTTTTCCACTGCCAGCTCTAGATTCTGCTTTCTCAGTTCTTCTAGTAAACCAGTTACCACCTGTCCATCTATTAACTGGCTTTAAAAATTGTGTTCCACCGTCTTCTCTCCCATTCGTATTGTGTGTGTAGGTTTGTGGCATTAGAAAAATCTTCTTACTGCTACATTATTATCTGGCAGGAACAGAGGTAAATACCAGTATTTAACATGCCATTTTAATTTCAACCCAATTTTTAACAGCAAATCTTTTCTTGAAGTATAAGGTAGAGACATCCAATTTGTGGCTAAATTGTCAGATTCTTGATATTTAGAGGTTCAGAAGAGGAAAAATTGGGACCTCAGGAATATGGGCTGGGTTTGAATAGGTAGAAGGGAGTGATGAGAAAACCAAAAGCCAGAGACAGTGAATTTGCCTGAAGTGAAGGGGTCAAGAATAGTTGTGTGGAGGAGAACCCAAGGGGCAGATTATAAAGAAATCCTGAGGGCTGGATAAGAAGATTGGATTTTCTGCCAGAAGAGAGTATTCTGTCATGTTACTCAGCTTCAGAGTGTCGCAGGAAAACATTTACACATTTGAATGTTGATGAGGACAGCTACAAAAATAGATAAAATGTGGTAATTTGTCCTGTCTCCTGATAATGTCAGGATTGTACCTGATGTTTGAGCACTGTGAATGGATGTGAAGGAAAAGGAAAATGTTAACAAGGGCTCTGCAATGCTGGCGACACAAATATGAAACTCATTCACCAACACACACAGCCACCTCTAGGTTACAGGACAGATTGGAGACAGAGCTTATCCAGTGCTTGTTTATGGAAAAGAGGAGATTAGAGAGAAAGTGTAGAAAACAAAATGCTTGTCAGTTCAGGATTTATCATTTTCAACAATCTGTGGAAGCTAGTGGTGAACATTTTGAACATTTGCCTCTAAATGTGCGTGCTATAACATGATAACACAATTTTAATTTCAAGTCAAAGCACAAAGTTTTCTCCACTTGTTCAACTTCTAAACCTTTATAGGAAAAACCAAGCTGTACCCGAGAAAAAGCATGTGCCAACTCTGCTTGAACCAACAGATGGAATTAGTGGTTTTGTGCGTGCATTTTAGCATTACTCAGCATCAGCATTATCTCTTAATCTTTGGTGTGTTTCCTGGGTTCGTGCTTGGTTTGGAGGTGTTTTACAAACGTTGTGAACCCTGCCATCCCTCATCAGGGTTAAAAGGACTAAGGAGAAAGTGTGTTGGTACCAATAAGTAATTGTAAGTCATAAGAAAATGGTGAAGAGTCATGTGTCTACAGGATGAATTTCTCCCCCGTAGAAGTCCATCCTGAAAAACAAAGATCCAGTGATGCAACCTGCAGAAATGAGTCATTGACATTAATCATCAAGAGAAGAGGAAAAGCGATTGCCAAATGCGCTCCAACGCCTATCCACTTGATATCAGTTAGGAAAACTTAACAGGTTTGTCTTGGTGAAGGTTCTGTGTGGAACCCGACTGGTGGGTTGGCAGGCCCCTCCGACAGAGACAGCATCCAGATGAATAACCAAGTGGCAACCGTGGATGGGTGTGGCTTCGAGGAGGTACCCCCACTGACATCGAGATATAAAGGAAGGAGGTTTTCTTCTGCCACAGATGTCGACAGCAGTGTCCTGTAAAACATCTTTAAGGAGGATAAGAGGAGCTTGTTCTAACAAAACTTATAGTCCCGTTTCATGGTTTCTCGGGGACGCAAGCCCAACCCCAGCTCGCTTCCTTACAAATGAACGGACATGTGAACAGCACTTCAGGATCTAACCTGTTTCTAGAATAATGAGCTTCTTTATTGGTTACCAAAACTCTTTCTTCCAAATGGGACATGTACATAATATTTATTGAGCACCCACTGTGTGCAGGGCCTTGGGGGAAGCAAAGATGAGTAAGACTTGATCCTGCCCCGAAGGAAGTTACAGCCTAAGTGGAGAGCACATGCACACAAATAGTTCGTTGTAATACTTTGGAAGTGTAATTATACATTGTATTATTATTATCATACTCTATTATAATGATGGAACTACCCAGAGGGTGCTACGGAACACAGACAGGAGAGTCTTCCTGGAAGAGGTGAGGCTTGAGCGTAGTCCAAAAGAACGAGAAAGGCGTATGAGGGAGCAGAAGGGAGAGGAGAGGTAGCAGAGTGCATGCAGGTGGGTATGTAACCTCTGGCTAATGAGTGACTCGGGTCAGGTCACAGAGGGCCATCCGTGCTACATTAAGGAAATTAGACTATTTGGTTTTAGGCAATAAAGGTCATTAAAAGGTTTGAAATGGGAGCACCTGGGTGGCTCAGTCGTTAAGCGTCTGCCTTCGGCTCAGGTCATGGTCCCAGGGTCCTGGAATCGAGCCCCGCATCGAGCTCCCTGCTCAGTGGGAAGCCTGCTTCTCCCTCTCTCGCTGTCTCTCTCTCTCTCTCTGTCAGAATAACTAAATAAAATCTTTAAAAAAAATAAAAGGTTTGAAATGGGGTCTGCCATCAGATTTATAGTTTAGGTATCCTATTAGTTTTCTACTACTGCCTTAACAAGTCACTACAAACTTAGAGACTTAACGCATATTTATTGTCTCGCAAGTTCTGTAGTTTAGAAGTCAAGGTTGGCTCAACTGATCTTTCTGCTCTGGGATTCACCAGGCCGAAATTCAAGTGGCTGCCAGCTGGACTCTGGAGGCTCTGTGGAGAATCTGCTTATTTAGGTTGTTGACGGCATCTAGGTTACTGTGGCTGTAGGTAGGACTGAAGTCCCTGTTTTCCTGGCTGCTCTCTGCCGGGGGTCCCCCTCAGCTCCTGGAGGCCTCACTCCTACACTTGCACACAGCCCTCCATCCCGGAACCAGCAGCAACGTGTCGAATCTCTGACTTCTTCTGCCACATCTCTCTGGCTTCCATCTGGGAAAGTTCTCTGCTTACGTGATTAGATCGGGCTCACCTGGATGATCCAGGCTACTCTCCATATTTTAGGGTCTGTAGGCTTAGTTACATCTGTAAAGTCCTTTTACCTTGTAAGAGAGCGTATTCACAGGTTCCAGGGGTTGGGTGTGGACATCCCTGAAGGGGAATTATTCTGTAGCTTCCAAAGGGCAGAGTCCTTCTCTCATACCCATGCTGGTTTTCCTCCCGTCCCCCTTGCTGCTTTAAAAAACAAATACAAAAAAAAAAACAAAAACCCAGCTTCATTGAGGTATAATTTACATTCACCCATTTCCGTGCTCAAATTATGACTTTGAGCAAATTCATGGAGTCGTGCAACCATTACCTCAATCTGCTTTTCGAGTATTTCCATCACCTCAAAAAGATTTCCCACACCCTTACCAGTCCATTGGCTTTCTTTTTATTCTCTTGTTTAGGCTCATTCTTCCTTGGAATGCTTTTGTTGACCAGGACCTTTTTTGGCTGTCTGGGAAACACCCACATTTAGGATATTCTTTACCAGGTGCGTAGGAATACACATTAAGCTGCTGTCATCTTACTTGAAATTAACATCGTGTGTCAACTATACTAAAAACAACCAAAAAAGGGTTTTTTTTTAAAGAAAAAAAAATTGTTCACACTGCTTACCCCAGGGCAATGAGAATGCAGGGTTGGTGGTGAAATGATTAACTTTGTTTTTATGGATCTTTCAGGATTTAATATACAATGAGCAGGTATTGCTTTTTTTTAAGATTTTTATTTTTTTAATTAAAAAATTTTTTTGAAGATTTTATTTATTTATTTGACAGAGAGAGACAGCGAGAGAGGGAACACAAGCAGGGGGAATGGGAGAGGGAGAAGCAGGCTTCCCGTGGAGCAGGGAGCCTGACGCAGGGCTCAATTCCAGGACCCCGGGTTCATGACCTGAGCCAAAGGCAGACGCTTAACCGACTGAGCCACCCAGGCACACCTGGTATTGCTTTTGAGATTAAAAAGTCTTCATTGTGAAAACATTGAAAAATTAATTCTTTCCTATTCTCTGATTGAACAATAAAAAGGATGCTTCAGGGGTGCCTGGGTGGCTCAGTCGTTAAGCGGCTGCCTTCGGCTCAGGTCATGATCCCAGGGTCCTGGGATGGAGCCCTGCATTGGGCTCCCTGCTCCGTGGAAAGCCTGCTTCTCCCTCTGCCTGCTTGTGTGCTCTATCTCTGTCAAATAAATAAATAAATAAAATCCTTTTTTAAAAAAAAGGGGGAATGCTTCAAATGCAAAGAAACAGGAGTACCAGGTGTTATGTAAAAGGCCCTTCAACTCAGATAGATGCCAAGTCGTCCCCCCATTCTTATACCTCTCCGGTTGTCAATCCTGACCCTGAGGGGGTGGTACCTGATGTTAGCACCATAGTCGGTCATGGCACCAGAAGGTCGAGGCCAGACTTGGGGGACATACTCTGTTTCTTCAGTTGAGTCTTTGAAATAGAAGCTTCAAGAGAAAACCAGTTTTAGGAATGTTGGCAAGGCCAATACAAAATTCTGCAATGGAGTAATTGTGAAATATTAACAAAGTTCCAAGATATGTTTAGGTCTAGAAACTGCTTAAGTACTGTTTTTGTTGTTTTAATTTAAGCTTGTTTTTTTTTAACTTCTGCAGGAGGAAGATAGAAAATTGTGTTGGCTATCTCAAAAACTAAAAGCTGTATCAGCTTTTTACAGTTTGAAGGAATAAAAGAAATTTTGAACGGGAAATCTCATAAATTTCATTGTAAATCAGGTTCATTTGAAATGATGAACAAGTAAAATGGATGAACTATCATTAAACTCCCACACCAGCCATGATTAATAATTTCTCATAATTACAAAAGTATAGTTCATAATTCTTATAAAAAGGGTTTATATTTTAAATTGATAACAAAATAAATTGACAGCAAAGAGCTCTTATGCCTTTTCATTGAGTGGTAGGAAAACAAAGCATTTACTTCCTTAAAATTAGGAACAGAGTAAGGCCACATGTTAAAAAAAACACTTTTGGGGCGCCTGGGTGGCTCAGTCGGTTAAGCGACTGCCTTTGGCTCAGGTCATGATCCCAGGGTCCTGGGATCGAGCCCCGCATCAGGCTCCCTGCTCGGCGGGAAGCCTGCTTCTCCCTCTCCCACTCCCCCTGCTTGTGTTCCCTCTCTCTCTGTCTCTCTCTCTCTCTGTCAATTAAATAAATAAAATCTTTAAAAATTTTTCATTAAAAAACACTTATTAAAATATAATACATATTATATAAAGTTTGTCTTTTTAAAAATTTTATTTGTTATTTGATAAAGAGCGAGAACTAGAGAGAGAGAGAGAGAGAATGAGTGGGGGGCAGAGGGAGAGGGAGAAGCAGACTCCCCGCTGAGCAAGGAGCCTGACATGGGGCTCGATCCCAGGACCATGGGATCATGATCTGAGCTGAAGGCAGATGCTTAACCATCTGAGCCACCCAGGTACTCCTAAAGTTTATCTTTTTTTTTTTAAGATTTTATTTATTTATTTGACAGAGACACAGCGAGAGAGGGAACACAAGCAGGGGGAGCGGGAGAGGGAGAAGCAGGCTTCCCGGGGAACAGAGAGCCCGATGTGGGGCTCGATCCCAGGACCCTGGGATCATGACCTGAGCCGAAGGCAGACACTTAATGACTGAGCCACCCAGGCACCCCTAAAGTTTACCTTTTCAAAGTGTACAGTTCAGTGGTTCCATTCTTCACTGTATTCACAAAGTTGTGTATTAATCACCACTATCTAATTCCAGAAGATTTAAAAAATTTTTTATTGTTATGTTAATCACCATACATTACATCATTAGTTTTTGATGTAGTGTTCCATGATTCATTGTTTGTGTATAACACCCAGTGCTCCATGCAGAGCGTGCCCTCTTTAATACCCATCACCAGGCTAACCCATCCTCCCCCCCGCCTCTAGAACCCTCTGGATGATTTTTATCACCCCAAGATCAAAACCCCACACTCATTAGCAGTCACTCCCTATCTCCTTCCTACACCCCTCATCCCTGGCAACCGTCAACCTAATTTTTGTCTCTATAGATTTGTCTATTCTGGACAAGCCACATGTGAAGTTTTTGCTAAACCTGATCAGTAATTTCTGGAGTCTATTTTTACAGATAGCTTTTCTTATAAGCAACATAAAAACGTTTATTTATTGATTTATTTGAGAGAGAGAGATAGAGAGGGAACACAAGCAGGGAGGAGGAGCAGAGGGAGAGGGAGAAGCAGACACCCTACTGAGCAGGGAGCCCAATGTGGGTCTTGATCCCAGGTCCCTGGGATCATGACCTGAGCTGAAGGCAGAAGCCCAGCCCACTGAGCCACCCAGGTGCCCCAATGAAAGAAATTTAAAACATAGTACCTGACACCAAACAAGATATTTGAGGTTCAATGGATTTATTGCATCTTATATTTAATTAAAGCCAATTTGTTATTAGACCCCCTTGGGGACATTTCTACCAACCTTACAGAAATAAATACTATGAACAACTGTATGCCAGTAATTTAGATAACTTAGATGGAATGGATGAAGTCCTAGAAAGACAAAAACTGCCAAATTTCAAGAAGAACTAGAAAATCTGAATAGGTCTATATCAAGTAAAGAAATTGAATTAGTAACAAAAAAAGCTTTCCATGAAAAGAAGCCCAGGCCCAAATGGCTTCACTGGTGAATTTGACCAAACATTTAAAGAAGAATTATCACCATTTCTTTGTAAACTCTTCCAAGAAATAGAAGAGGGAACACTTGGCCAACTCTAAAAAGCCAATATCAGCCTGATACCAAAACCAGACAAAGACATCACAATAAAAACAAAACTGTACATTAATGTTGTTTATGAATTTAGAGGTGAAAATACCAACAGATATTAGCAAACAAAATCCAGCAACTATAAAAAAGATAACAGACTTTGACCAAATGAGGTTTATCTCAGGAATGCAAGGTTGGTTTAACATCTGAAAATAAATTTGAATGTCATATATTATATTATTAGAACAAAGGAGAAAACTCCATATAATCAGCTTAATATATGCAGAAAAAGCCCTTGACAAAATCCAACACTTTCTCATGATAAAAACATGCAACAAACTAGAAATAGAAGGGAACTTCCTCTATCTGATAAACAGCATCTGTGAAAATCCTACAGCCAACATCATATTTAATGGTGAAAGTTCAGGAACAAGACAAGGATATCCATTCTTGCCACTTCTATTTGATATTATACTGGGTATTCTAGCCAGAAAAATTAGGCAAGAAATGAATTAAAGGCATCCAGATTGGAAAGGAGGAAGTAAAACTATTTCTCTTTGCAGATGACATTATCTTGTATATAGAAAATCCTAAGGTATCCATTAAAAAATGAGAACTACATCACTAATCATCAGGAAAATGCAAATCAAAACCACAGTGAGACATCATCTCATACCTACTAGGATGGTCATTATAAAAAACAAAATGAAACTGGAAATAGTAAGTGTTGGTGAGGGTGAAGAAAAAACAGAACACTTGTGCACTGTTGGTGGGAATGTAAAATGGAGCAACCACTAAGAAAACAGTGTTGAAGTTCCAAAAAAAAAAGAATGGCCGAATGATCTAGCAATCCAACTTCTGGGTATTTATCCAAAAAGAATTTAAATCAGGAACTTGAAGAGATATTTGCACACCCAAGTCTTGCAGCATTATTTGCAAGAGCCAAGATATGGAAACAACCTGAGTGTCCACTGGTGGATGAAAGGAAAAAGAAAATGTGGTATATACATACAGTGGAATATTATTCAGTCATAAATAGACAATCCTGTCATATGCTACAACATGGGTATCCTTGAGGGCATTACTGTCAGTGAAGCAAACCAGTCACAAAAAGGCAAATACCACTTGATTCCACCAAATGCAATATCCAAAGTAGTCAATTCATAGAAACAAAAATTAAAATGGTGGTTGCCAAGAGTTGAGGAGAGGAGAAAATGGGGAGTTGCTGTTCAATGGGTATAGAATTTCAGTCATGCAAGATGGAAAGAGATATGTTGTACAACACTGTGCTTACAGTTGACAATATTGTACTATATACTTAAAAATTGTTGACAGTAGGTCTCATTATGTCTTTTTCACCATAATAAAAAAAAACTGGAACTAATTGATGAGTTCAGCAAAGTTGTAGGATAGAAGGTCAATATGCAAAGATCAATTATATGGTATGGTCACTTGCAGTGAATAATCCAAAAAGGAAATTAAGGAAACAATCAATTTATAATAGCACCAAAAAGAATAAAATAATTGAGAATAAATTTAACAAAAGAAATATAAAACGTATGCTCTGAAAACTTCAAATGATTGTTGAAAGATATTAAAGAAGAACTAAATAAATGAGAAGACATTCTATGCTCATGGATCAGAAGACATAATGTTGTTATATTGATATACAGATTAAACACAAACCCTACCAGAACCCCAGTGACTTTTTTTTCAAAGATTTTATTTATTTATTTGACAGAGAGTAAGAGAGAGAGAGAGAGAGCAAGCATGGGGTGGGGGAGGGTCAGAGGAGAAGAAGACTCCCCACTGAGCGGGGACCCCAGTGCCGGGTTCCATCATGGGACTCTGGGATCATGACCTGAGCCAAAGGCAGTTGCTTTACCGACTGAGCCACTCAGGTGCACACCCCCTCCCCCCCCCACAGTGGTTTCTTAAAATAGAAATTGGCAAGGGTATTCTAAAATTCATATAGGTACTCAGGGGTCCCAGAGTAGCCAAAATAATCTTGAAAAAGAACAAATTTTGAGGACTCACAATTTCAAGACTTACTACCAAGTTACAATAATCAAGACATTGTAGTACTGGCATAAGGATAGGCATATGGGCCAATGGAATAGAATATAGAGTCCAGAAATAAACCCATCTATCTATAGTCAGTTGGCTTTTCACAAGGATGCCAAGAAAAATCAATGGAGGAAAAGTAGTCTTTGAACAAATGGTTCTAGCATAACTGTATACACACATGCAAAGAATGATTTTGGACTTCCTACCTCACACCATATACAAAAATTAACTCAAAATCGATCAAAAGCCTACATGTAAAAGCTAAAACTATAAAACTCTTGAGAAAAAACATAGGGATAAGTCTCCATGGACTTAAATTTGGCAGTGGTTTCTTAGATATGTCACCAAAAGCACAAGCGACAAAAGAAAAAAATAGATAAATTGGGCTTCATCAAAATTTAAAACTTCTGTTCTTCAAAGGACACCATCAAGAAAATGAAAAAACAACCCACAGAATAGAAAATATTTGCAAATCATACATCTTATAAGGACTTATATCCAAAATATATTTAAAAAGAACTTACAATTCAGTATGAAAAAGACAACCCAGTTGAGAGTGGACAAAGGATCTGAATAGACATTGCTCCAAAAGAAAATGTACAGATGGCCAATAATTACGTGAAAAGGTGCTCAACATCATTAGTCATTAGGGAAATGCACATAAAAAGCCTAATGAGTTTCCATTTCATACCTATTAAGGTGGCTATAATAAAAGAGTTAAATAATAACAAGTTTTGGAAAGAAGGGATCACCAGTGTATTTTTTTTGTGAGCAAGGAAACCTTTACATGCAGCCACCCCTAATGACTTCTTCTGGTCTCATTGGCCAGTTTGAGACAAATGATCATTTCTGAACCAATCACTAGCACAAGGAATAGGATTTCCATGATTGAATTAGATTAATCATTTGGAGAGAAATGGAGGTTTGGGTAGGCAACCATCATTGCGTCACTACAGACTTCCAAAGGAAATTCTGGTTCCTATTACTAGAGAATAGGTGATGATCAGGCAAAACCAACACATGTCTACTGCACCATCAGAAACAGCTAGGATGGGGGCGCCTGGGTGGCTCAGTCATTAAGCATCTCCCTTCAGCTCAGGTCATGATCCCAGGGTCCTGGGATCGAGCCCCCCATTGGGCTCCCTGCTCCGTGGGAAGTCTGCTTCTCCCTCTCCCACTCCCCCTGCTTGTGTTCCCTCTCTTGCTGTGTCTCTCTCTGTCGAATAAATAAATAAAATCTTTAAAAAAAAAAAAGAAACAGCTAGGATGTGGTGAGAAAAATCATTAACTTGGATACTGGACTCTCCTACAACTTCTTGGTGATTTTAGAGGTTACTTCACTCTTTAGTCCTCAGTTTTTTCAAACGGGATGATTCTTTCTAGCTTTTAAATAATACTGCAATTGTGTGTGTGTGCATATATATGTGTGTGTGTGTGTGTGTGTGTGTATGGCAGTATAAAAGCAATGAAAAAGTCACACATGCTTTTCTGCAACTCTGATAACATAAGAACAACTTTTGTAACTACCATTCAAAATCTCATTACCCTATTATTTATGTACTATGAGACTCCTATATCGTCAGAAATGTAGATGATTCAGTGACTATACCTACCTAAATCATGCAGTTTAGTATGTGTTTTTGCCTGCCAAGCACTACTCTTTCTTCCACCCTGATTTTACTTTGTGGAAAATTTTGTTCATACTCTGTAACTCACTGGTCTCTGGGTCTTGGTTTCATCATCCATAAAAAGAGGGAGCTGGACGAAGGTCCCTTCTCGTGTTAATGTCCCAAGATTTTATTGAAGAGCTCCCAGGAGAGGCAATAGGAGGGATTTGTATCACTTGGAGAGACCCTACCTGGGGCTGACAAGGCTTTGGGATAACATTCTCCCTGGAGCTCATGTGTGGTGAATTTGGTTTGTCAATTTCAAAATGGAAGTTGATCCATGGTGGGTCTGGTTCTTTGAAAATGCCGCACGTTGGAAATAAATCAAAATGGAGCCTTCTTTGCTGAGTGTCCTTTGTTTGATGTGCATATCACTTCTTCTTTTCAGATCAGTCAAACCAGGCCCCTGAGCCTAGCCAGCAGGCTACTTATCTCACTATTACTCTGAGAACTGGAAAGCCTGGAATGTATTTGTCTTCAGGCACAATCAGATCAAGGGGCTCAGCAAGGTCATCAAATCAATCTGTATCTGTTTCTTTCCCTACTCCTCACTCCCACTTGGTTTTCCTTTGTTGGCCTCGTTCTCGGGAAGGCTCTCCTCACAGAGTGGCAGAAATGATTCCAGAAAAAGACCCAAGACTGACATTGATTGGTGCGACTTCCACTCCTGGACCAGTTATAATGGACAAGCACAAAACCTAGGTCAACTAATCCAGTCCCTGGAGTGGATTCGATTCTGAAGAATAAAGAAGGAATCTTGAAATGGGGGTTGACATGGTCAGATCTGTGCATTAGGGAGGAGGAGTCTGGCTAAGGGACAAGGATTGGGGTCAGTGGAAGAGACTGGAATTGGGGAGACTTGCTAGCAGGCCCTTGGAATCATTCTGGCCAGAAGCGAGGAGGGGTTGAACTGGGGTGATGGCAGTCGGATGGAGGATGGACTGGCCAGGAAAGACAATGGTGAAGGTAGAGTGTATGTGAGTTGGTGGTTGATTAGCAGTGTTGGGAAAGAAAGAAGGATTTTTGTTTATTGAATGTTGGGCCCTGTGCTGGGGAAATAAAACTCAGTCTGGTGGAAGCGTTGGACCTATAAACAATTGTTATCCAATATATGAATTACCATGATAGAGGAATGCACCATGGGTCACTAGCACAGGGGAGAAAAGAAACCTCTCTAGGAGTGGCTGGGCAGGGAGGGGGTGTAAGGGAAGGCTTCACAGAGAAGGGAGTCTTGACCTGAGTCTTAAAGGATAAGTAAGGTACAAAAGAGCTTTGGTAACAAACACAAATAAGAGATTTCAGGCCTATGCCAAGGGCAAAGAACAGAGTCCAAAAAATTGTTGGCCAGAAAAACCACATCCAAACCAAAGACATATTTAGTTTTGCTCATATAACATTTTTAGACATTTTTGAATTAGCTGCCAACATTGAAAGATCTGGAGCTTTCATATAAAAATCCGTATTTCTAACTTGTCCTGAAAAATCAGGTTTAGCTTCCCAGAGACCCCATTCCTGAGTGGTGACAGAGGGCAAGTGTAGCCACAGCCCCTCCATGCCCTCTTGTAATTCACCTGGCCCACATCAACTATTCATATTACCTGCCCAGTCCTCTGCATCCCATTAGGATGGCTGCAAACTCTAACTCTCCGCATCAAAAGGAGTCAATTTCTCTTCCCCTGGAATCTGGGTTGGTCATGTGACTGCTTAACCAGTAGAATGTAGTAGAAGGACCCTTGTGCATCACCTGGCTTACCATCTTGGAGCGCTCTCTCTTGGCAAGCTCCCTCTCAAAATCCTAGAATAATGAGAGAGTCTAACACTCAACACACACTTAACACTAATAGCATTAAGTCGCAAAGTTTTGGAGTAGTTTACTCTGCAACAGGTAATTGAACCAGCCACCTCCTCTCCTCCCCTTGTAGACATCTGAGGGTCCAGCCTCTGGACCAGAGGAGTGAGGGAGCATATTGAGTTTGGGTCATGAATAACAAGGCCAGACGGGGAAGATCAGGAAGGGCTTTGCACACCATGCTGGGTGGGGGGTGGGTGTTTCAGCTTTTTTGCTTGAGGAGCTGGTAGGGTTTTGTAGGGTAGGCATATTATGATCAGGAAGGGCATAAATGTCCTTAAAGAGGAAGCTGAGGATGGTCACTAGTGAGAGAACTAGTGCAATGGTCCAAGCAACACCACTCAACTCAGGCAGGGGTCTGGGCACAGGGTTGAAAGGGAGAGATTCAAGGTCAAGACTTCTTCCTCTGGGAGGCCCTCCCTGATATGCAGGTTGAGCCCTCCAGTTGGCAGTCAGCACTAGGGAGCAGAGGCAGCAGGCTTGGGCCACAGAGACAGATGGGGGATTGTCCACGTTTGTAGTTGAAGCTATAGCTATGGATGAGATATTGGGAGGGGGTTGGGAGCCAGGAGAAAAAGGGGAGTCCTGGGAGCACCTTGCAAGCTAAGCAAAGGGAACAGCTCTGCAGGGGTTGGAGAGAGAAAGCTGCAGAGCAAAGCAGAGAAGCAGGAGAGGGACCCCAAGGGAAGATTTCAGAGGGAGGGGTAGTCAGGGGCATCAGATGACCCCTGAAACATTTGATTTCATGATTAGGAGGTTATCGGTGGCCTTGGTGAGGGCAAGTCTGTCTGATGGTGGGAACCAGAGCCAGACTCAGGTAGGTGGAGGAGTAAGTAGGAGATGAGGAAGTGAGGGCAGTGAGTGTAAACAGCTTTTTCATGACACTTGATGGTGAAGGACAAGAGTGAGCTAGGGAAGTGGTTTGAGGCTGCCAAGTTGAGAGAGGTTCCCCCAAAGGCACAGGGCACTTAAGCTTGTTTGTACACATCCAAGAGAGAGGGTCTGTGGAGAGTAGAACTTGGCAGTGCAGGGGAAAGGAGGTGAGGGACAGAGTGAGGTCACTGGGGACATACAATGTGTCCCGAGAAGGAGGAGTCAGCCTAGGCCCAAGTAGGACATCTCCGTGATTACAGTCTGTGGCTATTTATAGGGACCAGAGGTGCTGTTGCTGGTGGGAGCGGAGGGGCTGAAAGAGTTCTCACCTCTTTTCTCCATAAAATAGGAGTGATGATCATCTCACAAATGTGAGGAAGGCAGCCTGAGCAGACGGCCAGCCAGAAGTGTCTGGCAAGGTTGGCTTAGGCCTGAGCCTATGGAAACAACATCCTTATATGTCTCCTGCCAGGATTGGTTCTCGAATGTGGGTGAGGGCTGAGCCTTCAGGCAGCTGGAGGACCAGCTGCGAGGAGGCCTGGGGGCCACAGGAGCAAGGGACCAGGCTATCAGAGGGACCCCAACACACGAGACCCCGTCACTTCTTTGCTTAGAGACTTGTGTGCGCTTCTCCTTGTCTTAGGAACAAACTCCTTGAGAAGAGATCTGCCTCTTGCTAATCCTCCCAGCTCTACCACCTTCTGCTTCACCCCAGGCACTGGAGGCTCTAGCCGTGGCAAAGAGCTCACCATTCCCTAAAATGTCCTTGTCTCTTCCTTGCCTTTACTGGAATTGCTTTCCCTCCTCTCCCCCACCTTCTCTGCTTGGCAAACTTTTATTCAAGACCCAGTTTTAATGTGACATCATTCATCCATTCCACCACCTGTGGAGTGTCCACCATGCTTTGTCCCTAGCTTGCCATCCCGACTGCACTCCAGTTTGAATGGACTCCTGGGTTCCAGAGTCAGGCAGCTTTGTATTTGAATCCCAGTTTGTGTGACCTTGGGTAGGTCATTTATCTTCTCCAAGCCTCAATTTCATCATCTAGAGAAGAGGGACAGTAAAATAGCTCACAGGGCTCCTGAGACCCCAGGGGTGGAATGTTAGTGCTGCACCAGGGACCTAGTGTGCCTGGAACAGTCAGGACTCTTGGTTGTAGGGACCTGAGCCTGGGTGGCTCATTCAGTTAAGCGTCCTGGGATAGAGTCCCACATTGGGCTCCTTGCTCAGCAGGGAGTCTGCTTCTCTCTCTTCCTCTGCCTCTCCCCCCTGCTTGTGCTCTCTCTCTCTGGCAAATAAATAAATAAAATCTTAAAAAATAAAGGACTCTTGGTTGTAAAGTAACAGAAGCTAATTTTAAAAATCTCCTTTTACAGTTGATTTGTTTGAATCAGGATCCAAAGAAAGCCCAAATATGACAGTTGATTGATTTTTTAAAGATTTTATTTTATTTTATTTATTTGACAGAGAGAGAGAGAGGGAGGGAAAGAGAGAATAAGCAGGGGCAGCAGCAGAGGGAGAGGGAGAAGTGGGCTCCCTATCCTAGGACCCTGGAATCATGACCTGAGCTGAAGGCAGATGCTCAACTGCCTGAGCCACCCAGGTGCCCTGATTGATATATTTAAAGACTCTTACTGTTTTCCCTCTTTTTCTTTTAATGACATTTATTTATTGAAACTGCGTAATTTGTCCTATAAAATTTTCACACACTTCTAGATTCACACATTTTCATAGTCTAGATTTATGCAGTTGCTTCCTCATGGTGTTATTTAACCTGTTCTTCTATCCCCCTTGTTTCATACAAACTAATAGAGCTAGAGGCTTGATTAGATTCAAGATTCTGGTGATGATTGTAATGATGATTTTGGTAAGAATCCTACAAAGGTGCTACTACGTGCTTATTGCATCATTTTATAGGAGATACATAATATCTGGTTGTCTTTTAGTGATGTTAAGATTGATGGCTGAGCCCTTTTTTTTAAGGCAATCATGTAAAGGAGAACATAAGAAATTATTGCTAACTTTTTTTAGGTGTAATTATGTATTACATAAGGGTATTGTGAACTCAAAACATGCTTAGTGGAAAAAACCAGACCTATACTGTATGCTTTCATTGGTACGGAAAATTCTATACTGACAAAAAGCAGATCAGTGGTTTCCTGGGGCTAAGGATAAGGATCGGTTATAGATGGGCATAAGGGAACTTTTAGGGGAGATGGAAATATTTCATATCTTGATTATGGTGCTTATTAGTTGGGTATATACATTTGTCAAAACTAATGGAACCATGCACTTAAAAAGAGTGTGGTTTATTGTATGGGAAGAAAGATGTATTTTATTGTAAATAAAGGTGATTTTAGAAGGAAATGAAACAAGGTTACAACTAGAATAAGAAGAATCCCTTCAAAATGGCCACAAAACCATAATATGCCTATGGGGGAAAATCTAATGATATATAAGACCTTTACAGAGAAAATTATAAGATTATATTAAAGAACATAACAAAAGACATAAATACGTGGACCAATAAACTACACACATGGATGGAAGTCTTAATATCATTCCTAAATTAATCTATAAAGTTAATTCAATTTTATTAAAAATTCTAAGAGGTTTTAAAGAAGTCTTTGTCTGTTAGAGGGGCATACTGAAGTTTTTCAGTTGAAATGCTATGATGTCTAGGATTTGTTTTAATAGATGCCAAGAAAATAATGTGGAAGAAGAAATGAATCAACAATGGCCACGTGTTGATAATTGTTGAAGCTGGGGGGTGGGTACGCATTCTAGAAAGTGACCAATATTGTGCATGGTTTACAGGTGAGGGAATATCCCTCTGCCCAGGCAGCAGGACATGGTGAAGCTGCAGTTCTCCGGGTCTGTCTGACTCCATCATGCTCCACAGCCTCTTGAGGTTGGTCCTGTCTCTCTCCATAGCGGATGTACCCATCAGGACTCTTGCAGTTGTAAGTGCCAGAAATCCAACTCAAACTTACTGGCCTATGTGGAAGAAGGAACCTATGTCTTATGTGACAGAAAGGCTAAGGGGTTCAGGCACAGCTTGATCCAGATACTCAAATGATGTCAAGAATATGTCAGTCTTCATATCTCACTTCTGCAGTTGTCTGTGTGGGCAGATTCTGGCCAACTTTTCCTATATGGTGACAAGATAGTCACTGCTAGTGCTGACCTTATAGTCTATCAGCTTACTAACCCCCAGGGGAAAGAGGGCTCTTTTTTCCTAGCAGCTCCAACGAATCTGCTTCTGATTACATAGCCTTGAACCAAGTGCCCATCCCTGAACCAAGCAAAAAAGATTGCTTTGACTGGGGAACTGTGGCCCTGTGTTCACCTTGGATCCCCTCTTGAACTTCAGGGACTGCCAGTGAGGAAAGGTTGATCCCCCAAAGGAAAATCCAGATGCGGCCACCAGGAGAGAGGGTTTGGTAAGATGCTGGGCCAGCAGCACCCAACAGGTACACTGTCCCAACGCCCCTCATTGGGAGCAGTCAGCCCCTTCTTAGATACAAGAGGAGGCTCATGCAGTACCTTCACCACCCATTGGACGCTCAGTCTTGTGTTCTATGGACATCTGCTTCTGGAGAAGCCAAAACATAACTTCCATCACCGGCCTCCCACAGTCCTCTGCGGCGGCCCCAAACCTGCCCGCCCCACCCTACACTGCAGACCCGCTGGGATGTGAAAGCAGCGTCTGCGTTTCCCAGCTTGTCCCTCTGCATGCCTGTCAGGCTTTTGCTTCTGGGCCATGGTTTTCAGGTCTCTCGCCAACGCACTGGTCCTCTGCTGGGAAAGGAGGCGCTCCAGGATGGAAGGCAGTGTGAGCCTGTTTCCTCTGTAAAATGGAGGGGGTATCTGCCCCCTAGAGGAGTTGTGCGGATTAAAGGAGCGAGGCATATTCACAGCGCCGAGACAGTCCCCACACAGAGTAGATGCACAGTAAATGCCGCCTGTTATTCTTATCACTTCCGGTGGAGCCTATACATCCCAGTCCAGTCCGTCTGGTCCAGCGGCAGGCCATCAGGAACACCACCACCCGCAGGCTCCTGTGATTGAATCGTGTGGAACACTTTTACATGCGTTGTCTCATTTGAGCCTTATCACTTTGCAGAGAGGGCAGGAGAGATCATATTTATCCCCCATTTACAGATGAAGAAACTGAGGTTCAGAGAGGTTAGACTTCATGACCAAGAGCATGCAGCCAGTCAGTGGTGGCGGTGGGATGTGAACCAGTCCCTTGAAGAATCACGTTATCGGGCCTTTGCTCAGCTGCCCCTCAGCCCACAGGGCCTCCACCAGTGATGCCCGTTGGCCCTCTCTCATCTTCTCAGGTCCAGCCACAATACCTGGTAAATAGTAACAATGGGGGGGGGTGGTGCCTGGGTGGCTCAGTCGTTAAGCGTCTGCCTTCGGCTCATGTCATGATCCCAGTGTCCTGGGATCGAGCCCCCCATTGGGCTCCCTGCTCCTCAGGAAGCCTGCTTCTCCCTCTCCCATTGCCCCTGCTTGTGTTCCCTCTCTCGCTATGTCTCCCTCTGTGAAATAAATAAATAAAATCTTAAAAAAAATTGTAACAATGGGGAGAGCCAACATTTATTAAGCACTTGCTACACTCCAAATGAGGTACATAAAGCTTTGCTTTCCCCATAACCTCTTGAGCTAGGCATGACTCGTACAGAGGGAGAAACTGAGGCTGAGGGAGGTTAAGTAGCCTGCCCAGGGTCACTCGGTAGTGTGACAGCCAGGAGCCAAACTTGGAAAGCAATCTGATTCTGGAGTCCACCTCTCTTACCCTGTGCATTGCGGTCCCCATGACGCCTTCTGCGAATCCAAGGATGACCATGGCGTCCTCCTTCCTCTTGAGTATGGAGTCTGGCTTCCTCCTCTGTTTTAGCATCCTTGGAGCCATCCTTGTGCTCTTCTTCCTCCAGGAGGCTGAGAGCTCTCTGCGGACAGGTACCTGACCCTGACTCATTGACCTCCGCCGCCCCTGTGATGCCAGAGTAATTCATTGGTTCCCTGTGAGGCAGGCGGGGTCGAAAGTGCTCTTGGATGAAGACATGAGATGGGAGAGGAGAAGTGACTCTCCCAAGGCCATCGTTTGTAAATGTAGGAGCCTGGACGAGACCCCAGGGCTCGGCTCTCTGTCCCCGGTCTGGGGGTGGGAGGCGGAAGGCAGCTCAGCCTTAGCTGGGGGTGGGCGTGGGGGCCCGATGGGCGCTCCTGTGAATGCCAGGGACAGGATGGTGAGTGGGCTGGGGGCGGACTGAAGGAGGGAAGAAGGAACAGGGTATTTTTGCATTTTGACATTACAAAAGTGCCGATTAGATTGTCAGCGACTGGCCGGCAGCATCTGTTTGGGTTCGGAGTTGGCAGGCGCGGCCGAGCTGGGCGGAGGGAGGGGCGGCCGCGGGCTGGGGGGCGGGGGGAGGGGGGGCGGTGCCTCCGCCCGGAGAAGGGCTATCCCCTTTAAGAGCTCCGCCCAAAGGGGCGCTGCCACCCCTAAGGAGGCGGGCAGACGCCGCTTCTCATTCATTGTCTTGACAAGAGCATCCTCAGCGGGCTGTCTCTGGCTCCTCCGGCTCCTTCCTCCTCCTCCTCCTCCTCTCCCTCCTCCATTTGGGGGGTCACCCATCTCTCAGCAGCAGGTAAGCCTGGGTCCCCGGGGCAAGGGACCCGGCATCGCTGCCCTGGGCCACCTGTGGGGCAGGCGTGAGCTCGGCGGAAGCCGGCCGTGGGGGCGGACGGGCTGTCAGCGCGCCGCTGGGACAGGGGACAGAACCGTCCGCGCCGCGCGTGCAGGGGACTCGCCCGGGGGGATTGTGCGTGGGAGGGTCCGTCTGCGTGTCCCGGGGCGCTGTGCACAGGCCGGGGTGAGGGACCACCGCAGCCAAGATGGAGGTGGGGGAGCCGGGGGCCTGGCTCGCGCCAGAACGGGCGTCGGGGTGGGGGTGGGGGTGGGTGTGGGGGCAGGGTGGGGTGAGCCGAGCAGCTGCCCTGAGCTTGGAGACAGGAAGGGGTTGAGAGCAAAACAAGAAAAGACCAAGTTCCCCTTTCCGCGGTTTCTGAGCCTGGTACCTGCGGTGGGGGAGGAGGCAGGGTGGGGCGATGTCTTCCTGCCCCCCAACCTCGGCTTTGGGGCTCCCCTCACCCCAGGCCCAGCTTTCTCACTTGGGACTGATCCACCTGCGCTGGACTGCTTCTCCACCTGCTCCTCACCTGCTTTCTGGGCAGGTGGACCCGGAGCCTCCTGAAGCCTCACAGGGCAGCCTGGGGCGGGGTGGGTGGGGGTTTGGGGGGCCAGCGAGATGGACCAGGGCCAAAGGCAGTCTAAGGGGCGAAGCTGGAGAGGTGGGGTAGAGGCCTGGGAGGGTGCCCTCTGAGTGGGCAGCATGGCCCCTACACGGGGCAGGAGGGGGATGCACTTGGGTGTCAGGATGGGGCCTGGAGCCTGGGGAGCCGGAGGCAATCCCCGCACTTTCAATTGCTCTCCACCCAGCCAGATGGGGGAAACCATCCTCGGGGACCCCAGAGAAGTCAGCGCCGCCTCTCCCCTCCCGTGCATAGTTCCACAGCGGGTGGAGATGGCACTTAAGGGCACCTGCTTAGGCAGACTCGAGAGGCAGAGGTGTGGGGAGGAGAGAGTGGGACCCAAGCCATCTGCCTGTTTCTGGAGCCCAGAGACCTGCCTCCTGGGCAGGCCCACATGCTGCTTCTCTCTGGATGCCCAGCCCTGTGCAGAAGGTGAGGGAGGCCCCTGCCCCTGCCTTCAGGATGCTCCCCATGTGGGTATGAAGGATGTGAGGTGTGGTTGTTGTGTCTGACTGAACCCACCCTCCAGGCTGTCGCCACCGAGGCCCCCAGAGGGTGGGAGTGTGAGCCATTGGAGAGGAGGGGCTGAGTCTGGCAGCAGTCGACAGATCAGCCCTTGGTGCTACCCCACACCGGGCTCTGCCCTAGAGGCTGAGGGTACAGACGCAAGGCCTGGGGTGGGCAGAGAAGGTGGGCCTTGCTGGTTGGCCAGGAGTGAGAAGGGGTAAGGAGGGCGAGCAAGAGGGAGACAGGATGGCAGTGCCGGATGAGGGGGCAAGGGAGCCCAGGGAGCCCAGGGAGCTGGTGCTGGGGAAGTTAGCTGAGACCTTTAACACCAGCTGAGGGGGTGTCCTGGGGGACACGGGGGACACTCTAAGGTCAGAGTCGACCAAAGGGAGAAAAGCCCTCAAATCCACGTGTCCCCCCAGGATGAGCCGGCAGGTGGTCCGCTCCAGCAAGTTCCGCCACGTGTTTGGACAGCCAGCCAAGGCTGACCAGTGCTATGAGGACGTGCGCGTCTCACAGACCACCTGGGACAGTGGCTTCTGTGCTGTCAACCCCAAGTTCGTGGCCCTGATCTGCGAGGCCAGTGGGGGAGGGGCCTTCCTGGTGCTTCCCCTGGGCAAGGTGAGCCCCTAGAGCCCTTGGGGCAGCGGTCTTCCACTTGAGGGGGCTTCTGGTCCTCCAGTGGCCCCGCGGGCGTCCTGATTAGGTGACTGTCACCAAGCCTTCTTGGGCTGCAGCGCTGTCAGCTGTAAAACTGAGCTGGGCCACATGAGCCTTCCGCCTCCTCCAGCTCCTACGTGCAGTGGTCTCGTGGAAACTGAAGCTCAGGTGACACCAGAAAGGTCACACAGCGAGTCCTGCAGACCCGGGGCCTCCTCCCCTCCGGAGCACAGAGAGGGCTCCATGGGGTCCGGGCAGACCCAGCGGTGCTCTCAGGGTGGGAGGGGCTCTGGGCCTGGGCAGCCCCCCCCATCTGAGCCCCAGGGAGACCCTCCCAGCCCCCGGCTGCGGGCAGGGAGAATGTAAGAGGCCCTCTCCCCTCCCCCAGACCTGCCTCCCCTCTGCTCCTGCTCGCACCCCCCTTCCGCTCTGCTGACCCCCACCCCCAGCACACTCCTGTGCTCTTGGGGGATGAGACAGGAAGGGGAGATGGGCCCTAAGTTGTTACCTTAAAAGGGCCGATGGAAGCCAAGAGAAGAGGAAGTGGTTGTGGGGCGAGAGCTGCACACTCTTCACACAGGAAGCCCTGCGGCAGCAGCTGTCCCCGGAAGCGGCCATTTCCAAACCTCTGCTCCTGCCTGGGGCCAGTTAGGACAGACTTCCCCGGTCCCTATCCTGTTGGAAGCACCCCTGCCCATCCCCACACTTCCCTGGGGAACCCTAACCTGAATACGACCTCTCCCACCCAGGGCCTTGGCCTCTCATCCCCAGGAAAGCCTCCGTTGGGGAAGCTGGGGTGGGAGTGCCGGCCCCAGGTCATTGGTGAGAAGGGGGTGGGGGGCAGAGATGTCAGGACCTTGGTCAGGGTCTGCCAGTGAGGCAGGACCAGGGCCCAGTGCGCCCCCTGGTACCCAGCCCTGTAGCCCCGTCCTGCATTACCTGTGGCCAGTCCTTCTGAGATGCCCAGACACCTCTGGGCCTGGGGCAGAGGACCAAACCCTCCCGCCCTAGGCCCCCAGCTCCACCTCGCAGGGACCCCACTGCCTTCCTCTCTGTGCCTCGCTGAAGGGGTGTGTGTGTGGGGGGGCTGGATCAGGTTGGGAGAGCAAAAGTCCCTCCCTCAGAGGCCCTGCTGTGCCCCCTAGACTGGACGTGTGGACAAGAACGTGCCCACGGTCTGTGGCCACACAGCCCCCGTGCTGGACATCGCCTGGTGCCCGCACAATGATCACGTCATTGCCAGTGGCTCTGAGGACTGCACAGTCATGGTGAGTGGCGGGGGAGGAGGCACGAGGGCCGGGGAAGCTCCAGCACTGGGTCTGCCGCGGGGAGCCCCCAAGTCTCACTGGCCCCTTCTCTGCAGGTGTGGGAGATCCCTGACGGGGGCCTGATGCTGCCCCTGCGGGAGCCCGTCGTCACCCTGGAGGGCCACACCAAGCGCGTGGGCATTGTGGTGTGGCACCCCACAGCCCAGAACGTGCTGCTCAGTGCAGGTGCCTGGGGGAGGGGTGGAGGGAGGGGGAGAGGGGTAGGCCGGTCGTCCGACAGCAAGGGAGGGAGGCTCAGGGCTTCTAACACTGGGGCTATCACCCAGGTTGTGACAACGTGATCCTGGTGTGGGACGTGGGCACTGGGGCAGCCGTGTTGACGCTCGGCTCTGACGTGCACCCGGACACAATCTACAGCGTGGACTGGAGCCGAGACGGCGCCCTCATCTGCACCTCCTGCCGTGACAAGCGCGTGCGCATCATTGAGCCCCGCAAAGGCACCATCGTTGCTGTGAGTGGCCCTGAATCATGACCCTTGACCCTAGGAACTTTGCCCTCCCACGCACCATCTGCCAGGTCCCTGGACGCTACCCCTGTTGCCCTCGGCTGAGTCTGGTGCTTAGGATGTGTGTGTGGGTACCTGACTGGCCACCTCCCTTTCCTTCCAGGAGAAGGACCGTCCCCATGAGGGGACCCGGCCTGTGCGTGCAGTCTTTGTATCTGATGGAAAGATCCTGACCACAGGCTTCAGCCGCATGAGTGAGCGGCAGGTGGCGCTGTGGGACACGGTGAGTGCCGGGTAGGGGGGAGCAGAGATGGGCTCTTAGTCCCTGCCCTGCCACTTGCCTGATCACAGAGAGCCACAGGCCTCAGTTTACCCTCTGTGGGATGGGGGTCTCCACTGGCTGTTCTGTGAGGGCCCTCCCCGAGTCCCCGCCCAGTAGGCTCTTGCCAGGCCCGACTTGGCCCAGCTCATTTTTCCCTGTCTCCCCAATCCCTGCAGAAGCACTTGGAGGAGCCACTGTCCCTCCAGGAACTGGACACCAGCAGCGGCGTCCTGCTGCCCTTCTTCGACCCCGACACCAACATAGTCTACCTCTGTGGCAAGGTGTCCCAGTGGGGCAGGGGCTCGCAGGCGGGAGGTGGCGGCGGGGGGGGGGGAGAGGGCTTGGAGAGGACCCAACTGCAGGACTGTGTGGTGCTGATCCCCGCATTTGCACCCACCACCTGCAGGGTGACAGCTCTATCCGGTACTTCGAGATCACTTCCGAGGCCCCCTTCCTGCACTATCTCTCCATGTTCAGTTCCAAGGAGTCCCAGCGGGGCATGGGCTACATGCCCAAACGTGGCCTGGAGGTGAACAAGTGTGAGATTGCCAGGTGACTGCCCCCTGACCCTGACCTGAGCATGCTCCCTGGGCAGTGCTGACCCCACGCGGACCTTCGGTTCCAGCCCAACCATGCCACGGGTGTTACTCACCTTCTTATTTCCACAGATTCTACAAGCTGCACGAGCGGAGGTGTGAGCCCATTGCCATGACAGTGCCTAGAAAGGTGATGCTCCCATGTCCCTTCCAGGGCCCCGGGCCAGGCACTGGCCTCGCACAGTTGCAGGGTGGTGGTATGGCCCGAGCACTCTCTTAACCAGCCTTGGCCTTGCCCACAGTCGGACCTGTTCCAGGAGGACCTTTACCCACCCACTGCAGGGCCCGATGCCGCCCTCACGGCCGAGGAGTGGCTGGGGGGCCGGGATGCTGGGCCCCTCCTCATCTCCCTCAAGGACGGCTACGTGCCTCCAAAGAGCCGCGAGCTGAGAGTTAACCGGGGCCTGGACACCGGGCGCAGGAAGACAGCACAGGAGGCCAGTGGGACCCCCAGCTCGGTGAGAAGTGCATGGGAATCTGGGAGTCAGGACAGGAAGACGCGTAGGGCAGGGGCTGCTACTGAGGCGGTTACTGTCCCACTGGAAGGAGGCTGGTGTTTGGGCCATCCTACACTCACGTCGGGGATCCTCTGCAGGGGGAGCAACCCTCTGGGGGCCAAGAGCGAGTAATCCTGAGGGCTCAGAAAGCACGATTCGGGTTTCTTGGCCTGCAGCTGTCTGGGCAGCAGCTGAGAGACAGTCCCTCACTCTGGGACCCTCCCCGGACAGAAGAGACCAGCCCCGGAGCTCTTGGCAGGGCGGGGCCGGGGGGGGGGATGCCCGGGTGAGGGGAGCCCGGGCTGGAGCTGGGACTAACGCATCACTGGACCCCCCAGGACGCCGTATCCCGGCTGGAGGAGGAGATGAGGAAGCTCCAGGCCACGGTGCAGGAGCTCCAACAGCGCCTGGAGAGGCTGGAGGAGACGGTCCAGGCCAAGTAGGGACCTTCAGGCCTCAGCAGGGGCCACAGCCTCACCTCCCTCCCACCATTCGCACCCTTCTCCTCAGGCCACGATGGCAGATACAAAATAATAATAAAATGGCTTTATTTTCTGGTACCTCTGACTCCGATGGCCACCTGGGTGCTGGGTCTGTTGAACTGACCTGCCCTCGAGCTGCCCCCTCGGTTGCCTTGATGAGATTCCTGCCCACAGCAGGAGTCAGGGGGGGACACCTCTGAGCACCCCAGGACACAAGAACAGGCTGCGGTGGGTGGGAGCCGCCCCATGCTCGTGTGGGTTGAGCTGGCAGGGTCTGAGCTATGCAAGGCCCTTGGCTGGGGCCTCAAAAATTCCCACGATGACTCAGAATTTGCCTTTCCTGGTCAACCACAGGTCGCCGCATGCGACTGCACTGTCACTGTCACTCGTGGGGAGACAGAACTCACATAACACTTAGACGGCCCTTATAGGACACGTTTCAAATTGCAAGCCCAAGGGAGCAAAATCAGGGGCTCTTTTGTGAGGCCAAAGCTTAGAACCGAACCCTGGTTTACAGGTGAGGACACAGAGGCACAGAGCAGGAGAGGGGCCCGTGGGAGGCAGACCTTGAGTCATGAGCCGTCCCCCCTTCTGGTTCCCAGTTCTCCTGCCGTGTTGCTGCCTCTCAGTCCCTCACTCTGGGACCCTCCCCAGATAGAAGAGACCAGTCAGGCCCTGTCAAGTGGGGGCTTAGAGGTGGGTGTCTGATGCCCAACTCTGTGGGGCTGGGGCAGGGTTGGCGGGACGGGTGTCCTGGCCACAGCAGAGCTCACCTCATACCACACAGGGACCACAGCAAGGACTAAGTGCCTCATTCACCAACCCTGGCTCCCGCACACAGGGAAAAAACATCTGCTTAGAGAGGCAGCTGCATGGGCGTCCCTGTCGGCCCATCGGAGTCTCAATCTCTATGCAAGCCATGTGACCCTGGGCCAGTCACTTCTCTCCAGGCCTCAGGTGCTCTATAAAATGGGGAGGGAATAACATGGCAGCTCTGTGAATGCAGTGGGTGGACCCAATCAGGGGTGTGATAAAGAGAGAAGCAGAAAATCTGGAAGGTGGGCCTCTTCAAGCGACACCTTCCCGGAGCCTCTCCTGCACAGCGGTGGTGACGTGGCCTCCTAGTGAAGTCGTACGTGAGTACACTCAGTCACTGGCTCTTCCCCTGGCCCAAGGGAACCGAGGAAAGTTCAGGAAAGGATCCCAGGAACCCAGAAGGGTTAATCTGTCATCACCAGGACTTCCAGGTTCACTAGCCCGTTCTCCCTCTGACAGGAACAAGAGGGAGGTAGGAAGTGGGGATGGCTATTTAGGGGCCAAGAAACTGGCCCTGAAAAGGGGAGCAGAGTGGTGGGATGGTTGAAGACTGCAATCCTTCACCCCCAAAGAGCCCTGGCCCCATCTGGGTCACCTGCTACCCTCCTGGGTCCCAGGGACCGCATCTGTGGCAGGCCTTACCAATCCTGGCACCTGTGTTTAAGATTGATACTACAGGTATCATGTGCCCCAATTTTACGGCCCAGGTGGCCTTATTTTCCTGCTTTAACCCTATCCCTATCTCCTGCCCACAGCTCCATTCCTGACCCTCATGGTCTCCCCAGGGGTAACTGTGGCCACACGAAGCCCTGGGCTAGAGGGTCACTGGATTCTCTCCAGTGAACCGGACAACAGCATTCCAAGGTGTCACGGCATCCCTGCTGGGGTACCCCCTCCCCTGAGACCCCGAGGGGCTGGGTAACCTGCAGGGAAGTGTTGGATCCTCTACTATGCCTCTGACATTAGGGTGATGTTGGGAAGTGGGGGAAGTTTGTTAAATTGGCCAGCACCCTGAAACCCTGGGTACTTTTCCATCTGTGCATCTTCAAAACTGGCAGAAGGCAGGACCCCCTGGTAACGGCCAATGAATAGCAGCAGTGTTCCTAGGGTTCGACCAAGAATTACAGAGAAGATCGGTGCTGCCTGCCCTGGAAGAGACTTTAAAGATAGAACTTTCATTTTATAAGTGGAGACACAGAGGCCTGTGTGTGAAGGACTTGTCCAAGGTAAGACAGTGGAGAGTGGTAGGGCAGGGAGAAACCAGGCTCTGGACTCAAGCTCAGCATCGCTCCCACACACAACACACTGACACAGAAGCTGGCCCTGATTCATAATTTAATGGCTGTGCAGGCCTTGGTCTCTTATTTCTGCTGCTCACGGGCCCACTGCTCTGGGGTCAGGGTTTTCTGCTCAAAGGCATGAATGTGCAGAAGCTCTTCCGCTAGGCACGTGTTCACCAGCCTGGGGGAGAGATGGGGTTAGGAAATGGAAGGCCGAGGCCTGAGTCGCGGCCTCAGAAGGTAGGGTGACCCAGGAGACTCCCCAAGTTGTGCCCCCGGGGCTTGGGAACCAAAGAGGCAGAGGGCCTAAGTCTCAATACAGGGGCCACGAAGGCGGGATCCTCGGGGCCGCGGTTCACGGTGTAGGGCCCCACCGGCGGGGATGAGGGAGTTAGGTTTCGGGGAGTGGCCAGGGTTGGGGTCCCATCCCTGGGATCGCGCTGAGCGAGGTATTCCCGAGGCCTCACCGGTGTCTCTGAAGCAGTGGCTTCCCCTCGAACTTGGCCGACACCACCAGGACTCGGAAGCTGGACGCGCAACGGTTGGGAGTCGTGTCCTCGACTTCCTATGGGGCAGAACGGTGGGGAGAGGGTGAAATCCGCCCCTCAGGCGCGCTTTTCCCCTCGCTGGGAGACTCCAGGCCGCTCAACGCACCACATGCTCTGCCTCCAGGTCCCGCTGCAGCTTCTCCCGAAGGTACTCGGCGCTGAGTTCCATTGCGGCAGCCCAGAAGGGGCGGCAGCCCAGCCGGGATGGAACCCCAGCTCCGACCCCAGCCACACTGCTTCCGCCCTTACTGACGCCACTTCCGCTGAGGCCTCTACTTCCGCCCTAAGGCGTCCGTAAACCAGGCACTTCCGCCCTCACGCAAGCCCAACTTTCCAACTGTCCTGGGTTTCCGCGCTTACCATCGGCCAGCCAATCAGAATCTGCACAAGGACGGATTCGGGCGCTAATAGGTGTCCGCCGCCTGCCTCGCAGCCTGGGTTCTGTGGGCCGATTTGGACACCCTACTTCAGCCAGGAGAGGGTGCGCGAACCTGCATTTGCTGCGGCCTCTAGGGTACCTCGGGATCGCCCCCAAACGCTTTTTCCGAGACAAGCATCTTGCGGCCCTGGCAATTCAGCCCTCCCTGAGGTCACAGGTCGCAGCAATCAACCCACAAGTCCCGATGGGCCCTGCGGGGGACGCGGCGAGGCCCGGGCGCTTCTTCGGCGTCTACCTGCTCTACTGCCTGAACCCTCGGCACCGGGGTCGCGTCTACGTGGGGTTCACCGTCGACCCTGCTCGTCGGGTCCGGCAGCACAACGGGGGCCGCAAAAAAGGCGGGGCCTGGCGGACCAGCGGACGCGGGCCCTGGTAAGAGAGAGCGGATTTCTGTGTGGAGGAGGGCTTCAAGGAGGAGGCGGGGCTCGGAGGAGGAGAGGCCTGCCGAGAGGGGCAGGGCCAGGCCAGGCCAGTGGGCGGAGCCCGTGTGGTGGCCGATAACAGGGCCGGGGGGCGGGGTCCTGGCGACGAGGGCGGGCCTATCACAGGGGAGGTGCGTGGTTGGGGGGAAGGCGCGGGGTGGGGGAGGGAAGGCGGAGCCCTGTGAAACTCAGCTGTAGGATGAAGGAAGGGGTTGGGTAGGAAGGGGACTAATGATCTAGGCTTGGTCCGGTGACAGCAGGCTGATGAACAAGGCGGGGTTTGGTAAAGAGAGACCCTGCAAGGGAGAGGAACTGAGGAGGGCAGTTAAGTACCTGTGCTGGAGGCGGGGCCTGAGGTTGGCAGGTGCGAAGGGACGTACCTCCACGAGGGGGGCGGAGCCTCGCGGACGTGGTTTGAAGCCGGGCGTGAGAACTCCACTCCCGGGTAGGACTGGGGGCGAACCATGGCGAGGGGATTCGGCTTGACACCGGTTGGGGTGGGCTCTCACGGGCCGCGTCCTCATTCTCGTCCCCAGGGAGATGGTGCTTATCGTGCACGGCTTCCCTTCCGCCGTGGCCGCCCTTCGGGTAAGAAAGGAGACGGGGGCGGTGGGAGGACGGGCTGGGGCTTGGGGCCTAACCCGGGCGGCCCTGAAGCCCCTACTCCCCGCCCGCAGTTCGAGTGGGCCTGGCAGCACCCGCACGCCTCGCGCCGCCTGGCGCACGTGGGCCCGCGCCTGCGCAGCGAGGCCGCCTTCGTTTTCCACCTGCGCGTGCTGGCGCACATGCTGCGCGCGCCGCCCTGGGCGCGCCTCCCGCTCACCGTGCGCTGGCTGCGCGCCGACTTCCGACGTGAGCTGTGCCCGCCGCCGCCGCCGCACATGCCGCTGGCCTTCGGGCCTCCGCCGCCCGGCGCCTCGGCGACGAGGCGCCGAGCCGGCCCCTTAGCTGACCCGGAGTCCGAGCCCGACCAAGACGCCGAGGCCAGCTGCGCCCTGTGCGCGCGCTCCTTCCAGGTGAGCCACCCTACGTCGTCTCCAGGTAGCTGCGAATGACTTGGGATCCAGCTGTTTATTGAAGGATGGGGCGCCCCACTGACACCCTTTGCCCTCATCACTAAAATGGGGATGATAGTACTGGCTGCCATTCCTCGAAACCGGTACCCTCCTGCTCAGGGCCTTTACCCTTCCCCTTTGACTGGAAGGTTCCTCCCTAGACCTTCACTTCAGTCTTTATAAAATGCCACCTTCTCCTTCTCCATGAGGTCTTCCTTGGCTCTCCCATCTAAGACTGCAGTTCTGGGGGCGCCTGGGTGGCTCAGTCGTTAAGCGTCTGCCTTCGGCTCAGGTCATGATCCCAGGCTCCTGGGATCGAGCCCCGCATCGGGCTCCCCGCTCAGCGGGAAGCCTGCTTCTCCCTCTCCTACTTCCCCCTGCTGTGTTCCCTCTCTCGCTGTCTCTCTCTCTGTGTCAAATAAATAAAATCGTTAAAAAAATAAAATAAAACTGCGGTTCTTTCTCGTACACTCCCCTGCCTTTTTCCCCCCCCTTAAAGCCTAAACACTTATTGTCTAACATAGTAGGTGTTTTATCTTATTGTCAGTTTCTCCCCTGCCCCAACAATACAAGGCAGTTCTTGTTCACTGCTGTAGAAAAGGGTCTGGCAAGCAGCGGGTAGCCAATAAATATTTAACAAATTAGCTGAGCCTGATGGGCCTAACTTCTGAGCTCTCAGGAAATGTAAATTGAGTACTTGCCATTCAGAGATTAAGTGACCTGCCTGAGATCACTTAGCCTGTAAGAACTATAGGTCTGGCTGCAGTGGCCAATGCTGTTTATATAATCACTGCTAATGCTCAGGGGAAATTGGCTAGCTTAGTCCCTGTGGGCAAGTATTGTAACCTCGCCATGCCTCAGTTTCATCTATACAACACAAATAATAGTATATACCTCATAGCGTTGTTTAATGTGAAGCCTCTGGAACAGTGTCTGGTCCATAGAAATTCTGAGTGTTAGCTACATCATTCCTCCTGGTTTTCTCTTTTACCTGCCTGCCACTTCTGACAGGATGAAGAGGGCCCCCTGTGCTGCCCCCACCCCGGCTGCCACCTAAGAGCCCACATGATCTGCCTAGCGGAGGAGTTCCTGCAAGAGGAGCCAGGGCAGCTTCTGCCCCTAGAGGGCCAGTGCCCGGGGTGAGTCCAACACCCCCACCCCAGCATGGTTGAGCTCTGGGAAGATGGTGCCGGTTGTCCAAGTTCAGGCCCCGGGGCAGCTGAGTCCTTATCTTGGCACCCAGGGCCTAGCCTGCAGGAGGCTTGTGATCCTGACTCTGTCTCCTACCAACTGCACCCCTTGGTAGCTGTAAGAACTCACTGCTGTGGGGAGACCTGATCTGGCTGTGCCGGATGGGCGCCGAGGAGGAAGAGGAGGACTTGGAATTAGAAGAGGTGAGACGTGGCTTTGGCCCCAGCTTCCCTACCCCACCCCATACCCGAGGCTGCCTTTGACCAGTCCTCTTGTCTCCACAGGAACACTGGACAGACATGCTGGAGACCTGATCCTCAGCGCCCCCAACCCTCTGCCTCCCCTGTGGGTCTGGGCACTTTTTACTTGAGTACAATAAAGAGTCTGAGTTAAGGGAACTTTCTGGTGTTTGCTGGGGGGGCCGGGGGTGGGGCAGCGCTGGAGCTAGGAGACAGAGGCCCTGCCAGTCACTGGGGCCTGAGGAGAAGAGCAGAGTGGGGAGGGACCACTCACTCGCCTGGACCAGGCTCTCCTCTTCCTGGAGGCCCATGTGCCTCAGCTTTCCCCTGCATGCTACTGACGTCACACAGTTGAGTGCTTGGGAGACTCACACCCTTGACTCAGAGCCCATCCAAATCCAGTGCCCAGCTTGACTTTGGACTTTAATCCAAACAGTAAGGACAGAGGCCAAAAGTGGGGTGGGTAGGGGTATACGCTACCCTATGGGGCCCTGTGGCTCTCTAAGCCCCAACTCCTTCTTGTCTCTGTCTGGGAGCCCCTTTAAACCCAGTGAAAGTGGGGCGCCTGGGTGGCTCAGTCGTTAAGCGTCTGCCTTCGGCTCAGGTCATGATCTCAGGGTCCTGGGATCGAGCCCCGCATCGGGCTCCCTGCTTGGTGGGAAGCCTGCTCTTCTCCCTTTCCCACTCCCCCTGCTTGTGTTCCTGCTCTCTCTCTCTCTCTCTCTCTGTCAAATAAATAAATCTTTAAAAAAAAAATAAAGGGGTGCCTGGGTGGCTCAGTTGGTTAAGCGACTGCCTTCGGCTCAGGTCATGATCCTGGAGTCCCGGGATCGAGTCCCGTATCGGGCTCCCTGCTCAGCAGGGAGTCGGCTTCGCCCTCTGACCCTCCCCCCTCTCATGTGCTCTCTCTCTCAAATAAATAAATACAATCTTTATTTAAAAAATAAAATAAAATAAACCCAGTGAAAGAAAAGCACCTTGTGAGGGCCATGGTTCTGTCACCAATCATGAATGAGTCTCCATGAAATCCTCAGGAGCTGGACTCACTCCCAGGGTTATGAGACTGTGTTCTTGCCCTTTTGTCTCCCTGCTGCCTCAGAAAGCCTGCCCCACCTCTGCTCCGCCCCAACCCCAATCAACCAGCCCCCTTCCCCCACATTGCTCTGTACTGGCCTTGTCAGAGGTCAGACTAGCAGTTCTGGAATGCCAGCACTCCTAGAACATCAGTGGGGGCCACTCCCAGCCTGAACCTCTGGCATCTTCAAGGCTGGCCTGGAGCCACAGGAAGGTGAATGGCCCTGCTCACGAGAGTGCCACCTTTCCTCCCCACTCCAAACTGGCTGGCTCCGTCAGAACAAGCTGTCGGGGGCGCCCAGGTGGCTCAGTCAGCTAAGCATCTGCCTTCGGCTCTGGTCATGATCCCGGGGTCCTGGGATGGAGCCCCGCATCGGGCTCCCTGCTCAGCAGAGAGCCTGCTTCTCCCTCTCCCTCTGCTGCTCCCCCTGCTTGTGCTCTCTCTCTCTCTGTGTGTCAAGTAAATAAATAAAATTAAAACAAAAAAGAACAAGCTGTCAGTTGGCCTGCCCTGCAGGGGTGGAGTTCAGAGGGCAGGTCAGAAGCAAAGATTACAGCTCCAAAAACCCCCCAAAATAAAAGTGAAAACTTACTAAGCTCTTTTGTCTAGTTTCAGTCTTCCCTTTATTTTCTACACACCAAACCCACATCTTGGGTTTTCAGGCCAGTCTAAGCTTGGCTCCTGCTGGGGTGCTAAGGAGGGGAACACAGGAGGGTCCTCCCACTCTAAACTCCACCCTTTCCTTCCTGGAGGCTGGCTCCAGACCCCTCCCACTTTGGATTTAACAACCCGTCAGCTCAAGAGCAGTTCTGCACTCACCACACGGCACCCAGTAAGCCACAGCACCAAGTAGTCACAAGACCAAGATCCAGAGAGGTCTGGTGAGTGCCCGGGTGGGGTGGGCTGGGCAGGGCTAGCCCCTCTCTCTCTGCTGCTGCCACAGTGGCATCCTTGCCCTTTCCCCCTGGATGGTCCATTTCAATCAGCCAACCACAACCCCGGCTGAAACCCCCTTCCCTCTTCCATTGACCCACCACTTTTGCTCATCCGCATACCAGACTCTGGCCCCCCAAACAAGCTCAAGTTGTTCAGCTGGCTGTGTTTATCCCCGAGCCAAGACGGAGTGCGGTTTGGCAGGTGGGGCCGACCTTTGAAATGTTTGCATGCGTGAGGGGCCCACGTTGCTCAGAGGGACGGCCTGGAGAGCAGGCCGGTGCAGTAGGCCAGGAGCTGCCAGAAGTACTGGGAGGAGGAGAACCGGCAGGCGCCGGAGTAGTAGTGCTCAAGTAACGCTCAAGTAGTGGAGTCTCCCGGAGCTTCCAGAAAAACCGGGATTGGGCCCCAGAGAGTGATTTAATTGGGTTGGGGTGTGGCTCAGGCACGGAGATCTTTATAAGCCCTGCAGGTAAAGCAAAGGTGCAGCCAGTGCCGTGACCCACTGCATGAGCGTTCTGTCTGGGTTTGAACCCCAGCTCCCACCACCCACTAGCTTTGTGAGCAGGGGCAGGTCAGCCGCAGTCCCTCATCGTAAAGCAAGATTTCAACAGATGGCATGTTGTGATGTTAAGGCAAGTTGGCCGCACTCTGGCCCTTGACGCTGCAGCATGGAGCTCATCCAGGACACCTCGCGCCCGCCCCTGAAGTATGTGAAGGGGATCCCTCTCATCAAGTACTTTGCAGAGGCACTGGGGTCACTGCAGGACTTCCAAGCCCAGCCTGATGACCTGCTTATCAGTACCTACCCCAAATCTGGTAGGTGATGAGAGCCATCCACCCCTCTCCTGGGCCACAGTCCCCTATTTTGGACCAGCAGGGGGCTGCCCTCAGCCCTGCTCACCGACCCTTTCCCTGCTCTCCAGGCACCACCTGGGTGAGTGAGATCCTGGACATGATCTACCAAGGCGGTGATGTACAGAAGTGTCAAAGGGCCCCCATCTTCATGCGGGTACCCTTCCTTGAGTTCAAGGTTCCAGGGATTCCCACAGGTGTGTAGTGGGGCTCTGGGGACCAGTGGAGCAGAGGGACGGGGCAGGACTGGGCTCCAGCTCAGCAGACTTTCCCTACCCATGGCATAGGTTTGGAGGTTCTGAAAGACATACCAGCTCCACGACTCATCAAGACACACCTGCCCTTGGCTCTGCTCCCCCAGACCTTGCTGGATCAGAAGGTCAAGGTGAATGGCAGAGGAAGCTAGGGAAGGAGGCTGCTGGGGCCATCCCAGCTTTGGCCCTATCTGCTGGGAAGGTCTCATCTTAGGGGAGGAGGCGGTCTGCTTCATCCTGTTGTGGGGGTCAGGGAACAGGAGACTCCTCTGGGGAGAGCTGAGAAAGGCAGTCTTCTCTGCAGGCCTCCCCAGGCCTGCAGAGGAGGGGGCTGGTGAGAATCTGGCACACCTTGTTCCCAATCTGGGTATGGCACCACTGAGGGGGATTAGATGATCATAAAGTATGGTTCCAGGGACCACAAGCAAGTCAGCCGCTAAGCTTTATTACCCCCTTGGCCAGACCAAGAGCTAACGTCCCTCACAGGGATGCTGTGAAGGGTGGAACCACCTGGCTCGCTGTGTGGTGATGATGCTTGGGTGTGTGGGGGGGTCATCTGTCCCTCCAGGTGGTCTACATGGCCCGCAACGCAAAGGATGTGGCTGTCTCCTATTACCACTTCTACCGCATGGCCAAGGTGCACCCAGACCCTGACACCTGGGACAACTTCCTGGAGAAGTTCATGGCTGGGGAAGGTGGGACCTGAATCTGGAGGAAGGAGCGGGGCGGAGCTGAGCGGCAGCCTGCCCAAACTAATACCAGCCCGTGTGTCCATGTCTCTGCCCCTCTGCCCAGTGTCCTATGGGTCCTGGTATCAGCATGTGCGGGAGTGGTGGGAGCTGAGCCACACCCACCCCATGCTCTATCTCTTCTACGAGGACATGAAAGAGGTGAGGCCGCCTGCTGCTGCTTCCCTCCAAGTCACCCGTGGAGAAGCAGGAACCTGCCAGGGACCTGCCAAGGCTCTCTTGGCCGCCTGCCCTCCGGCAGCCCCACACCAGTCCCCCGGGCCCCCCAACCCACCTTCCTGCCCGGGGCTTGGAGCCGCAGCGTCTCCCAGGCAGCAAGGCCATATAGCTCTGATCTCAGACCCGACACAGAGCCATCCGCCAGCATTCTCTGCTGTTGCTCTCCCTGCGGCCACAGTTACGAAAGAGGAGCGGCCATGCGCTCACCCATCAGGACCCAAACAAGAGCTTATTTCAGGGTCACAGGGCAGGGGCAACTAATGTACCCCAGGGAAAGAGAACCCAAGTCAAGGAGGTGGGGCTGAGAGGTCTCTAGGCGGAAATGGCCAGATCCCCGAGGAGTTAGGGGGGGCCCTCTCTTTGGTTTGCTCAGTGAGCAATCCCAACGTCCACTAAAGAGCCCCTCTGCTGCTCCAGAATCCCAAAAGGGAGATTCAGAAGATCCTGAAGTTTGTGGGGCGTTCCCTGCCAGATGAGACCGTGGATCTCATCGTCCAGCACACATCTTTCAAGGAGATGAAGAACAACTCCAAGGCTAACTACAGCACCATACCCCTTCACGTCATGGACCACAGCATTTCGGCCTTCATGAGGAAAGGTGAGTGCCCGTGCAGGACGGGCATCTGGGGAGGCAAGCGTGGACGCGGCGGCAAGGGCTGGCCTGAGCCACCCTGGGCCTGCTCTGTGGCTGGGGCCTGCACCCGTCCTCCCCTCTGTCCACAGGCATCTCGGGGGACTGGAAGACCACCTTCACTGTGGCCCAGAATGAGCGCTTTGATGCCGACTATGCCAAGAAGATGGAGGGCTGCGGCCTCAGCTTCCGCACCCAGCTGTGAGTGGTGCTCCCTGGGAGGCACGCCGAAGACCCCACTGCGGTGACCTGCCCCCAGCCTCAAAAATAAAATTCCATGTGTATTACACTGAGAGTCTTTAATGCAGGCAAAGAGCAAACCTGAGCTAAAAGGAAATGCCCACTGGGACCAAATGAAGCCATCTCCCCTGTGGCCTCCCAATTCCCCAACTTGCCCTGTTATGGGGAAGGGGAGAAGGGCCTGGAAAAATAAAACCAAGGAGACGCAGGCAAAGGGGAACAATATTTATTTGCCACAAAACCTTTTGTTGCATTCCCCTGTGAAGGTGGAAAGAGACTGTGAGTCTGCCAGCCCACTTCACTTTTTCTTGGGCTCCTTACAAGCCACCACGTACCTCTGGGCCACATTGAGGGGAGGGGAGTAACCATCTGCATAGGAGGTGTCTTCAAACAGGACTGAATAGTCATCCTGGGGCTGGGACAGGGGAAGACATGAGGGGCTGGTCAGAGACCCCCCAGCAGGAACCCCAGCCCAGACCGATGGGAACCTCTGGTCCACGGGCTCGCAGCCTCTCCTGTCCCCATCTTCACTCTGAACCCAGTCCCTGCTACGGCAGAGCCCTTTTCTCAGCAACGAAGGGCCAGGGCACAAAGAGCAGGGAGGAGAGAGACCTGCTGTCTATGTGGGGGGATTCTACATGGAGGATCTGGTGCCTTTTGGGGACACTGTGTTAAGGGGATCAAGGAAAATGCAGAGGGCAGCAGGCAGGGCTCCTGGAGGAAGAGGGGAGAACAGCCTTGAAGCTGCCATCAGGTAATGGGTCACCAGCATGAGGGAGCACAGCCCCACACGAAGGAAGGGCAGTGGTGCGACAGTCAAGGTTGGAGGACAGGCCCCGGGTGTGGTGCTGCACGTCTCAGTGCAAAAGTGAGGTGAGACCAGAGGGTACATCGGTCCCATTCCATGCGGGTCTGGCTAGAACTCTGAAGGTTGGAGAGGGGGTTGGCTGGCACTGCCCAAGGGGACAGGGCTGGAGGGCACCTACAGGGCAGAGTGTAAGCAGGAGAGAGAGGGCAACACGTAGGACTCTCCCAGCTCAGAGAGGCTAGACGATGAAGACAGGAGGGGAAGGAAGGGGAAGGTGACCCCATGACCCATCCGCTCAGCCCAGTGCCGGTGTCATGGTCTGTCTCTCCCGTGGGGGCTGCCTTACCCGTTGTGGGGGCGTGTGGATCAGGGCACGGTAGAAGCAGGTGGTCTGGGGATACAGGGCCAGCACGAGCTGCTCCTTCTGAAATAAGGCTTCAGGATCCGTCTCCGGGTTGGCTTTCCACTGGGGAAGTGGGATGATGCGCCGCCGGCTCAATGTATGTCTCCTGGAAGAGGGGGGCTCAGGTCAACCCACGCCAGGTGGGGGGCTTCTTTCCAGCCACTTCCATGGTCCCTCCCTGACCAGCACACTCACTCTTTGCCTTCTTCATCAATGTCATCTACCTCGTACCTGGCAAACAAAGAGAAAACGGTGGATGCAGGGAGGTGCACAGTCCAAATCAGGAGGCGACGAGGAGGGGCGGGGTGGGGTGTGGGGAGGGGAAGCAGCCCAGGGAGCCCGAGTCACACACCATCCCCGTCTCCACAGGCACCCTGGGGAGGCTCTTCTCCCAGCCTGCAGACGGGGGAGAGGGGTGGCCGGCACAGGTGTAGCGGGAGAGCAGACCGAGGGCTGGGTGTCCACTCACTTGTTGGTGGCATGGCTGTAACTGACCACCTCGGCCAGGATCCACTGCTCATCCCCATCCACAGCCTTTACCCGGGCGGCCACCTTGTCTCCAGGTTTGGCCACGTAGTCCCCAGAGGCTGGAATGGCCCCGCAGAGGGGTGGGGGCCTGAGGGTTGGAATAAGGTGTTAGTGCCAGCCCTTCCCTCTTGACAGCTCCCCCCACCCTGGGCCTGCCCTCACTTGTCACCAGGCTTCCCGATCCACAGGGGCAGGGTCATGGCGGACTGCTGCAGCAGGGTCATCAGCACCCCCCTGCGCATGGTCTTCCGAGGGGGCTCCGAGTCATTGTACAGGCCCGCAATCTTGGCCGCTGTGGGAAGGAAGCGCGCCCCTGAGGCACCAGGGACAGGGCACTGGTGCACAGAGCGGTCAGTGGAGCTTGGCCTGGAACCCACCTCCCGAACGACCACCAAGGGCCCAGTGTGACCCCTGCCCTCCCACCAGATGCCCGCGGTGAGAGTTCCGGGCTGCTCTCACAGAGGGCACCGAGGGCAAAAGAAGGGTTCTGAGGTGCTGGTCATATTCGTTTGTTTGGTTAGCCAAAATTTCAGCTGTCTGTAGGCTTATGGGTACTTTTCTACTAGGAGTATATGCTGTCATTCAACAACAAAAAAAAACCTAGAAGAACTGTCAAACGTGGACTCCTGACCTCCTTAGGCATGGCTCAACACACCCAGTCAACATCGCGCAAACCCAACTGGCAGTGAGACATGTCTGATGGGCAAGCGGTCTGCCCACTAAGGGTTCACTGAAGGGGTAAGAGATGGGAGAGCCACGGCAGTCTGAAGGGATTCGGAAGCCAACACCTTGTGTAAACTCCATCTGAAGGATGGCTCTCCCAAAGCAGCTGGTGCTTCCCACGGCAAGAGGTGGGGGTGGGAGGTAGCAGGAAGGGGGCAACTGCCCCAGGCACAAGGGGGAGAGAAGCATGAGGGGGTGGGGTGAAATCTTCCAGGTCTGCACAGGGACACTGGGAGCCCCTGCCCCTGAGCGCTGGCCAGGACCTCCATTCCCTCCCAGACCCAGGCTGCCCAGATGTGCGCCCCCGTCAGAAGTCCATGGAACGAGCACACCGGGCTGTGGCAACAGGCCCCCCACCCCTGCAGGGAGCCACAAATGCTGGTCTCAGGAAGCCTCACTCGACCTGGTCAAGAAGCGTCAAGCTTGTCTCCAACTCACCAATCCGCCTTTCTTCCAACAGAGACTTGATTTCCGCTATCTTATCTAGAGCCTTCCGGAGTATGCTGAGGGTGGGGAGAAGGGAGAAGAGGTCTGGATGAAGCCCAAAGCACAGACTTCCTTTTCTGCTACAGCAGGCTGGGTAACTCAGACCAGCCCTACTGCCGAAAACTGTAAGCCCTGGTTTTTTTTTTTTCTTTCTCTCTTTCTTTCCTTTCTTTCTATCTATCTATCTATCTGTCTATCTAGGATATTTATTTATGACTTTATTTTTAAGTAATCTCTATACCCAACGTGGGACTCGAACCCACAACCCCAAGATCAAGCGTTGCATGCTCTACCAACTGAGCCCGCCAGGCGCTCCTGTGTTTACATTTTACTTTTTAAAAGATTTTATTTATTTATTGACAGAGACACAGCAAGAGAGGGAACACAAGCAGGGGAGTGGGAGAGGGAGAAGCAGGCTTCCCATGGAGCAGGGAGCCCGATGTGGGACTCGATCCCAGGACCCTGGGACCGTGACCTGACCTGAAAGCAGACGCTTAATGACTGAGCCACCCAGGTGCCCCTGTGTTTACATTTTAAAAAGCCTTAAAGAACTGACAAGGTAGTGAGAGGTAGCACGCCCAAGAATCCAAGAGGATTCCACAGCGGTAACCATAACAGAGCCGGCTGCATTTGACAGAGCCTGAAGAAACCCTGAAGCAGTGCTGGCCACCTCGAACAGTCTGGAGATTTGGAGGATAGAAGTGAAAGCTCGGGGTCTGTCCAAGCTGGGACAAGTCAAAGGAGACACTCCAGAGGACTGTGGGGAGTTCTCTGGGCTCGGAGTGGGGCTGGGGGTGGAAGGGTTTTGTCTCTGAAGGGCTGCAGCCCCAGGAAACCTCTGGAGTCAGTTTACAGGGTTCCAAGGTGGCTGGGGCCCAAGCAATCCAGCAGAAGGGAACACAATCCTCACTGGAGGAAGGTTTCTTTATCCTAGATCTTGAGGACTCTCCCCCAAAGAATATTTCAATAGGAATAAGAAGCCCAGACTCCATCTGGGGTCACTGATTTTTCTCCTCTCCCGTGGCTCTTCCTCTGGTCAACCTTTAGTAATTCCCCTGAGGTTCTGAAGGCCTTCATTCGGCAGGAGGGAGATGACAGCCTCGTGCGTGGGCCGGGGGGTGTCACGGGCTCCTGTGGAGCTCATCGGGCAGAGGCTGGAGGCCGGGGGGCGGGGTGGGGTGGGGTGGGGGTAGCCCTGGCGGAGGGAGCCGGGCAGTCCGGAGCAGGATGCCTGCCGCACCACAGCTCAGCGTGGAGGGCACAGGATACAGGGAGGGCTCAGTCAGAGGTGCCGCAGGCTCGCGAGCCTGAGGATGTGGGGCAGTCAGGCCCCAGGACAGCAGCAGCCAGGAAGCCATAAGAGACTTAATAATTACATAAGGGAAAATGGAACAACCCTGCAGAAACTGGAAAAGCCACCTTCCGACAGGACAGGTCAAGACTGGAGCGGCACCTCTGGCCAGCAAGCTGGAACACTACCGGGCAAGCGCCCCAGCTAACCATCCGCTGTCCAGGGTCCAGAACCGTGGCCTTCGTTTTCTCCTCTGGACAGCTGACGTTCTAACCCGAGTCGTTCAGGCCCTTGGAAAGTTACACCATACCTCTGCCTGCACCAGCCAGGCCGGTCAGAAAACTATTTACCCTAGCTGGAACTCTGGGTGACGGAGTCATCCGCTGTCTGTGGCCAAAGTATCACTGAAGACACCATCCCTTCCGCTGTTGAGAAATGCCTTTTGCACTAAGGTTAGAAAAGATTTGTTCCCATCTGGGAATGGCTACCTGTTTACGGAAAGTGCGATCTTTGATCTTGTTCCCCTTTGATCCTGCCAGTGTGCCAACTCAAGGCCTTTTTTAAAAAAGACCAACTGTTAAATTAAAGAGCAGGGGTTCTTTTCCATTTTCTGCAAAGCAGGAGAATGAAAACCAGCTGGGGGGCAGCCCCTGGCGCACAGGGAAGAGACAACAGCGATGTGTCACGGGCCTCGGGCTAGTTTCTGAGGCTGGCTCTAGGGGCCTCTTCAGTTTCCTGAGGGTTTCAATTGATCTTAGACACGCCTGTGCAGGAGATGCCTCAGGAGCACAGAGACACGTGTTCCCCGCCCTGACCAGGGGCCTCCCCACACGCGGGGCTGGCCCTTCACACTCTCACACGCTCCCGTACCCAGCACGGTGCCTGGTGCCGACAGGGGCTCCGTATCTAGTGATGAATGGATGAACTTTTCAGAGTCAAAAAATGAAATGGCAGCAGAATTGCAAAACGTTGGACCCTGCAATTCTGAAAGGAGCTTATAAATGTTTAACTCCAGGTAGGTCAATGCCAGAGAAGAGCCCACACCAAACTGGTTTCAGAAGCAGTCACTTTGCCAGCAATTAAGCTGGGAAGGGCCGTTTTGCCTTTTACTCTCAAATGTGTGTGTCACTCAAGCTTATGTAAGCCATACTCCAGCGCAGATGAGCACGAAAGGGCCCAACAATGGCCAGGTGACAAATGTGCCCATCAGGGGAAGAGGGGGCAGGAAGGATGGGCCGGGAAGCCGGCAGACAACGCCAGCAATCAAAAGGCACGGTGTCTCCTCCCGCCTAAGCCGGCCCCAGTCCAGCACAGGAAGCCCCGTCAGGTCCCTCCATCTAAGCTGCAAAGCCTGGAATCTTCAGCTTCCCCTCTCCCAAATGGCCCCCAATCTTATTTCAGAACCTGCCCTCGAACCCATCCTTGCTTCTCCGTCCCCACTGCCACTGTCCTAGCTCAATTCCATCACCATCTGCCTGGTCTCCTAACTGGCCTGGAATCTCACCCCATCTGCCCTCCACGCAGCAGCCAGGGGTTTTTCTCCTGCTTTACATCTTCGCGGGCTCCCTATGGGCTCCAGGATAAAGTGCAGTTACTGGAAGCCCTCCGAGTCCTGCCTCGCCCTTCCCCCGCCGCAAAGGGCCAGTTCTCATTCCCCCAGTGTGCGTGCCCAGCACGCACTCCTCCACGGCCTCTGCCGTGTCCGCCTACGGAGCCCTGCTTCAAGTCTCTGCTCCTCCCTGTGGCTGTCTCAGGCCCCCAGGCACAGTGAGCCCACCTCTGCTGGCCCACCGACTATACTGTCCTGGTCACTGTTTTCTTAGGGTGCCTCTCCTTTCCAGACTGTCTGCCCTTGTAGGCCGGGTCCTCATGTCCCTGTATGGGGACCCCAGCACCAGGCACAGGCTACGTGCCAGCAAAGGTCTGCAAAACCAAGACAACAGCAGGCAAAGAAAATCTGGGACCGTGAGTACAAGGCAGGGTCTTTGAGCACAAGACAGGGTCTGTGAAGGGCCAGATGGGAGGAGAGGAAGATCCTGGAGCCACTGGTAACGCTGAGGGTGCTGACCATCACACATGCAAGGCAGTATTTAAATAGCAGGCCGCGACTAATTAGTCTAGGCTTGTGAGATTAATTTCCAGCATTTAATAAAACAGAACAGAGGACTCCTGGCTGGCTCAGTTGTAAGAGCATGCAACTCTTGATCTCCGGTTGGGAGTTCGAGCCCCATGTCGGGTATATAGATCACTTAAAAACAAACAAACAAACAAACAAACCCAGACTATATATACAGTAACGGTATAAATTGTACTTCTTGTTCCAATTCTGTGATACATGTGTGTGCTGTGGAAAGGTGATCATTACACCATTCTATTATGGTATTAAAGAATATGGACTCTGGACCTACAGCTGGGCTCCCTGACTTACTAGTTGTTTGACTTTTAGCAGATTATGGAACCCCTTGTGTCTTAGTGTCCTCACCTGTAAAATGGGGGTAATGTCCACCTTGCGGTTGCTCTGAGCATTACGTGAGATAAATACGTAACGTACTTGGAATAGTACCTGGCTCAGTACGGCCACACAGGAGTCCTTATTAGTCGTATTATAAAGATGATGACAAGGTCTTAATATTATGATGAAGCCACAACAGAGAATGTATTTCCTACTATGGGTTATAGTTAAAAGAGTTTGAAAATCACTGGTCTTAGGCACTTTATAACATTATCTCATGTTATGTTGACAGTTCCGTAGACAGTTATGATCCCTGTTGTAATGATGGGGTAACTGGGTCTCAGCGGGAGCGACTGCTCCAGGTCACCTGATAGTAAAAGGCCGTGCCGGGGTCCGGCCCCCACCTTGCTGCCATCCAGGAAACAGCAGGGCTAGCGGGAAGGGGAGGCCCAAAAGTGGGTTCTAGGGAAAGCGGGGACCCTAATGGACAGCATGGGGAGCGGGAATCTGCTTATCGGTGGCAGGAAAGGCGGCAGGGGCTGGGGTCTGCAGGTCCCTGCAGCCCAGCACACGGGTGGGTGACAAAGGGGAGGGGACAGTACTCACTTGCACTCAGCCTCCGCATCAGCCTTGGCAGTTGTATAGAGCCCGCGCAGCTTTGTCCGGTAATAAGGAGAGACTGCAAAGTGAGCAGAGGAAGAGGGTGGGCAGGGGGGTGGCTGGCAGTCCTGTGGGGCTGCTTCTGTGCACCCGAGAGGTGTGCAGAGGCCACGGATCGGGACGTGAGCTTCACTGGCTCAAAGTACCCCCTGAGGCCGATGCCCCAGGTTTAAGGAGTTCACGTTTTCATATGGTACACATGCCATCACTGCATTTGGCAGAGGACTTTCTAGCCTTTGCCATAGCATGACACACGCAGAAACCACTTCTTAGCACACAGGAGAACAGACAACAGTTCTCAAAGCTGCTCAGAGTTGGAAAGCACTAACCCAGGAGGCTGAGCTGGAGGGCCTTTGGGGCACGTGCAGGGGATGCTGGGAGGGAAGCTCTCTAGAAAACACCAACTAACTGGGGTGCTTGCGCACTCAACGGGGTTCCCCTGGATGCAGCCTTAACACTGACTTCCCAGTCCCTAGAGTTGGGGGATTTTAAGGTTTTTTAGTGCTAGGTGGTCTGTCATCTGTTTCCTGGGTCACCTTAGGTCACTCAGCCGAAGGGAAAACTGACTAAGAAGCAGTTCGTTTTGGATTACGTAAGACACATGCAAAAGTCCTGTCTGAAACTAGTGATAGCCCTGTTCCCGGTCTCAGCCCACCCCCCTTTCTCCTCCCCTTTCTCTTCTGAGCCCAGTGACTTACTCTTGTTCTCCGTCTGCATCCGCTCATGGGTCTTCTGGATGTTCACTAAGTTGTGTTCACTCCGTGAACGCTCTTCCTGCAGGGGTAAGGTCAACAGGACATGAGAGTGGCCCTTTGTCCTGCCGTGGCCCCCGGCATCCCAGGCCAGAGGCCCCAGAAATATGTATGCCAGTCTCTTCTGACCCCTACTTTTCAGGTTACAACCCACTACAAAGGACATCGTTTGGGAAGGCATTTCCAGGACTGCTCCCTTCCGGGCCACAGGACTGTGTGGTGTATGGCTCCCAAGAGATGGGTCTTTGTGTAACCTGGGTGGGGGCGCCTGGGCGGCTCAGTCGGTTAAGCTCTTGATCTCAGCTCAGGTCTTGATCTCAGGATCATGAGTTCAAGCCCCACGCTGGGCTCCATTTGTAATTTATATTAATGCACTATGACTGCCCTGACCCAAGAACAGATCAAAATAAGACATCCTGAGCTAGAGCTGGCAGAGACAGGACTGTTATTTTGAGTACCATTTGGGGCTCCCCCTAGGTAGGAGGTGGGCCTGCTATAAGAGAACACACAATGAAAAGCAGTCTCTCAGTACAAGCCTGTGAGCTCAGACAGGGCAACTGGCTTTGTCCCCAGCTGACTCAGAACCCAGAAATAACTGAATCGTGGCCAAGTGGAATAAAGCAAATATCATGAAGTAAAAATACTGTAAAGTAGGGTGCCTGGGTGGCTCAGTTGGTTGGGCGACTGCCTTCGGCTCAGATCATGATCCTGGAGTCCCGGGATCGAGTCCCGCATGGGACTCCCTGCTCGGCAGGGAGTCTGCTTCTCCCTCTGACCCTCCCCGCTCTCATGTGCTCTCTTTCTCTCATTCTTTCTCTCAAATAAATAAAAAAATCTTAAAAAAAAAAGAGAGAAAAAAATACTGTAAAGTAAAAATGTCGTCCATAACAATATCTGGTAAATGGGCAAGGCCAATTCTGTTGGGAGGGCATAACAAATAGCTCTGTAATTCTAACTTGTTCTGTAATGAAACTGAACTCTACCATGACCGTAGTTGAACATGGTGTAACACACTAGCAACGCTAGTAATATTCAGCTGCCCCCCCCATCAAGAAGTCATCTGCTGATACTGGTACTGATGAGCAAACGTGCTGGGAACCAGGGCCAGATTCTCAGATGGGAACGCTGACGGGAAATGACTGGCCCAAGGAAGAACTTGATTTAGCTCACCATCAGCTAATGTCTATGCTGAACAGTTTCACACAAATTTATAAGGCATGAACAGTACTGCATGAAGGGGGGAAATGGGTAATCAGATTAGTATAAATTATGACAACGTAGGTACTGGCTCTACGGGACCAACTGCTTGTTTCTTGCAGTCTCTCCCTGGCCCACACCGGCTCCTGCAGTGTCAGGCACAGTGCGTGCTCAGGCCGCTGCTCCCCCAGGCAGGCAGCTGCTATACGGACTGGCTACAGAGGCCCCACTATCATTTTGCTGCAAGGGAGTGGAGGCCAAGGGCCGGGCTGGGGGCGGCTGTGCAGTAAAAGATGAACTCAGCAGGCCTGTGTTTTCAGACCCTGCGCCTTCCAGACGAGGCCCCTGACCAGCTCCTGGGAGAGAACCTCTCCACTCTTGGCTTATCCTGCCTGCGAAGTGTATCTTCGTTCAGCTGGATAGGGGGTGGAGGGAAAACGGGAGGGACCATGATGGGTACAGAGCATTTTTGTCAGATGATGAAAATGTCCTGAAACTGATCGTGGGGATCAGTGGGTGGCACTTGGGTGTCGTGGGTGGCATGACTCTGTGAATATACTAAAAACCACTGGAATCGCATACTTCAAATGGGTGAGCTGTACGGTATGTGAATCCTAGCTCATTAGAGCCGTCATGGAACAGAGAGGATTACGACGTCCTGCCGCTGACAAAAAATCCGCTGTCACGCCCCACATTCTCCTCAGCTCCCGGTTCATCGGTCACCTGGGTCCCTGCGTGTTCAAAGTCTGTGAACGCCCCGCGGCTTGTGTGCTGCCCTCCAGGAGCCAAGGGCTGTGGATTCCTACCTGGGTTTGTTTAATCAGCTGATGGAGCTCCGTGAGAAGTTCTGCGATGCGGGAATCAGCAGACACCAGGGCCATTGTGTCCGGGGTGCCTGGCGTGGAGGCGAACAAAAGGGAACCCTGTTAGGGGCTGTGTGTGTTGAAGCTCAGGGTGTCAAGTAATGACCTCATACCAGAACACATTAGAACTTTAGGAATTTCACATAATTTCTACAACAGTTATAACAGCATTTATCCAAACAACAGACCCAAGGTTTATCATCACCACCCCGAAAATGGTCTTTTTAACAGAGAGAAAAGCAGAGTATCAATCTTATGCCAGTGTACTTTTAAAATCCATTTATTTTGGGGCGCCTGGGTGGCCCAGTCAGTTAAGTGTCTGCCTTCGGCTCAGGTCATGACCCTGGGGTCCTGGGCTCGAGCTCCATATTGGGCTTCCTGCTCAGGGGAGCATGCTTCTCCCTCAGCCTGACACTCCCCCTATTTGTACTCTCTCTCTCTCTGACAAATAAATAAATAAAATCTTAAAAAAAAAAGAATTCTGGTGTAGCAGACAGTTCACAATTGGTTACTACTTACTTTTCAGACTAAGGTTTCTAAGTTAAAATTCTGTTAAATGTAATTAAGGCTGATGGAAATGATAAGGAAAGCAACTCTGTCAGTTTCTCCGCAATAAGAAGCTAGAAGCACAAACCCGTGTTCAGTAAACAATGCTTTAGTATTTTGTTTTGTTAGGGACAAGACTTGGATTGCCAATGAATTCAATCCAATTTATTGTTTAACTTAGCAAATTTTAAAGGTTCAGGTTACTAAAGATTTTGAAAGCCATTTAAAAGTTTTACCTATAAACTTTTTTTTTCTTTTAAGTAGGCTCCATGCTGTGAGGCTGGAATTCATGACCGTGAAATCAAGACCTGGGCTGAGATCAACAGTTGGACACTTAACTGACTGAGCCCCCAGGCGTCCCTACCTAGAAACCTTTTCATTTATTCAAACTACTCGTTCTTAACAATTACCTAGGAAAGGTTTATGAGACGGGTAAAATTAACCACCATTTAAAATCATCTTTTGCTGACAAACTGCAGCAAAGATAACATGAGCTTATCTGACCTTCAGTAAACCTCAGTGAAATTTTACATTTAATGCTGATAGCTCTAAAGATACATCCATTTTAATTAAACTAATAAACCTAAATTAGCTTTACTACAGAATAAGTTGCACTCGTGCGCACTAACAGTCAATTTTACTTGGGGCACCAATGGGGAAATCTGAAGGGAGTGGGTTAAGTCCAAGGGAACTCTTGGACCTCTTCACGCTGATTCAGGAGGTGCTTCAGTTGAAACCTCATAAGGAGGTGGCGCCAACAGCTTGGGGTGCTCTTTGCTCCTCCACAGTGAGGGCAGGAGGCACGGAGGTCTCACCAGAGCTGGTTATGTAAGCCTCGCCTAGGGTGGTGCGGAAACAGGAGGAGAGGGAAGGGGTGCTGCCAACAAGGCTGGAGGTGGATAAAAGCCCAAACAGAAAAAAGAGGACTCCAGGTCCTAAAGCTCATCAGCTGAGACAGAAGAACAAATGCACATTTTCTCTTCACCCACAAAAAGTGAAAACAGGCAGTCCGTGTTGGGCCAGAGAATTCAGGGAACCTCTTCGAAACAAAAGGAGTTTCAGCAGCTGCTTGGAATACTCCTTAAAGTCACCGCCCCAAGGTAGACTAACCACAGACAACTGGCAGTTATCATAGCCATCAACCTGGAAAAGAATGAGGGAGAAGCCCCCAAGTGCAAGTCAGGCAACATTCCTCCAGTCCTCTCAAGACACATTTCAGATCTGATGCACAAAGAAGCAAACAAAGAGGGGCGCCTGGGTGGCTCAGTCGATAAGCGTCTGCCTTCAGCTCAGGTCATGATCCCAGGGTCCTGGGATCGAGCCCCGCATGGGGCCCTGCATCGGGCTCCCTGCTCCGCGGGAAGCCTGCTTCTCCCTCTCCCACTCCCCCTGCTTGTGTTCCCTCTCTCGCTGTGTCTCTCTCTCTCTGTCAAATAAATAAATACAATCTTTAAAAAAAGAAGCAGCAGCAAATGAAGAAGTGGTAAGTAACTTGGGAAAAAGAGTGAGGCGTGGACAGGATCTTGGTAGCAATCTGTTGACAGGAAAGCAGGGGGCGGGGCACATACAGAACAGGACCTCTTGGGGCGGCGCTGGCCGAGACCACCCCCTTGGGACTGGATCTTGGATAATGAGGAATTTGATAAACAAAACAGAGGATCTCAGGGGAACAGGGAGGGGAGGGGGAAAATGAAACAAGAAGAAACCAGAGAGGGAAACAAACCATAAGAGACTCAATCTCAGGAAACAAACTGGGGGTTGCTGGAGTGGAGCGGGGTGGGAGGGATGGGGTGGCTGGGTGATGGACACTGGGGAGGGTATGTGCTATGGTGAGCGCTGTGCATTGCGTAAGACTGATGATTCATAGAACTGTACCCCTGAAACAAGTAATACATTATATGTTAATAAAAAATAAAAATTAAAAAAAAGGACTGAATCATGGATAAAGCTCATGAGAAAGTTGCCGGATTCGATAAGATTTCCATACTTTTGTTTCATGTCTCTCATTCGTCCTTACCCATGGGCTGTTTGGCATTTTCGGTCCTGCTCTCAGATTAAGTGGTCCCCTGTCCGGTGAGTGCCCCAACTGCATAAGAGCTCCCACCGGTCCCTTGCAGGAAGCACACGGTCAGATGTATCTTGGATTTTATGCTCATGGAGGGATCACACCAGGTTATTTAGGAGGACACCTCACACGGGAGTTAAGATCGGTGGCCGTCCTGATGACATGCATGGCCATCCTGCGCCCGAGAAGAATACGAATATTGAAAGAATGGGTAAAACAGGGAGAGGCTGAGCCCAACACCATTATGGCCAACGTACTAGTGGCCAGCCAGCTGGCAAGAGTTTGTCCCTCCCTGGAATGTAGCCACAGGAAAGAGGTTCTTCCCCTGAGTACTTGGACAAGGCACATTCCAAAGGGTGATACTATTTAGGACATCTCCGAAAAAGAACAGGGTAAGAAACAAAGACTGGGGGTAAAGAAGACTTACCCAGCCACACTGAATCTCCTGAATTCTTTTTGGCCCTGTCCCTGTACAGGTCACCAAAACTTATGTGGGGGTTGTTGAGCACAACGGTCAGGAAAGAATTCTTGAGCCACTGACAGTGCAACTTAGTAAGTTTATTTAAGTAGCACGGGGACAGGACCCATGGGCAGAAAGAACTGCGCTTTGGCTTTGTGAGGCTGGTGCTTAATATACTCAGCAAAGGGAAGGAGGCATGCAGGGAATATAAGAGTACAAAAGTTTCTTCAAATTTCTTTGAATTTCTAAAACTACTTTTGCAAGATTCCTCTGGTGTTTAACATTCAGTTCAATATTAACTATTGGTGAGATGTGCAGGCAGTCGTGAGACCCTTAAAGAATGTAGCAACCGGCACGTATTTGATCCCTATCAAAACTATGCAGGCTTTAGGTCAGCCTTCCCAGCTAAAGGTAAACATTTTCCTTCTTCTATCCCTCATCATTTTCTTTCTTTCTTAGGATTTTATTTATTTGAGAGAGAGAGAGGGAGAGAGAGCGCGCACACACGCAGTTGCAGGGGGAGGAGCAGAGGCAGAGGGAGAAGCAGACTCCCTGCTGAGCAGGAAGCCTGACACGGGGCTTGATCCCAGGACCTGGAGACCACAACCCGAGCCAAAGGCAGATGCCCAACTGACTGAGCCACTCAGGCACCCCTATCCCTCATCATTTTCAATGCAATCCCACCTGACTTCTTTGCAGAAATTAACAAGCTCATCCTAAAATTCACATGGTAATTCAAGGGATCCAGAATAGACAAAACAATCTCAAAAATAAAGAAGTTTTCCCAATTACAAAACGCACTACACAACGCCATAGTAATTAAGAGAGTGAGGTACTGGCTTAAGGACAGATCTAAAGATCCGTGAAACAAAATCGAGAGACCAGAAATAAACCCTCATACCCACAGTCAATTAATTTCCAACCAGGGTGGAAAAGAATCATCTTTCTGACAAATGGTGCTGGGACAACTAGATATCCACATGGAAAAGAATGAATTTGGACCCTGACCTCAGACCATATACAAAAATGATCTGAATAGACAGTTCTCCAAAGAAGATATACAATGGCCAAGAAGCCCATGGAGAGATGCTCAATATCATTAGCCAACCAGGAAATACAAATCAAAACCACCAGGAGGTATCATTTCACACTCACCAGGATGGCTCTAATCAAAAAGAGACGTAATAACAAGTGTCGAGGAGGGTGTGAAGAAACACGAATGGACAGGAGTGGTTTCAGTCACACAAAGGAACATATTACTCAACAGTGAAAGGAGTGAAGTACTCATCCGTGCTTCATTAACACAGATGAACTCTGAAAACCTGATGCTAAGTAGAAGCCACACACAACAGACTACATACTGTGAGTCCATTTAGATGAAATAGCCAGAATCCAAGTCCAAAGTCTTGTTAATTTTGGGTAGATGTACCTCCGCACTCTTACCCCCCAGTCTTGGGCAAACACTAATCTACTTTGTTTCTATAGATTTGTCCATTCTGTACTTCTTTTCTTCTTATTGTGGAATAATATTCCTTTGTTTGCATATACCATATTTTGTATATCAACCAATGGATATTTGGGTTGTGTTCACTTTTTGGCTACTGAGAATAATGCTCAGTTATGAAGAGCGCCTGGCTGGCTCAGTTGGTAGAGCGTGTGACTCTTGATCTCAGGATTGTAGGTTCAAGCCCCACATTGGGCGTAGAGATTACTTTAAAAGAAGAAGAAGGAAAAAGAAGGAAGAAAGAAGAAGAATGCTATTATGAACACTCATGGACAAGTTTTTCCATGGACATGTTTTCATTTTCCAGGTCTGTACCTAGGAGTGGAATTGCTGAGTCAAATGGTCACTCTATGCTCAACCTTATAAGGAGCTGCCAGACTGGTTCCAAAGTGGCTGCACCATTTTACATTCCCATCAGCAATGCACGAGGGTTCGGACAGCTCTACGTCTGCACCAATGCGTGGGATTGTCTTTCTGACGCCAGCCATCCTGGTGGGTTGTTAGATGTTAACTAGTGGTTTTGAGTCGCATTTCCCCAATGGCTAATGATGCTGAACATGTTTTCACATGTTTATTAGCCATCTGTGTGTCTTTTTTGAAGAACTGCCCTTTGCCCATTTTTATTGATTTATTCGTCTTTTTTATTGTTGAATTTTGTCCTCTGAAACACATTTTTAGATTTTTACGCAGTCCAATGTATCTATTTTTCTCTGCTCGGGACGCAGACCTGTTTTCCCACATGTGCGACACTATTTGCAGCACCACAGCAATACATTTCAGTCTAGAGAACATGTCCCTTAAAAAAAAAAAAGTCTAGCTGCATTTAGCTAGAACCGCATGAAATAACGGATCTCGAGTTTAGAGATGAGAAGTGTACAAACTTGAGAAATGATCAGCATGAAGATCATTGCTAAAGTCTAGGAACTGATCTGCCGTGTGAGAAAAGAGGGAGGAGGAAAGACCACCCCCTGAGCTCAGTAGAAAGATCGCAGGAAGGGATGGATTAGCACGGAAGACATTTGTTCTCTCTCCTGCTAACTAAAGCAGGAATCCTAGGTGGAACCACCTGCCTTCTACCGGCCCACACCCGTGCTGAGTAAAACTGGGGCAAGCCCCATAGCCGGACATGGGGGGTTGACTTTACACAGCACCGTGACAAACGCCGGCAGCAGGCGCGCCCACTATGCCATCACGCCAACTGGTTATCCTTCCCAGTGATTCTGCTGCCCTCAGACCTGGGGCTGGGCCCCCGCTAGCTAAAGTCCCAGGTTCCTACTCTGCTCAGAAGAGAAGCCAGAGACCTTGTTCCCACCAAGACACCAAGACCACAACGAGCTCCATGCAGCAGCACCTGCACCTCTGCCTCCCCCAGAGGGAAGGACTAGCCCCTCCCCTGTGCTCCAAACCCCATCTCCTCCTGGGCCATCTGATACCCCTTTCCTGTGCAGTATGAGCAAAATGAGCATACTTTAGGAGAGCCCATCTTAAAAAAATAAATAAATAAGAGCTTCCAATCCCCACTCGCCTCCAGCTCCCTACCCTGTTTCTCTTCACAGAAAAACTTCAGTTGTCCAAGCCTGGGCCTCTCGTCCTCACCCCCATTTTACTTTTCAACCCACGAACGTCTAGCTTCTGTCCTCCCCAGTGCAGTGACGATGCTCTCAAGAGAGCGAATAACCATACGGGTCAAAGCACCAGATCCTCTCCTGCTTGGGCCAACCCGACCTGTCTGCATCTCACTTGACACAGGTGCCCACTGCTGCCGCCTCCTCTGGCTTCAGGGCCTCCCTCCTGCACCGTCCACCCTCCACCTCACTCCGGCTCCTCTAGTCTCTGGGGCTGGCCCCTCACCTGCCCGCCCTGCAAATGCGGGCACTACTCAGGGCGAGTCTGGCCACCCCCCTCTCCCCTGCCCCCAGAGGCCACAGAAAAGGACAGGGAGCGCTCTCCTGAGTCTGACAGGATGTTCCTGAGGACCTCAGGGAGAGCACCTCTAGTGCGAGACAGGAGCCACCGTCCTGCCGGCTGAGCTGTGGCACCAGGGAGGGCGGAGGCCTGAGCGGGAGGCAGAGGGGGTTTCAGGTGGGGAAACGGAGTATGCTGCCTGACGGACAGGAGCACGCTGAGAACAAGTCCAGGGACCAGAGAAAAGGGCTGCATCTGAAGAAGAGCCGGGCGGGTGCGCAGTGGGACCCAGCCCTCATCGTCTGCTAACACTGCTTCCTCCTGTCTTAGCTGCACACACGCAGCACGGATGTCCTGTGCCCTTCCACCTCTCCCCTTCTGTCCATGGCATGCCCCTCCCCCTCCTCACCAAGGATACAAACGTTACACTTTCAAGGATCAGCTCGAGGTGGGTCCTGCTGGACTGTCCCGAAAAAGCCAAACTTGTCTCTTATTGGACTCTTCCTTTATAAACTGGTTTTTTCTTCCCCAACCAGACTGGAGCCTCCTCAGGCACGAACACACACCTCTGCTTTCATCAACGAACCCCTTACATCAATAACCGCCACTGATAGGTCGGGTCAAGGACTTGGCAGGAACTTTATAATTTTTTCTACTTCACACACCACCTCTCTCCTGCCCTGACCCCCCACCCCACCCTTGCCATGAGGTCCATTCTGAATTTCCCACATCAACTATTCCAAACTCTGTTGTTAAGTATAGGCTTTTCCCTGGCTCCCGCAGGCTACCTCACTATCAACTATGAACCACATGGTACCAAATCCCAAATCCACTGCCACCCCCTATGACTTCCCCAAGATTCAGAATCTTATTTTCATGCCGGCTAGACAGCTCTAGCAGAGAAGACCCCAAATCCCTATGTTCAACAGAGACATTCCTTACATGAGCCTCTCTACTTCTGTATGCTAGAAATATTCTACAATTTAAAAAAGACTTTAAATCGTGTCCAGAAAATATTCTAAAATTAAATAATGGATAGTTGTACAAATCTGTGAATATACTTTAAAAAACCCAACAATGAATCGTGCACTTTGAATGGGTGAATTGTACGGTACGTGAATTTTAGCTCAATAGAACTTAAAAAAAATCAGTATGTCCAAAGCCAGACTCCTCCCTCTCCGCCTCCCCTCCCCCGAAACTCCTGTGTGGTAGTATGCTCCTTTCCTGTTGCCATTTCCATAACCCATCCAGCCGCCGGTGCTGGAAACAGCGAGTTTCACACCCCCATCCCCCTATGTCTAATCAGTCACCACTCCTGCTGACTTACTGCCCCATAAACCCATCCCTCTCTCCTGGCCTTCAGGCACTGTCTCCCCCCATACCAATGACACAGCAGCCCCCTTCTGCATTCTCCTCTCCATCAAATCCACCCTCTGTAAGGTCCTAGAACCACCCATCTAAAAGACAAGTGGACAAGTGTGGTCATGTTCCCCTAACAAAGCTTTCAACCCCTGCCTCGAGATAAGTCAAGCCCTTCACATACCACACTGGCTCGATGAAGAGGCTTCCATCCCCACCAACCACCCCCACCAGCCTCATCTCCTCTCACTGGGGCCTGCCTCATACCTCATATTCCAGCCACTCCAAACTCTTCTGGTTTTGACCATACACCATGTAATTTCTTATCCCCATGCTGTTCCCTCTATCTGGGATGCCCTTCCTGCAAGCAGGATACCCCTAATCCTCTGCCTGATTTAACAACTTAGTCTCTAAGACCTGGCTTACTTATCAAGTCATCTTTCACCAGCCACGGTTAGAACCCCACTCCTCCTACCCCCACCCCCAGGCTCCCAGGCTGAGTTAAGTTACTTTTCTCTGTGTTCCCACAATATCCTGTGCATCTCTCTACCACAGTGCCTACCAAATCCTACTAAAATTCTGTTCGTGTGTTTTTGTCTCCTCCCCAGCTAGTCTAGTCCCTGAGGGTGGGGATCACTCCACCTCCTGTATCTAGCATGGAGCTGGCACGTGGTACCCACCATCTTCACTTCTACTCCTGTTCATGCCTCATCCCAACATGGCGTGGCTCTCCCTCAGTCCCCAGTGATCTCCTGCCAGCTCTTGGACCTTACCACTGCACTGAATACCTGACCACATGCTGCTTCTCAAAGCTCTGCTCTCTGGATTTCCAGGCCTCCAGTCCCCCCTATTTCTTCAACCACCCTGTACGGTCTTTCTGTTGCTCCCTCCTCTAACCCAGAGGACAATCACCCCAGGAAGCCCTTCTCTGTCTCTAAGCACTCCCTGGGCATCTCATCGACTGTAAGGCCCCATATTCTGAAACTTCCAAATGGAGATCATCAGCCTTGACCTCTCTCCAAGGTTCCCAACTCAGATTTCCAGCTGCCACCTGATGGCTCAACCCAGATGCCCCTCAGACACCTCATACTTCCTTCTGCCCTGCCTTCCAGATGTGGGTTGATGGCATCCATCACTGTCCAGCTAGCTTCCCAGGCTGCAAATCCCAGAGTCATCCATTCCTCCTTCTTGATCAGCTACAACCCCCCACACCTCCCTGACCCACCCTCTTCAAATTCTAGGGATTTTGCCTAAGAAATTTCTCTCAAACCTAGCCCTTCCCTTCCACCACACCTGTCACTGTCTTAGTTGGGGCTCTCATCACATTATCACAATATCATCCCATCTCTGTGTCTCACTGTAGTTGGGCACAAAGCCTGTTTCTCATAAGAAAAAGAAAATTTTAATATATACATATATATTAAATATATGCACATAATAAAAACATTCAAATGATACCAGAAGTACAATGAAATCTCCCACCCCTAGAAGCAACCACTACTGTTTCTTGGGTATTTCTCCAGAGGTATCCCATGGATACACAGGGGGAAAAAAGCACGTTATCTCCTCAAACCTTTTGCAAATGGAAGATGCAAAGACAGACATACATGCGAGAGATGGAGGCTGACACTTGCAGTATACTGGCTGGAAAAGCGGACCCATGTGGTCTGGAGGGGAGGGAGTAGATCAAATACCAAAGTGGGCAGTAGTGGGGAGGTGGTGCCCATTTTTGGAGAACTTCAGCCTCTGACACTCAGCCCCTACACCAATTATCGGGATCCACTCACATATGCACGGTTTACCAGTGGTTTTTAAAAGGCTTTCATCTCCCCTCGTTTCTATCCAGTGTGCAATACTGAGAAGCGCTCACATGGATGACAGCCCTCCGGAGGGTCGCCTTGCCTGCTGGGTAGCTCCCTGCCTGGGAAAACCTCACTTCATGATTTTATGAAAAACCACTGCTATCTCTGGAACCACTCGGTCACCAGCTCAGCAAGTGGACCATCACGGTATTCCACTACCTTCCCTCAGGACCTATCAGACAAATGCCAGCATGTTCTTCCTGCTCAATGCCCCCTCTTCCTGGGGGCACTCCTTAACCATTCAGCAGTCAGGAACTCCCCTGGCTCCCCAGAGCACTCTGGCCACACCTCTCATTCCACTTTTTCTAATTAACAGGGGAAAAAAAATAGTAGAACAATATTAAAGAATCATTCAAGCAAGTCCCAGCAACCTAAAATGATTTTCATTCTGTGTGCCACTCTGCGCATGCAACATAACCACAACTGGCACGCATATGTTCTTGTAAGACTGCTTTCTACTTGTGTGGGAGTCCACTTCTCACATTCCCAGCCCCTTACGTAGAAGAACAGAGTTTTACTCACCTTTGTATCTTGGCACCCAAAATGAAGCCTGGAACATAGGGAGGGCTTGGTAGCTGTTTGTCGGAAACTACTCTGGGAAACACAGGAAGAGGCGAACAGCATGCCCAGCACTCAGAGCAGTATAAAGTCATATAAAGAAATGAAATACACCACTTGCAAAATAGCCATCAGACAAATGAACTGACATGCATACTTTAGGAGCGTTCCAAGAAGGGCAACGGGGACAAAACAGCTGCTAAGTTCCCATGAGGCCATAGACTCACCCTTGGGGAGCTCCTGAGCCTTTCTGAGTCTCAGTAAAAACCAGAGCACCCACTTGAGGATTAACAACATAAGGAAGGTCCAGGCGGTGCCTGGCACAATATGTGAACATGAGCTACCCCCTCCTTGTCTGGAAACAGGGGTCAGGGAACTGCCGGGAAAAAACAGGGACTACACTAACTTGAGCAAAGCAGTCAAAGGCCGAGGCAGAAGAAAACCCTGATGCATCCCAAGCCCGAGGGGAGCAACGCTGAGATGGTGGGCCACACAGAGTCCACACCGTTGAGGAGTGCTCTCCTGTTTGAGCCCTGCCTGCTGGGCAGTGCCTTGCTTGGGAGAACGACCTCACTTTACAGTTTTACAACAAACTATCTCCAGATCCGTTCAGTCGTGACCTTGAATCTCCCCCAGAAAACACCCCCAATGCCAAAGCCTACAGGAACAAAGCACGGGGCACGGAACCATACATGATGAAAAGGCCAGAGCTCCGAGCTGGGAGGAAGTGGCTTCCAGCCCCAGCTGCCCGTTATCAGAGTCCAAGGGCCCCAAGCTGATCCCAACCTCGAGAGGCCGGACAATCTCTGAAAGGTTTCAGGCTTTCTTACACATTTTGAGGCATGGCCCAACACTCCAAGCTTTTTGGCTCCTGGCACTCTCTTCTTCCCACTGCTTTAGAAGCCACGCCTTCTATTTCTACCCACAGAGGGAACTACCATTCTGACATTTTTCACTACAGATGAGGTCCACCTGTTCTAGAACTTCATAGACACGTAATCATGAGGCACCTCAGTGGCTCAGTCAGTGGAGCATCCGACTCTTGGTTTCAGCTCAAGTTGTGATCTCAGGGTCATAAGATAGAGCCCTGAGCTGGGCTCTGCCAGTGCATAGGGTTGGCTTGGGATTCCCTCTCTCCCTCTGCCCGTCCCCCTGCTCGCACACTCTCTCTCTAAATAAATTAAAAATGAAGAAATGTAATCATGCCATCCACATTCTTTAGGGTATGGATTCTCTGAATGTGTGGTGTGTGTATCAGGAGTCTGTCCCTTTCTATTGCTGAGCACTGTTCTCTCTCATGAACAAACTTGTTTGTTTAGCCAGCTCTGTTCTGATGGCACCCAGGCTACTCCCAACTTGGGGCCACTATGAATAAAACTGCCATGAGTAGTCATATAGGAGTCTTTTCTTAGACATATGTTCATTTTTCTTAAGTACTTAGGTCTGAGGTGGACGTTTAATTTTCCAAGAAAGTGCCAGGCTCTTTCCCTGAGAAGGTGTACCAGTTCTCCCACCAACAATGTACAGAAGTTCCAGTTGCTCTACATCCTTGCCATGTACAGTGTTGTCATCTTCATTTTATTTAAAACAATTTTTAGCCATCCTAGCTAGCATGAAGTGAATTTTCACTGTGGTTTTAATCTAGACTTCTCCGGTGACTAATGATGTTGAGCCCCTTCCCATACGCTTACTTGGCTTCCTTTACGTCCAATTCAGTGGCTTTTTAGTATAGTCACAAGGTTGTGCAACCATCACCACCACCTAATTTTAGAATATTTTCATGACCTCCCAAAACCTGTACCCAAACAGCAGTCAGCCCCCAATCCCTCCTCCCCTCAGCCACAGGCAACTGTTTATTCTACATTCTGGACTTCACGGATCTGTCTTTTCTGGACACTTCATAGAAACAGAATCACACAGCATGTGGCCTGTGGAGACTGGCTTCCTTCACTGAGCACAATATTTTCAAGGTTCATCCATTCTGTACATGTGTCAGTATTTCGCTCTTTTTACGGCTGACTGATATCCCAGACCTCATTCTGTTTATGCCTTCATCAGCTGATGGGACATTTAGATAAAATGACTTTTATAACAAGAATTTGGAATTCCTCCTGCTTGGCTCTCTTGTTTCCAAGATGAGTACTTACCATGTGACAAGGCATTAACAACAACCACAAACAAACAGGAGACTCACCAGTGCCACCCCCTTCTTCCGGGTATCCACTCCTGCTGCCCTTATTCCAGTTAGGGGGTTGTTTTTGTGCATGTGGGCACGCAGTTTATAATTGTTATTTGCAGGAGGGTTGGCCTGATATGAGCTACTCCACCACTACAGGAAGCAACTTCTGAGCATTCTGCCCATCACCTTTTCTCCATTTTGGTCATAGCACTCCAGTTTCTCTTTGGGAAACTGTCCTTCACCTTGGCTCTAAAGATGGGAGCATTCCATTCTCCCTGACCACAATAACTGGCTCAGGAAGAGGTATGCAACCCAAGTCTGGTCCAAATCAACTTAAGATCTTTTGCTAGGAGCCATCTGCAAAGAGATACCTTCTTTCAGTTGGTTGTTAAGAGAGTAGAAGGGAAGCCTGGGAAGGACGGAGGCATGTGCCTGCCTGAGAGAGAAGTCAACACGGAGAGAAATAGTGCTGAAAGACATAAAAAATCCTGGTGACATCAGTTAGCTTTCTGGATATAACCATGTCTGAAGCTGCTATACCCAGGACTTTTCAGTTAGAGTCTAACAGACACTCCTTTCCTGCTTGGACTAGTTTAGGTTCACTTTTTGTTAACTGCAACTGAGATGTCTAATAGGTAATTCTAGGAACAAAGGACTATTAACTGCTAACCACCCAGTCAAAACCTACTCTCTAGCCCCTTCTCTAGAAGCCAAGGCCTCATACAAACAAATCCAAACAACCCATACTTAAACCCCTCTAACGTTAGTCCTACAGGGCTTAAGACAATAAGAGCTTTGTTCTGAATCAAAGGGAAGGAAGGCATCTAAGATCCTACACTAAGATTCCATACTCTCAATCTGGCCACCATCAACAACAATCTACATTCATCAATTGGTTTGAAAAAATTAAGGAGATGCTGATTTCTTTCCCCTAGTACCTACCATGCTTCTAGACCAAAGCTTATACAGGGGATTCTTACTGAAACCTTACAGCAATCCCATAAGCACACCCTCTTTATAGCTGGAGAAACTGAAGTTCAGATTGGTTAAATTATGCCGGGTAATATGGGAAATACAGGTATTTGCAAAACTGCAAACTCTAGAATCTGTGCTCTCCCTCCCAATTTCAAGCTTTGTAACAAGCTCAGCTTATTCAACAGCAAAAAAGATCACAGAAATAGAACCATTTCGTCTACTGGAAACTGTCAATCAACTGTTAGGATATTAAGATCACACTGAAAGTATTAACAGTAAGATGGGGATTCATGGTGGCATCTGATAAAAAGAGGTAGAAAAATAAAGGTAATTATGACAGTATTTCCTTACCGAATACCTATACGTGCTAAGCACTTTTATGTAGATGACCCCACCTAACTCTCCTCACGGTCCCACAAAGTAAGTGCTGTACTCTTCATTTAGAACTGTGGAAACTGGAGTCTTGGAGAAATCAGTGACTTTATCCAGGTCACGCAAGTAATAAGTGACAGAGGTGGGATTCAAATCCAGACCTGTCTGACTCTACGACCTAAGTCTTTTTTTTTTTTTTTTTAAGATTTTATTTATTTGACAGAGAGAGACACAGCGAGAGAAGGAACACAAGCAGGGGGAGTGGGAGAGGGAGAAGCAGGCCTCCCAGGGAGCAGGGAGCCTGATGCGGGGCTCAATCCCAGGACCCTGAGATCATGACCCGAGCCGAAGGCAGACGCTTAACGACTGAGCCACCCAGGCGCCCCTCTATGACCTAAGCCTTAAGACTCAAACAACCCTTAGTATGATCAACATCCAAATCCTGTTGGTTCGGTGTTCAACAAACTGGCTTCTACTCCACAGTTACAGAGACCACAAATCCTGGAGTGACGTAAATTGGGTATTTTTTTTCCAATGCAGATGATATATCAAAATTCTATAGGAGATTCATTTTCATTCATTTCATTTCAAAGATTCATTTAAAATCTTTGTAAGGCAGTCAGTCCGGAGGCTGCAGAGGAACCACCCGAGAAGCTGTGAAGATGTCCGTGCGCGTCGCCGTGGCCAGGGCCCCCGCCCTCCCTCGGCGGGCCAGGCTGGTCTCCAAAAATGATTTGGGATCATCCTTCATTGCTGCAAGGAACTTCCATGCCTCTAACACTCGTCTTCAGAAGACTGGCACTGCTGAAGTGTCCCCTATCCTTGAAGAGTGTATTCTTGGAGCTGATACCTCTGTTGACCTTGAAGAGACTGGGCGTGTCCTAAGCATTGCCCACGTACATGGGCTAAGAAATGTTCAGGCAGAAGAAATGGTAGATTTTTCTTCAGGTTTAAAGAGTATGTCTCTCTGGGCACCTGGGTGGCTCAGTTGGTTAAGCGACTGCCTTCGGCTCAGGTCATGATCCTGGAGTCCCGGGATCGAGTCCTGCATCGGGATCCCTACTTGGCAGGGAGTCTGCTTCTCCCTCTGACCCTCCCCCCATCTCATGTGCTTTCTCTCTCTTTCTCTAATAAATAAAACCTTTAAAAAAAATAAAATAAAGAGTATGTCTCTGAACTTGGAACCTGACAACGTTGGTGTTGTCATGTTTGGAAATGACAAACTAATTAAGGAAGGAGATATCGTCAAGAAAACAGGAGCCACTGTGGATGTTCCAGTTGGTGAGGAGCTACTGGGCGGTATTGTAGATGCCCTTGGTAATGCCACTGATGGAAAGGGTCCAATTGGTTCCAAGACCTGTAGGCGAGTTGGCCTGAAAGCCCCTGGGATCATTTCTCGAATCTCTGTGCACAAACCAATGCAGACTGGTATTAAGGCTGTGGATAGCTTGGTGCCAATGGGTCGTGGCCAACGTGAGCTGATTACTAGTGACCAACGGAATGGCCAAACATCAATTGCTATTGGCACAATCATTAACTAGAAACATTTCAACGACGGAACTGATGAGAAGAAGCTATACTGTATCTACTATTGGTCAGAAGAGATCCACCGTTGCCCAGCTGGTGAAGAGACTTACAGATGCAGATGCTGTGAAGTCCACCACTGTGGTTTCAGCTACTGCTCCTGATGCTGCTCCACTTCAGGACCTGGCTCCTTACTCTGTCTGTTCTATGGGAGAATATTTTAGAGATAATGGCAAACACGCTTTGATCATCTATGACGACTTATCCAAACAGGCTGTTGCTTACCATCAGATGTCTCTGCTGCTCTGCCAGCCCCCCGGTCGGTGAGGCCTATCCTGGTGACGTGTTCTACCTACACTTCCGTCTCCTAGAGAGAGCAGCCAAAATGAACAATTCTTCTGGTGGTGGTTCCTTAACTGCTTTCTCAGTCACAGAAACACAAGCTGGTGATCTGTCTGCTTACATTCCAACAAATGTCGTTTCTATCACCGACAAACAGATCTTCTTGGAAACAGAACTGTTCTACAAAGGTATCCACCCTGCCATTAACGTTGGCTTGTCTGTGTCCCGTGTGGGATCTGCTGCCCAAACCAGGGCCATGAGGCAGGTGGCAGGTACCACGAAGCTGGAATTGGCTCAGTATCTTGAGGTTGCTGCTTCTGCCCAGTTCGGTTCTGATCCTGATGCTGCCATTCAACAACTCAAGTCGTGGCATGTGACTGACTGAGTTGTTGAAGCAAGGATAGCATTCTCCCATGGCTACTGAAGAACAAGTGGCTATTCTTTATGCCGGTGAAAGAGGGTATCTTGATAAGTTGGAGCCCAGCAAGATCACAAGTTTGAGCATGCTTTCTTGGCTCATGTCATCAGCCAGCACCAAGCCCTGTTGGGCAATATAAGGACTGATGGAAAGATCTCAAACAGTCACAGGCTAAGCTGAAAGAGATTGCAACAAACTTCTTGGCTGGATTTGAAGCTTAAACTCATGTGGAGTCACAAGAAATACCAGTTTGGTTTTGTCATTATTTATTCTAGCAAGCAGTTCTATTTGTAAAAGGATTACTCTCATACTCCAGATGTACATAAATTATGTTAAAAAGAAAAGTTCCATATTGGTTGGTGAAAAAAAAATCTTCGTAAGACTCTTCATATACAAATTTAGAAATGGGGTTAAAAAGGTCTGTGTCTTACTACATGTCCCCATTTCCAGCTCCAGAAAGATGGGTCACTAAAACTACGGATGCTGATGGACCTACCCACTGAGAACAGGGGGCCTCACGGTTGGGCCAGGTATTTATAAAACAGACACTGTGATTTACAGAGCACCTTTTTTTTTTTTTAAGATTTTTTTTAAAGTTTATTTATTTAAGCAATCTCTACACCCAACATGGGGCTTGAACTCACGACCCCAAGATCAAGAACCACATGCTCCTCTGACTGAGACGGCCAGGAGCCCCTACAAAACACTTTCAAGGCACTTCTTCAGATCCTAGACAGCCAGCCCCTCTCAAACAGCAATACCACACAATAACCACAGTGAGCAATTCTAGTGCCCACATTCCAAACAAGCACATACTTTCGTGCTTCTGTTATGTCTGCCTGAAATGCCCCTTGATCCTTCCCCCCACTTCCCTCTGGGTGCTCATCTTTTGGGGTCCAAATCAACTGGTAGCACAGTTAACACTTCCACAGCAGCACCTGCCAACCTTCTTCACAGCACACACAGAACAGAATACTTACGGTAACATTTGTATGGCATCCTTGTGTAAAGAACAAAGCCGCTCACAGCCAGAAAAGATTGGCAGGGGGATCTGGCTGCCCCAGGCGCCACTCATCTGCCCTGATGCCAATGGCAGTCAAAACTTCCAAAGCAGATTCTTGCACTTGTCACACATACACCGAGAGACTGTTTCACTTACTTGTCTCTCCTGCAGAACGTGAGCTCTTAGAAGACTGACATGCAGTTGTATTCGTCTTTACATTCCCAGCAACTAGCACAGGGCCTGGCATCTACTAAGTCTTCAGAATAGATTACTGGACCAAACTGAATCCTGAAAATATCTTAGTCTTTCAACAATTCTGAAGCTGGGCTATTAAATATCTTCTCTCCAACCCCAGAAAAAAAAAAAAAATATATATATATATATATATATTTTAAAGTAAACTCCATGCCCAGCCTGGAGTGGGCCCAAACTTATGACCCTAAGATTAAGACCTGAGCTGAGATCAAGAGTCGGATGCTTAACCAGCTGAGACACCCAGGCACCCCAATTAGTTGCTATTACACTCTAAGAGGGATGGTCTACTCCCCACCTATGGAGAGGAGGTATTTCTTCTCTATAAATTCATTCACTCAATAATATTTGTCAAATACCTACTCTGTGCCAGGCATGAGAAATATACAGCAGTGAATGAGACAAAGTGTCCCTGCCTTGCTTACGAAATTCAGTCCAGAAAGGAACACAGACATTAAACAAATAGTTCCATATACTTATTAGTCGGTGAAGTTAACACTTTAAAAGAGACATAGAAAACACAATAGATACATGGATAAATTTGAATAAACAATGACAGGGAATATTGAAGAACTGAAAACACAAATTCTCAGGCAAAAAGGACCAAGCGCCAAAGAGAGTATCTCTTTGACAGAATAAGTGCCAGCAGTGAAACTTCAAAGCCTCAAGGGCAAAAGGAAAGGGAGCGGGGCGCAAAAACCACCAGGAATAACTCAGTGTTTGGCCTCAGCAACTGGAAGAATGGGAAGACTGGGGAAGGTGAAGGTATGTGAGGGGTAAAACTCAAAATTTCAGTTCTGGACATGTCTGAAATGCCGATTTTGACGTTTTAAGAGCTGTCGTTTGAGACGTGAATGTAAGAATGTGGAGTTCAAGGGAGAGCACTGGGTTGAAGATGGAAATTTGAGAGCACACTAGGCGGTATTTATAAAGTCTTGAAATGGATAGCTCCTGGGAAGTGTACACAAGAGAAGAGATTAGGACGAGGCCTGGGGGCAGTACAATCATTAAAGAGAAAGAAGAGGAACAAGACATCAGCAGAGGAGAAACCAGAGGGCTGAGGCTAAAGAAGAGAATGTTCCAGGGCGCCTGGGTGGCTCAGTTGGTTAAGCGACTGCCTTCGGCTCAGATCATGATCCTGGAGTCGCGGGATCGAGTCCCGCATCGGGCTCCCTGCTCGGCAAGGAGTCTGCTTCTCCCTCTGACCTTCCCCCCTCTCGTGTACTCTCTCTCCTTCTCTCTCTCAAATAAATAAATAAAATCTTTAAAAAAAAAAAAAATGTTCCACAAATCAAATGAACGTGCTTCAAGAAAGGGCAGCGATGAACGGCATCAACCACTGCTAGAGGAGTAAGAACGAACTTAACACTGAATGTGGCGACCGAGAGAGCACTGGTAGCTTCAACAAAGTGCTATTTCAGTGGCGTGGCGGGGGCCTAGTCTGGGGCGGGTTCAAAGACCTGGAGGTGATGAGGCGCCAGCTAGAGGCTGAAGCCTCACGCTGCAAAAGGGCGCAGAGAGATGAGGAGGCAATTGGAAGTCTCGGGAGGGCGAAAAAATTATCTCGTCAACAGGGGCTCATCCTCAGCCACCGTCTTCTCGCACCTGGACTGAGTAACCCGCCTCCGCCGCCTCCACGCCGAGCACCCAGCACCGCAGACGCCGGCTTCCCCTCCTTGCCGAGCCGGCCGGCGCACGCGCAAATGCTAAAGACCGCCGGCGCGGGCCCTCCCTCCCCGAGCCCCGCCTCTCCCCGCCCAGGGCGCGTGCGCACCGCCCCTCGAGAGCCGCCTCAGGGAGGCCCGGGAATGGGGACGCACCGGAGGGGACCGCGGCTCTCCGCTCCCGCCATTCCCCGGAGGGCCCCAGACCGCGACCCAGCCCCACCTGCCAAGCCGCGAGCGGAATAGGTACGTCGCGCTGCAAATTACGACGGCAGGCGCGGGCGCGCCCCTCGAATGCTTTTCCCAAGTCTGAAGAGTATAACGCGCTTGCGTTCGAAGATTCGCGGCACGTCGAGAACCACACACGCTTTTTTCCTTTTATGAACCAGTCGTAGCGCGAACTTCCTCCACGCGTGCGCCATCCTTTCTGTGACGTGCCGCGCTGCTCCTTGGGATATGTAGTTTTTTATCACACTATGCTGCACTCACCAGATGAACATTTTAATAAATTAGAGCCCATGTGTTTTCAGTATCCTCTCTCATTCCCCCAAGCCTCTGTAAGATAATTAAAAACTTTTTTTAAGCCTCAAACTGCTCCAAAAGTTAAAGTCTATTTTTTTTTTTTAATTTGGCAGAGAGATAGAACAAGTAGGCAGAGAGGCAGGCAGAGGGAGAGGGAGAAGCAGGCTCCCCGCCGAGCAGGGAGCCCGATGCGGGGCTCGATCCTAGGACCCCGGGATTATGACCTGAGCCGAAGGCAGCCGCTCAACCAACTGAGCCACCCAGGCGCCCCGATAAAATCTATTTTTAAAAAATTTTAAATAAATTAAAACAAGCAGATCCGTAGACCAGAAATTGCACTTTTAGGGAGTCTTCCCAGGAACGTATTAAGGACATGAGTAAATATTAAACTACATTAGTTTAGGGGCGCCTGGATGACTCAGTTGTTAAGCGTCTGCCTTCAGCTCGGGTCATGATCCCGGGCTCCTGGGATCAAGCCCCGCATGGGGTCCCCTGCTGGGCGGGAAGCCTGCTTCTCCCTCTCCCACTCTCCCTGCTTGTGTTCCCTCCCTCGCTGTGTCTCTCTCTGTCAAATAGATAAATAAAATCTTAAAAAAAAAAAACTACATTAGTTTACATCCAAGTATCTTATGATTTCTTACATGACCCTTACCAAAGTTTAGAATTGTAGTTTATTTCGTTTATATGATACACTTGCCAGCTCAATAAGCTTAAACTCATCTGTTTTGTTTACCTTTGTATTCCCAGTACCTAGCACATTCCTAGTACCTATGAGGGCACATCACAGGCCCTCAATATTTTTGTATGCACTTAGAAGAATCTCAGACTTCAACACAAACTATTTCAGCCCCAAATTAACACATTTTTGCCATCAGGTTTTTCTTTTTGAGGTCTCTATCTTAATGAATGGCATGACCACCTATCCAGTCTCAGCTATATATTCTGCATTTTAAGAAGCTTATGCTTGCAAGGATTTCACAAATTTTGCACTTGTAGAGGTGTCAGGAGCTATTTCTCCTGAATGTCGACAATTGATGTAGTTACGCCTCAGGAGAGGTTTAGGGCTCACAATTGTTTGTTTGTTCGAATTTATCTGTAATCTCTGATGTTTCTACTGTTAAGCAACAAAAATTCAACTGAGTAACATTTTTTAAACAAGATTTTTAAAGATTTTATTTATTCATTTGAGACAGAGAGATACAGAGAGAGAAAGCATGAACAGGGGGAGAGGCAGAGGGAGAGGGAGAAGCAGGCTCCCCGCTGAGCCAGGAGCCCCACGTGGGGCTTAATCCCAGGACCCTGGGATCATGACCTGAGCCGAAGGCAGACACCCAACCATCTGAGCCACCCAGGGCAACTGAGTAACTTAAAAGGTGAAATTGGCTTTATTGAATGATTCATAAATCAGGCAGAATCCCATCTGACAAATAGAAAGGAGTTCCACCGAGCTGAAGAAAAGGAAAGGTTTTTGAAGACAGAGAGGGAGCAGAAAAGGGGGTATTATGAGCCAAGAATGCATTGTTTTAGGTAAGGTCACCCTCCTAAGGGGAATGGAAGGGATCACTAAATTTCCTAGTGCTGACCAAGAAATTCCATATTGATTGGTTAAATAATAGATAGTAACAGCTCACATGTGTTGGCCACTTACTATGTACTATATATGTTAAATATGCTTTTTTTATGAGACTTTTAAAAAATTATTTATTTGAGAGAGAGAATGAGATAGAGAGAGCATGAGAGGGTTGGGTCAGAGGGAGAAGCAGACTCCCCGCTCAGCAGGGAGCCCGATGCGGGACTCGATCCCGAGACTCCAGGATCATGACCTGAGCCGAAGGCAGTCACTTAACCAACATGAGCCACCCAGGCACCCTAAATATGCTTTATGTGTTTCATTCCTATCACGTACTCCATCCACTTTTCATCTCCACCACATGTGCCGTAGTCTAAGGGGTTTGACGCTTGCCTAAACAACTGCAAGACCTTTTAATTGTTTATTCCCAGATGTAGAGGTTGGGCTACTCATTGCTCGCTTCATGACACACTATAATCAATGGGCTTTGTATACCCTCTCTCTTGTTTTATCTATTTATGGCCTTTATCTCTTTTCTCTACTCCTCCTCCCTTCCCCAGTGTCTGTGAGAGTGTCTTTGTCAAACATGCGTGTTGTCTAGTGTGCATGTATTTTTAATTTACCTAAATGGTATTGTGCTATAAACCTCATTCAGTTTCTTATTTTTCCCACTCAGCATGATGCTTTTAAGATTTGTCCTTGTTGCTGTGTGTGCCTGTTACTTAGAATAACTGTGCAGTATTTCATAGTGGGCGCTCACATTGTAGTTATCTGGACCCGTGGTGATGGACGTGTAAATTGCCTCCAGCTACTGGCTCCACCGAGAACAGCCTCAAGCATGTCCTCTTGTGGCCAATATGAGGATTTTTCTGGGAAGTATAACTACCTGATGAGACTTGAGTAACAGCCCCCTAAATTGTCTGCCCTCACCCATTTGCCCAGAGCATTCTTCTTCCCCACCCCTTCCCTTTTCCCTTTCTTTTTAAAGATTCTCCTTATTCATTTGAGAGAGAGGGAGCACGAACAGGGGACGGGCAGAGGGAGAGGGAGAAGCAGACTCCCCGTTGAGTGTGGAGCCCCCTTGCGGGGCTCAGGGATTATGACCGAAGGCAGCCGCTTAAAGGACCCCGCCCTGGCCCAGGTGCCCCAAGAGCACTTTGTTTTTTTTAAGATTTTATTTATTTATTTGACAGAAAGAGACACAGCGAGAGAGGGAACACAAGCAGGGGGAGTGGGAGAGGGAGAAGCAGGCTTCCCGCGGAGCAGGAGCCTGATGCGGGGCTCTATCCCAGGACCCTGGGATCATGACCTGAGCCGAAGGAAGACGCTTAACCACTGAGCCCACCCAGGCGCCCCAAGAGCACTCTTCTTAAAACGCAAAGGTGGGCATGAGCACCTCTGTCTCCTGGCCCCACAGCCTCCTCTCCCCTCCCTCTCTACCTCCCTCTCCCCTTCAGCCTCTTCTTTATGTCTTCCATACATGCCATGGCCTTCCTCCCTCCTCTTCAAAGGCTTTGTGGAGCACATTTCCTCCCCTGTTTACCTCATCTTCAGATCTCCTTGACTGGGTCAAATCCCTCTGTCACGATCCCTCAAGAACACCGTGTAGACCTCCCGTAACTGTGATGGTAACACAATGTCATGATTTTACATTTGTTTGTGGCAAAATTTCCGTCTGTCCTACCCCTCACCCCTCACATTATAAACTCCATGAAGGCTGGCCTCATACCCGTTTATGCTCATCACTGTATCTTTAGCACGTGTGCCTGGCATGTAACAAAAATATTTGTGAGATGAAAGAGAAAATGAAGGTGTTCTCTCTGCTTAGGAAAGGCCATTGGGGGGGCAGCATCTTGGTGGGGGTGACTGCTATAGAATTTGGTCCTCAGCTCTGCAGGACCAAAAATTCCATTTTGCTAGCAACCTCTCAGAGTAGACTCACACTGATGCGACTCCCAAGAGACTGATGTGTAAACCAGAACCCACTGAGTTATATGGGGAGATTTAGAATCGTGGTGCTGACCAGAACACTCCCTTTGCTTGGGCAGCAGAGTCCCTTTCTGTAAGAAAGCCACAGTGGCAGACTGGGCCCTTCTGGTCTATCCTTTAGTCTTATTGCATCAGAGCATCACATCTGAAATCCTTTCTAAAAAGCCTTGAAAAGTCACAAGGATCTTGACTGAAGGTCTCTTGAGGACATGCAGAGGGAGTTAAGTAGCATGACTTCCTAATGATCCCTTAACAAATTCCTCCCTTCCCTTCACAGAGTTCCACTGCTGAGGGCAATGCTCCCACCCCTTCTCTCTTTTCTTTCTCCCCCCACTCAGAACTGGCTTTTTGCAAAGGGGGTTCAGCCACCATCTATGGAAAGCCAGCTACCCCTCTCTCACCTTGTCCCTGTTCATGCCTACCCATCACCCACTTGAACAAAACAAAAAAAGTCTTGAAGCCCACATCCATGTCGTTAGTTCTGATGATGGAACTAACTAGAGGTCATATCACCCCCAGGACGGCTGCACTGGCCAGGGAACATATAGACCCAGGCCCAAGAGATAGGAATTCTTGTTTACTATTCACAGCAACGTGAAGGAATTCAACCCAACTAGCTTATGCACCTCCAAGTAGTCTGAACACATACAGTCTGCAAATGGGCACTATCCTGAGCACATAAGCACCAGATGTACCTCATGAAATCTCTAAAATAAAGAAAGAAGATATTTTTCAGATTCCAAGTCTCTCAAAAGATGGGACAAACAGACCTTCCTGGGACCAGAAAAAGCAGCACCAGAAGCAACTAAGTCACATCCATTAACATGACTTCACAGGTCTCCAATCAACAGCATCCACCTTCTCAGAAGACCCCCCCCCCCTAAATTTTGCCCTTGGAAAAACCCTTGCTTGTAAGCCATCAAGGAGTTTGGGACTTTTGAGCATTAGCTTCCTGGATGGCACCACACCAATAAATAGCCTATCTTCCTTCACTGCAAAAGCTCAGTGTCAGTTTTCATTGGCTTGCCTGTGCATTGGGCGAATGAACTCTCATTTGGTCTGGTTACAGGCTGTTCAGTTGGATCTGACCTCTCATGGGAGGCAGGTGGGGCAAGTTGTTCACACTTACTGCTTTGTGTCCCCAACACATACAAAAGAAGCCACAGCATGACCAGAAGGTGGCATTGTGTGCATGGAACCCAAGGGAGGAAGGGCTACAGTATGTTAGCTCTTAAAAATTGCTTTAGGGGCTCCTGGGTGGCTCAGATGGTCGGGCGTCTGCCTTCGGCTCGGGTCATGATTCCAGGGTCCTGGGATCGAGCCCCGCATCAGGCTCCCTGCTTGGCGGGGAGCCTGCTTCTCCCTCACGCTCCTACTGTTCCCCCAGCTTGTGCTCTCTTGCTCTCTCTGTCAAATAAATGAATAATAAAAAAAAGACTTTCTTTAAAAAAAATTGCTTTAATCCCCCTCCCTTCTAAAATAGTATACACTGTAGGAAGCCACACATTGCAGAGATCTAGAATCTGTAATGGAGGAAGGATAAATTTTCCATAATCCCAGTGTAGGGTATGACTCTTAGAGTGTGGTACACATTCCATCCCCTGGTCTCCACCCCCCCTTTTTTTTTTTTACAAAAATTACAATAATTTTGCTTACAACAAGATTGGCCTGGGGCTCGTGCTCTATGGGTGGCAGCAACTCCTCAAGGCATGGGAACCGGGAACCCCTGTGACCCGGGACCACCGAGAGCAGGGCTCCAGGGAAGGGGGTGGCTGGTGGGAGGGGTGCCAGATCCTGCCCCTGAAGAGCACTGGGCTCTACAGCCATTCCCTACCCTCCCACCACCCACTCAACCCGCAAGATGATGGTCTTTATTATTTGAATATATTATTTGAATAGAGTTTCCTCTGTTAGTATGGAATGATGTATCAGATTGGACAAGCCACCAAGCAAGTGCTCAGAGATCACTTTGACGGACCCCCAGGATTCTCTTGACATTCCTCAGGCAGGATGCCACCTTCAAAGACCAGTACTTCTATAGGGGGTCTCAGGAGCGCCTCACCATCCAGGAGTAGTTGGACAGAAAGTCAGCTAGATCACATAAAACCTGGATTGGAATTTATACAGTCAAGGTTTGTGATCCTATCCAGGAAACCCTCACCAGAAATTACAAGGTGATATTGTCCACCTGGTTTTTTTGTGTTGTGTTTTTTTTTTAAGATTTTCTTTATTTATTTGAGGGATGCCTGGGTGGCTCAGTTGGTTGAGCATCTGCCTTTGGCTCAGGTCATGATCCCAGGGTCCTGGGATGGAGCCCCGCGTTGGGCTCCCTGCTCAGCGGGGAGTCTGCTTCTCCCTCGCCTGCCGTTCCCCCTGCTTGTGCTCTCTCTCTCTGTGTGTCAAATAAATAAATAAAATCTTTTTTTTTTAAATGAGGGTAATGGGGTAAAAATGGGGCATTCTTAGCACCCAGCCTGGTCCAAAGCATGGGGGGAGGGAGGAGGGAGGGACAGGGAGGGCGGGAGGAAGGAATCCCTGACAGGTGCTTCCATACACACACAGTTGCCAAACCTTTGCCAGTGTTTGGCTGGCTGGGCTGACTTAGAACCAGGCTGGAACTGGGCTCAGGTAGACCTTGGCGGGGCAGGGGTGGGCGGGGGGGGGGGGAGTCCTTCACCACTCACCAGCCTCGTGACCTTGAGCAAGTCTCTCTGAACTTCGGTTTCCCTTCTTTGAAGATCGCTGGAAATAGCAGTCCACCCTGTGCTGGCTCAGGACCAAGCCCTTTCACCCCTAGCAGTGCTGTCACCATCTCCCCTTTCCAGAAAGTCAGAAGTGAGCCCAAGATCTTGCGGCTAGTAATGGGGAATTTGTGGGGGTGTTCTTGGTAGTCACGGTGGACAGGGAGGCCAAGTGGGACAGTCGCATGCAGAATTGTCCCACATCCTGCAGGCATTTGAGTGTCCTGCTAGACATTCATGAAGCAAAACACTCATTTACAATGACCTGAGCAAAAACACTCATTTACAATGACCTGAGCCTAGAACCTACCCCATCCCATGTAGTGATGAAGCCCACCACCTTGTAAGAACCCCACATCTCAGGTGCCTGAGTGGCTCAGTTGGTTAAGTGTCTGCCTTCGGCTCAGGTCATGATCCCAGGGTCCTGGGATCGAGCCCCATGTCGGGCTCCCTGCTCATCGGGGAGCCTGCTTCTCCCTCTTCCTCTGCCCCTCCGCCATGCTCCCCCATGCTCATTCTCTCTCTCTCTCAAATAAATAAATAAAACCTTAAAAAAAAAAAAAAAGAACTCCATATCTCCTTGTGGTCTCCACCTTAATTTTTCTGGGTATGTTATCTTTGCTTAAGATTACTTTCCCTTTTCCCTTATCATCAGATCTGTTATTATTGGTGGGAAGGAATCAGTATCTTCCAGCTGGACTAAGAATTAAATTGACATGAGACAGATTAACAACAGAAAAAAAGCAAAGTTTTATTATGTATGCATGAAGGCCCCGTCATGAAATTCAGACCTAACAAAATGACTGAGGCACGTAGTTTTTATCCTTTTAGACAAAGAGACAGTAAAACTGTGAGGGATTGAAAGGACCAAGAAAACTTCATAAATTAGTAAAAAAAAAAAATAATGAACCTCTCGGCTCTAAATGTCCTATCTCTGGTGGTAAGGGTGTCTCTTTACCTCCCAGTATAGGGAGGGGACCTTTTGCCTGGGAGATTTATCTCTTGCTTTCGGGGTACAGAGGAGGGTCTGAGAGCTAGCCTCACATCGGCTATCTCTTAAGTAACTTTTATTTTAAAATAACCAATATGTGGGGACACCTTGGCGGCTCAGTCAGTTAAGCATCTGCCTTCAGCTCAGGTCATGATCCCAGGGCCCATGATCCCAAGCCCCACATCGGGCTCCCTGCTCCACAGGAAGCCTGCTTCTCCCTCTCCCACTCCCCCTGCTTGTGTTCCCTCTCTCGCTGTGTCTCTCTCTGTCAAATAAATAAATAAAATATTTTTAAAAAGAGAGAAAACGCAAACTACCTTGTTTAAAATAAATAAATGAATAAATAAACAAACAAACAAACAAACAAACCAATATGCAAAAGCGGCACATTTTGGGGCGGCTTTCCCCTGGCCCTTACGTAATGATCCCAAACTGTGTTTTATTCAAGTGACCTCACTTTCATTTCCTGGATGTTCAAGAATTCACAAATCAACGAAACCTGAAAAACAAAAACTAAATTTAATTCTGGCTCACGCCAGGGAGAAATGTAAGCAGAAGTGCCTCTTCTTGTGAAGCAAAGGACGAAGCTGGGTTATTACAGGGTTCGGGGAAGGTGAAATTAGGTAACACTGAGATGAAACAGTGTATGAATGGGCTCACAGCGAAGTGGGAATGGGAGCAGAGACGGCCCCAGCCCATCCTATTGTGCTGGAGACCAAGAAGGTTAAAAAAAAAAAAAAAAATGTTGGAAGGTTGTGTCGGCCTCCTTTCCTGCCCGGGCCTGGGAGAGCCGGTCCATAAACCTCAGTGAAAACAAGGGTGGGCAGGGTGTGGCCTCTCTGGGTGAACTCAACCCACACAGGGCAGATCCCTTCAGGCGAGGGTGGAAAATTCCACTTTTCGTGTGGTTCTTATCCAAATCCCTTCCCTTAATTCATATTAAATAGGTCCAAACACCTGTTTACTTCATGTCTTCTACCGCAGTATATCCACGTTTTGAAAGACATTATTTCATGGCAAATCGATTTCCTGGGGCGCCTGGGTGGGCTCAGTTGGTGAAGCGCCTGCCTTCGGCTCGGGTCATGATCTCGGGGTCCTGGGATGGAGTCCCCCCCACATTGGGCTCCCAGCTCAGCGGGGAGTCTGCTTCTCCCTCTCCCCCTCCCCCCTGCTCATGCTCGCTCTCTTGCCAATGAATAAATGAAAAAATCCCAAAAGGGAAATTAAAAAAAATCGATTTCCTTTTACGTCTCCTTTACCTTATAGGGACGGCAGTATTTTTTTTGGAAATTATGTGGATAACTCCTGCAGTGCAGTTTACGCGGTACCAGGCCCCTTTGCAAGTGTCCTTCCCTGTGGTGTCTCACTCCATTCGCTCACCAACTCTGTGAGGTCAATGCAGTTATCATCATCCTCATTTTTACAGTAGAGAAAACCGGGGCACAGAGAGGGAAGGCGACTTGTCCGGGGTCACCCAGGAAGTAGTAGATCAAAGGTTTGAACCCAGGGCAGCTGGCTTCAGAATCCGCACTCTTAACCACTCTGCTAGCCTCCCTCTCGGGGGAGGGAAACTACCTAGGGACCTGCTCCCCCCCCCCCACAGCTCAGGATATTAAGGGGGCTTTCCGGATGTTTCTTATTGAAAAGGGGTGTTGGGTGTGTTAGGGGTGAGAACCCCTGACCTAGTTCGTGGTGTGTCCTTCACGCCACAATCTGCCACCGGGGTCCTGAGTCTGAGCCAGAATGGGGGTGGGGGTCAGCTGTTGTGGCAAGGGGCCGGGGACGGACAGGAAGGAGTTGGCCAGGTGAGGCCCTCGGATCCCCACTGGCCATGATGCCAAGGACCGTTTATGCTCAGACTCTGCCTCTTTCCTCCTCCTCCCTGAGGGGCGGGGATCTCCTCTGTGGAAAAATACCCAGCTGGGCGAGCCCCAGTGAGAGGGAGGAAGCGAGGGGAAGGGGCTGGGACTCACAGGACCGACTCTTGCCCCCTCTCGTGATTGCTGTTTACTGGGCCGGGTTCTGGGAAAGCGCCAGATTGCATCAGACAGGGCCTGAGGAGGACACGTGGCCTTATAAGTTGGGGCCGGTGAACAGGGAGGTGTCGGGAAACCAGACACAAACAAAGCTTTTGAAGACGACAGAGAGAGAGAGAGAGACGGCGAGAGAGAGATACAATGGCCTCCTTGCCGAGAGCAGCCAGCCCGGCCCGGCAGCCCCCAGGCCCAGAGGACGAGGACCCCAGCCTGGATGAGTACGACCTCTGTAGCCTGGCTCATTCCTACCTGGGTAAGGTCTGGCCCTTTCCCCCGCTTGGTCCCTCCACTCCAACCCCACACTCCCAACTAGGATGCCTCCTTGGCCTTCTCCCCACCCCCAACCCGTTCTCTTGACCCCTCGAGTCATCTCATCTAACCCCTGGGCCACTGAGTGCTGTCCTGCACAGCCCTGGGACCTCACGCACCCCTAGACTATGGGAGCAACAACAGACCATCGGGGGCCCCTCACTCCACAGACGGGGCAACGGGGATTATGACTGCCCCAAAGCTAGGTGGTGACCACTCCCCAGGCTGCCTCCTCCAAACCATGCCCCTTCCACCCCGCACTCCTGGCCCCCTGCCTCTCCTCGGATGTACCATGCCTCCGTTCACCTCACCTCAGCCTCTTGCCTGGTTCCCAGGAGTGGGAGGCCGGAAAGGTCGCACCAAGAGAGAAGCTGCCGCCAACACCAACCGTCCCAGCCCTGGTGGCCATGAGAGGAAGCTGGTGACCAAGCTCCAGAACACAGAGCGGAAAAAGCGAGGGGCACGGTCCTGAGGCGGAGCTGGAAGTAAGGAGTCGGGCGACCCAGAGGTCCCTCCGCCTCGGAAGGATGTGCCTGGATGTGTATGGTTGGGTGGGAAGAAGGGACCCAAGAGCCGTTGTCTCAACATAGAATAAAATGAGATACACATTCGACTCTGAGTTTCCTAGGGACCAGAGCAAAGGGGGAAACACAGAACCTTTCCAATTGGAGGGACATTTGGTTTATGGGGAGGGACACCGAGGCCCAGGGAGGGTAGGGTCCTTCTCTGGAGACACAGTGACCAGGACAGACGGGGTTAGAACCATCCCTCTCTTCCCTTGCCCTAGATGAGGCCAGAGCCTCCGACACCACCCGGCGACGGAGACAGGACCACGGAGAATCGGAGAATCGGCACCTGAGGGCAAGGCCCAGGCCTGCTTCCCCCCACTTCTCTCCCCAGGACTCACCCTACCTGACTGAGGCTCTGAGGGGCCACCAAGGAAGTGCCCCCAGCCCCAGCAAAAGGACAAGATAGGGAGTAAGAGGCAGGGAATGGAGAGGCACAGTCGCAAAAAAAAAAAAAAAGCCCCTAAAAAGAAAGACAGCTAAGAAATTGGACCTCCCTAAGGGTGGGAAGGACAATAAACAAAGTACAGCTGCAGCTTATGTGTGGGATTTGTCCCCTCTCTACGTGGTGGTGGGTGTCCGCGTTTCTGCCCGCGCATGCCTGTGTTTGCACCAGCCCCAGGTAGCCGGTTTCGTCAGCGTCTGTGTTTGGTTGTGTGCCTAGGAGAGGGTGTACCTGATTTTGCCTGGACGGGTAGAGGCCAGCGTGTTATTTTGGCGTGCATATGTTCTGGAGACCGTGTCTCCGTGGTTTCTTAGGAAATGCAAGAAAAATTCCTGTTTCTATGTCATGCTGCCTGGGAAACAAGCCCCCCTCCCCCCGCCCCCGGCTCCTCTCCATTTCTAGAAAAAACAATCTTATTGATCATATCATTTTCATGTAAAACCACCTTCTGGGGGCGCCTGGGTGGCTCAATCAATCAGTTAAGCTTCCGACTCTTGATCTCGGCTCAGGTCTCCATCCCAGGATCGTGAGTTCGAGCCCCTCGTTGGGGCCACACCCAGCGTGGAGCCTGCTTACAAGTAAGATAAAATAAAAAATATATAAAAACCACCTTTTGAAGTGAATGGTATTTACTGGTGCCAAATGCAAAATGGAGAGAACTAGGATTTAGAACATTAAGGGATTTGCCCCAGATTTTACCGAGGGCTCAAATTCAAGGGCTCTCACTGTCCTCACCTATGGGTCCAGCCCCTCCGTCAAAGGGGTTGTCAGGACAGGATTCTGGGAGGTCAGCGGGGGGAGGAAGATCCTTACCTCGTATACATACCCGTCTCAGGACCAGAGTTTGAGAAGGACATAGGGCAGATAAGAGGATCTATTGATTGAGATACAGGTTTGGGCTGCTTGTAACGAAGACTCAAAATGGGATAGAAAGTTCTCCCTCTGTCACATAACAGCTCCAAGGGTCAGTACTCTTGGGCTAAAACGACAACTTCACTGTGTCAGGGATTCTAGCTACTTTTAGCCTCATTATTCTGCCACCCTCAAAACACGGCTTCCCCGGCACTTGGGTGGTTCAGTCCATTGAGCGTCTGACGCTTGGTTTCAGCTCAGGTTGTGACCCCAGGGTCGTGAAATCGAGCCCTGCGTCAGGCTCTGCGTTCAGCATGGAGTCAGCTTGAGATTCTTTCTCCCTCTGCCCCTGCCTCTCTCAAATAAATAAATAAATCTTAAAAAAAAAAAAAAACCCACACACACTCAAAAACAAACCATGGCTTCCACTTTGGGGTCCAAACAAGCAGCTTGGGTACCTGCCATCACATCTGTATCTCAACCTGTGGAAAGGGAGTAAGTAGGGAAGGGACCAGGGGAAGCCACACCAATTCATTTTCAAGGCCATGACCTAAAAGTAGAATCCATTACATTGGGTCAGAATTTAATTACATGGCCACACCTAACTACAAGAGAGGCTGGGAAACATGGTATTTAGGTGCTTAGCCATGTGTTGGCCAAAACTTGGGGAGGGCAGGAGAGTGAATACTGGAAAAAACTAGCAAGAAACATTTTCCACAGGCAGACTCAACAGGAGGAGGGAGAACACCCCTAGGCCCTGGCCAGAGCATTTCTCCGTTTCTCCTGCCCTTTCATGTAAGCCCTAGGCTGCAAAACTTGGAGCCAATTGTTCTTAGGGACCTAAGAATACGAGCAGAGGAATGAGGCACGTGTTGGCGCAGTAATAGGTACACAGCCCACCCGGACCAGCTTGAACCTCTGGGAATCTCAGTCCATCGGCCTCCCCTGAGTCCGACCTACTAACAGTCACAGACTCTCTGGCTGGGTAGAACATTAGAGGACGTCTAGTCCAACCCCACCGCACTCCAGACCGGGGTTGCCTCTGCTTGCTTGAATACCACTAGGGACAGGGAACTTGCTGCCTTTGAGTTGCCTGATTCCTTCTCAGAGCACCTTGTTAATGTGGGCTGAAGAGGCACCTGGGTGGCTCAGTCAGTTAAGCATCTGCCTTTGGCTCAGGTCATGATCCCAAGGTCCTGGGATTGACCCCACCGCCCAAAATCGGGCTCCCTGCTCAGCGGGGAGTCTGCTTCTCCCTTTCCCTCTGCCCCTCCCCTCCCCCAGCTTGTGCTCTCTCTCTCTCTCTCTCGAATAAATAAATAAAATCTTTTTTAAAAAAATGTGGGCCGAAATCTAACTAACTCTCCCACCTGCCCCTGAACAAGCTTCTGCTCCTCTGGTCCTTTCTGCCTGAGATGCCTTCAATCTCACCCACCCTGCAAGGCTCAGTCAGCTCTTCAAAGTCTTCCATCACCAGCCCTCCACCACCCCCTGTCCCCTCATCTCCACCCAGGGAGACACTTGCTCTGGAATCACAGGCATAGCAAACCTGTGCCCAGGTTCTCACAAGCATTTGGCATACAGCTCCTTCAGACTTCCCCTTGAGCCCCTCTTTCCGTGATAGATTATTTATTCACTCAGTTAATGCCTATCGGATGCCTCTTGTATTACCAGGGCCTGGTTGAGGGCATGGACTGCAAAGAGGGACAAATGAGACCCTGGTATGATTGGAACCAGGCCTTAGGGCCAATGGCCACTCTTGAACTCAGCAGGCAGATGGGAGGAGCAGCTCTATGCAGTGAGCTCTCAGCCCAGCACGGATCTGGTGTGTCAGCTTCAAAAAATCATGGCCACAGCTCCCGATACTTGGGAGTATATATATATATACTTACTGCTCTGTGATAGGTGTTTTATAGGCATTGTCCCATTTAATCCTTCCAATAACCCAACAGGCAGACTATTATTGATCTTATTTTCCAGCCCAGAAAACCAAGGTTCAGAGAAGGTAGGTAACTGGCCCAAAGTCACACAGCCACAAACTGCAGGAGTGGGATTTTGAACTTAGGTCTAATTTTTGAAGCCTAGGCCTTTCCTTTTTCACTATGTGCCTGAGAATAACCATGTACTGACAATGTGGAATCCTAGGTGTTAGTTAATTTCTGGTTAATTACTCCTTCTGAGCCTCAGTTTCCTGTCCTGTCAAAAGATACTTTATTTTTTTAAAAAAGATTTTGTTTATTTATTTGACAGAGAGAGACACAGTGAGAGAGGGAACACAAGCAGGGGGAGTGGGGGAGGGAGAAGCAGGCTTCCCGCCGAGCAGGGAGCCCGATGCGGGGCTCGATCCCAGCACCCTGGGATCATGACCGGAGCTGAAGGCAGACGCTTAACGACTGAGCCACCCAGGTGCCCCCAAAAGATACGTTAAAGGAGAAAACACAGTCTGCAAAGTGCTGTGTCTCTAGCTGAACCTGGCCACTCCCTGTGCTCTGAATCCTTTGACACTTCGCCAGAAGGCCCCACATGCTAGTCTCACTCCTGGCCTCTGATTGGCCTTCCCTGGCCTTGCCCTTCCCTGGCACAGTCTCTGCCTGGGAGGCCTTTAGGCTGTTCCAGGAACCAGATAATTCCTGGAATTACTGAATGTTCAGATCCTGGGAGTTAGAGCCCCATTCTCTACCCTTTGCAGAAGGGCCTGGTGGGGCAGGGGGCAGGGAGTGGCTGAAATTCACATGAGGACCTGGTCGGGACGAGAACCCGCTCTTGACTCTCCCCACCCAGAACCTCCCTCTTCTGTTCCACCCACTCTTCTACCCTCTTTCTTTTTGATCCCCTAGTTGCACGTAATGTGTCTCCCCGGTTTCTAGGGTTCCTCCTGAGAACGGAGGGACGACTGACCTCAACTGCCCCTCGGAAGCTTACGGATGTTTCCCCATCAGGTTTCCACGGTTCAAAGGATTCCCAGCTCATTGCCAAGAATCAGGACACTCACCATGGGGCTCTTTATTGGCTTCCCAGACACCTAGGCCTCTTACGCCCACTCAGCTCTCAGATGTGTATTTTTTTTAATTTCAAAATCACCCCATAGTTGATTTTTAACTGGCACTCCTTAAAGGTAATGCTAATAATAGGCACAGTGAAGGCTACCATTATTGATCGTCTGCCCTAGGGTTTTCCCGGTCTCATCTCACTGAGCGCTTCTGTGGTTTCTACCCTAAGTGCATTTGGCTATACCATTTGCCTACTTAGAACTTTTAAAATGACCTCCTTACCTTCTTCACTCAAATATATTTTAAAAGGAGATCAGGGGCACCTGGGTGGCTCAATCGGTGAAATGTTCTGACTCTTGATCTCAGCTCAGGGCTTGATCTCAGGGTCGTGAGTTCAAGCCCCGAGTTGGGCTCCACGCTGGGCATGGGAGCCTACTTTAAAAAAAAGAGAGAGACGACATAACCACCGAAAGTGGAAAACCACAATCACTTACCATAACTAGAATTTTATAAAAAGAAACACCTAACTATAACTTTTTTCAGTCCACCTGTGCACACCGTCGATGACCTTGTGCGAGAAGAGTCACAGGTGTTCACACTTGGAGAAACACTGATTGTTTACGAGCCAGACACTCTGCCAGATGCTTTGCATACACGGGAGGAGGCCTCATTGTCATCACTTGGTTACAGATGAGTTAAAGAAGACACGGATGCCTGGCTTCCCCTCCCAGAGACTCTGATTTCATTGGTCTGCGGTAGAGCCAGGGCTTTGGGAGTTTGGAGAGTGACTCTAACGTGCAGTGATGTTTGAGGACGTCTGATAACAGTGGGCTTTTGTCTTGGGTTGCATATACCGAACACGGTCACAGCAAGGGCTCCCAAACCCTGTGCTCTCCTTACCATGTGGCTTTGCCACCTTCCCATCAAATGGGGGACACGGGACTGTGTTCCCTTTTTTTTTAAGATTTTATTTATTTGACAGAGACACAGTGAGAGAGGGAACATAAGCAGGGGGAGTGGGAGAGGGAGAAGCAGGCTTCCCGCCGAGCAGGGAGCCCGATGCGGGGCTCGATCCCAGGACCCTGGGATCATGACCTGAGCTGAAGGCAGACGCTTACCAACTGAGCTACCCAGGTGCCCGGGACTGTGTTCCTTTTGAACATGGGAGAAACTCCCCAGAGTTCTGGGGGAGTTCCTGGCCTGATACAGTCAGGC